>NC_141698.1:923476369-924676369 GCF_964263255.1 Lissotriton vulgaris
AAAACTCTTGGGATGATTACAATACCAATTCACCCACGGGCAATGATCCCGATTTATATCATAACAAGCCCTTGCCACCAGATGACAGTGTAGGCTACATTGAGTTACTGGGTAGAGCAAGCCAACTACCATGGAGTGCAGCTACATAAGGAATAAGTAGAAGAGGATTTCCTCTCTGAAACCCTCAGTACCACACCAAGGTCATCACATACACTACCTATGCTCAAAGGGATGATCAGGCATGTAGTTGATATTTTTAACGACCCAGTCAGAGCTCGTATTATTACCACTAGACTAGACAAAAAATACAAACCAGCACCATCAGATCCAGTATATATTTAAGATCAGTTGCCTCAAGACTCCCTGGTTGTGTCCAATGCAAGGGAAACGGTCAACTCCCAGACAATAGGAGATGCTCCACCCCGGGATAAGGAATCCAAACTTATTGATGCTTCCGGGAAAAGGGTAGCCTCTCAGGCGGCCAATTTCTGGAGTGTCTCCAACACTCGAACATTGCTAGCACCATATGACCGTACCCACTGGGACGAGATGGAGCAACGTATACAAAACTTGCCCCAGGAACACAGATCTAAAGCACAAGACCTAGTGCGTGAAGGGTAACTTATTTCCAATAACACTATAAGATGTTCACTAGATGCTGCAGACACTGCTGCTAGAGCAATAAACACCAGTGTCCTCTTTAGAAGACACGCTTGGCTTCGCATATCGGGGTTTAAACTAGAGGTGCAAACCTCCATTTTAAACACTCCCTTTGAAAAAAGAGCATCTATTTGGCCCAATAGTGGATTCTCCACTGGTGAAGATGAAGGACACTGAAGGGGCAAAATCAATGAAATATAAATACCATCATTTGTAAAGCGCACAGCTACCTCCGAAGTGGTGTCCCAGTGCTGGGGGCCGTCGGGAAGATTAAGCGAGCTATTGGTCAGAGTTACATGGTGCTGGGCTAACCTGCTGCCAGGGATCGAACCGTGAACCCCGTAGTCTGGAGTCAGGCACCCTGGCCACTGTGCCACACCTCTTTCCGATGGGGGCCCTTCAGCACAAAACTGTGGTACCTTTTGGCGCTCCTTTTACAGCAGAGGCTCCAAAAATACCTCCTCAGAGACCATTACCTATAAGTGCAATACCCAACCCTCTCCATCTAGGATTTCCTACCAATCTGGCAGTCAATAACCGCAGACAATTGGGTACTACAAATTATCTGTGTTGGTTACTGCCTGGAGTTCATCAACACTCCTCCAAACATACTACCAAAGCCACACAAACTTTCACTGGATCTCCTGCAACTCCTCAAAAAAGAGGTTCTCCTTCTAAATGGGGCTGTAGAGCCTGTACCACTGCAACATCACAGGTCTGGCGTATACTTCCTAATACCCAAAAAAGATGGTTCTCTCAAACCAATATTAGATCTCAGAGAACTCAATCTTTATATTCAGTCAGATCATTTCCACATGGTAACACTTCAACAAATACTTCCTCTACTGAAGAAAGGCGACTTTATATCTACTCTAGATTTAAGATGCCTATTTTCATGATCCAATCCACCCTGCTCATCGCAAATTCCTCAGGTTTGTGGTAGCGGGTCAACTCTTCCAGTTCAAGGTACTCCCATTCGGAGTCACTACAGCCCCCAGAGTTTTCACAAAATGTCTGGCGGTAGTAGTTGCTCACCTAAGAAGACAAACCATCCATGTCTTCCCTTACTTGGACGACTGGCTCATCAAAGCCAGCACGTACCAGCAATGTCTTCAGCACACTTTCAGAATGGTTCAGTTACTACATCAACTAGGGTTCACAATCAATGTGAGAAAATCACATCTCCAACCAGCCAAAGCTGGAGCCACAATAGATACTCAAAAGGCTCTCGCCTGTCCCAGCACAGCCAGAATTCAAAATATTCAGGCTTTAATTCTCCAGTTTCAACCCAATCATTGGATTCCAGCTCAAGTTTATATGCAATGGCTGGGAATTATGGTATCTTGCATCATAATCGTCCCCCATGCCATGCTGCACATGCATCCACTTCAAGAATGCTTAGCCAGTCAGTGGAACCAGTCACAGGGTCTATTGGCCGATCTTGTGTTTATAAGTGGCCGTACTCATCGCTCTCTGCAGTGGTGGAACACACAAAATTTGTCAAAAGGATGGCCGTTCATAGACCCGATTCCACAGATAGTACTGACAGCAGATGTGTCCCTTACTGGCTGGGGAGCTCACCTACAACATCACACAGTGCAAAGTCTTTGGAGTCAACAGCAAAAGCTGCTCCACATCAATCATCTAGAGCTGCTTGCAATATTTCTAGCCCTCAAAGCGTTTCAAACTCACCTGGAGAGCAAAGCTGTCTCGGTTCGTACAGACAACATGACCGCTATGTATTACATACAAAAACAGTGGGGGCACACTCTCTCCAACTGTCCAACTTAGCTCAAGACATCTGGAGGTGGGCCATTCACCACAAACTTTATCTCATGGCTGAACACCTCCCAGAGACAGCAAATACACGAATGGAAACTCCACCCATAGGTTCTCCTCCCAAACATTTCAAATGCGGGAAGTCCCTCACATAGACCTGTTTGCCACATACCAAAACGCAAAATGCTGAACCTTCGCCTTCAGGTACCCACACCCGCAATCCAAGGGCAATGCCCTATGGATGAAGTGGTCTGGGATATTTGCTTACGCTTTTCTGCCTGTCCCACTCATTCCATTAGTGGTTCACAAGCTCAGGCAAAATCTCTCACACTAATCCTAGTAGCTCCCACATGGACACTTTAACCTTGGTTCACAACCCTGTTGGAGCGATCTCTGGTTCTGCATCAAAAGCTGCATTTAACCTCCAGTTTCTTCACATGGAGCTATGGAGAAATCAGACACCCAGATCCCACACAGCTGAATCTCGCGATCTTGCTCCTGAAATCTTAGAGTTTGGTTACTTAAGACTTCCACCTGAATGTATGAATATCATTAAGGAAGCTAGAAAACCTACTACAAGGACCTGTGGTAATAATCATATCAACCCTCTTGATGCTTCTATCCAAAACATCATATGCTATTTGTTAAACTTGCAACAGTCAGCATTGGCTTATACCTCTATTAGACTACACCTAGCGGCAATCGCTGCATATCTACAAAAAAGACAGCATTTGTTGTTGTTTAGAGTACCTGTGATCAAAGTTTTCATGGAAGGACTAAAAATAGTTATACCACCAAAACTTCCACCAGCTTCACTGTGGAATCTTAATATAGTCCTTACAAGATTAATGGGCCTTTTGAGCCCATGCACAAATGCGAACTACAGTTCCTCTCCTGGAAAATAGCTTTCCTCATTGCAATCACATCATTAAGGAGAGTGAGTGAATTAGGCATTAACCGTTTAAGAACCATTTTTTCAACTACACAAAGACAAAGTGGATCTTCGTACTAATCCTAATTTTTTTTTTACCTAAGGTCGGATCTGCATTATCACTTAAATCAGTCGGTAGGATTACCCGTATTCTTTCTTCACCCTGATTAAGTTGCAGAAAGAGCTCTACACACCTTAGATGTTAAAAGAGCACTCTTGTACTTCACTGAAAGGACAAAATCTTTTCGTAAAACCAAACAACTCTTTGTTGCTTTTGTACCACCACACAAAGGCAATCCTATCTCAAAATCAGGTATTGCAAGATGGATTGTTAAATGCATTCAAATATGTTATGCGAAAGTAAAAAGAACTCTTAACTGTACCCCCTAGGGCACATTCCACTCGTAAGCTAGGGGCCACTATGGCTTTTTTAGGAAACATTCCTATTGTTGAGATTTGCAAAGCTGCAACATGGTCTACACCACACACACTCATTAAACAATATTGTGTAGATGTGTCAGCAAGACAACAAGCGAATGTGGCCAAGCAGTACTTAAAACACTATTTCAGACAGCTCTAACAGCTACATGTTAGCCACCACTGTGGGAGGATACTGCTACAAAATCTTTGCACAGCATGTGATCTACAGCTCACATGCTCCGAACGGATAATGTTACTTACCCAGTAAGCATTTGTTCTTGGCATGTAAAGCTGTAGAGCCACATGCACCCACCCGCCTCCCCGGATACCTGTAGCTGCTGCAGCTCTTTTTAATTTACATACATACGCATGGACGTTTCTATTCTTTACTACTACTCCATTCTCACCCTCTGCTGCAAACAATCTAACAATGGAGTCGATGCCCATGCGCACTATCATCCAAAGGAGGAGTCGCCTACGTCGTGACTGGAAAGACTTCTTCGAAGAAAAACAAGTGCAAACCTCCGGACCCAACACTAGATGGCGAGCTTTGCACAGCATGTGGCTCTACAGCTCTACACGCCAAGAACAGATGCTTACTGGGTAAGTAACATTATCCATTTATAGCCCCAATAACTTGACTAATTTATGCAGTGACATATATTCATGTTAAACATAGAAAAATATAACCATAAGTAATATGTACATTTGTTAAACAGTACTAATGAAAATCTAGATGTTTACACACAAGATTATTATACACATGTATACCAAGGAATGCACATATCTAGGTACACAGATATAATCCATATAATTGTTTATATACACAGAGATATGCTGTGCATTTATGTTCGAGTATGGTTGTTATGAGGGGAAGAACCAACTCTTGAGTAGTCTTCTGAAGGTAAGGTGGTTCTCATGTTTGGGGATAAAGAGTTCCTTGTTTCCTTATCAGATTCTAAGTTAGGCAAAATGTCGAAGGTTGATGTAACAGTCCGCCGGCCTGCCTTAATGGATAAAGATGTAAACAATGTTATCCTTTTTTTAATTTTTTTTAATTCTTTTTTATTGATGACCAAGTGTATACAATCACTATTCATTTAGATGCGCACAGAGATTGAGACCTATTCATTAAACATTGCTTTATCACTCCACATAGCTTCTTATTTCACCCACTTCGCACCTCCTATCTTTCAATGCTACTCACTACCTAAGGGGGATGTGGATCTGGGGTGAGAGGGCATACAAATGTTCCCTCTGTACAAGCTCCACTTGTTCCATATTAGTGTCCATTTCTTAGGACACCTCCAAGATGCATACACAGTTTTTTTTTCTGTTATCATACACCGGTCCATATCTTTTTTCTAAGCATTCACAGTTGGTGCCTCCTTCGCCCCCTCCCATGTGTTTGCGATATTACGCTTGGCGACTACCATTCCTAACGTTGCCCATGTTCTATCTTTACTACCTAGATCTGTAGTTTCCCAGATGTTTAGGAGGCATTTTTTGCCTTCTGGTGCCATCGTTGTTCTAAGTACTTCACTCATACAGTGGTGCACTCGTACCCAATATCTTTTAATGTGTACACATTCCCAGAGTATGTGGATAAACGCACCCTCCTGGTTACACTGCCTCTCACACATGGGATCCTCCCTGTATCCCATTTTGACCAGCGCGGGGCCAGAGAGATATGTTCTGTGTAATATTTTAAGTTGTATCAACCTTAGTCTTGAAGAAATTGCCACCTCTTTTGGGGAGGTCAGGGCCTCCTGCCAATCTGCCTCCTAGCCATCTGTAATATCGTTTTCCCAATTCCTAAGGAGTTGTAAGAGAGGGTCAGGCACATTATTAACTAGTATGTGGTAGGTCAAGGAGATAACTTTTCTGGGCATATAGTCGTTGAATTCTATCCTCTGGTGGAGAGGATTCCGGGGATGCTTCTCCCTTGGGGATGATTTCCTGCAGAACAATATTATCTTTAATAACTTAAACGACAAACATAACATAATCATAATATGTACCAACTCATTGACCTACGAAGTTGACTGCTGCACTTTGACAGGAATTTAATCTCACACTGACAGTGTTGGTTGCTTTGGACCCCCATCTGAAATATAAAGACTTCCCGGCTCAAATTAGGATAAGGAACATTAAACAAGTCCAGAGTCTTCAGGACCTTACAAGTGTTTAGCCATGCAGCACATTAGCCAGTTAATAATTCCACCATTCAATTTTACGCCCTATGATGTTTAAGGACGCGATCCCTGTGTGTCATGGACAGAAACATGCTTTGTAATGTACCGTTTCAACACTGGGCTGCAGAAGTCAATGCAGACTATCAGTCTATGCATTGTAAACTGTGATTACGTAATTGCGATTCTTAGGAATTCGCAAGTAGGTATTCACAAACAATTTTGATGCATGTAACCATATCACTTTTAATAGCAGTTTGAGGTGTGGGTGAAACTCTTCCTTCCATGTGTTAAAGAAGTACGTTTATTTTTTATTTTTAAGACTTTTTGCATTTTCTTACATGTTTGCTGCATGATTAACATGCCAACTATTTTCAGGGCTAGGCGGGTTCACAGCTGCTAGAGCCAGAGCTCACCCTTGAATTGGCTCTCACTGGCGATTTATTGGCTCGCCCACCTCTGCTTTGAACTGGGGAACCAGGTTTGAGTGCCGACGTCCGCTTAAAATCCTGTGATTCTAGACAAATCACTTAATCTCCCTGTGCCCAAAAATATGAATCTAAACTAGTTTAAAGTAGCTGGTGCTCATGTAAAGCGCATCAATGTCCTTGGGTCAGAGTTCGCGCTATATGAAACTGAGGGAAAAAAAGGGTATGTAAGTATGAGTCTGTACATGTGCGTTTCTATTTACCATGTGTCACATTATAAGTTTATTTGCACGTTATGTCTTTTGGGCGTATGCATGAGTTTTTATGGTTGTATATGCTTTGTTTATATTTCTACATGTGAATCTACTCGTGTTTGTATATGTACTTTTTTGTATATATGTCTGTGTGTACATATGCGTGTCTAGCTACCTGTATAAATGTGTGGCAGTGCCTGTGATTCTGTGTGTCTATGTATGTACCTCGGCGTATTTATTTACGTACAAGTCTAAGGGAAATTGGGTGTGTGTGTGTGTGTGTGTGTGTGTGTGTGTGTGTGTGTGTGTGTGTGTGTGTGTGTGTGTGTGTGTGTGTGTGTGTGTGTGTGTGTGTGTGTGTGTGTGTGTGTGTGTGTGTGTGTGTGTGTGTGTGTGTGTGTGTGTGTGTGTGTGTGTGTGTGTGTGTGTGTGTGTGTGTGTGTGTGTGTGTGTGTGTGTGTGTGTGTGTGTGTGTGTGTGTGTGTGTGTGTGTGTGTGTGTGTGTGTGTGTGTGTGTGTGTGTGTGTGTGTGTGTGTGTGTGTGTGTGTGTGTACTAATAACCGTTGTGTGTGTGCACCTATATGTTTGCCAATAAGCATGTGTCCCTGTGTGAGAGAGACGTTGCTTATGCCACTGCAGCTGTGCTTAAAGCATGTGACTGTGCCAGTCAGTGTCAATGTATCTGTAATAAGGGTATCGATTGGCATTTTGTGTTTCTCCGCCATGGCCTGTGGTGCAGGAGAGAGCCGCAACAGCCCCCAATACCATTATAGGATTTTGCAGTAGTGTAATTCCACACACACTTTCAATGCACACATGCAGGAATGGGTTTTAAACACAACTATACAGATATACTCGCATACACCCATGTTGTCACATATAAACACGTCCTCGCATGCCAGTGTACACTGAGATACACTGTTTCAGACACACTCTCACGCACACACACTGCAGAGACACGCATGATGGGGGTAATAGCAAGGTGGTGAAAAGGGGGGCTGTAGGTGGGAACAATGTCAATGGAATGAGTGAGGGAGAGAGTGGTTAGAATGGTGGAAGGTAGAGAAGGAAAAGCTGTAGACAAGATTGGATCAGATGGAAAGATGTCAGTAGCAAGGGAAGTTGAAGAGGGCGGGGGAAAGAGCAAAATTCCACCAAGTTTGAAATTGTGTCCCTTGCAATCAGTGCCATTGAGGAGATATAATGTGGGGGCAATGGAAGGCATCTAGAGTAAAAGGGAAGGGTGAGCTTAAATAGGGGTAAGCAGAGGGCAGTAACAGAAGAGGGTTGGGGAGATGGGAAAAATGTAGGTAAACAATGATTAGGGAATAGTTCGGAATTGAGGTTTGGGAAACATTGGGTGAGCCTGGGAATGCAGACGGGATCGGGAAACAAAGGTGTGGGGAGGGGCTGTTAGTGAGGAGTAAAAGCCCCAGTGGGGAGCTTTAGCAAATGTATGGTGAGTGATTGGTGAAGAATGAGGGGGTTCATAATAAGAAGGGGGAGCAACTAACAGAGAAGTAAGGTGAGGGGTGAAGAGGTGGACGAATTGAGGGGTTAGGACAATGATGGCAAGTCACTAACAGAACAAGTATTGGCTGCACGGCCGTGAAAGCGACGCGGTTGCGAAAGTGAAAGCGATCACGCTAAGAAGCAGCAGCTGTTTGCCTGTGTGCGCGCGCGTGCAGTCTGCTCTTTTTCGAAGCAAATGCTCGTGGCGCTCCCCTGCAAGGTGGATGCCGCCACAAGCACGAGCATGTGCTTCGAAAAAGAGCAGAAACTAAAAAGGAAGACCTAAAAAGGAAAGACTTTTTATTTTTCATTGTATCATTTGCCAACTATAAAAATTCTGTACGTTGTCTGTTTCTGTAGAAAAGTAGTATCTGCTTTCGTGGTCACCCCCACTTTTTGCTGGTGTCATTATGTTTTTCTGACTAGTCTGGATGGAATCCTGCTAACCAGGACCCCAGTCTCTGTGCTTCTTCCCCAAATTGGACGTGGTGAGAACTTGGGTACACTCCAGATTGGCTACTGGGGTACCCTTGTAAGTCACTAGTATATGGTACTAAGGTACCCAGGGCATCGGTACACCAGGGGTGTCCCATGGGCTGAAGCATGTAGTATGCCACCCATGAGATACCACTCAAATTGTGACTCCAGGTTTGCCATTGCTAGCACCACTTACGACCGATAACAGTGTCACTATATCTGAAGTCACTACACTTAAAAACTAGAAGTTACCCCTAAGGCAGGCCTTTCAATCCTGAAGACCGGGTCCTGGGTACTAAGTGGGAGGGTGGCCCTGCATGAGATGGGTGCCCCTACAACCTTCGGAGTACTTTTTTCCGGGTTGTAAGTGTATCAGCCATTATGACATATAGAGTGGCCATGCGTCATTACTCGATGACCAGCTCTAAACTGGCTGTAACAAATCCTCTCATGTTTGGTATCAAACATGTTGGAATCGTACCCCCACACCGTAAATGGTGTGGGGCTATGATTCCATGCCCTGTAAAGCTCCTCTGGGAGGCCCTCAGTGCTCCCCGGTACAAGTCTTCCAAAACCGGAAAGCAAGCTAGGGCTGCTGCCGACCAGAGACACGTTTCTGCCCTCCTGCTGCTGAGCCAAGCTCAAGCAGGGGAAGGCAGAACAGTAGATACCCTGTCACAGGGAGGTGTGACTACCTCCCATGCAGGGTTTAGTGTATTGGGGCAGGGTGGGTGCGCTCACCAGCGCCACTGAGACTGTTTGAGGGGCATATTTGGTGCCCTCCTTACATACTCCAGTTCAAACCAGGTAAGGGAGCCGTTGGACAAAGAACATGGGAGTACCCTCCCCACTGTCCAGCCCCTCCCCAGGGAGGAACCCCTGAATCACCCCAACCCTTTCCTAAGGGTACTTAAGGGCTTAACTGTGGGTGGGTCCCTAGATTCGTCGTCGGACAAGATTCAGATCCCATACCACTTCAACTTCGACCATCTGGACACTCTGCACTTAGCTAGACTTCGCTTTGGGAACCGAGCCTGCACCAGGTAAGAGTCCTGCTGCTCCTGGTCTCTTCATCCTGCTGGTCTTCTGCAACATCTGTGCCCGTGCTCCATACAGGTTCTTCACCAGGCCTGTGGGCATCCAAGACACCCGAAGGAATCTCCCTTGGAGTGAAGAAGTCACTTCCCTGCATCTACAGGCACCGCAGCACAGCTTACTGGTCTGCTGATCCTGAGTGCCCACGGACTCCAAAAGGCTCAGCAACACAGGTGCTGGTTCTACAACTCCATTAAGGCCTGCACTGTCTTCATACCAAGTTTGAGGCCAGTATCCCTCGTCGGATCCGTTGGAACACATCCCCTGTGCACCGTGTCAACTTGCCGTTGCCAAGGCTTGTTGACTGGCCCCTCCAGAGCTTTTTGGGCGCCAAGAAGCTCCATCGTCAAGCAACTCCTGCAGCCAAGATCTTCACCCTCACTGCTTCCTCTGCACTGTGGGACTTCTTCATTGGTGAGCTGCTCAAGGTCCTCTTGCGACTCCTGTGCCTCTGGCCCGTTGGTGTCTTTATTGGCTCCAGTGGGATCCCCTGCTTGCTCGTGGCCTGCTCGGACTTACCTGCTCAGACTTACCTGCTCGTGGAGAGTCACTTGAACCTTGCTGGTCCCAACACTGCACTTTTTTCGTCTGCTTTGTGTTTGCTGCTACCAAGGCTTGTTAGTCCCCCTGCCAGGCACTGATGCCCTTGCTCTCGACATCCGACGTGGGACCGCTCGTAAAAGAACTTTGGTCTTTCCCAAAGTTTCCTGGTCCGCACGCTGCATCTTCAAGGGCACCGTCAACCTCTCCTGCATCCCTGACATCAGAGAGCATTCTACTTCCGCGCCTCCTCGTCACCCCTGAGTGGCATAGACCCTACCCTGTCCCCTCTGCTTGCAAGTTCTTCTCACCTTGAATCCACCTTTGGGTGGGTTCCACCGGACTCCATCTTCTTCTCCAGCAGCATCTTTCCTGCAGTCCTCCATTGTGGTCTACAGCAGTTTCTGTTGTCACTTGACACCTAGGCACTCGCCTTCTCTGGTGTGTTTTTTTTATCCTGGTGCCTGGGGTATCCACAGGTGGGGTGACTCTCAAACCTTCTATCTTCCATGGGGTATCTTAAGGGTCCACTGGGAAGGGTCCTTTTTCTTTAAAACTGCAACCGCAACTTACCTATTGACTAACATTGAGCACCTAGTCGTGTTCTCACTCTGCACACGACCCCTGTGAGGATCCTAGATGCTCACCTTGGAAGATTTCTTGGGTCCCCGGCTCTTCTTCTTCTTCTTGTGGGTCCACTCTTGTCTTGAGTCGTGGTTTGCATTTCACTATTTTAGTATATGGTTTGGTCTCCTCTAGGAGACCACTGTGTATTTGTGCTACTTATGTGCTCTATTTTCTAAGTATCATTTGTATTGTACTTGTATCTTCGGGTAGGAGATAATACAATGTGTTAGTGAGTGTTTGTAATAAAATACTGTAAGAAACACGACTGCGAGTCAAACCGGAAGTGGCCGGAAGATTGGTGGGGACGCGCAGTCCCTATCGAAAGACTCGAGCGGTCTAGTGTTCAGGACAGAGGTGGAGCAGCTGGCATCATCGGGGGCTGACGGAGAAAAAGGTGACTAGCAGGAAAGAGGCGTGGTGGAGCACCTCGGCGGAGGAAGCGCGGAGACGAAGACGCCGGAGAAGAGAGGCAAACGAAACGAGAACTGGGAGGAAGAAGGCAGAAGACCCGAATTCCAAGGAGACGCCGTATGTATTGCGCTAGAGCCCGGCGACACAAGGAAGGGAGAGAACGCCCTGGGTCCCGACGCCACGACCCTGGTCACAGGTCGTGGCTTAAGGCGAGTATCGGAAAGGAGATCGTTCTAGTGGGGGTGGTGGGGAAGCATAGGGAATTGATTCGCACGTGTGTTTTGTTGTTATTTTTTATAAGCACAGCGGGAAAAAAACCCTCACTCCACCCCCCTCCTGATTCACAGCGTCCGGTGATGGTGGCACGTATCGATAGATAGTCCAACCTAGTGGTAACCCCGTATTGTCCTTTTCTTCCTTTTTCCTGCACCCTGGACCTGAGATAGAGAGAACGCCCAGAGCCTTCTGTGAAAAGACACCGATTGTTATACAAGCAAAAATGATGCAGGATACTTTAAATGAGTCGGGTACATAACAAAAACCCTACACAAATTAAACATACACGTGTCCCCCTATAGTTTCTAAGAGAACCACACTGAGGAAATCTGACAAGTGCAACACTATATGGCTGTTTACTAAATAGGCCTGTTGTGTGTCACCTTCCAGCCCACAATCCAACTGCCTGCTCACAAATACATATTTTTATAGCTGCACTGTGTGATTCTTTTTCACTTAACCTATACCATAAGATTAAGTAGTGGTAAAACAAGCTGCTTTACACACCTTCTGGACTAAGCCTGAAGGCTGCTCTCCACAGCTACCACTTGGAGAGCTTTCTAAGGTTGTCTAAAACCAGTAAAATCACCTTAAGGGTTGCCTGGATTAGTACTGGGTGTTACACTTAACAAAAGTGAGCACCATACACTAAGCCAGCCTCCCACAGTTTCATTTGTTCATATGGTACTACCTGGCCAGGCCTAGAAGGAATACCTTACGATCAAAATGTAACCATGCTGTGGCCATAAGGTCTTTAGTTTCGGTCTTACCTTTAGGGCAAAATTAGTTTTTGACTCAACGGGGTTCAGACTGAAAACGTTTGCTAGTCAGAATTTGTAGTCCTCCCTTACCCCTTGAAGACTGCTACCTATGGGATGAATTGTTTTGTTAGGGCTATTCTAAATGTCCTCATTCATTTACTTTTGAGAGTTTTAGCCCTGTTTGTGTTTAGGGAGATTTTAAAAAAACACCTTTTGACCCCCTGGCCATCCTAATGATCTCCTTTTTATCCTCTGTTTTTGTCTTATTTGATTTTTTGCTTTTTATGCAAAAACTTTACTTGGAAATTCAGTGCTTTACATCTTAACTGTCTTTGTCTTTTGATGCTGCATATATCACCTCATGTGTTTGTGAGGACTGCCTTTCTGCCCTGGCATGGTTATGAAAGATGAACCAAGAAACCCTTGAGCATGCTTCTTCAACCCTGTACACTGGACCGTTGTGCTTCTCGAGTCATGCAGATTTCTTGGACTATTGTTAAATTTGTACTTTGCTTGCGAAAAAATTGTACTAAGAAGTGTATTAAGCGACCGTGATTGGCAGCCTTTCAAGAGTAAGTGCCTAAAGGTTTGCTTGTGAAAAAACAAAGGAATTAACCAACCGCCACTTGAAAGTTGATATTTCTACATAGAAAAACTGTTAGAATTGGGGGACTTTCTGGTTAGCTATTCTCCTTAATATATGATCAGCATGTTCAACATGCGCACCACAAACCTTGAATGGTTTTTTAAAGATGATCTTAAAGAAAAATGTGGACAATTTAAAAAAAAAGCCATATATATATATCAACTGTTTTGTTTTTCTTTTTACTGTTTAGATATTATTGAATGCGGAGTTGGTGAAAGCCTGTCCAGAAATAGCTCAGTGTGTACACAGCTTTCTTGAAAACAAAGCTTATAATAAAGGAAAAGGGGATTTTGCCCGCAAGGTAAACAAAAGCATATAATGAACATTTTAAGTGCATTTTCTTATATAAAGTTTCATTGTTTCCCCAGAGCTTATTAATGGAAAATATGTTCAATATTTTAAAGATCCGAATGTAAAAGTGTTTTAAAATTGATTGAAATTCCTGTAAAGCAGAGATGCATAATTGCCAACTGCTTGCTAGTTAACTCCTTGTTGTTTATCTGACAAGTTTGAGGTTTAGTTTATACAAGCATAATCCAGCTTCTGTGGGACAGATAGATACCTTAGACTGGATACACAGTTCGCAAAGTCTTGCAAATAATCATTAATAATTTTCATTGACACCGTCCATTCATTTTACCACATCAATATGAATTACTTTGTTTGTGATTAATAAGGATTTTGCAAATCCATGGTTGCAGGTTGGAATTTGCTGGTGTTTTGTGCTGGTCCAGAAAGCAGTGCATCAGCCTAGCATCAAAGAATGAGCTGTTCATGAGAGGTGTGTTCTTCCATCAAATGAGGCATACCCAAATTGTTGAAAGGATTGACATTAAATCTGCTCCTGACTATACTGCATTGGGATAGCTGGCCATTTTCTTCTATTCCAACATAAACAAATGCAAGCCAGGAACCAGTTAAAAATTCCAGAACACACTTAAACACCTGCTGAAGGTAAAAGACCCAGTCACAGGCCAAACACTAACGTTTGAAGAGGAAGCTACATCCTGATTCTTGGAGTCAAGGAGGCATTCCAGGCCTGAATTTATGATTGTATCTGGCGCAACCACGGGGGATGAAAGCACCGTCTCCGTAAGCCTTGATCCACTCTTTGACTCATTCATCTACAAAAGTTACACTCCCTAGTTATTTTGTCCCGGATTCTTTTTATTTCAATATGATGTCCTTTCGTGGTCAGATGTAAAGATTATCTGTTTTCATGAGTGTCAAAATTTCGATACCCTTTAATACCACTCTCTGAGATGCTGTTCTGTCTGTCACCTTGATTCACCTGCTGGCTCTGAATTCTTTTCCCTCACAGTTTTGATGCTTTCTCCCTGATTGTCGTATATTTCCTTTTTCTGATAGGTAAGCTAGGAACCCTTTCTCCCTCTGATCATTAGATAGCAATATGGTGAGTTCACATTCCTATGCCTGCAAAGTATGTCTAACAGAACATACGAGTTGTGCTTGGGTACAGATTATAAAACAATTGAGTATACCACAGAAGCACTTTAAATGTGATTCTATGTTGAACCAAAGTCACTGTTTATTGTGAAAGGCAATGTAAGCAATGGTCCTATTTGATTAAGCATAGTTCAAAGGAAACTGTATTTCGATTAGCGTGCTAGGAGTGGATTCATTTAGCTTGAAAACTGGCATGTATATAAATCGAGTGAGCAAGCTAGCAGACAACAGACTATAGTATTGGTTACCCAATTGTGGAGTTTGGAGACTTTTAATAAATATCTATGCCCGGAACATGGTGGTAGCAGTGTTTGCCAACAGCTGCAGCTTGCAGGACACATGGATCTACATTCTTCAGTCCAAACAAATTTGGAGGTTTTTAACCTTTAACTGATGAGAGCACCTTGACTCATGGAGAGGGTTAGACAGGGGACAGGTTAAACTTGCAGCATGTATCTGTTTTCTAAGAATCCGTCGTGGAGATATCTGTGTCCGGAAAAATGACATGAAGATAAATCTGTGTGCCATCAGCTTAGAGTGACACTTGTCTGTCTGAGACGTTTTAGAGCATTGGCAATGTGGGTTCTAGTTCAGAGCCCCAACCTTTCAGGGAGGCCCATGATAGTCAACCCTGTTCTACAGAGTCTTTCCCTGATTATCTTGAATAATTCCTAAACAAATTTTAAAATCCGCTATCCTTTAATTTCTTAATGTGGGTGCTCTGTTAGTCTATTATTTGCAGAGAAATGTTGTTTGTTTTATGCTACATTTATAAAAAAGTTCATTTTAGATCAAAACAGGACCTCATGTATGAGAAACTGGAGGGTGTCACAGAGATTATTTGCAGTAATGTTAGTGAGCTGCTGCTGTGTTACAATATTGTCACCATCCTTGAATATTAAATGTAAACACATTTAGAATTTGGACGGGAGCACAGTGACCCAGCCAAAGGGGCCATGAAAGAGCTAAATTGGATTATAGAGTAAAAGCTGTTTCGAACAGGGGCCCCAAAATCCTTAAAATGTCCCTGTTGTCTGTAGAATATCATTCTTATTTTGTGAACCTTGTGAACATAAAAGTTTTTTTTTTAAGGTTCATTTTCCTTATTCTGATTATCAAGCCTTCTACATTGAAGGCTGAGCATATGGTAGAAAGACATTTATGTGTGAATCTTTGAAGGCAGGGCTCTGCCCCTACTTAGCATAGCAATCCTAAAGATTTATTTATTTATTTATTTATTTCGATTTATATAGCGCTATATAACCCCGGGGTCTCTAAGCGCTTGTCCAGTAAACACCACAGGAACCAAAAGAAACACTGCAGGAAATTTATATCCCTCCCCAAGCTTTCTGGAAAAGAACAGTCTTCAGCCTCTTGCGAAAGGTCAACAAATTAGGTTCTTTGCGCAAGTCCACCGGTAGACTGTTCCAGGCCCCTGGGAGGGTGTTAGAAATGGCACGACCGCCCACTGTCGCCAATCTAAACCGAGGTTGCATGAGCAGGGTTGCTTCAGCCGATCTTAACACCCTGGCTGGTGTGTAATCTGCTCTATTATACGGTTTCCTACCTCCCACACTGATGCTCTTCTGGCCATATATAAAAAGAAAATGAGCCCGCCTTCCCCGACTCCCCTGTCCAACCAACCATTACAACAGAAATTCTTGCCTAACATGTTCGTACAGCCTCACATCATCCAACTATGAAAAACTCAGTGGCGATGTAGGGACAGATAAGGAGATCACTAATAAACACCGCCCTTTAAACCAGCCTTTGTAGTGAAGGCACTCTTGGAATGGTAGCCCCCTTATGTGTATGGCCTTTTATCTAAGAAAAACATATTTAGGCATAGCCATCGAAGAAATGTCATGTCTTTAAAATACGTTGAGGGATGTGAATGTTACAGCATACGCTCCAGCCACTGCTGTTATTGCCCATTGGGATGGAGATGTGGCCACTCTGGAGAAAGCTTGGCTAATCACCTCTGGGGCAGAGACCAGGCGCAAACCAAAGTGACTGTGCCATTTATTTTTAAGTTTACTGCTCATGAAAAAGATGATAAAAGCCTAGCCACCCATCTCATTAACAACCACCTTCTCAGCACCACTTATTCCGGATTCAGGCATAATCACCGTACAGAAACTTCCCTCATCCCTGCCATGCACAACTTCCAGCTGATCTTGGACGAAGGTGACACTACTGCCTTCACCCTACTGGATCTTTCTGCAGCCTTTGACACAGTGTCTCACCCCATCTTATCTAAGACAGCACATAGCCAGCATCCAAGTCTCGCACTTTGCAGGATTTGCTCCTTCCTGACAGGAAGGACCCAGTCTGTAAACCTGGCCTTCTTCGCCTCAGATGCCGTCAACCTCATCTGCGGAGTTCAACAAGGATCTTTACTTAGCCCCACGGCCCCACTCTGTTCAACACCTACAGGATCCCACTCGCCAGCATCACCCCGGCCCACAGAATCAGCATGATGTCCTATACTGATGACTCATCTTATTGTCTTCCTCTCCGAGAAGACATCAAACCCTGGCCCAATTTCTCTGTCTGCATGACCAAAGTCGCCAGATGGATGCAAACCAACTGCCTCAAGCTCAACACAGATACAACTGAAGTTGTAATGTTTGGCAAAGACTCCTCACTCTGGGACTCCACCTGGCGTCCCGCCAAACTCTGACCCACAACCCTGCTGGCAGCTCACACTAAGAACCTCAAAGTGGTAATCGAAAACAATTCACCATGTCTGCCAGAGTAAATGCAGTCTCCATCTCATGCTTTCACACACTCGAGATGCTCAAGAAGATTTTCAAATTGCTCCCCACCATCACTTGCAGAACTATCACCCAAGCCATCATCACCAGTATTTTGTACTATGGCAACATTCTCAATGCTGGAATAAAAGCTCAATGGGCCAGAAGAATTTAGACCATACAAAATTTAGTAGCCAGACTCATTCTCAACTTCTCCCTCTGCACTTAAATGACCCCGCACCTCAAAGAGCTGCACCAGCTCTCTGTCCACAAACAAGCACTCCTCAAACTCTTCACGCACACATACAAAGCCTTACACAACATTGGCCCCATGTACCTTAACAACCACATAAACGTCCATAAACCTAAAAGACCCATCCGTTCAGCTAGATTCCTACTTTCACACACTTCCCACATACACAGAACCAAATCTTGAGGTTGTACCTTCTTCTGCCTTGCTCCTAAATCCTGGAACGACCATCCCTTGCACATCCGGACCTCCTTCTCAGTGCTTAAATTCTGCAAAAAGGGAAGGTAATAGCAACATAAAGCAAACAAAGTTGCATGCAGCAGCTGCTCGAACAAAAGTAGTATTTTTGTCAGTTTCTTATTTTTTTTTCACTCTATTTCAACAGCTTTTGGGGGGAGCACAGATCCTTAAGAGTTTCAGTTACCTGGCTCTCTCAAAGGTTGTTTCAAATTCTTGTAATTTTGGACAAAACTGATTAAAGCTTGTGCTTTATATAGTCATATCATTCCAATACCTTGACTCCTCTGCCAAAGGTAATGATTAGACATTTGTATGTTTGGAGGTGATTTATCAACTGAAATACATGCAATTGTATTTTATATCTGTATAATATGTTATTATATCGGAGAGATTTATTTTTATAGCCAAAAAAACAATAGTTTTAGGTATGCAGGATTGCCAGCTACTTCTGCTTTTCAACCTACACATTGGCTAATGGCCAATATTATTGTGTTGCGTTGCCTTCTTAAATTTCTCTGTAAGCCCTGTAAGGTGTGTGTTTTCAATTTCTCAGGGATATGTTTTTTTTTCCAAACTATTGATAATTTTTGTTGCCGGGACTGTAGTACTTATTGAAAGGTGATTGAAAGAAGGATCAGGCCACAGACTTCACATAGATGCTTTGCATTTATAATTTAAGTTGTGTTAAAATGTCAGTCCAGCACATGTTCTATTTTATGATCTTTCCGTACCAGAAAATAAATGCTCAGTAAATGCTGTTGAACTGAAATGTGTCATTAAGTTCCCCATCATGACTAGTGGATCTGATAGACATCTAGCCGCAGATTTCTTAACTTGGAATTATCACCAGGCTTCAGACTTGATCTGGAATTTTTTTGCAGCAGCACCTCTGCACGCGGGAGGACGGCACCATACGACCCCACCCTGACATCGTTCACGGATGTGACGTCAGCAAGGTCATTTAAGTTCCTCCTGGTGCGCTGACGTCCGTTTTCTTCTTTTCCGCATGCAACACGGATCCGGAGTAAGCGGGTCCTCTGGGATGTTTTCAGGCCCCCTTTGAAGCTTTTGCATCTGGAACAGTGTGCGATGCCTTCGGGCTTTAAGACGTGTGCCTCCTGTTCGCGGCAAATGGCAGCGACAGACACACACCTTATCTGCATGTCGTGCCTGGACGAACAACTTGACTCGAGAGATTGCGACGCCTGCCAACAACTGAAGCCAAAGTCCCGGCAGGAGTGCCGGATAAAGCTACTTTCGGCTCGCCTGTCCAGGTCAGAGTCGTCACTGCCCCCGGCCTCCTCTTCGGCGCCAGGTCCCGGTAGGAGTGGGTTCCGTTTGCGAAGTCGGTCGCAGTCTGGTTCCCATGTGCGTCGCTCGCCCGTCCCTGGTAAGTCCTGGCATCTGTCGCTGAGGTCATCGACCTCCCTTCCTCCTGTTGGATGGGGCACTAGTTCCCAGACTTCTCCGGACATACGCCCCTCAGGGTCTCCCCACCATTTCCTGGCGTGGGTGTGACCCAGATGGTGGCTTATGCTGCGGCACTGCAGGCCTCCCTTGGGTTCCCTCCTCTCCCTGGGGCGTCCTCGGACCCCCTGCTGCGTGCGGGGTCTCTGGTGGACTCACCGGCAGGTTCGCCCCCGGCACAGACTGAGCACCTTGCCTCAGGCGATGGAGGTATGACGTCGTCGGGGCACGGCACGGCTGGGTCCCCCTCTTCGGCCCATAGCACCCTTAACGCGCCGCATAGTCTAGTGGGGTTCCCATTGGCGTCGCAGGTGGTCGCTGATACTTGTAGCTCGTCTCCAAGTCCCCCTCCCGGCTGCCTTTTCGGAGGCCGGGCCGGGGCCAGTCTGGCACCGTAGACTTGCCTCCCCGGCTCTGGCTCCGTTCCCTATTTCGGAACCAGAGCCTGTTGTGGTCGAGGCTGAGGCTGAGTCGGCGCCGGTGCGGCGCCGTAAACTTGCCTCCCCGGCATCCTTCCTTTCTTTGGAACCAGAGCCTGTTGTGGTCGAGGCTGAGTCGGTGCCGGTGCTGCACCGTAAACTTGCCTCCCCGGCTCCGTTCCTTTCTTCGTAACCGGAGCCTATTGTGGTTGAGGCCGAGTCTGCACCGGACAAGGACGCCCTGGCGCCGCCTCACCCCCTGGTCGTCGACTCCTCTCTGGGAGGTCGGCGCCAGATCATAGACTCCCCTCCGGAGCAAGTTCGGCATCATCCCGACGTCCGCCAACGCCGGATCTGTCCTTGCCTCTACCCCCTTGGAGTTTGTGGCTCCGGCGGACTCTCCGCCTCCTCAAGAGCCCCTTCAGGACCCTCATTCGTCCTTGGGGCTTCCTCCCTTTGGACATTGGTCTGCTCCTCCTTTGATCAGACAATCTCCTTGGAGTGGGCAGCTCAGCTTACAACCCTCACCCACGGATGAGTTAATGTCCCCTCCTCAGAGAGCTACCGAGGCTGGTGCAGCCTTTGCGAGGGTTGTTTCCATGGCCGCCGGCATTCTGCGTATGCAGCCCGTTTCAATTCGCCTGCCTGTTGACCTCCTATTGGATGTTCTCCACCACAGTTTGGGGAATGTAGAGCAGCTTCTGCCTTTTGAAGCCTCTCTTTATGATGCCCTTCCGGCAACCTGGGCTCGGCCGGCGTCTGGTATCCGGTGGCTTGTTCCATCATGCACTGCAACCGCCCTGCCCCAAACGATCCGGTTTGCTTGTTTGTTCATCCAAACGTTCAGGGGCTCCTTCTGCAAATTTCCTTTCCTTCCTTGCCTCTGCTGTTGCTTCCTCCGTCCCGGTAGTCTAGATGGCTGGAATCGTGGGGTCATAATATTTTCGCCTCCACTAGCGCAGCTCTTCACTCCCTCAATACAGTGTGTGTGTTGACTCGGGCTACTTCTGCCCTTTGGGACTCTGCCCGCTCTCTCAACTTTTGAGGGCGCTCGTGCTGACCTACTCCATCGTATCCGTGACGGACGTGACCTGGCATGATTTACTATCCGGTCAGCCCTGGATACCTCAGACTCCTTAGGTTGGGCTGTGGCCAGTTCTGTTACACTACGCTGCCATGCTTGGTTGCAGGATGGCGTCTTCCTGGAGAATATCCGGGAGCGCCTTGTTGACCTGCCTTTAGATGGCGTCCTTTTGTTTAATACCCAAGCCGACTCATCGGTTCAGTGCCTCCTTGCGGGCTCTCCCCCCCCCCCCCACCCCCCAATAGCCCCCTCCACCCTCCGTAGGCTTGTGCTTGGCAGGTCTCTGGTAAGCCTACACTGAGGTGGTTACCCCTGCTTCCTTTTGCAAATTTCATTCAGCATCCACAAGTTGCACTGTGCGTTTTTGGGCTGACAGCAAGCCAACTGTGTCGTTGTTCCACAGGTTGTTTGTGTATTCACCTCTTGCTGTGGATTCCCCTAAGAGGTGTTCCCCTATTTTTGTTTTTGGGGGCGTGATATACCCCAGGTGGGGTACCTGTATGCTATTGTATAACCTCGCTCTGTTCCAGGCGGGCGTGGATGTCCCTTTGGGCTCCTCTCTGACCCTGGCGTTATTATCTTACCGTTTAGGGCGTTTTTTCCGTGTACTGCCTTCTGACACTGCTTCCTACAGGCCACAGGTTCTGCCCTGCTTAAGCTGTGTGTGCATTGCATACTCCTCTTTTATTTTTTTCCCTTGTTTCTTAATGATTCTTCAATCATTGTCGCTTGGGACGTCTTTTCAGTGTGTTTCAACACAATTTTTCCAAGGCTGCCACTGGTGCATTAGGAGGGTTCCTGCTATAGTGCCCGCAGCTGTGTTGGTCTCGTAGCTCGGCCTTTCTATAGATACCCGCATGTTAATGACCAGTGGGTATCCCTTTTTATACACCTCTGCCTTTCTTTGCTTCTGGGAGGTCTGGTCCTCTATCCCCGTTTTTCGGGGAGCAGTTGGTTGCCTTGTGCTCAGGTTTGGCATCGTTCTACATGGTGTTGTTTTTCTTTTGCACGTTTTATAGTGCACTTTGCTGCCTTTTCATGCTGCTTTGGCAACAAGGGTTCCCAGGGTTCCGCTCCCTTGGGTGAGCCTCTTCTTCTAGATGCTCTTCTTCTTGGGTGTCTTGTCTGTCTCGTTCATGTACTAAATAGTCCCTCTCTTTTGTGGGGGAGTGTTTCTCCTCCTAGTCGGAGGTGGTGGTTCCGGAGATCTGAGGTTGTTCTCCACAGCTCTGTGTGCACTTATTCACAATTCCTATAGGCACCTTAGGTGCCTCGGATGGCACACCTTGGATGTGTCTTCTTTCCTACAGGTTTCACCCTTATCTGTGTCTGGTGTGTCTGGTGTGCCTGCGGGACAGTTCTCTTCTGGGGTCGTCCCGGGTGCTGCGCCCTGTCTCGGTGTCTCCTTTTGGGTGTGCTCTTCTCCTTGGGCTTCAAGTCGCCTTGTTCGGCAGTCCCTTAATCGCCATAGCCATGCCACTTGCTGGTCTCTGTAGCTGCCTGCTACGTGCATGTTCCTCGTTGTGGTCCGCCTCGGTGTGCTTCAGCTGGTTGCTTCTGACCCAGTCGCTTTCTTGTGACTGTATTGCACTTGGTGTGTCTTGTGCTTCACACCTGCACTTCTGGGACGTTGCTCAGTCCCTGCCTCTGGTTCTACGCTTCCTGGCTGCTCCCTGTCCGGCCTCCCCTGCATAGGCCCACCGGGTAGGCTCTGGTTCTGTCACTCCATATTGTCCGCTGGATCTTGGTTGGTGGCTTGCGACCATTGGGCTCTGGGAGTAGTTCTTCTTCCTTCACTCATCATGAACTCTCTCTTATGCTCTGGGATTTTGGCTTAGGGCCGTTGTTCCATCCCGTATTCACACAGGTTAGGTCTCGTGCCCTTCTGGTCATCTTGTGGTGCCTTTGCCTCCCATTGTCTTTTGCTCTTCCGAGCTGCTTGGTCTGCTGGTTGGCTGCACCGCCACAGCTTTCCCCATAGTCCATCACCCTATTGCCGGTACAGTGCTCTCGGGCACTTTCTGTTATGTTGCAGACCCACCTCCCCCTTGAGTATGGCTGTGATATCTATTCTAAGTTAAGGAATCTGCGGCTAGATGTCTCTATCAGATGTACAAGTTACTTAACTGCGGTAACGATGTATCTGGTAAAGACGTTGTCTAGCCGCAGATTCCTTAACGCCCACCCATCCTCCCCGTTCTGCGTGGACCTTTCCAGGTGCAGTTCTCCACCTTGCCTCCTTTCAGTTGGCACTGATCTTCATTCAGGGGGCTCAAGTTGATGCGACCCTTTCAGACTTTGCCTTCTGCAGCCGTCTCCCTCTGGGTGGCTTTTCTTCCTGTGGAATGTTGCTTTTCACTTTCGCCTTCAACAGGAGGTTCATTTTTTCCCTTTCTCTGCATTCCTCCACTATGGTCCTTCCAGTGTGGGGTCTTCTTCTGTTCTTTCGCCTCCCGCCTCCTCCATCGGTTTAGAGTTTCTTGTCTCCTCTGCAGTTGCCTCTTTTGGGATCTGTTTGGTTGTGCCTAGGCCCTTTGATCTATACAGGGGGATGCGCCATTCTTTGTAATGTCACCAAGCAGTGGATTGTTCTTCCTGTGCTCCGCTTTTGTTGGCTGGCACAGTTCTGCGCTCTTCCCTAGTTACTCAGCCTCTGGGGAGGGTCTACTCTTCGCTTTGCGGGGTTGTTTCTCAGAGCGGTGCTCAGCCTTACTTATTGGTTTTTTGGTATACAGTGTCTGACACTGTACTTTATGATGGTGTTATACACCATCCGCTTTCTTTGTTTTACGGATTGTTTTACAGATTTTTCCTCCTTCGCACTCTGTTCCGCTAGTTTCACAGTTTTGTTAGTGGCTCCGCGTTGTGCCGCTGAAAAGTTTCTCTGAAGAAAACTGACATCAGCGCGCCGGGAGGGACTTATATGACCTTGCTGACGTCCCATCCATGGACGACATCCGGGCGACGTCGTGTGGCGCCGTCCCCCTGCGCGCAGAGGTGCTGCTGCAAACATTTTTGGGAACCAGTCTGACGTCTGGGGATAATTCTAAGTTAAGGAATCCACGACTAGACAACGTCTCTACCAGATACATCGTTACTGAAAGAAAGTAAGTAAATCGTACTATTCAACCGACAGGATTTTCAGGTAGGTTAAGTCTCAAAATACATTATTATCTCCTACCAGTTGGCATTGCAGTTTCCTGGGTTATATGTATATTTGACATCTGTGTTTCTAAACAAGATTGCCAACATACCAGGTCTACTAATGCATAACCACAATTGTGTCTCCGCAACAGCTTGATGTTTGCCATTGTTTATTTTATGCACCTCTTCCCTCGATCTGTTATGGTTTAGGTGCTGGTATTTTCAGTTACTCAGTTTCGCCTAATAATTAGACCTTATTTATCTGTGGTGTTAACGTATACTAAACTGTCTCCAACATGGGTGAATGTTTTAAAAATGTAATTGAAGTAAACAAACAAATTCATAAAGTAAGATGCATCATTTTAGTGGGAAGTTCATACATGTAGTAAAAGGGAGATACATGCACCCTCTTGTATACTAAATGCCCCTGTGTGTCCTTACATGACATCATAGCTGGCTGTAGAGAAGCAAGGGACCACATTGAGCCATAGAAAGACATCAGAATGAAAGCTAGAGAATGCACAAGGTATGAAGTGAACTCTCCCTCAAGAAAGGCGTTGTTCTGGAGGTAACAGTATTGAGACACTGGATGCTTTAATAGTTTATCTGCCTTCAAATCATTTCATTCTTCCATGGCCAAATAATGTTTGACTAAAGAGGTAGTGGAGATAAGACTGTCTATAAGGAGAGGTTTCAGTGTTAGGACGTTAGAAACAACATGGAGTCTTACCCCAGGGAAAGGTCATGTTTGAGGCATATGAGCTGCAGATCTCACACTGAGCATTGGATCGCCACCTGGTGTTGGGCTCGGACGATTGCATGTGGTTGTCGTCTTGGAAGAAGTCTTTGTAGTCACGAGATAGGTGACTCCTCCCTTGGACGATAGTGCGCATGGGCATCGACTCTATCCTTGAATTGTTTATTTCCGCCACTGTGCTCGGATATAACTTTTCCGCTCCGGTTCGAAATCTACTTTCCAAGTAGTTTGACGCATAAAAACGTACTTAAACTCTTCTAAACAACTTTCGACATCAAGAACCATCAACTCGATTTCATCAGCTCGATTCCGGTCGTCGACGCGGGCCGTTGGGCCTATCCACGCCGGGAGGCCTACAGCTCATGGAAATGGTGCCGTTCAAGAAATGCCCAGAGTGTGGAGCAAAAGTCCTGCACAGTGACCATCACAAGGTCTGTAACCTGTGCTTATTACCTGAACACCAGTGCAGCTATCCTGCCTGCGCATCCCTTCGATCCAAGAAGACTATTCGAGATCGGAGGGCCCGTCGACACATCATGCAGAGATCAGCTCAGGAACCGGTAGACCTCTAAAACGAGGGTCCAGATGTCCCAGAGGAAGATTCCGAAGATCTCAAAATCGTATCTGGGGCAGACGACTCCATACCTTCGGGTCAACGCGTGAGTACTAATGCCCCTACCCCAACCCCCTCGTCGAAATCAAAGGCAAAGGTAAACACTCCGCCTCCTGGGCCCAGTCAAGACCGAAAACCTACTTTAGAAGCCCCACTTTTGAGCACGGCCCTGAAGAAAATCCAAAAGCCTTCCGGTAGCTCGGGACCCGAGCAAACCGCAAGTGCTGATACCACCAGCTACCCCGGCACCGAAGGAAGTCCTGGTTCCGAAACTCACTCCAAACCCGTCGACTCCGAAACAGAAAATGGACCCGAAAATACATAAGCCAGCTTTGGACGCTTCCAAGCAGACTAAACCAGCTTTGGCTCCAAAGCCAAGATCTTCTGAGCCAAGACCTACGCCAAGGGACTCGGACACAACTCCTAAGGCTAAAGATAAAGACAACCACGATCAGAACCGAATAAATCAGCGCCAATGGCGGTTCCCTCAGAAGTGGAACTTTTTCGTCCTGATCCTAAGCAGAAAAAGATCTATGTTGATCCAAAGACAGGACATGTTACTACTGTACCAGATAGAAAGAGGAAGTTAGACACAGCACCTCCAGTGCGTGTGAAGAAGGACTCTGCCACATCACCTAAGCACCCTTTTTCTCCTATACCGCTCTCTATCCCACCTTCTCTTCCTACTTCTAGTTCACCTCAAAATTTTCCTCTTCATATTTCACCACAACATACACCTCCTCATAATAATGATGATGATGATATTATGGGTGGAGGGGATGACCCAAATGATCCTTTTACCTACCCAAGTGTTCCACCTGACTGGGAGTACTCAATCCCCCAGGATGTACCAGATATCCCAGATCCACATCCATACCATCCAAACCATCTCCTCCAGAAGATGATATTGGGTTTGGACACTTAATCAATAGAGCTGCCATCTATCATGTTGTCACAATGCACTCAGATGAGGCAGAAGAAGATTTTTTACTAGATACTTTTGAACAATCCCAAAAGTCATTTCAAATACTACCTATGATTAAAGGGGTCATTGAGCATGCAACAGTAGTGTTTAAAGATCCTGTACGTGCTAGGATCATAAACCCCAGAATAGAAAAGAAATATAGGCCTGTCGCTGGAGATCCTACATACATTAAGGCACAGCTACCCCTAGATTCCCTAGTCGTTTCCAACGCTAGAAAGCGCGCTAACTCCCTAACCTCAGGGGAAGCGCCACCTCCTGACAAAGAATCTAAAATGATAGACGCTTCAGGTAAAAGAATAGCTGCCCAAGCAAGCAAAATACCTGGCGCATGGCTAATACTCATGCCCTCCTCGCAAGGTATGACAGGGCTCATTATGATTAGTTAGAAACACTTTTACAGCATCTACCTGATCAATATAAAGCACAGGCAAATGATCTTATCCAAGAGGGTAAGCTAATCGCCAATGCATCAATCAAGTGCGCACTTGATGCAACAGACACTGCATCTAGAGCTATGAACACTAGCGTCCTCCTTAGACGCCATGCATGGCTAAGCATCTCGGGTTTTAAACAAGAAGTGCAAACTACTATCTTAATTCAGCCATTTAACCAACAGCAGCTTTTTGGGCCCGCTGTAGAGACAGCACTTGAAAAGATGAAAAAGGACACTGACACTGCCAAATCTATGAGAGCTTTACAGTCCCCACAAACACGAGGTTCCTTTTGTCGCTCCTTCTATAGAGGAGGCTCCAAACAAGCTGGAGCAGAGAATTCAGCTTCCTTTAAAGCCAATACACAAACATCCTCCAATAGAGGATATTTTAGAGGAGGATACAGAGGGAACAACAACAAGGATAGAGGTCGAGGTAATAACAATCAAACCTCTCCCACCACAAAACAGTGACTTTCTTCCGCTCTCCCATCTGCATTCCACTCCGGTTGGGGGGGGGGAACTAACACAGTTCCTACCTGTCTGAAATTCAATCAGAACAGACAAGTGGGTAAGACAAATTATCCAGTATGGTTACTGCCTAGAACTTACAGCTACCTCTCCACATATACCACCCAGACAGCGCCCAATGTCCACAGAACATCTTACGCTGCTCAAACAAGCGGTTCACTCATTGCTTCAAAAACACGCAATAGAGAGAGTTCCACTACAACATCAAGGCACAGGGGTTTATTCGCTGTACCTCCGAATACCCAAATAGGATGGGACATTAAGACCAATTCTCGACCTCAGGTCCCTCAATCTGTATATACACTCAGATCATTTTCACATGATCACTCTATAACAAGTGCTCCCTTTGCTGCACCAAGGCGATTTCCTTACCACACTAGACCTCAAGGACACCTACTTCCAAATTCCCATACATCCTTCTCACAGGAAGTACCTACGGTTTGTACTAGAAGGACAACTCTATCAATTCAGAGTCCTTCCATTCGGGGTCACAACTGCACCAAGAGTGTTTACAAAGTGCCTAGCAGTAGTAGTAGTAGCAGCACATGTCAGAAGACAACTCATACATGTCTTCCCATATCTAGACGACTGGCTCATGAAAGCCAAGTCAGTCAATCAGTGTGTCCAACACACTCGTCAGACAATTCAAACATTGCACAACTTGGGGTTTTCAATCAACTACACCAAGTCGCATCTCCAGCCCTCTCATGTACATCAATATCTAGGGGCCACAATAAACACTTCTACAGCTCTTGCTTATCCAAGTCCAGCCAGGATACAGAGCATTCAAGCCTTAGTCACAAGGTTTCAAGACCAACACTCTCTCCCAGCCAGAGTGTTCATGCAACTCATAGGCATGATGGTATCTTGCATTTTTTTGTACCGTATGCAAGACTTCAGATGCGTCCATTACAAGAATGTTTAGCACATCAGTGGAATCAGGCTCAAGGACAACTTACAGACCTTGTGTTGGTGGACAGCCGCACATATCGCTCTCTGCAGTGGTGGAACACCAAGAATTTGTCCAGAGGGCGGGCGTTCCTCGAACTTACTTACAACAAACGTATCTCTCACAGGATGGGGAGCCCATCTCCTAAACCATTCAACTCAGGGAAGAAGGACCACTCAACAAAAAGTGCTACACATCAATCACCTAGAGCTACTAGCAATACTCCTAGCACTAAAATCCTTCCAAGCTCATGTACAAAACAAAGCTGTCCTAATCCGGATGGACATGACAGCCATGTACTACATACAAAAACAAGGAGGCACACATTCTCTGCAACTCACCCAGCTTGCACAGAACATTTGGAGATGGGCCATTCCACAAAAAATATATCTCCTAGCTGAACACCTTCCAGGAGTTCACAATCAGATTGCAGATCTGTTAAGTCGACAGGCACAACAGATTCACGAGTGGGAACTACATCCTCAAGTTCTTCTACCATTCTTTCACAAGTGGGGTCATCCAGACATAGATCTGTTCGCCACACACGAAAACACAAAATGCCCAATAATCGCCGCCAGGTTTCCACACCCGCTGTCGAAAGGCAATGCGATATGGATGAACTGGTCAGGCAGATTTGTGTACGCTTTTCCACCACTTCCACTAATACCACTAGTATGGCGCAAGCTCCGACAACAGTCTCTCAAATTAATCTTAGTAGCTCCCACATGGATACACCAACCGTGGTTCACAACGCTGCTAGAACTCTCTCTAGTTCCACACCAAAGACTGTGTCTGACCCCATCCATGTTAAAGCAGAACCATGGAGACATCCGACATCCAGATCCAAGTCAACTGAATCTGGCGATCTGGATCCTGAAGTCTTAGAGTTTGGTTACCTTAACCTGCAACCAGACTGTATGAATATCATTAAGGAAGCCAGGAGACCTACTACCAGAGCTTGCTATGCTGCAAAATGGAAAAGATTTGCCATTTACTGCACCAATAATCAAATCAATCCACTGGATGCTTCCATCCAGAATATAATCTGCTATCTTCTACACTTACAAAGATGTAATCTAGCATATTCTATACGTCTGCATCTTGCGGCGCTTGCCGCATACTTACAAAATACAACATTTGTCACTATTTAGAGTACCTGCAATTAAAGCATTTTTGGAAGGATTAAAAAGAATCATTCCTCCTATGTTACCAGCCTCTCCAGTGTGGAACCTAAACATCATTCTTACGAGGCTCATGGGACCCCCTTTTGAACCTTTACACAAAATTGAATTGCAATTCCTCACATGGAAAACAGCTTTCCTTGTTGCTATTACCTCTCTTAGGAGAGTGAGTGAGATTCAAGCTTTCACCATAGAAGAACCATTTTTACAATTACGCCGTAACAAAGTGGTCCTAAGGCTTTTTGCCACTGCTTCGGAGCATGACTCTGATTCTGAAGAGGAGGTAGATGATAGATTCCGGGCAGCTCGAAGCCCTTCGGAACTGGTTATAAAATGTCAGGACTATGCGGACGAATCGGAAGTTCCTTACTACCATGAGGAGGAACCTTCTGCTCAGGTTCCCACAGCGCAAATACCACTCTCCCTCATTTCTAATCTCCAATATATGCTGGAGGATTTTAATAGGCAATTTCCACCTTCTCACCAGGGCTCTCCTCATCCTACTGTGCCTGCAACAACAGCAACTCCTCCCTCTACTGCAATGCCAGAGCCGTCTGCGTCTTCTGCACCACCTACTACCTCTATTCAGGTTCTTGCAACTGTTTACGAGAATGATGACGTTCGCCCAGATCGGGAACACAGTGAATTTGATTATGATGATGGGAACATGGCTGATTGGGACGATTATCAAATCCAGACTCCATCGCCGCCACCTTCTGGTCCAGGGAATTCCCCTCCTGTGGATATAGCGAGTTTTCACCAACTTATGGAACGAGCGGCACTGCGCTTCAAGCTCCCTATGGTTCTGAAAGATGAGGACTGTTTCCTTTGACTTCAAGAGTCAACCTTTTAAACCGGTCCGGGCAGTGCCTATAATTGACTTCATCTTAAATGAGGGCGTCAAACTGATGCAGACGCCGAAATCTATCCCGGCACTTCTTCCTCGTTTGGAGAAGAAATATAGGGGGCCCCAGGGTTCTCCAGCCTGCCTGGTAGCGCAACCTAAACCTGATTCCGTCATTACCCAGGCCGCACTACGTCATTCCAGGAATCCGTTTTCTCCTATTACCGCTCCTCCTGACCGTGAAGGACGTCGTCTTGATGCCATTGGATGAAAATTCTCCACTATGGCTTCTACCACTGAGGGCTGCAAATTCTCTGGCCATTCTGGGGCACTATGACCGCCAAATGTGGTCGGATATGTCTTCTTTCATCAACCTCATTCCTGAGCCCTCCAGAGCAGAGGCTCTCAAGATTCTTCAGGAGGGAGAGAGAGCGTCATCTGAAATTGACTGCTCTATGGACATTGCATGCACTGGTTTTCGTCAGCTTGCGGGGGTGGCCATTTTGCGTCGTCAGGGCTGACTTCGTTCCACCTCTTTTCGCCAGGAGGTTCAGGAGAAGATCCTCGACATGCCCTATGACGGCGAATCGCTCTATGGCCAGCACGTGAACGATGCACTTCAGACCATAAAAAAGGACACTGAGACGCTCGTGCCCTGAGCACTTTGTAGTTTCGCAAACAGCCTTTTCGTGGTGCACGCGGACGTGGCACCTCCTTCTTTTTGTGGCGGATCCAACCAGTACTGCTCCTGCGGCCAAGGAAATCTGAGGTATTCCTCCCAGTCGCAGCAGTCCTATCGACATCAGTCTTCAAAATCCTACAGAGGAAATCTTCCTACAGAGGCTCCGCTTCTAAGAAGCAATGACTTGCCTTCCCCGCTCAAAGTTGGAGGTCGAATCTCCCTCTTCTTTTTCAATTGGTCTTCAATCACCTCAACCGTTGGGTGCTGGACATTGTATTGAAGGGCCATGCTTTGGAGTTTGTCAAATTCCCTCCAAACACTCCTCCATCTGGTCCGCCTCCGGCACACCTCAAGGAGCTTTTCCAACAGATTCGACTCATGATTCAGAAAGGTGCCATCGAAGTATTTCCCAAGTCTCAGAAGGGGATGAGATTCTATTCCCGTTTTTTCCTCGTCCTCAAGAAGTCCGGCGAATGGCGTCCGATCCTCGACTTACAAACCTTAAACAGTGCCTGAAGTGCTAATCCTTCCGCATGCTCACGCTCATGGAAATTCTCCGCCTTCTCTCGAAGGACGAGTTCATGACCACCATAGATCTCCAGGCCGCTTATTTCCACGTGCCGATACTTTCAAGACACCGAAAGTACTTACACTTTCGGGTGGGGCGCACAGGCTTTCGAATTTAAGGTTCTGCCTTTCAGCCTTCGCTCCGCCCCTCGCGTCTTCACGAAAGTCCTGGCTCCGGTGGTGGCATATCTACGTTTGAAGGGCATTCAAATCTTTCCCTACCTGGACGACTGCCTCATCAAGTCGCAATCTCGTCACCAGGCATCTCTGGACACTCAATTCTGTCTGACTCTATTCCACTCTCTCGGTCTGTCCATCAACACCGAGAAGTCTCAGGTCGATCGAGCTCCCTGCAGGACTTTTCTAGGCCCCACTCTGAATACTTCGCTGGCGAAGTCATTCGTGTCTCACTAGCGTCCGCTGCGGATTTTACGCCTAGTGGCTCTCATCCGTTCAAAAGGGTCCGTTTCAGTTCGTGTATTGAAATCCTTTCTCGGGATGGCGTCCTCCTGCATCTCCCTGATCCCAAATTGCAGGCTCAAGAGTCACCCAATTCAGGAGGAATTGTACAAGCAGTGGCGTCAGGTCACCAGTTCTTTCAACAATCTGGTTCTGGTGACCGCTCGGATGAGGTCCGCTCTCTTATGGTAGGTTCAACCATCAAACATCGCTGCCGGTACTTTTTTCCTAACCGTCGCTCCGGAGCTCATCCTTACCACGGATGCCTCCCTGGAAGGCTGGGGTGCACATCTTCAGGAGCTATCCATAAAGGGCAAGTGGACCCTGTCTCAACGTTCCTGGCACATCAACAGACTGGAACTCATGGCCATTTTCCTGCCGCTCAAGTCTTTCCATCTTCTGCTCCAGGGAGAATCTGTGCTCATTCAAACAGACAATACCACCAGTATGCACTATGTGAACAACCAGGGCGTCACCAAGTCAACGCTCCTTTCTCAGCTGGCACAGAGCATCTGGGACTGGGCGCTCCGTCACTACATAATCCTGGCAGCGGTTCACCTACCAGGCATCTCCAACATCCTAGCGGACTCCCTCAGCAGGTCTGCGTCCTCGACCCACAAGTGGGAGCTGCATCAGCCAACTCTGGACTTCATCTTTCGGTTGTGGGGTCGCCTAAACATGGATCTGTTTGCGAGCCCTGTGAACCGTAAATGCTCGTCTTATGCAAGTTGGCTACCCCATCAAGGGTCATGCCGGAATGCCCTTTTGATGGACTGGTGCTATCTATTCGCCTACGCTTTTCCGCCGATTCCGCTGGTTCCTCGAGTGTTGTGGAAAATGCGGAGACAGCTGTGCCACATTCTCCTGATCGCTCCCAGATAGCCTCAACAAGCATGGTTCTCGGATATGCTGCTTCTTTCACAGTGCGAACCCATCCTCCTTCGTCCTCAAGCGGATCTCCTCGCAATGGACAAGGGTCAGATCTGTCATCCGGACAACTCCTCTCTCAAATTATAGGCCTGGAACCTGAGCACCTTGAATTTGCCCTCTTGAATTTTTCACCAGCATGTAGAGACGTTCTTGCCAATGCGAGAGCTCTGTCCACAGTAAAGACTTACAAGCTAAAGTTGAAAAGGTTCTGTCAATGGTGTGCCTCTGCCAACATCCGTCCGGTGCACTCCTCTCCTGCTTAGCTTCTGCCATTCTTTCTGCAGTTGGCTCAATCAGGACTTTCCCACTCCTCTTTGAAGGTCTTCCTAGCGACAATCTCTTGTTTCCGGCAGGATGGGTCTTCTTCTCTCTACTCTTCCAGAGTCATTTGACCGTTCTTCAAAGGACTATTAAGGATGTCCCCGCCCATTCGGCGTCCTCCTCCTACCTGGCATCTCAATGTTGTTTTGGCGCAATTGATGAAGGCACCTTTTGAGCCCATTCACAAAGCGGATTTGAAATTTTTGAGCTGGAAGGTGGCCCTTCTTCTTGCCTTGACCTCCTCACATCGCGTGAGTGATATCCATGCCTTTACCATTCAGCCTCCTTATCTTCAATTCAAATCGGACTGTGTCGTACTTCGCACCAACCCGGCATTCATGCCTAAGGTGCCGACTGATTTTCACCTCAATGAACCAGTGTTCTTAAAGACTTTCTCCGCTAATCCTCAATCTCCAGCGGAGCAACGTTTGCATTCATTGGACGTTAAAAGATGCCTTAAATTCTACATTGACAGGACAGCGCCTTTTCGTAAGTCTGATCAACTGTATGTTGCTTACGGACGCATGTGCAAGGGGCGTTCTGTTACCAAGCCAACTATTGCGCGTTGGATTTCCTCAGCAATTTCATTTTGTCATCAGAAGTCTGGCAAGCCTCTTCAATCTACAGTTCTGGCTCATTCCACCAGGGCGATGTCTTCCTCTACTGCCCTGTTTGCGGGTGTGCCAATTCACCAAATATGCTGAGCAGCCACGTGGTCCAGCAGGCATACTTTTACAAAGCACTACTACCTCTAGACGATCAACGAAGCTGATTCAGCAGTGGGCCAAGCGGTGCTTCGTAATCTTTTTAAATAAGGTGAGCCTCTTTCATTCCCACCGCCTATATGAGTAATTTATCTGTCTGGCAGCATTATGTGATTTCATTGCATTGTATGCTTATGCACTGCTCTTTTGCCTTGCGTCCAGCTATTACTGCTCACTATTCTATTCAAGCATGTGAATCTATGAAAGACACCCCAATACTGGAGAAGAACAATTGTTACTTACCTGTAAACGGTGGTTCTCCAGTATTGGTGTCTTTCATAGATTTACATGCGACCCACCCACCTCCCCTCAGAGGCTCGCTTCTCCTCTTAGGCTCTTTTGTCACTCTGGTGCTGCGAAAATCTGAGGGCCTGAGCCTCTGAGGAGAAGGTTCTAGAGGGGTGCTTGCACCTGATTGGCTGTAGTTTGGACTAACATAATGACTTGGATATGTTATGAAAGAGCTTTTTTATTCTAATGTATTCCTTTGTGTTACTGCAATTCTTGGTACTCATAAGTATTTATGGTTTTAGAATGTATGTAATTATGTTTCTATATATACATATATTGTTTGTTTTTATTGCTAATTTATTTACGCTGGGGCTCCCACTTCGACAACAGGGAATATTCAAGCATGTGAATCTATGAAAGACACCAATACTAGAGAACCACCGTTTACAGGTAAGTAACAATTGTTCTTCCGTGATATATAATAGATACCCGGGTTCCTTGTGAGTAGGGTGGCCCTTGTTTTCCTATCCGTGTTATGAAAATCATAACATTGCTCATGCCTTTATCTTTATTATATTTGTATTACAATAAAAGTTTGATACCATATTTTTTCCCTCCTGAAGATGGATACATTTGTAAACCCTCTACGCAACTCTATGAGGAATGTTTCAAATGTAGTCAAGGCCATTCCAGACAGCCTCGCTGAAGGAATGACTAAAGTATCGGACAATATGGGCAAAATGTCTGAGAGGTTGGGGCAAGATTTAAAGCAATCATTTTTCAAGGTAAGCTTATAGGCTTTAACTCGTGGCTTTTAAATGTAAAGTAAAGTCACTTGAGTGGAATGCCCAATTAGCATTGTCATCCACTAATAAAAAATGTCATCAGTTGGTTATAAAATTATTTTCCCTTTACTGTTCCACCTTTCTTCATTATCCATTGGAGGAAATGCATCCATTTCTGGCATAGGGGTAGACATTCATTAAACAACTAGCAGGTTGATAAAAAAACAGCATTCCTCTGGTACTGGTACAAAACACATTTCTAGTAGTGTTGATTCAAACTGTGCACTCAAAACTTTAGTTGGATTTTGTTTGATTGGTTTCATATTGGTATATGATATGAATTTCACTCTTCAATACATTGATTTAATAATAATAATAATTTTTTTTGTGTACTGAACCCACTTTGGAATGTAGCATCAGATAAGCTGTTGTTGTGCTTTACCCTTGCTCGCTGGATATTTTGCTGGACATTTTGCAACCTGCACTGCCAAGGGTAAGCAAATATAGCAGATTCAGATAGTGAAATACCATCTATATAAAGGAAAAAAAGCAACAAGGATACAGATGAGGCATCCCACCTACAGAGAAAAACAGCAGGGGCTAGGGGACGCTTCACTATGAAAAGATAAATCAGCAGACTGCAAAACCCCACATTCACATCTGGGTTGTGGTCTGCCCAAACAAATGACTTTTCTCTTCTGATTCAACAGTAAAAAAAAAATAGATAGGCAGCATACATGAGGCAATAAATAGTGGCAGGCTGAGATAGCCCTGTAGGGCACACATCCATGCATATTGTGTAGGTGTGTGTGCCCCACAGTGAAATGTATGCAAATTGTAGCACCAGTGAAATTACTGACTGTATTTTCACTGTGCAGATAGCCACTCCACCACATACAATCAGACCTTCGAAGAGCGCAGAATGATATGATTAAGCAATGCTTGCAAGGTATTTCTCATTGATGGCCAAAAGTAATGCCTGTATAGAATGCTATTTCATAGCGTATTAGAAAGAATGTTTTAGTTAGCGTTTAGTAATTTGAAAAAAGTACACCCTTAAGATTTATGGTTTAACGTACTAAGACACATCTGACTTTAATGTAGTCCTCATCAACTCCTAATAGTAGGTAAATCTCTCCTAAATTGACAGATAACACTTGCAAATTTGTCAAACTTATAGATCCCTTTAGCAGCTATAACTTAGCTAAGCTTTTCCTGAAAAAGTTAATCAGTCTCTCAAGTCTGTAGAAAAGTCTGGACAACTTCTCCTTACAAAACTGAGTAAGATCAATGATGTTTGAGGGCATTCATTTATGCAGACCTCTTCTACTGGATACTTCTAACCACAAATTCCATGTCAGGCCTGGAGGCGAGGATTATGCCTTCTTTTTTCATTTTTATTTCAACAGAAGCCATCATTTAAAATCAAGAAAAACAACTTTTCCCATTAAAACTTGGGAAAAACCGTAGTCCGCAACATCCAATGAGGAAACAGCCCAGCGAGCTCCAATCAGGGGGCACGATGGCCCAACATAGTCCATCTTTACTGTCCCTTCTCCCTCTTTCTTCGCTGCTGCGCTGCAGAGATACATTCTCATCCTTGTTTTCTTGCCTTTACGGAACTTAATTGTCCTTGCTAATTAATCTGTTTCTGTTAAAGAGGCTAAACCACGTTTATTGCTCTTTGTTGTTTCATTCCACTATATTCTTCTGTTTACAGAGTTTCGCCACTTTGGCAGCAAGACCGCAGGAACGCTCTGCGCTCCTACGCGGTCTGATTTGGTGCGGGCCCGCGTCTAGACCTCCCACCGCTAGAGGGCGCTGCAGGTGATGCAAGACTGCGGCTCACACGTTTCAATTCTTCACAGAGGGGTTCAATCTGCGTGTTGTAGTCTGAAGCCTTGCCGACCTGAGGGAGACTACTGTACTCCGATCGTGCCACTTAGGGAATTGCAGGCAGATCGTGCTTTCAAAGGATTGTGTGCTCTGCTGCCAATCACAAAATCACATCGACAGCAGTGTGTGTATTTACTTTTTTTACGCCCTGTCTGGGTCTGTACTGGTAGGCCTAGGGTGACTAACTGTTATGGGTGCAAATTCAGGACGGTGACTGTAAAAATTCAGGACAAAGGGTCAAAATTCAGGACACAAATTCAGGACAGTAGGTCAAAATTCAGGACAAAACTTCAGGACAATTGGATAAGTTTTAAAGACACATCAGAGGTCGCGCAATAGTATATAAGTAATCCCAGCCATATCCAAACATATTCAACCATTTGCAAACCTATTCATCATGTATCCGTCCATCTATCATTTCACTCATCCATCCCTTCACTCATCCATCATCCATCCACCCTTTCACCCTATCCATCTGTACACTCATCCATCCTCTCTTCTACCCATCCATCCATTCATTCACTCATCCATCCAGCCATTTACCCTTTCACCCATCCAGCCATCCTTTCACTTACTATCCATCCACCCAGTCACTCATCCTTCCAACTATCTATCCTTTCAGTCATCCATCCATCCTCCCTTTCTCTCTCCATCGACCCTTTCACTTAGGAATCCTTCCTTCCATCCATCTACCCACCCATCTACTCATCCACTCATGAATCCATCCATTAACCCTATCACGCATCCATCCTTTCTCTCAACCATTTATCCTTTCACTCCTTCATTCATCTATTCATCCTTTTGTCCATCTACCCTCCCTTTCACTCACTCATCCGTCCTTGCATCCACCCTTTCGCTCATCTGTCCATCCATTCACCCTTGCACTTATCAGTTCATCAACCATCTATCATTTCACTCATCCATCAACTCACTCATCATCCACGCTTTCACTCATCCATCCACCCTTTTACCCATCCAGCTACCCTTCCACCCATACATCCAGCTATTTACCTTTTCTCTCTTCCATCCTTCCACTCCATCAATCCATCCATCCTCTCTCATTATCTTTCAATTCAATCTTTCATTCATCCACTTACCCTTTCACTAATTCAACCAGCTATCCACCCATCCCTTCACTTACTCACTCGCCCACCTTTTCATATTAATTTTGAGCTGAGCCTTTCTGAGAAGAGGCCCATCAAGAACTTCACCCTCGCTGCAGGAGCTTTTCCAGGAGTGAGACAGAAGTCACCCAGGGCAGAAAGAGGATCCACCACAGGAGGGGGACAGGAGCCACCACAGGGGGGACAGGAGCCATCACAGGGGGGACAGGAGCCATCACATGGGGGGCACAGGAGCCATCACTGGGGGGGGGGGGGGGGGGCAGGAGCAATCACAGGAGGGGGAACAGGATCCACCAGGGTGGGCACAGGGGTGGGCATGCAGTATTCTAGTATCATCTTGGTCTCTTCCTGGTTGGGGTAGGGCTCCTCACCCCCTCCTGGACAAGACAAGGAGAAGACAGGCTCCCTGTCCAAAATGTTAGTTTTGCCAGCCCCCACTGTGATGTACAGTACGTAAAGGAGATACTCCAAGAGAGCTGATTTAACTGATTGTTCTCTATACTTTGTTAATCAGTGTGGGCGCGATTGTGCCATTTCATTACTTTATTACATGTTTGAAGACCCGCTCTGTGAAGAGAACCAGTGCTGCAATTAGGGCAGGTTCTATGATGTTTGGGGCCCTGGCAGAAAGGGAATGTGTGAGGCGGCGGCCCCTCTAAATTGCAGAGACGCATTCAGGGCTGTTTGCATCTGAATAGGAGCCCCTGCTCCTGAAGCCACAGCCCCTCCCTCTGTCACCTTCGAGCACCTCTTAACAGCTCATCAAGGGCTGAAGGTGTGAGGCCATCCCGCTGTGCCTCTCCAATGCTGCTGGGTATCTGAGCTTTGGAAAAAGCGTCGGAGTTAAGACGGGAGGTGGGTGGAAGCTGTGCCCGGTAAAAATTACGGACAAATAGCGTCCGTGAACGGATCCTTCACGGACAACGGACAGACGGCCGATATTACGGACTGTCCGTGAAATTTACGGACGGTTGGTCACCCTAGGTAGGCCTCTGGGGCCTGTTCAGACACAATCCCAGGTCGGCCTGCTACCTACATCTCTGTGCACTGGGGTGAAGTGTCCTTCGCACCCAATATCAGGCTGACACCCAGCCCTATACGTTAAGCCTTCATCTAAGAGAGGCCCTCTCTGTTTGTACCTCTCCTCGTATCCAGGGTACCTTAACCCCCCTTTTTTCAAAATGGAGTATAAAGATGACTCCCAAGGGATGGCGGACCCCCTGGGACGATGACTTCGATGATGCGGTGGTCGCATCTATATACAGGGCAGTATCTGAGGCCATGGCCCCCCTAGAGGAACGACTGTCACACCAGATAGCCCAAGCATGTGCTAAGGTGTCCGCTCACCCTCGGCTCCCACTCCCCCCTCTGAGGCCCCAGGGATACCCCCCCTCAGCGGATCTAGATCCGGTCCCTGCCAAGCGCCCCTGCGAAGCTGGGGTAGACTTGGTTGTCTTTCACAGGCTCAAGGAGGCTTTCTTGGCCACTTAAGCTCCCTTGCCAGTAGGGGATGGCGGTTTCCCAACACCTGATGGTGCTGCCCCAGACAATGATGCAGGGGACCCCGATAATGACTCTGGCTTCTTTAGACTATTGCTCGCTTTCCTCCCCTCCCGCTCAGGACTCACAAGGTACATCGGACATGCTCACCCCAGATTGCATTTTACAACCTTGGTCTTCCGAATGGGCCACAGCCTACAAGGTCGCAATTTTTAATATTTATCAGTACTGTACTCTCATAACTCTGTGTTTTATATGTATTTGTCCTCCTATATTTGCCCTGTAAAGCGCTCTGATACCCGCAAGGGTCTTGTTCGCGCTATACAAAACCGTCAAAATAAAATAAATAAAATGTATGTGGCGGGGCGTGTTTGAAGGCCGCTGGAGAAAGTAATTGCATATGGGCCGAGTGCCCTCGCCCCTCCCTCAAGGAGAAGGTTACTCTAACCCCGGTAATCGACACCTGATGGCCACCTCCCTCCAGAAGTTCATGAAAGATTCCAAGAAGAGGATTGATAGGTCCTTGTGGGTTTGCCAGGACAAGCTCCTGGATACCCTGGGCCCTCTCACAAAAATTCTGGACATGGCCGAGGAGGCCAAGCCAACTGGCTCCCTTATCTCCCCAGAGACTTTATCGTGGTGGGCGCAAAGAGTTGTGACATTTTTGGGCAATGCAAATTGCTTTCTGTCCACAGAGCGCCGTTGCTTTCTCCTCATTTAGCTGAACCCCAAATTGGGAGACCTCGCAGACTCCGCGGCAGGCGCCATTGCCCAGGGTGGCCTCTTCAAAGAGCCATTTGTTAAAGAGCTTGGCAAGTTTGTCAACAGATTTACCTCCCTCGATACAGCCCACTGTTACATCAAAAAAGTTTTTCCCCATATTTTCCACAGGGCTTGTCGAGGTAGGAGCCGCTCGACCGGTCGCCCTTCCAATTAGTACCCTCCAAGAGAGCAAGGCTCCAGACAAGGCCAGTTCCCGGACCAATCCTGCTTTGGGAATTTCTACCCCATGAAAGGTCGTTGTGGCAGAGGCAGTGTATTCAGAGGAGCAACAAACTCCTTAAGTCCCGGTGACTGTTCTCCCTTCTTCCCTGTTATAGTGAGGGGGGCGTCTAGCGAATTTTTTCCAGACTTGGATTTTCATCACAGGGGACACTTGGACCCTTCAGACTGTGCAATTTCACATAGAATTTTTGGATGAACACTTACACGAAGTAAGGCCCACCCTCATTCAGTTCTCACAGAAAGAGGCCACTCTGGTGAATGAGGAAGCCTCAACCCCTCCTCAACAAGTGCACAGTCTCCTTCTCAACCCCTCATCCCAGGGGATTTGTCAGCAACGTCTTTTTGGTCAAAAGACCAGTGATAAACCTTAGCTAATTCAAAAAGTGGCTGGTTTACCGCCACTTCAAACTGGAGAGTATTCACCTCCTCAGGGATGTCTTATGGCCTTTGGATTGGATGGTACTACTGGATCTCAATGACGCTGGTAATCCCAAATTTCCCACCACACCGCTGATTCCTTCAGTTCATATGGCGGCATCAGACTTAAGAGTTCACAGCTCTCCCTTTTGACTTATCCTCAGCCCCTTGGTGCTTCACCAAGGTCCTCAAACCAGTGGTAGAATATTTGAGGGCCCGAGGTATACGAATGATTCTGTATCTGGATGATCTTCTCCTGATGGACCAGTGCCCACGCCAACTGTCCTCCCACCTCCAGATGGCAGTGGACCTGCTGCAGACCCCAGGCTTTGTAGTGAACGAGAAAAAGTCGCTCCTGACACCTGCTCAAAGAGTGACTTTTCTAGGACTCGTAATAGACCCCACCTCATCCACTCTAAGTCTTCCCTCCAGAAAGGTGTTGAAGATTCGACACGAGTTGAGACACACTCTAAAAAGACAACAAGTCACTACCTCGGGTAGTGGGCCTCCTTTCCACACCAATCCAGGCATTTTTCTGGTACCCCTCCACTATCGGGTGCTGCAACGACTGAAGGCCGCATACCTACGCAGGGGGTGTCCCTACTCCCACAAGGTGTTTCTCTCAGAAGAAGCCCAAGAGGAAATCCACTGGTGGTTAGACCACATGGATGCCTGGAACGGCCGAGCAATCTTCGGATCAGCCCCAGACTTGGTCATAGAATCCAATGCCAGCAGGGCAGGTTCAGGTGCCAGATGCAACGCTTTTTCTACGGGAGCATTGTGGTCTCCAGAAGAACAAAGATTACATATCAATTGCTTGGTGCTACTAGCCACCTCCTTCACAGTCCGCTGCTGGATGAAGAATTCCATCCAGTCATGGGTCCTCCTAAAGATGGACAACATCTCGGCGGTCCATTAGATCAATCACTTAGGAGGCACTGGCTCCAAAGCCCTCTCGGACCTTGCCGCCAGCTTCTGGCATCAAGAACATCAAATATCTGTCACGGCGGAGTACCTAACTGGCCCAGAGAACAATGTGGCCGACTTTTAGTCCCGCAACTTCAGGGACGCTAGTCTTTGGAAACTGTATCCGGAGGTCTTTGCAATTTTGCATGACCGTTGGGGTCCCTTCTCGGTGGATCTGTTCACGTAGAGATTAGACCACCAACTTCCCCGCTTCTTCAGCTGGAGACCGGACCCACTAGCAGGGGCCACAGATGATTTCCTCCAGGACTGGAGTCGGGAGAAAGGAGAACGCTTTTCACCGTTCGCAATGATCACAAGAACGTCGGCGCAGGTCAGGAGACAACGTGCAGATGTGGTTCTGATCACTTCCTTTTGGAGATCGCAAGTTGGGTTTCCAGTTTTACTGGAACTTTCCTGGGATTCTCCAATCCTACTCGCCCAGTTTCCGACTCTCCTCCTGAATCCCAACCAAGCTACTCATCCACTGATTTAGGAGAACTCATCGTGGCTCATGGCGTGGCGGATTACAGGGGACAATGGGAAGTCCCGGGCCTCTCAGTGAAGGCTGAAACCTTCATGTCCAAGGGTTGGGCGGACAGCACTGTCAAAATATATAGATCTGCTTGGGGCAGATGGTCCCGCTGGAGTCTTAATCCCCTCGATGCAGATGTAGTTTACATTCTTAATTTTTTAGCACACTTAGCTTCTAGTGGTTTGGCTTGCAGATCAATGAATACCTTCCAGGCAGCCATTTCACCCGGCCAAGTGCTGCTAAATGACGAGGCGATTGTGAGCACCCCCTGGTGTGCAGGTTGTTGCGAGGAATCCGACTGTCTCTACCCTCAGCGCCCCGCTACTCAGCTCTGTGGGATGTAAACCAGGTTCTCAACCCGTTCCTCTCTTGGCAACCTAATTGTTTCTGTCACAGAAGGAACTATCAGCTAAATTAACTAAGCTGCTCTGCCTCATCTCTTGCCACCGTGTCTCTGACGTGAGAGCATTCAACATCACGGGCAGGATATCTTCCCCTAACGGAGTTACGTTCACACACCACAGGCGGACAAAGTGTCACACAAGAGTCATCACTTACCCCGAAATTCCGGATTCCCCTAAGCTGTGCTCTGTCCAGTGCCTGAAGGCATATGTGGAAATGAAAGAGTAGTTTCACCGCCTAGGGGAGCAACAACTCCTCATTGAACTGCGTAAGCCTTTTGAGGCGGTTTCCTAGCCCACCATAGCTCGGTGGGTTAGATGGGTAATGCAGGAAGCTGGAATTAACCTGCGGATTTTTAGGGCCCACTCAGCATGAGGTGCAATGGCCTGTAAGGCATTTGGCTTGGGTGCCCGTTTAGAGGATATCCTCAACGCAGCAGACTAGTCTTCGGACTCTACTTTTAAGAGATGCTACTTCAAGTGGTGCTGGACATGGCTCACATCATGGTGAGCAATCTTTAAACTAGCATATTCCTCACCTCTGGTCCTGACATAGAATGAAAATTTTCCTAGTTATCGTAACGGAAAGTTTCAATTCTATTAAGGACTCTCAGGTGAGGATTATCCCACCCTAGGGATTTCCTATGAAGATCGCCCTCCCCGTATAAGAGTAAGTAATACTGCTTGAGTTGTAAGATTGTCTTGGTTGATTGTAATTGATTTTGTTGGTTATTAACTACTTCACTGCTGTTCCTCCGCAGGCTTTAGTGGTTACGTGATCAGTTGGTGATAATATCTCATTGTTATGCAGGATCTGACCCAAATAAACCGGATTCATGAAGGTGATCCAATGGCTGACTTTGCGCGACGAAAGAGGGAGAAGGGCCAGTAAAGACAAACTATGTTGGTCCATCGTGCCCCACGATTTGAGCTCGCTGGACTGTTTCCTCATTGGATGTTGTTGACTGTGGTGTTCTCAAGTGTTCATGTGGAAAAGTAGTTTTGTTTTGAATGATGGCTGCTGTTGAAATAAAAGTGAAGAAAGAAGGCATAATTCTCGCCTCTGAGTCCTTAATAGAATTGAAAGTTTCTGTTACGATAGCTAGGAAATTTCTCATTCATCACCTTTAAAATAATGCTGAGATGCCAGAAACTTTTCACAGCAGTTCATTTGCCTTGCCGGTAGGTGGTGTCATGCAGCTTAACTTTAACTTTGTTTCCCCGGAAAGTGACAGAGTAGAACAAATATAGATACCACCCCTATGCGTTGACATCAGTTCCTTTTTTTTTTTTCTAACACCTTCAGACATGGATCCGGAGCACCATTTTGCTTTCTTCATCATTTGACGAACTTTAGCTAAAACTAATTTTCCTCATAAAGTTTAAACCAGTGTGCAAGGGAACTAAGTTCCATCTGAAGTCTACAGGATTTAAGCCATGCAGTTCTGTTGCAACAAAGTTCTATGGCGATGTACCCCACTGACCTCCCACACCCCTCCTCATGATATTCTTCTGGTGTTTTAGCATGGCGCATGACTCAGTCATGTGAGGTGTGCACCCTTATTAATCTAAAGATGATCCATGACTGTGAAGCAAAGCTGTACGTCACAAAATCCCAGAAGAAACCTGACAAATCCTGCTTGTAATTAAGAGCCCAGGCTTGCTTCTGCTCCTGGCGGTAGACCATTGGCGCTTTCTCAGTCTTCGGGTAAATTCAGGTCCAAGATAAAACAGAAACAAAAGAATGCCAAGCAGAACTTGTCCCCATCCCACCATGCTGTGTCTCCAGAGAAGTTTCGAGACCGTCACTGTGGAAGCTGGTATCTCTCAAGATCGAGACATTGATCCCAATTCACCCTGAATTCCCTGGGTCATCGGCGACATTGCAACAGATTAAGGCTTTCAAAGAGGCCTTGTTATGCATCTCAGGTAGTCCCCCCCAATCCCCTTGGTCCGCAGGGCCCTCCATTCCGGTTACTACTAGCAGGTCCATCCTTGGTGCCTTCTGTGCCCCTCAGACCCAGTTTGGGTTCTGTACTGCTCCATGCCAAATTCTGCACCAGGTCCTTTGGCATCAACACTAGTGGCAACGCTGCTGGTGACGGAGGAAGATGATTCCGGTGTCTGACTCCAAGCCAAACTTGTATCCGCCTCGACCAAGTTTGCCTCTAGAGTTTACCTTGAAGTCCCTGGCCCAGTCAATCGGATTCTGGCAGAATACTGCCACTGCCGTAGAGCCCCTTGTCAGCTGCTCCACCAGCTTTTTGGTTTGGACTCTGATCAGAGCCTCACACAATTTGAAGATGACAGTGCGGATAATGGAGCTCTTCTACCCCCACACTACCCTGATGACCATTTGTGTAGGGTTTAGGAGGCCAGCAGACTTGATGCATCCCCAGATACTAGGTTGATTTCTCCCCTGGACCACCAACAAAAAACTGTGCTTTCTTTGCTGTGATCATTAGAAATGCCATGGAAGGCTTGGACCTACAACTTTCCTCAGTGGAGGTCAAAACTAACATACGTACAGAGGTCCTGCAACCGGGGCAGGCTTCAGTCAAGCCCTTTTTGCGCCCTAATAAATCCCTGACTGGTATATTGATGGGCACACGGGCAAAGCGTTGTTCATGCCTGATGGTGAACAGGCAGGTTGCCAGACGCTACAAGCTCCTGATTTCTTCACTCAGCAGCCCACTCCTGAGGATCTGATGGTTCAGGTTTCTAACAATCAGGTGAATCCTTAAGCCTTCCCTATGATCCCCCGTACAGGAAGTCTAAAAGAATTGAGGCATTTGGGAAACAGCCAGCCCAGATTTGAGATCGGTCATCTCCATTTTTTCGCTTGTCTGATATATGCACACCCTTTGGCATATGGTCAGCAATATCTTGCCAGCAGTCCCCAAAGACATTCTGGCCCTCCATTGCAGGGGGGCTAAGGTGCTGCTAAATACATCATTTGGTCTGGCCTAGTCACCACCCATTACTAGGGCCGAGCAGTCTTTACCAGTGTGTTACTCTGTCTCCACATGTAGTTAAAATCTACTGGTTTCTCTGGGTGTATCCAGGCTGCCCTTATGGATAGGCCATTCGCTAGCCTCTCTTGTTTAGCGAGAAAGCAGATTTTTCCCTGGAGCGCTATAAGGAAAGCGTGCCACTGTTTGTTCCTTAGGCCTTTTGGCTCCCACCAAGCAATTCCCTCAGTAAACCTGTCCCTGCACAACACCAAGCCTTCCGTCAATCTGCTGCATGGCAAGCACCCCATTCCTTTCGGCGTAGGAGACTTGTATCAGGCAGGCAGCATGCTGGCCAGCAGCAGGGACATAGATCCTCTCAGTCTCCCAGTCCTATGGCAATAATCTCCAGGCCACTTTAGCTTTCTCTTAGCAGCTCACAGCCACCCTGTAGAAGGTCGGATTTGACACTTTACCAACAATACCTCAAGATGGACGAATCCTCCAAATTGTCAAACAGACCTATTCCCTTCTATTGAGTTTCGATCCACTGCATCTTCCACTTACATTATTTTGGCTTTCAGAGGACGACCTGTCCTTTTTACCGCAGACGCTCTTGTCCAAAGTGGCCTGGCTTTGAAATAAGGATAGAGTGTTATGACCGCTATTTCCTGATGCAAAAAAGGACAGGGGCCTTCATTTATATCTTCAGTCTCTGAATATCTTGCTTCAGAAGGACAAATTCTAGATGTTCATAATGGCCCATATTTTATCTGCCCAAGATCCAGGTGGCTGATTGATAGCACTGGACGTGCAGAATGCATATTTTCATGTACACATCCTGCAGTCCCACAGAGTTTACCAATGTTTCAGGGAGGGCCAGGAGCATTTCCAATTTGGCGTGACTCCTTTGGCCTTCCCAGTGTCCTCGGGTAATCACAAAAGTGATTAATGAAGTGATTAATGTGGTTGCAGCACATCTATAGAAGTCGGGACATCGATTTTCCCCTACCTTGATGACTGAATGTCTTGCCTCAGTCAGCCATAGACCACCTCCAGGTGAACCTTCTTATTTGTCTCTGGGGTTCATGATCAATGGGCCAAAGTCACCCCAAACTATTTCGCTAAGGCTTCCTTTAAAGAAAAGTCATCCTAGATGTGCTGCTGATCTGATAGAGACTTGTAGACACAGATTCCCTAACTTTGAATATCTCCAGCCATCAGACTGGATCCAGAAGATGTTCGAGTGGTACTCCTGTGCGCCGGTAGATGACATCATCTTGTTCATCGGCATCCACGCTAGAATGGACAAACGCGGTGCGCTGTCATCAGTTCTTTTGTTTCCACACCACATAGCACTGGTCCAGTTTGAGTTACCCTAGGTCATTTTTTGACTGCCCTTTTTGACGACCTATTTTCTGAGATTTCATCTTCTGGACTTGGGTGTCCTAGGGCCCCTGTAGTGGTTTTGAGCCCCACGGGCCCATCGCTGGATCCGAGGGGAGCCGCCGCCTACGAGACAAGAGACCTTCTTCGGCGCCTGCTCCAGTACAGACACTCCTAAGCAACTCAATCCCCATAGTCATACCTGACTCCGACACTGAGGCGGATAGGCATTGTCCGGCGGCAACCGAGGATATCCTCTCTGGAGCAGAGCCAATGCCTTATTTCATGGTTAGGCCTATAGAGGAAGATGTTTGAGAGGCATCTTTAGACCATTATGGAGAGGACCAAGTTGAGGAGGATAACTGGAATGAGAAACTGGGTGAGGCCGTTGGGTTAAACTCCTAACCTGACACTGGTCTGGTTTACCCTTCTATTGTGGTTACAGAGGAGGGAGTCTCTTTTGCTATGGTGGTCCTGGACCTTAACCTACCTTCTACAGCAGTCAAAACACATTTTTTGACAGAGGTGCTTCAGCAGAGAGTTTGCCCCTCAGAATCAGAACCCTTACCCCTATTTAATAAAACCCTTATGGACGACCTAGTTGGGGCCTGGTCCAAGCCCTGCACAGAGGCTCCTGTGAATAGGGCAATTGCCTGCCATCATCACCCACTCCTGGGGATCCCAGTTTTCCTACCCAGCACCCCACGCCAGAGAGCTTGGTGGTTCAATGCGCCTCATCCCGCATTCACCCTGGCGTGTTCCCTACCACTCCACCATATAGAGAATCTAAGAGGCTGGACACTTTCAGTAAGAGAAGGTTCTCTTCCACCAGCCTGGCACTGCGGTCTGTGAACACCACATGTCTTTTGGGCCTTTACTCCTCATGCACTGTGGAACTCAGTTGCACAGGTGCTGCCCATAGCCCCGTTAAAGGCCCGGGTCATACTCTCCCAAGCTATGACAGGCTGAAGAGATGCAGGATGTTTCACGATCAGATGTGAGCTGGACAAGAACCGCTAATTAGGCAGAGTGTTCTTTTCATCAGTGGTTATGCAGTTCCACGCCTGGCTGAGGATGACTGCCTGTTTTGGGGATGTCCAAGCGTCACTTTATGTACATGCACTTTGATGGCTCCCATCTCCTCTTAGACGAGGCGGTCTGTGTGCTGGAGCAAGGATAGCAGACCTATTGCCAGGTCCTTGGCCTTTCCATGGCAACGCCCCAACCCCAGTCCACTTTTCTCTCCTTTCTTGGCCAATGAAGGGCTTCCAATTGCATCTTACCTGCATAGCCTCCGCACCGCACAAGCTTCTCAGCCTCTGTGTGACCAAGGATGCGGTAACCTCGCTTCCCTTCAGGGCTTCTTCTCCACCTATACCACCCACTTGTGACAGGCTAACGCAGGATCATCTATCCTTGCACCACTAGGAGATAGCTGCTTTCCTGGCCAAGGGAGCCATAGAGAGGGTGAAGACACCAGGAGTAGGTTGTGGTTGTTATTAGTGCTATTTTCTGGTGCCCAAAAAGGACACAGGCATCCCTCCACCAAAAGCGGTATACATCTGCAGTTGGGAAAATTGTATTGTGGTGTGCCTTCCACAATGTCAAAGCCTCAAAAGTTCTTTTGTTTGAACTGGCTTTGGCCCAAGTGGGCTGTGCTTTAAGCACAGTTATGGGCTACCTGTCTGCGTAAGCTCTTTATGATGCCTCAGTGGGACCTCAGCCTGGTCCTTATCTTTCTTATGTGTGCACCATTCGAGCCTCTACATAACTGTCCTCTTAAGCTGCTGACCATCAAAACTGCCTTATCTGAAAGAAATGGGTTAGTGTTAGATTCCTTACCTTAGAATAACCCCAGGCGTGAGACTGGATCCGGAATGTTTTGTGTAGCAGTACCCCTATCGCGTCTGTAGGAGTCGTCTGCGGCTCTGCGTCCGTCATCGGCGTCGTGGTCGCCGGGATGACGTTGTCAGAGTACTTAAACGCCGCCCTTGTGCGCTGACGTCAGTTCTTCTTCTTTTTTCCGTGCCAGCAAGCGCAGATCCGGGAAGAGCAGTACTCCTAGTCACTTTTTGATTACACTTTTTGATCTCTTTTGGATCTTCTCGAGTCGACACCACTTGTCGGGCTCCAAGTCCTCAGGTAAGTCGATGAACAAGAAGTCGAAGTAGCGACATCGCTCTTCCGACTCCCCCCAACGCGGCCGAGGGTTCGGGTGACACCGCCCACGCGGCTCCGTCGGAGCCGCAAGCTCCGCGTCCAGCTCCACACCTGCCGGTCCATGTGCTGCACGCGACGCCGGAGGAGATAAGCGCCTTCCTCACAGCCATGAGGTCGCGCTTCCCTCCGTCTGAACTGCTGAGGCGCCTTCGGGCCCCGCGGGTCCGTCTGGGAGACTGCCGGCTTCGGCCCCGGTGCCGTCGGGTGCTACGGCCCCGGTGCCGTCGACGACTCCAGTCCCGATGCCGCAGGGCTCCTTAGGATCCAGGCCTGGATCCGTGACGACACCGGTCGACCTTACGACCCCTCCGCTGGCGCCGTCACCAAGGGTGTCGCCCCCGGCGTGGTCCCTGGTCCCACCCCGGTCTGGATCCGGCGTCGGCCAGGCGCCTCCCGGCGCCGATCGGTGAGCCCTTCACCGACGACCCGGCTCCATCTTTTATTCCTGGCTATCAGGAGATGGATGACGAGGGGGACTGAGAGGGGTCTGAGGACCCTCTGGCACTGCAGTGCCAGTTGAGCCAGGACTGGGCAGATGAGCTGGGGGAGGCCAATGGCCTGGGCATTTCGCCCAACACTGGATTTGTCTCGCCTCCTACTGTGGCTACGGAGGAGGGGGCTGCTTACAGCGTGGTGTTGACTAGGGCAGCCAAGGCCTTGGCTCTTGAGCTCCCGGTCGCGGCTGTGAGGACTAACCTCCTCACTGAGGTGCTCAAACAGCAGGCAAGCTCCTCGGAGCCTCTCCTACCGTTTAACGAAGCTCTCACTGACGTTCTGCTGGGCACCAGGTCCAAGCCCTCTACAGGCCTCCCTGTAGATCGGAATGTGGCCCGACGCCACCGCCCGGCTCCGGGCGACCCCAGCTTCCTGTCTGTTCACCCCACCCCTGAGAGCCTGGTGATCCAGGCCTCTACCTCCCAGACCGCATTCCCGACCGCTCCTCCGGATCGGGAATCCAAAAGGTACGATCAGTTTGTGAAGAAACTGTTCTCCTCACTGAGTTTGGGGTTGCGGTCTGTCAACACCGCCTGCCTTTTGGGCCGTTACACCCACTCTCTGTGGGATACGGTTGCGGAAGTGCTGCCACAGTGCCCAGTGGAGGTCCAGGGGAAGCTTGCCCAAGCCCTAGCAGAGGGACGGGATGCAGCACGCTATTCGATTCGGTGTGGACTGGATACCACAAACTCGCTGGGTAGGGCGTTTACGAGGACGGTGGTGGTTTGCCGCCACGCCTGGCTGAGGTCCGCCAACTTTTTGGGGATGTCAAAGCTTCCCTTATGGACAAGCCCTTTGATGGAGGTCGCCTCTTTGGTGACAAGGCGGACAGCGGGTTGGAGCGTTTCAAGGACTCCAGGGCTAAGACCAAGACCTTGGGCCTCAGCCAACGCCAGCAAACTAGCGCCTTTTGTCCCTTTCGTGGCCAAGGAAGAGGCGCCCCCACACGTCCAGCTAGCCACAGGCCGCAGAACCAACCTCAACGCTGTCGCGGACGTGGTAACCGCTGTGGCGATGCCGGGGACACCGGCAAGGTAAGTCCACACCCGCCCCCGCAGCATCTGCCTCAAAATCCTCCTAGTCCAAATTTTCAGGCCCATTTGACGCCAGTGGGGGGCAGGGTTCTCCATCACCTCCTTCACTGGCGCTCCATCACATCGGACAGGTGGGTGCTACAAATCGTTTGAAGGGGCTACTCCCTCCCCTTCGAGGCTACCCCTCCAGCCATGCTACCTCAGTACCACTGCCTGTCGGGGGATCACTTGCGACTTCTACCAGAGGAAGTTGCGGCCCTCTTGGCCAAGGGGGTAGTCGAGCGCGTTCCTGGGCCAGAAGTAGGACGTAGTTGCTATTCCCACTACTTTCTGGTACCCAAGTAGGGCAAATGAGGCCTACGCCCTATCTTCGACCTTCGAAGCGTCAACGGCTTCCTCCGGAAGGAGAAGTTCAAGATGCTGCCGTTGGCTCAGGTACTAGCGGCCCTGGACCCAAAAGACTGGATGGTAGCGTTGGACTTGCAGGACGCTTATTTCCACATCCCCGTCCTGCCGGCCCACCGGCGTTACCTGCGGTTCACAGTAGGCCACAAGCACTTTTAGTTTGCCATACTCCCCTTCGGCCTTACCAGCGCCCTACGGGTGTTCACGAAAGTGATGGCAGTGGTCGCAGCTCATCTGCGCAGATTAGGGGTTTCAGTCTTCCCCTATCTCTATGACTGGTTGTTGAAGGCGGGTTCGCCCCAGGCAGTCGTCTCCCACCTCCAGACTACGGCCGACCTCCTGCACTCGCTGGGGTTCTCCATCAACGTGCCGAAGTCACACCTGGGCCCCTCTCAGAAGCTCCTGTTCATCGGAGCGGTTCTGGACTTTTCGGGTTTCGGGTTTTCCCCCCCAAACAGCGGGTTCAGGATATTCAGGCTCTGATTCCGATCTTTCGGCCTTTATCCCGAGTCTCGGTCCGGTTGACGCTACGGCTCCTGGGGCTGATGGCCTCCTGCATCCTTCTGGTGCATAACGCCAGGTGGCAGATGCAGGCTCTGCAGTGGAACCTGAAGTTTCAGTGGGCACAGCATCAGGGCAACATGTCCTACCACGTCCGGATCTCGGAGGGCGCTGCAAGACAGTTGCGGTGGTGGCTCACGATCCGTGATTGGGTCAGCGGCAGATCTCTCTCCCTACCCCAACCGGAGCACGTAGTGGTGACGGATGCGTCCCTCCTGGGGTGGGGGGGCCACATGGGAGAGAGGGAGATCAGAGGCCTCTGGTCTCCGGCTGAGTCCCGGCTCCACATCAACCTTCGGGAGCTGTGGGCATTCCTTCCCTCTGTCCGGGAAAGTGTAGTGCAGGTGTTCACGGACAACACCACTGCCATGTGGTACTGCAACAAACAAGGCGGGGTGGGGTCGTGGACCCTTTGTCAGGAGACTCTGCGCTTCTGGACATGGCTGGAACACCAGGGCGTCACCCTGGTGGTTCAACACCTGGCAGGTTTCCTGAACGCCAGGGCGGACAAACTCGGCCACCGGTGCATGATGGATCACGAATGCCATCTGAACTTGGACGTGGCGCTAGGTCTCTTTCAGCAGTGGGGAGAGCCTTGGTTAGATCCATTCACCACCGAAGAGAACGCGCAATGTCATCAGTTCTGTGCGTTGGAATTTCCAAGGCGTCACTCGCTCGGCTACGCTTTTCGTCACTAGTGGAGCTGCAGTCTGTTGTTTGCCTTTCCGCCTATACCACTTGTGCCCAGAGTGTTGAAGAAGATCAGGCGAGACCGGGCCCAAGTCATCCTTGTGGCTCCAGACTGGGCACGAAGATACTGGTATCCCGAGCTACTCAGCATGTCAGTCGATCCTCTGCTTCGTCTGCCTCTTCAGGAGGACCTTCTGTTGCAGCAGCAGGAGACGGTCCTTCACCCTAACCTGTCCAGCCTCCACCTCCATGCGTGGAGATTGAGCTGCGGCAGTTGAGGCCATTTGACTTGCCTCCTGAAGTCTGTGATGTGATTCTGGCAGCCAGGCATCCCTCCACAAAATCGGTATACGCCTGCAGGTGGAACAAATTTGTGGCATGGTTCACAGCAAAGGCACCCCTTTCAGAGGTTCTCCTCTTCCTTCTTTCTCTTGCCCTGCAGGGCTCTGCTCTGGGCACTCTTAAGGCCTACCTCTCTGCCATTTCTGCCTTCTTGAGGCTTCCTGATCAGCCCTCTCTTTTCAAGTCTCCTGTAGTAAATAGATTCTTGAAGGGCATCACGCACATGTTTCCTCCTCTTCCTTTTGTGATGCCTCAGTGGGACTTGAACCTTGTTCTAACCTATCTGATGTGCGCTCCTTTCGAACCACTTCACAATTGCCCTCTTCGTCTTCTGACTCAAGTCGGCATTCCTGATTGCCATCAACTCTACCAGGAGAGTGAGTAAGCTCCAGGCTCTATCTTCTAAGCCTCCTTTCCTTTCTGTCCATCCGGACAAGGTTGTTTTAAGAATGTGTCCTTCTATCCTGCCCAAGGTGGTTACGGCCTTTCACATCGGGCAGTCCATCACCTTGCCCACCTTCTTTCCGCATCCCTCGAAAGAGAAAAAGAGGCTCCACCGTCTGGACCCAAAATGTGCGCTCTCCTTCTACCTTGATCGCACATGCCAGATCCGGGTGGATGACCAGCTCTTTGTTGGTTACGTGAGCGCGAAGAAGGGACGGGCGGTGAACAAATGGACCATCTTTCGCTGGGTCGTGTTGTGTATCAACGTCTGTTACTCCTTGGCTAAAAAGGAGCCCTCTGTTGGGCTGAGGGCCCATTCCACTCGGGCCACGGCGGCTACTACTGCCCTGGGTCGGGGAGTCCCCTTGCAGGACATCTGTCAGGAAGCTACGTGGGCCTCGCTACACACGTTTGCTAGACACTACTGCCTGCACAGCCAAGTCCGAAGAGATGGCTTTTTCTGCCGTTCCGTTCTCCAGGACTTTCTGTTGTGATCTTGGTCCGCAGACCCACCACCGTGGTTGGTATTGCTGGGGTATCTATTCTAAGGTAAGGAATCTAATACTAACCTTTTCTTTCAGATGCACAAGTTACTTACCTTCGGTAACGATATATCTGTAAGAAACAGTAGTTAGTGTTAGATTCCTTACCGCCCAACCCATCCTCCCCGTTCTGCGGACCGATATCTAGGGTTGAGGTATTTCCCTTTGAGGGCCCTAATTTTATGGCACCAGTGTTGGATTTCTTGCATGGCTCTGCATTCCTGGCGAAGAAAGCTATGTAAAAGATATGACATCCGCGCGCGAGGGCGGCGTCTAAGTACTCAGACGAGGTCATCCCGGCAACCACCACGACGCCGGCGACGGACACGTCGCCGCAGACGACGCCTATCGACGCGCAGGGGTACTGCTACGCAAATCTTTCCGGATCCAATCTGACGCCTGGTGATATTCTAAGGTAAGGAATCTAACACTAACTACTGTTTCTTACAGATATATCGTTACCGAAGGTAAGTAACTTGTGCTTTAGGGGCGTTACAGGGTGTGCAGGTTGGGACCAATGGGTCCCTTCCTTGGAGTGTCTACACCTCCTAGTATGTCACCCTACAGTGGGAGGGGGGCATAATTCTCTTCCTGATTGGAGGGGTCCCCTCTACAAGATGGCGAGGACTGAGATTTGTGCTTCACCTCGCCTCCCCCCTGAGGGCTGGGGTTGTCAAAGGTGGGCACACTTCATTTCCTGGTTAGGTTTTCTAGCTGGTTCTCTGGCCCAAAACGGGGGTCAGAACCAGTGGGATCCAGTTGCAGATAGCAGCAAAAGGCTAGGGTAGCTTACAAAGCTTACAAAGGGGTGTGCGCCATAGTGTCTCCTTAGTTTGGTTTGCACCAAAGCACCCAGTCTGCTATGGCAGGGTGGGTGGGGGTGCTAAGGTGAGGGGCTCTGGGGTGGCATAATACATGCTGAAGCCCTTAGAGGCCCTCTCTGGTCGCATGGCCCTTGGTACCAGGGGTACCATTTTATAAGGCACTTATATTTGGCCTAGAGGGGTGCCAATTGTGGGTACAAAGATACCGTTTTGGGAAAGAACACAGGTGCTGGGGCCTGGTTAGCAGGTCCCCAGCACACACTCAAGTCAAGTTGGCATCCAGTATCTGGCAGGTTAGGGGGTAACCGTGCAAAAAGGGGCACTTTCCTATATGTGCTAAGCAATATTTGTTTTTCACCAAACATGGCATTGTGCATTACAACCAAATGACTACACTTAGGCTACATTCATACATAGGTTATTTGTCCTCCGGTGTTGTGGTTCATTCAGGTGGTTTTACAACCCTAGGAATTGGACTTGTAGCAATGGCCTTTTTAATGAGATATGTACTGGCTACCCTTAAACAAAGCCGCGCTGTTGGATCTTTTCCTAACGGTAGAATCATGAACACTAATGTTCCCCAAGTTGACAAAGGTCTGTAGATCAATAGATGTAGATTTTGAACTATATGTGATCTTTAGGAACATTCAGACTGTTTGATCTTTAGGTAAATGTAAATGTAAATGTATTGCGATTTATATAGCGCACGTATCACCCGAAGGCATCAAGGCGCTTGCCTTGGGAACCCGTCCTGGTATTCCCCTGTGAGATAACCCCAGCAGGGTATCCACAAGGTGAAAGCCAGGCATCCCGCCGCGAGGGGCCGTAGTGGAGATTAAGCAAGCTATTGCCCAGAGTCGCAGAGTGTGAACCCGTGAGTCGAGTAAGCACCGGAGCGAGAATTATCGAGTCCGTGGAATTTTTGAGCCCAAGACCCGCCGAGGCGGGGAATGGAACCCTGGTCCAGGACCGATCTCAGCTTCCGGGTCTGCCGCCTCTAACCCCTGAGCCACACTTCTCCACAATGACCCATTCCTAGGAGATTGGCAATTGTCTTGAGCTTTTCCATTTGTACATTTAGCTTATTTCTCACTGGAATGATGAACTTCATATTGTTTCAAAATTGTGTTTTGCCTCTTCTCAGGCTGGAGAGCAGCAGTGACTCTTTTCTCAGACAGTCACACATGTCTTTTGACCTAGGCATGATGTGTTACCACAAACCAGAATTCTCCAGACCAGTTCGTTTTTAAAATTTTATATACACATGGTAGCAATGCTTATTGATTAATTATGCGCACCTACTGTGCAGCACCTGCATTAAATAATCTTCTTTGCTGATATGAAAGTGTTAAGGGCTTACTTTATCACACAAGGTGTCTGGGCTTTTGCTGATTTATTTTTGATTATTGAAATGTGTTCTTTAATTGTCAAAGGAGATGAGTTATCTACTATTAGTTCCAAATGACATCTGTATGTATTAATATGTAAAGCCATGGACTCTTAAGTGTTACTGGTATGCCCATATGTGGGTCATCTGCTTAGTGTTTCATAGGACTCAAGCTGCACCCTACTGTCGAGGGCCAAATTAGCATAAACTGGCCTGGGTTTATGTTCCAGTTCCGATGGGATTTAGCAGTTCAGGCTGGACTGTTTCTAATGGAGAAGGACTTAGACTGATTTTCATATGGCTGGTTCCTGTCTTAGGTGGCAAACAACAAAAGACTGGATTGAGGCCTGAAGTAATTACCAGTGACTAACATTAATTCAGGCAATCCACCCTGCATGGTTTTCCTCTGTTGATGTCCAACTGTCATTTGGTAGATCAAGGAAACTGGAGACCAAGGAAACACGTGATTATCTCACCCACATGTAAACCACCCAATGGAACTGCTTGAGTTATATGTAATCCTACTAATGATACCACATGATGCATAATGGAATCCTCTGCAAACGATCCAGTGTCCTTGCATTCCTTCTGATTTGCAAATTATTGACTGCAATTCAGCAATTTAAGCAGTTGTGTTATTTTCACCACACAACTGTTTTGGTAGCGATATTACATTCACGCTGAATATATTGCTACAGACCTGTTTTCTGTAAAGGCACATCCAAAACCTAGACAGTGCTTTTAAATGATCTGGCTCCTTTTAGAAAGGAATTACCTCGAATCTGATAGCATTCAATTCACGACAATGGGCAAGGGAAAAGTACTACATTTCCTATCTGGACTTGAGCATGCTTGACAAGCAGCCTTGGTCAAACTTTCATGTATGTTCTGAGGTAATGTAGAGCAAGTTTCACATTTATGCTGTCGAGCTTTTTGTAGGAAAATTTAAATAAGGTCTTGGAAGGAAAGCATTATGGGGATAATTGTGGCAAATGTGGATAACTGGGATTTACTTTGGACAGAATATTGGGTGATTCTAGGATTTATTACTGGTAAACATGCAAATGCTTTTAATGCACTAACAGCCCGAGTTTAAGACACCGTTTTAATACTTTTCTACCATAATCTATGACCCTAGAAGTATTATCAAGAAAGAAACCCCCGATTCCAAAAGTCTGCAGTGAGTTATATTGTCAGCATTTTTTTAATGGGTATACCTGAGGTGTAAACACAAGGAGATGATGGACCGAGCACTGAAACTTTTCAGACACTCGCCCCCTGCCACAGATCTGGGTTGAATACATCATAGCTCTTTAGCTCAATTCGCCATCCCATTTCAGACCCAGCCATAGACAAATCAGTCTTGATATCTGAGATGTCACATGCTGTTCGCAGGTTTTTAAGACCATCAAGAGTTTCAAAAGTAGGCTGTCGAGCCAAGTATGTTCATAGTTACATAAAGTTGCATTCCAGTTACTATTGGTATTTTGTATTTTTTTTTTTGTTTTAAGTTTGCCAACTTAAAAAGGCCAAGCATGAACTATATCATTCTTATGATGAATTCAAAGGTTCTACCATTGAACCTTCTTTTCCTTCCGGAATCATGATAACCTACTTGAAAGATTTCTATTTCATGTAATCTAGAATGTTGCTTACTCGTTGTGAATATATGCTTTCACTTTTATCTTCACTTTCAGGTTCCTCCATTAATACCAAAGGTTGACATAGATCCCGAACACTGTCGAGTCTCAGCTCAGTTGGATGACAATGTAAGATTTATTTCTTCAAAAACAGTTTAATTAATTAGTTGAGTCAATGATTGCTATCTGTGTGACTGAAGCCATGTATGACTACTACATTGGCTAGTAATGCGGCATATCTCTTACCTGAAACTTATTTTTCTTGTTTATACTGCTGTTATGTATCAATCTTTGCACACAGTGACTTTGGCAGCTAAGACTAATGTAACTGGTTCTGTTGGCCCCTTCCACCTTGGGCCCCCAGTACCGCTACACCTAATACCTTATTTATAGCTACCCCTTGTGCTTAATTTTCCTAAAATTGCTTCATGCCTTGATTTAGAAGAAACCTTCTTCATTATTTCCGATCCGAAAAATGTGCCATCAGAAGGAGTTTATAGTTGTTTCACTGCTCTACTCAATACATTTAGAAAAAAAGAATGTAAACCGAAACTCTGTATCAAGTGCCTCGAGATAAAGAAGTTTTACTGGAAGAGAGGTCTATAACTGTGTGACTAGATGACAGCATTTTATCACAGCATCTCAGTAGTATTTTTTAAGTTCTATTACCAGCTTCTGGGTACCACACTTTTTGCCAGCCAATTTGGTCCAGTCTTGAAACAACCTAAGATGCTGAAAACACACATGATTCTTAGCAAACCCTTTTCTTTAGTATCTACAAATAGAACAATCAAGGGCTAACCCACAAAAAACTCTCGGCCTTGTTGCACTACCTCTTCAAACCAATACTATGAGACATCCCACACCCTTGACACAGCAACACGATAATCCTGTGCTAACAGCACAGCATCACTGGCAATCCTGCTACTGTGAAGCGGCCTGCAACTCAGCACGTTCCACTCAATGGCAGAAACATACAAGAGAGAATACCATGGAGTACTGTGTGAGCTGTGTCCCACTAATTTCCACTTGGCTAGCAGCCTTAAAGACTCATTAGTATTAAACAGTAAAACAGATGTCACCAGAATCACAGTTGACACCTAAAAGCAAATACAGTCAAGTAAAAAATACAATTCAAGGAATTACAAATGAAAACAGATCTTCTCAAAACTATTGGTTACTAATGCCTATAAATTGATGTTCCTCCTGACCAAACCTGTCCAACTGCAGTGCGTTATGGTTTTCTGAAGACGAAGACGAATCGCAAAATAGATTGTTGGAATGCAAAATTAAACATTTACATGAGAGCCTGTTTTTATTCACAGCCACACTACAAGGGAGTATCAAGTCCGGCATAGTGCAAGCAAGAAAAATAGGCCCTCAGACAGGTGCTGGAAGTAGGGATTTGTGGAATGCTGTAGCTGCCCCAAAATAACCGTGCTGGAAGGTGAATGAGCAATAAAGATGCTTTTAAATTGTATTTGCATCTTGTCACATTAGATGTGCGTTCAAATGCAGAGGTCAAATGCCACTTTATGTCTCTGGTCAAATTGTTGCTAATTCTTCTAACATTAAGAATGATGTTTACTTTCTCCGACTGTAAAGTAAGAGTATTTTGTAAAGCGAACTATGTGGCCATCTTATTAGTCGAAACAAAGTGTCAGAGGAAAGGCTTTGGAATGTAATGTTTTTTCTAGCACATAACAAATTGTAAATACCTGTTAAATTGCGGTACAAATTATTCAAAATGTATCAACAGATAGGAAAGCACAAATTAAGCCCTTTTTTTGCAAATATGAAGGAAGATGAAAGCCGAGATTTGAATGCGATCAAAACCAATCAAGGCACTTATTTTCATATTGAGCAAATGATGAATATGTGTGAAACTCTATTTCCAAAGGTTGCTTATGTGCTGTATAGTTTTATTAGTAAAACTGCACGTCTGAGCAAATTTAGTAGCAATTTTACTAGAGAATGTACTGTGCACTAACACACCATGGTTTAGTAATACATGTGGGATTATGCTCTTCAAAGTGCACCACCGTTTATGTACCACACACTTACCACTCTCCTGCTGAATTGTTGTCTCATTTGCTACACTTGTTCTTGGTGTGACGCTTGAATTTTTCACAATTGTTATGACTTTGGTGATACAATGTTGATGGCAGCACCACCACTCTGAAAATTGATCCAGCACCACTGCCCAAAGTCTGTCTAAGGGTAGTAAAATACAGCAATTGTCAGGGTTGAGATAACCCCTCAGACTTCTAAGCGCCGGTGCAAACACAACTGCTTCATCATTGAAATCTACGCCCCTGCACACTACTGGAGATCCTACACAAGCATTCAGATAAAATATCCCAGTCTGCTGCCATAATCCCTGACCGCAGGCATAAAGGCACACATGATGAGGTCATTAATGACAATACCGGAGAATGCACATCTCTCTAACAGCACAAAACATAGACAAAATAACTAAGCACTGTAAAAAAACTGCCTGCTGCAACATTAGTTGATTTCACAATTTGCATCAGTATCTTCTTCAGAGCCAACGATTTGAAGGAGACAACTAGCCAGGGACAAATTTTAGTGAAACCTTATTTGCTAGCATATCACAAAAGGAAAAAGGTAGAACAATGCCCAAGTATCTTAAGGAGTAAGAATTAAGCGTTTAAGCAGAAAATAATGAGCTGACAAAAAAGACCATATTTAAGTTTTATTATTTTTTCCATTGTTAGGTGGATGATAATATTCCTCTCAGAGTCATGCTCCTTCTCATGGATGAAGTTTTTGATGTGAAAGAAAGAAATCAGTGGCTAAGAATGAACATTAAAAATCTTCTACAACGACTTTTAAGAGCAACATATGGTGACACAATCAACAGGTAGTGTGTTAACGTACTCCTAAGACTTTGCTCTGTGGGGATTAGTGAACATTTGATTGTCTAAATAATAGTTTTCCAAGACTCATGAGTTGCATTTTTTTATAGCACTGATTGTATGCTGATGTTGCTTGTGTCTGTTATCTAAATTTGTCTATATTTTTAAAACACCTGGTGCAATTTTACTACAGTCACTTTCTACCAATCATTGCAATGTCATGGTTGATTTCTGTGTGGGCCATTTCTGCTGGACATCTCTAACGTCAAATTCCTCACCTTTAGAATACTCAGAAGTGTCAGAATGAACCCAGAGACGTCTAAACCAGTAGCTTCCCTGCACCGCCAGGTGGGGCCTTTCTACTCTGCAATAGCCTCAATGTGCTAGGCAAGAAAAAGTCTTCAACCCCCCTCGACCCCCTCCCCCAAATGAGAGATTAAAGCCATACTGCAACTGCATGAAACAGAATGCCAGTCATGGACCCCCTATGACGCACCTCTTTGGTTCTTGCGCTCATGTGATAAATGCACCTTGATGCACCTGAAGGCAATCCGAAAGTGGGAGAAAAAGCTCTATATCATGGAACATAAAAAGATGCTGCATTCACAGCAATGGAGCTTTTCCCTTACCACATCAGTTCTCCTCACAATCATCAGGTAAGTTAGAGTCTAAGGTGCATCACAAGCGCAAGAAGACCAACCAGAATTCAACGTCTTCACGCTACTTAAAGCTAGACAAGAAGCTTCACAATCAGCAGTCCAAGTCCTCTTCTCTTCCAGCATCCACTAACTCTGAGCTCGTTTCTACAGCTGTCTCCGGCATGCCCCAAATTCCTCAGACCCCTGTCGACCCTGCAGCAAATAGAGGACTTTAAAGAGGCTATGCTGCACATTTGTGAGCCACCTCCTGCCCCTCCTGCAGTACCTTTGCCCCAGATAGAGCTACCACCAGTTACACTTAGACCAGCATCTCCTTCTCCAGCACCAACTGACCTCACATGACCCACGCTTTGTTTTGAGACTCCTCTTGTCTCAGTGTCCAAACCAGGCCCTTCCGTGGCAGTCCTGACTGTTGGATCCAATCTAGACACCAGTTTCTGATTCGGAGCCCATGTTGTGATGCACCAGGTCATGTAGCACTAAGAATAACCAAAGCGCAGTCAATTTTAATTGAACCGGATTCCCAGTCTCTTTCATGATGCCAGTTCTGCGTAAGAAGTTGAAGGTTCTGTTTTTCTCCAATTCGGATACAGTCCCAAGATTTGCAGCTAGTTCCCAGTGAGTACTATGATGATGATGACATTGACAACTTAGCCACTCTCCCCCTCATTATACATTTGCAAGACTCCATTTGATCCTCAAAAAAAAAGTGAGTGGGTTAGATACTTTTCTAGAGTTGAAATCCACGTGTGGTCCACCAATGGAAGAATGTGGTGTGCAGAATGACAGCAGTCCTTGATCCCAAACTTCACAATGTAGAAACAAAATCCACCCTACTTATTGAAGGTCTCTAATTAACACCTTGGCTTCTAAGGGTTTTCCCGCTGTGTGCTGAAAAGTGATTTTCCCCATTGTTCATGACAAGGTCAGCTCGTCATAAGCACAGCTCCACTGTGCCTCATGACGAGTTGACCTTGTCATGAGCATGGAAGGGGTTAAAGCTTCTACCTACAGAACCTTTATTGCCATTCAATGAGGCAGCTAAAGAGACACATCTGAAAGAAACAGGTTAGTGTTCGATTCCTTACCTTAGAATATCCCCAGGCGTCCGACTGGATTCGGAAGGTTTTCATCAGCAGTATCCCTGCACGTCGCTAGGCGTCGTCTGCGGCTCCGCGTCCTGATCGCCGGGATGATGTCGTCGGAGTACTTAGACGCCGGTCTTGCGCGCTGACGTCAGTTCTTCTTTTTCCCGCACCAGCAAGGGCAGATTCGGGAAGTGCAGTACTCTAGTCATGTTTTTACTAACTTTTTTGATCTCTTTTGATCACTATAAAAGTCGACCTCGACTTGTGGTGCCATTAGGAATGCCTGGTTGTAAACCTTGCGAGGCCTGTCACCGCCTGATGTCGGTGACCTACCCCCACCGTCGGTGCCTTTACTGCCCCGGGGCCGACCATGATGACAAATCGTGCCCCGACTGCTGGGCCTTGACCTCGATGGCTAGATGGGAGCGGTCCCTTTAGCTGCTGGAGATCCGGCAGTCATCGCCGCTCATCGAGTCACCACCACTCGTCGGGCTCCAAGTCCTCCGGTAAGTCGAGGCATTCGAAAAAGAAATCAAAGAGGCGTCATCGCTCTTCCGACTCCGCCCGACGCGGCCGGGGGTTAGGGCTACACCGCCCGTGCGGCTCCACCGGAGCCGCAAGCGCCGTGTCCAGCTCCATACCCGCCGGTCCGTGGGCTGCACACGACGCCGGAGGAGATAAGTGCTTTCCTCACGGTCATGAGGTCGCACTTCCCTCCGTGGGAACCTGCCGAGGCGCCTTCGGGCCCCCGGGTCCAACTGGGAGCCTTAGCGGGCCGGCGGCTCCTGCCCCGGCACCGTCGGGTGCTTCGGCGCCGTCGTCGACTTCGGTCCCAACGCTGCAGGATCTGGCCTGGGTCCGGGTCGTCGCCAGTCGACCTCACGACTCTTCCGCTGGCGCCGACCCCGAGGGTGTCGCCCCCGGTGCCGTCTTCAGACGACACCGGTCCCGGTTTCAGCCCCGGTCCGGGTGCGACGCCGGAGCGGCGCCGCTCGGCTCCATCACCGACGCCGATGGGTGAGCAATTTATCCACGACCCCGGCTCCATCATTTTTACCTGTGTACCAGGAGATGTATGAAGAGGAGGACTGGGAGGGGTCGGAGGACCCAATGGCGCAGCAGTGCCAGTTGAGCCAGGATTAGGCAGAAGAGCTGGGGGAGGCCAGTGGTCTGGACACTTCGCCCGGCACTGGATTCGTCTCTCCTCCCTCTGTGGCTTCGGAGGAGGGGGTAACTTATAGATTGGTGTTGAACAGGGCGGCCAAGGCCTTGGCTCTTGAGCTCCCTGTCGCGGCCGTGAGGATTACCCTCCTCACTGAGGTGCTCAAACCACAGGCAAGCTCCTCGGAGCCTCTACTGCTGTTTTAAAGAAGCCCTCACTGACGTTCGGATGGGCACCTGGTCCAAGCCCTCTACAGGCCTCCCTGTGGATCATAACGTGGCCCGAGGCGACAGCCCGGTTCTGGGCTCCCCCTGCTACGTCCCAGACCAAATTCCCGACCGCTCCTCCGGATCGGGAATCCAAAAGGTATGATTAGTTTGGGAAGAAACTATTCTCCTCTCTGAGTTTGGGGCTGCGGTCTGTCAACACCGCCTGCCTTTTGGGCCGTTACACCCACTCTCGGTGGAATACGGTTGCGGACGTGCTGCTACAGTGTACGGAGAAGGCCCAGACACTGTTTGCCCAAGCCCTGGCGGAGGGGCGGGATGCAGAACGTTACTCAATTAGATGTATACTTGACACCACGGACTCGCTGGGCAGAGCGATTTCCACCACTGTGGCGATTCGTCGCCACACCTGGCTGAGGTCTGCCAACATCTCGGGGGATGTCCAGATCACACTCATGGACATGCCCTTCGATGGCCGTCGCCTTTTTGGTGACAAAGCGGACAGTGCGCTAGAGCGTTTTAAGGACTCCAGGGCTACGGCCAAGTCCTTGGGCCTAGGCCAGCACCAGCAAACGTCCGCTTTTCGCCCCTTTCGTGGCCAAGGAAGGGGCGCCCCCACACGTCCAGCCAGACACGGGCCGCAGAACCAATCTCAACACGGTCGCGGACGTGGTTACTGCTGTGGCGGTGCCGGGGGACAATGGCAGGGTCAGTCCACATCCGCTCCCGCAGCATCTGCCTCTAAGCCTTCTTAGTCCGGCATTTCAGGCCCATTCGACACCAGTGGGGGGCAGGGTTCGCCATCACCTCCTCCATTGGCTTATCACGTCGGACAGTTGGGTGCTGGAAATCGTCCTAAGGGGCGTCCTTCCCTTCAAGGCGACCCCACCAGCCATGCCACTGCAGTACCACCGCATGTCGGGGGATCACTTGCAACTTCTGCAGGAGGAAGTTATGGCCCTCTTGGCCAAGGGGGCCACCAAGCGCGTTCCTAGGCCAGAAGTAGGACGTGGCTGCTATTCCCACTACTTTCTGGTACCCAAGAAGGGCAAATAAGGCCTACGCCCTATCTTGGACTTCAGGAGTGTCAACGGCTTCCTCCGGAAGGAGAAGTTCAAGATGCTGACTTTGGCTCAGGTCCTAGCTGCCCTGGACCTGGGAGACTGGATGGTGGCATTGGACTTGCAGGACGCGTATTTCCACATCCCTGTCCTGCCGGCCCACCGGCGCTACCTGCTATTCACGGTTGGCCACGAGAACTTTCAGATTACCGTGCTCCCCTTCAGCCTTACCAGCACCCCTCGGGTGTTCACGAAAGTGATGGCGGTGGTCGCAGCTCATCTGCGCAGATCAGGGCTTTCAGTCTTCCCCTATCAGGACGATTGGTTGTTGAAGGCGGGCTCGCCCCAGACATTCGTCTCCCACCTCCAGACTACGGCCGACCTCCTGCACTCGCTGGGAATCTCCATCAACGTGCCAAAGTCACACCTGTGCCCCTCTCAGAAGCTTCTTTTCATCGGAGCGGTTCTGGACTCTGCGCAGTTTCGGGTTTATCCCTCCGAACAACCAGTTCAGGATATTCAGGCTCTGATTCCGATCTTTCAGCCTTTATCCCGAGTCTCAGTCAGGTTGACGCTGCGGCTTCTGGGGCTGATGGCCTCCTGTATCCTTCTGGTGCATCACGCCAGTTGGAGGATGCAGACTCTGCAGTGGGACCTGAATTTTCAGTGGGCACAGCATCAGGGCAACCTGTCCGACCACGTCCTGATCTCGGAGGGCACTGTAAGTCAGTTGCAGTGGTGGCTCACGAACCGAGATTGGGTCAACGGCAGATCCCTGTCCCTACCCCAACTGGAGCACGTAGTAGTGACGGATGCGTCCCTCCTGGGATGGGGGGCCACTTGGGAGAAGCGGAGATCAGAGGCCTCTGGTCTCTGGCAAAGTCCCGGCTCCATATCAACCTTCTGGAGCTGCGGCCATCCAACTTTTAACTGAAGGCATTCCTTCCCTCTGTCCGGGGAAGTGTAGTGCAGGTGTTCACGGACAACACCATTGCCATGTGCAACAAACAAGGCGGGGTGGGGTCCTGGACCCTTTGTCAGGAGGCTCTGCGCCTCTGGACATGGCTGGAACGCCAGGGCATCACCCTGGTGGTTCAACACCTGGCAGGTTCCCTGAACGCCAGAGCGGACAAACTCAGCCACCGGTGCATGATGGCTCACAAATGGCGTCTGAACTCGGGCGTGTCACAAGGTCTCTTTCGGCAGTGGGGGAGAGCCTTGGTTAGATCTATTGGCCACCAAAGAGAACGCACAATTTCATCAGTTCTGCGCGTTGAAATTTCCAAGGGGGGCACTCGCTCGGCGACGCTTTTTGTCATTAGTGGAGCTGTGGTCTGTTGTACGCCTTTCCGCCTCTACCACTTCTGCCCAGAGTGCTGAAGAAGATCAGGCGCGACCGGGCCCAAGTCGTCCTTGTGGCTCCGGACTGGGCACGAAGGTACTGGTATCCCGATCTACTCGGCATGTCAGTCGATCCCCCGATTAGTCTGCCTTCTAGGACCTTTTGTTGCAGCAGAAGGGGACGGTCCTCCACCCAAACCTGTCCAGCCTCCACCTCCATGTGTGGCGATTGAGCGGCGGCAGTTGAGGCCATTTGACTTGCCTCCTGAGGTCTGTGATGTGATTCTGGTAGCCAGGCGTCCCTCCACAGAAACGGTATACGACTGCAGGTGGAACAAATTTGTGGCATGGTGCACAGCAAAAGCTGTGGATCCACTCTCTGCCATCCTTTCAGAGGTTCTCCTCTTCCTTCTTTCTCTAGCCCAGCAGGGCTCTGCTCTGGGCACTATCAAGCGCTACCTCTCGGCCATTTCAGCCTTCTTAAAGCTTCCTGATCAGCCTTCTCTTTTCAAGTCCCCTTTTATTCTTGAAAGGCATCACACACATGTTTTCTCCTGTTCCCTTCGTGATGCCTCAGTGGTACTTGAATCTTATTCTAACGTTTCTGATGTGCGCTCCCTCCGAGCCACTTCATAACTGTCCTCTTCGTCTTCTGACTCTTAAAACTGCATTCCTGGTTGCCATCACCTCTGCCAGGAGAGTGAGTGAGTTCCAGGCTCTATCTTCTAAACCTCCTTCCTCTCTGTCCATCCGGACAAGGTTGTTCTGAGGACTCGGCCTTCTTTCCTGCCCAAGGTGGTCACAGCCTTTCATATTGGGCAGTCCATCACCTTGCCCACCTTCTTTCCGCCTCCGCATTCCTCGAAGGAGGAAGAGCGGCTCCACCGTCTGGACTCAAAACGTGCGCTCTTCTATCTAGATCGCACACGCCAGTTCCGGGTGAAAGACCAGCTCTTTGTTGGTTACGTAGGCGCTAAGAAGGGACAGGCGGTTCACAAGTGGACCATCTCTCGGTGGGTCGTCTTGTGCATCAAAGTTTGCTACTCTTCGGCGAAAAAGGAGCCTCTTGTTGGGCTGCGCGCCCATTCCATCCTGGCCACGGCGGCTACTACTGCCCTGGGTCGGGGAGTCCCCTTGCAGGACATCTGACAAGCAGCTACGTGGGCCTCGCTTCACACGTTTGCTAGGCATTACTGCCTGGACAGCCAAGTTCGAAGAGATGGCTTTTTCGGCTGTTCCGTTCTCCAGGACTTTCTGGTGTGATCTTGGTTCGCAGACCCACCACCGGGGTTGGTATTGCTGGGGTATCTATTCTAAGGTAAGGAATCTAACACTAACCTGTTTCTTTCAGATGCACAAGTTACTTACCTTCGGTAACGGTATATCTGTAAGAAACAGTAGTTAGTGTTAGATTTCTTACCGCCCCACCCATCCTCCCCATTCTGCGATCCCATACCTAGGGTTAAGAACATCCCTTTCAGGGCCCTAGTTTCATGGCATCAGTGTCTGTTTCTATCATGGCTCTGCGTTCTGGCGTGGAAACTTATGTGCAGAACTGACGTTCGCGCTCGAGGGCGGCATCTAAGTACTCCGACGACGTCTTTCCGGCGATCACGACGCCGACAACAGGCGCTGAGCCGCAGGCGACGCCTAGGGACGCGCAGGGGTACTGCTGACGAAGACTTTCCGGATCCAGTCTGATGCCTGTGTATTTTCTAAGGTAAGGAATCTAACACTAACTACTGTTTCTTACAGATACATCTTTACCGAAGGTAAGTAATGTGTGCTTTTGGCCACGTGGGTGAAACAGTGATTGGTCCATCCAGTCAGTGGATCTGTGGCAGGTGGCATGATGACCTTGTATTTCTCACTCAGCACCTGGCTCTAGACAACTTTTTTGTGCAGTTGTCAACCAGTAATTTTAATCCAAATGCCTTTCTTTCCAATTATTTGGACAGGGAGTCTAAGCATATTGATGCATTTGGAAATAAGTAGTTCTCATCTAGTCTGACCTTACGCTGTCTAAAAGTGGTCTGTCTTCTGGATACATACACTCACGCACTATGGGACATAGTTAGGGAAATCTTGCTGGCCGTTAGAGAGGACTTCAGGGAAAATGTTGCCCAACCACCCAAGATGGGCAGAATGTGGATAAGTATGAGTTACTTGCTGAACCTAATACCACAGACTGTGGGTCCCATAAAATGCACCAGCATAGTACTTAAGCAGCAAATTCAAAGTGCTCTCAGTGATTGAAGTCCTTTTTTGCTTTGCACCCATAAAACTGGATGGTATCCATGGTCCTGTAGGGTGTGTATTCTCATAGGCTAGTCCACAGACGCTATCTGGAGGTTCATGGCGGGGTCCCAACACATCCAATTTGTGGTTCTACTTTTTTTTTTTTTACCTCACCTGAGCTCTAATGCTTTTCACACAAGTGATAGCAGTTGTTGCTGCTCGTTTTCAAAGTTTGGGTATGCATGTATTCCTGTACTTAGTTTGCTGGCTCAAGACAGTCTGTTGCAGACCACCTCTGGACAACGGTCATCCTTTTGTCACCCTAAGTGGTTTTCCATCCATGAGTGGCATGTTATCTTGGAACAGTGGTATGCAGGATCTTTCCACTGCTGCTGTGACTCCAGGACATATGGAACATGATTGTGATGTTTTGGCTCAATCCTGGATCTTAGTGAAGATGGGTTCTCTGGCTTCTTCGGCTCAGCCTCCTGCATCCTCCTTCTCCAATGCGCCAGATGGCACCTACTGGCTCTTCAATAGAACCTTTGGTTTCAATGGGCCCAGCACCAAGGGATTTTGCCCAATACCATCTGTATCGCAAAGTAAACAACCTGGAACCTTCAGTGGTGCTATTCGAGAAGTTGTTTGAAATTTGTAACCTGATTTACAGACCTTCAATTTCATACCCTACAGTCCAAGTTAACTGATGTATTTTTGTGTATTTTAGTTGTTAACTGTTAGCTCAGCAAGGTTTTGCAGTGGACACATTTATAGGTCACCTGTGGGCCCTTTCAGACTTTTTTTATTTGCCAAATCAGACTTAACTCTTCAAGTCTCCAATTGTGATGAGTTTTCTAAAATGTTACGTGATGTATCATTATGCTTTCTAGGAGGTGCTTCCATTGAAATTTACAAGGGGCTATTTTACATCTCAATAGTACACCAAATCGTTACGTTGTTGGCCATAGTACATTTTTTACATCCATTCCATGTAGGCAATCATGTTTGCTATTTTTCCAACTTAGACAAAGATTATATGGCTGGCTTTAATTTGACAAGTTGCTTTTGTGGAGGCGTCCATGTTAACAGCATTGGTGAATGCCTGTGTTACATGCATTAGCACATTAAAGCCAAACATATTGGCTTTGCCCATTCTGTGATTTTTTTTAATTCATCCTGTGACTGTAGCGCTTGTCATTGAAAAGCACTGTAGCACCTTTGGGCCATTATCATTATATATCAAACTGCTACAACATATAAAATAAAATAAAATGTTTGTATTCAGCTGGAAATATGAGTTTCTGCTGCATTGGGGTTACCCTCTTGACCCCTGCTGAGACTGGACTGGACTGGCTACGTTTGCTCTTAGCAGGGGTAAAGTAATTTGGCAGGAGATGTTTAGCATCTTCTAAGGAGTGCCTGCAACCTTATTTATAACTTGCTTTATTGAGTTTAACTTCAGCGAGCTACCCTAAGCATGTGACAAAACAGCCCACAGAGCCATGAGCCAGAGGGCACATTAAAGATTATGGAGAGTCTGAATCAGTCAGAGCACACATTTCAGAGCAGTGAAACACATAGATGTGGTGGAAGGGAGATTCTTATGGGGGATAACTAAGGGAAATAGGCAGAGCTTTAAGCATGTTATAGCATCCTGCATGCATTCCACATATTTTCTTCCAGTTGGGGCATATATCTGCACTTAAGCTGAAGGCTCAATGACTTCCACCTTCTGACCATCTAATACTTATAGAACAGTAGAACAGCAGGACTCTTCAGTTCGCCGAACATGACTGTCGATAGTTTGAGCTTTATGACCTGCCCTCTCACCTACCTTTCATCAGTGGGTAACATAGACAAGCCACACAGGTCATGCATCGTTAATGGGGGCGGTTGTCTATTTTAAGATTGAATTAGTCTAACGCCTCCTCCCACTTAGGGCCTTGCATATCCTACCCGCTGAATCAGGTATGTGCAAAAAGCCTGTTTCTGCTGACACCCATTTAACAACATTTAAATGCCAAATCTCTAGGCAGGGGGGCGTGGGGCTTTGCATCCATCGCAGTTCTTGTTTGGCTAGGCCAAGTGTGTAAACCTGATAAAATATTTAGTTTTGCTTGAGTGCAGGAATAGCCCTATCAAGCAAGTTTCTGTGGATAGACGATTGGAGTTCCCTGTGCTTCTTTGATGGCCTCAAGTACCAAATTCCAGTAGGCTGATGGTATTCGGTAGCTCTAAACCATAAGAATATAATTTGCCTCTGAGGCACAGGATGTGGGGACAGTGGCCCCACCCAGAGTTGAACATGCATTGCAATCTGAATGGTGTGAGGTATGTTTGGGGTAGGTAACTGAATTGGATTAATCTGATTGCGACTTCTCGCTGCAGATTCCGTACCTTTGAACGTGCAGGTGTCAGGCTGGATCTGGAAGATTTTGATAGCAGTACACCTGTGCGTCAATAGATGGCATCGGTCGACTCCGCTTGACGTCGTTAGGCGTGTGGTTTGTTGTTCTGACATCCGTTTCTTCAATACAGGTGCAACCTCGGCGCGCGGACGTCCGTTCTTTTCTTTCCACTCCAGCCAGGCAGATCCGTTGAAGAGAGCTACCCCTGTATTATCCCATTCACTGTCATTTATATCTCTCTCTATGGTCATTGCTCAGTGTTTCGGATTTGTGAAAATTGTTTGGTAATAATGTCTAGTAGTATTTTATACAATGTCCTGGGTACCGAGCCAATCTCTCTCAATGTCAAACTAGTGCATAACCCCATTGGTGTCTGGCTCTATTCTTCTTCACTCCAAACCTGTCTGAACGCCCAAGTCAGTTGCCTATTTGCCAAGAATTGTCCTAAAGAGACCTCATGCTATTCCATCACCTCTTAGAAGGTTTGAAGCACACTCGAGTTAAACATATTCCTTACTTTGTCAAAAGCACATCGTTTTCTGTTGCCTCTGTCAAGTATGCTAGCATCATTATTACCCAACGTAAACCCACTAGGGGCCAATCAAGAGAGTAAACCGCATGTTTATTCAGTCTCTTCAGGCCTTGGGTTATTCAGCTGTTTTTATTAGTTTGGGAAAATACTATTTGGTTTAGGGTATTACAACGTGTGAACATTTCTCGCGAGAGTGTATTTGGTGAGACCCTGATGATCAAATAAAGTGCACGTTCAGAACATGTAGACAAATAGGTATCAATGGATAACGATCTATCCGTCTCCCCAGTACGATGTACCTCTCCTCTTTGTCTACCAGTGTCTTCCTGATTTCTCAAGGTAACCCGGGTCTTACCCAAATTAATACCCCTCTTCGGTAAGAGGAGAAACAATTTCTGTATTCTTCCCACTTTGATCTTGTGCAGCTTTTCTGCTGGATTATTTGGACTGCAATTTTCTCACCTTTAAAATCTATCCCCAGGCACCAGACTGTATCCAGATTACCTGATAGAGACGTCTAACGCAGATTCCTTTCTATCGAATTATCTTGAAGCATCAGACTGGATTTGAACTTTTTTCCTGTGCAGTACCCCTCGGTGCTGATAGGTGGTGTCATTCGGCTCTGTGTGGCGTCTTCAGTGCTGTCCATGCTGGAAATGACATGCCTATATAGGTACCACTCCAGCGCACTGACGTCAGTTCTTTTCTGTGTGCTCCAGTCAGCACAGACCCAGAGAGAGCTACCCCCAGTCAATTTTTGACTGATTTCTTTTCACATTTGGTCGAGTTTTTTTTAGACTGTTCTCTCGTGTAGCGGGATGTCCACTAGGAAGGCCAACTTCGAGCCCTGAGATGCCTGTCACCGGCAGATGTTGGTGATTGATTTGCACCTTGTTTGCCTCTGCTGCATTGAGCACAACCACAGCGCGAAGACCTGCTTCGACTGCTGGGCCATGCACACATGGCCTTGAGTGAGCGCTGCATCAAGCTCCTTGCTGCCAGCTGTGTAATGCCACAACAGTTGCGATCCCAATCTAGAGCAAGGTCTAGAAATCCTTCGGGGAGCCCACGTCCCTCCGCACTCCAAGTCATCTTTGTGTAATTCCCACAAGCGCAAGAAGTTGTAGAGGTCTTTGACTTTGGCGCGTCCTTCAAAGTAATCCGACGAGACGAGGAAGCGTGGTCATTCAAGGCCTGGGTCCGATGTTGAGCCTGACCATTGTCTGGTTCTGCGCCTCCCAGAGTTTCCTGGAGCCGGAGCAACCCCCGCCAAAGTCCTGTGAGTCCATGCACATCATATACGGCAGTCCATACTCGCTGCCGTGCCTTCTGATCCCGTGGGTGTGGTGCTATGGTGGTGAGAAGGGCAGACTAGTTCCTGGAGCTGAGCCTACCCTCAAGGGCAGTCAAGTCTAACGTCTTGACAGAGGTGCTTCCCGCAGAACTGCTTTCTGCCTCATGGATGTCCTAGTTGGGACTTTGTTCAAATACACCACAGGGTCTCCTGTGAATAGTACGATTGCCCTCCACCACTGCCTTGCCCTAGGGGACCCCAACTTCCTAATGTTACACCCTATCCCGGAAGCTTGGTGGTCCAAGCCTCCATCTCCTGTGTAATTCCTGGCAGATGTAGAATCCAAGAGGCTGGACACCATAGGAAAGAAAATGTTTTCTTCCACCAGCCTGGCACTGCGGTCCAGGAAGCTCACGTGTCTTTTGGGCCATTACTCCCATGCCCTGTGGGCTTTGCTGTGCACGTGCTGCTCATGGTTCCCGAGGAGGTCGGGCCGTACTCTCACAAGCTATGTCTGACGGGAGAGATGCAGCGAATTTCACAATTCGATATGGCTAGATATGACCGACTTGCTGGGCAGAGCAGTTTCTTCGTCAGTAGCCTTACAGTACTATGCCCGTCTGAAAACACCTAGCTTTTCAGGGGATGTCTAAGTGTTGGTTAGGAACATGCCTTTTGATGGCTCCCGTCTCTTCAGACACAAGGCGGACTCAGTGCTTGAGTGCTTCAAGGGTAGCAGAGCTATGGGCAGGTGTTTGGACATTTCTATGGGCCCTCTCCAACCCCAGTGCCTTTTACGTCCTACGTGGCCACAGGTGAGCTTCCAGCCGCGTCTTGACCCACTCAGTCACCACGGTGCACAAGCTTCTCTGCCTCTGCGTATCCAAGGATGCGTTACCCACAGACCCTGTTGGACGGGCAGCGAGAGGTCGGATCAGTCCACAATTCCCCCGGTTGCAGCAGCCTCCAAACCTTTTTAATTTGCCCTCTTACCATCATTGGCACCCAGTGGGGAACTATAACAGACCGCTTTGTTATTCAGATTGTCCATAGGGACTACTCCCTCCCCTTCATGACTACCCCTCCACCCATGCTACCCACTTGCGATAGGTTGATGGAGGACCATCTTTCCTTGCTCTCCCTGGAAGCGATGGCTGTCTTGGCCAAGAGAGCCATACAGAAGGAACTAACGCCAAAAAAAGGTTGTAGTTGGTATTTCGCTGCTTTCTGTTGCCTAAGAAGGACGGAGGCCTTCATCCTATCCTAGACATGCCCCCACTCAATTTCTACATCAAAAAGAAACATTTCAGGATGGTTGCACTTGCTCAAGTCCTGTCTGCCCTGGGCCTGGGAGATGGATGGTAGTGTTGGACTTGCAGGTTGCATATTTTCACATTCCCATCGTGCCTGCCCACAGGAATTACCTCCGGTTCACGGTGGGCTATGAACACTTTCAGTTCGCTGGCCTTTCTTTTGTCCTTACCAGTGACTCTTGGCTGCTCACCAGGTGCTGGAAGTCGTTGCAGCTCATCTGCGCAAATCTTGAGTGCCAGTCTTCCCCAATCTCGACGACTGGTTGTTGAAGGCGGGCTCGCCCCAGCTGTCGTCTCCCACCTCCAGACTATGGCAGAACAACTGCACTCGCTGGGGTTCCCTATCAACGTGCCAAAGTCACACCTGACTTCCTTTCTGGCTCTTTTTCATCAGAGCAGTTCTGGACACAGTATACTTTGGGGCCTATACTCCTGAACAGTGAGTACAGGATATTTAGGCTATGATACTGATGTTTCAGCTTCTATCCTGGATTTCTGTGAGATTGACTCATGCGGGCCTCATGCTCTCCTGCATCCTGCTTGTGACACGTTCCCACTGGCAAATTGAACTCTGCAGTGGGACCTGAAGTTCCAGTGGGCACAGCATCAGGGGAATCTCTCCGACATTGTCCAGATCTCAGAGGGAACTGCAAAAGAACTGCAGTGGTGGCTAACGAACCGCGATTGGGTCACAGGCAGACCCCTGTCTTTTCACCAACCAGATCGGACAGTAGTGACAGATGCGTCACTCCTGGGATGGGGTGGTCCTCTGGGGGAGGTAGCGATCAGAAGCCTCTGGTCTTTGGGCAGACTGGACTCCACATCCACCAACTGGACCTTTATGCGATCCGACCGCCATTCAAAGCCTTTCTATCTTGCATCACAGGAAGGCTAGTGCAGGTATTCACAGACACAACCACCACCATGTGGTACTGCAACAAACAAGGCGGGGCGTGGCGGAGTCGTGGACTCTTTGTCCAGAGGTTCTGCATCGCTAGACAAGGCTAGGATATAAGGGCATCTCCCTTGTGGGTTCTCAGAACACCAGGGTGGGCAAACTCAGCCGCAGATGCCTAGTGGATTACGAGTGGTTTCTCCATCCAGAGGTGGTGCACTGTCTCTTTCAGCAGTGGGGAGAACCTTGCTTAGATCTGTTTTCCACTACTGAGAAAGTGAAATGTCTGCGGTTTTTCACGCTGGAGTTCTCAAGGCTATTCTCACCCAGAGACACTTCATCTCGAGTGGAGCTCAGACCTCCTGTACGTCTTTCCGCCAACTACAATCCTTCCCAGAGTTATCAAGAATCTCAGGAAAGACCGGGCCCAAGTCATCCTTGTGGCTCCATACTGGGCTCAGAGTTTGGTATCCCAAGCTGTTGAGATGACCATCTGTTCTGTGAGGAGTCAGCCTTCTTTGGTCCCTTTAGTATTACATCAGTGAGACGAAGTTTCTCTTGATGCCTATACAGAAGATTCCGTCAGGGTTACTCATGTATCATCCCTCTTGTCTCCTGTGCAGGCCTCTTGTCAGTCTAGGAGTGTACCTTACAGTCTAGTAGTCTTCGCTCTTTCATGTGGGTATATCATGTGGCACTGGTGCTAATGCAGGTACATTTTCTGAAAAACCATATGCTCTAACTCTGGGCCAGGTGAAAGAACAGCAAACAACTGAGTCCTATAGTATATATAAAACTATTACAATGGTAACAGTGACGAGTAACTAGTTGGTAAAGTGAGAAACTGTTAACATAGCAACCAACATTAGCTTTGAACTAATAAAACAGGTTTGCTGTGAACAAACTGAAACACCCTGCTACCTCGGGTGTTGTGTGTCCATTCCCTAAAAATTAAGTGTCCATTCTAAACATGTGAAACAGGGTGGGGCACACAGTCATTTACAAAAGTTAACATGAAGCCTATGGTAGGCATGTCGTTTGATGCATCAATTTCAGTGTGTTGTTTTTCTTCAACGCAGGTGGTCACACTAAAGTAGTAGTTGTGGAAGAGCAGTCAAATACATAAAAAAGATCAGGGCAGCCACCGCATGTTGGACTTTAACAAGGCTGAAAACAAATAGTAGACTGAACACCAAGTAAAATTAAAACAAAAATAGTTATTTGTTAATATAGTACCCTGTTCTAGGTGTTGTTTATATACTGTCTATTTATTGAACGGTACAAAATGTAAATATTTGATCTGCCAAGCTGAATGGTATGTTGGTGGTAATAGAAGTTGAACGTAGTATGAGTGAATGCTTCAGTTCAAATGTTGTAGGTTCAGTAAAAACCTGATGTTCGGTATAGTGTCAGGCCAGGATAAGCCATCCGAATATATGGTGTCCATGGTTCAGGAGTGCACCATCTTTCACATTGGTTGTTTATCTCCACCTGGGCTTAGGTCAGATATATTGGCTCTTCCGGCAGAGCTGGTATTCAGCACATCCTTTTTGCCATGCCCCCTTATTTATTAATTTATGTATTTGTTTGAAATTATTCTAAAGCAGTTCTCGGTCTGTAATGTGTCACTGTGCTGCAGCATGTAGACGCATGTTATTGTTTTCAGCGAACCGTTGCTTACATAGTATCAAAAAAACAAGAATTTACCATGCAATAGGTCTCGCAATAGCGAGATTTTGAGCTATTGGCATTTTAAATTGCAATGCCTTTTATAATATTAAAAGGCATTGTTATTTACAATACTAATAGGTCAAACTTTGTCAAAAGCAAGACCTACTGTATTGTAGAGCGCGGTGTCCGTGAAGCGGGTGCCGCGCTCACCAATAAAGTAAAACCAAAAAAAAGAAATGGTGTGGGGTATCTCTGAAGCGGGCACCGCGCTCAACATGCAAATTTATAAAAAATAAAAAAAAGTAAAAGAAGGCACGGTGGCCCATAAGCGGACGTCGTGTTTTTCTAAAAAGTGATGTTTTAAAAATAAAACTCGCCATTGGGCTGTGAATGCTGTGGGGGTAGGGGGCAGCCACTTTTTAAGTTAGAGCAACATAGTGCTCTATACGAAAAGCGCCCACTAATGCCCTGTGTTGGCGTGCTACAAGTACAAAAAAACAGCCACCATTGTCCCCATCAGTCTATAAACAAAATAGTGTTCATCCATTGATAACGCAGACGGTGTAATAAGCTAAGTAAAAGGTCCAGTCGTTTTGGGAGGTAACACATGCAGACAAGGGGTACCAAGGAGGGACTAACAAGCCTATGTACAAATAAGAAGCATGCATTTACGAAGGACAATGACACAAGCCAATGGCAAATATGGGCTGAGAGTGGGAGGGGCTTCAAGTGCATACTTCCTTAGGCTCGACCTAAAACACTCTTGGTTTCTGAAGACTTGAAACTAAAACATTTTATGGAAATCCAAGTATGGTTTACATGTCTTGCCTTCCCTAATAGTGTTAGCTATTTTTAGAATGGTGTATTTCTGTATGTTTTTTTCGTGCAGCATATTTCTCTTGCATGCCTTCTCTAAGAGTGTTATCTATTTCCAGGGTGTTTTAGTTATGTATTTTTGTGTGTAGCATATTTCTCTAGTACAGTGCATATACTGAACTGAATCCCCTTCAGGTGAGTATAATGGGCCACGATTAGGAGCTCTGGAGGTGAAGCTGACGGCAGTGAGTTTCTAACGGTGCCTATCAGTGGTCAAACAGGTCTTCAGAATACTTGATCATCCAATCCTTGGCCTCTCTGCATAGCGCACAGAGCAACTGTCATGTATTCCAGTTGCGATTGTGATTCCATTCAAATGTGTGTGAAGGAGGTACACGGTTGCCAATATTTTTACAAGTTGAAAGTTAAAGAAAATGTAGTGTTTACAGGCTAGTGTGAGCGGTATGTGTTTGGGGCTAGTAAAGTGAAGGCAATACAAGGAAGTAAATTAAAATAAATTAAATAAACTTACCTTGGTTTAAAAACAGCAAGTGTTTATCTCCTTCCGTTCTATTGAGTGACCATCGCTTTACTCTATGCCTGCCTTACATTTTCTGAGTGTAGCCTGTGCTATGTTGCATGCCTGTCTGCCTACTTTCTATCATTGTGTTTCTGAAGAATTCCCACACCTCATCTCAGATCACAACTTCCATTTTTTGACACCATATCTCCGGAATCAAACAATACCTAATGTCCTCTAACCTATCCATTCATTACACCAACCAGTTATATGAACTCGCACAACCCCACTAATGACAACTTCTAATACCAATTAATTCAATCTATTGCAAAACAAATGGTCCAAATGCATGGAACGGCCTCCCTTGATAGCACAAAGCAAATCCTAACGATGACTGAGGAATCGGACACAGGAACACAACTACCAGACCACGAAAAAGAGAACATAGATGGGCACTGTCCCCTTACGTCCTCCTCCAAGCTAGGGTCATCAGCACTGAAAATCCAAGGCAACGACAACCAGTAAGTATTGTAAAATACTGACGTTCTGTACGCCTACTCTAGAAAGCTCCAGGGGGCACGGGCGCTGGAAGCAGGGGTGAAGCACCCCCAGAATAACCATGCTGAAGTTCAGAATGTGAACGAGCAATAAAGGTGCCTTATATTTTGTTTTTATCCCGTGACAGAGGTCCAGTTTTAGACTGGACCTTCTGACAAATTGCTGCTTACTTTTAACATGGAGATTGGAGTTAACGTTTCTTTCGCCAGCTGCAAAGTGGGTGGATTTTGTAATGTGAACTATGTGACCATCTGTTTGAGTGTGAAAGAAAAGGACATGGAATGTTAAAATGTAACTCACACCAAAACTCGAACTGTACAAATATTTCTAAATGTGTCCGCACTTAGAAAAGGACAAATGAAGCACTTTCTTTTGTGATTCTGAAGTTGTTGAAAACAAATATTTTACTAGGATCAAAATAAATCAAGACACTTTAGTTGGTGATGTAAGTTTTTATCAAAACCCAGCTGCCACACAGTTGTATTATCTGTGCAGAGTGCATGCCGATTTCAATGGAAAGTGTGCAGTTTGTAATTGACATTGCACTACCACACCATGCTTTAGTAACATATTTCCGACATTGTGTTCCAAAATGCACCACCGGCTACATACTGCATACACCCTGGTGCACATGGGCTGATGTGCACCCACCTCCTGCTGAATGGGTGTGTTATTTGTGCGGCGTTTGGATTTTTCACTATCCCTTTGATTTCAGTACCGTAACACTGACTGCAGCACCCTCACTTTGAAAATTGCTCCAGCAACGCTGTCCGGGGGTAGGTTCAGGGCACATTACTCATTATTAAAACCTTTGCCCCTGAACAGGTGATTGAGTTTGTCACTCACAGTAACGTTTACTAAAGAGCATGCGCTGAGAGGCTTAGGTGTTTGGAGTTAGTTATGCGTCTGTTCAGATTTCCTGCTGGGCTTTCCCTGCAGTGCCGGTGTACGTTACAGCTTCCCTCCCCACCACCTTTACCTTCAGTTGGTATTTGGACACCTTGCGAAGGAGTGCCAGATGGACTTGATCAAACCACCCTTCAGGTCCATTTGAGGGCCTGCCTCTGGGCCTGGTGAGATGCTGGTGGCGGAGGCGCGAGAGGGAGCGCTACGATGCTTCCCAGGCAGGATTCTGGTGCGGGGGTAAGGGGCTGATGCGGGTGCTGGGCCGGGCCGCCGAGAGGACTGAAGCGAACCTCTGGAAGAACGGCTGCGCTGTGGAAGGCACAAGGCCTTCACCTGGCCCATCCCCCACCCAGCCCCACTCGAATCAAGCAGACGGGAGAGTAAATGGGAGGAGACTGACTGCGCGGATCTGTACCTCCAATGTAGATACTGTGGTAAACACGGTGAGGGAGCAGAGCCTAACTGCGCAAGCCTTTCCGCTTTCTCACAAATTTGTTACAAGACGGTTCATCATTCACAAATCTTTGCCAAGTTTGTAACTCAAATTAAAGTGCGCAAATACTTTAGACCCTAACAATCAGGAAAGGCTGTAAATGTGTTACAAATTCATTTTTAATTTTTATTTGAGGAGTTGTGGCTTACCACACGATTTGTGTGAGTGATTCTATGTCAGTTTTTCAAAAGTATGTCAGATTATCCTGTCCAAGTTCCTAACCAATTCCGCCTCCACAAGCATAAGGCGCTCCTCCTCCTCTTCATCAGACTTCAACCACTTTACGTTTTTTGGTTGTCACTGGAATAACTAATAGCTCTTCCCATCACTCACTTGGCTTTGCAGCACTCTCAATAAACAAGCATTTGCAATGCAATAGGACTCGCATTTACGCAAGACCTATTGCATTGCAAACGGTAGTCATCACGGACAGTGCGAGAGAGGGTGTGTGGGGGGTAGAAGGCATGGACAACGGCCGGGCGGGGCGAGAAGGCAAGGACAACGGGAGTGTGGGCAGGGGGGCGACGGGGAGGCAGGACAGCGGGGGCGAGAACGCACATACAACAGGATTGCAGGCAGCGATGGGGGGAGAAGGCACAGACAACAGGAGGGAGGGGGGTAGGACAGAAGGCAGTAGGAGAACCTCATTAAAGAAAATATTGCTCAGTCTAAATGGCATGTATCGTGTAACACTCGAAGTAAAGGGGCCAGTCTCCATGGGAGGTGACAAATGAAGATAAGGCAGTACTAAGGAGGGACTAACAAGCCTATTGATGAATCAGAGGCCAGTATTTGGGAAACACCTTGACAGAAGCCAATGGTAAACATGGGCGGAGAGTGAGCGGGGCTTCTATTCACTACTCGTCTACAGTAGGTATACGCAGGGCATGCGCGCTGGCTCAGACTCAACCTAATGAGCATGTGCCAATAATAACAAGTCTAATATCTAAGAACATCAAGGGAATGGCTAAGATTAGGGATAGAATGCAGAGCAGCATAGAGACACAGAACTGGATAAAGAAAGGTTAGAGAGGCGAGGTGAGAAGAGGATCAAGGACAAGAAAGTTGAAATTTTAGAAACTTTTTCAGAAAAAGAGTTTGGGATAAGAGGATAAAGTGGATGGTGAAAAGGGTAGGTAATGATTGAGTAGTAGCCTTAAAAATTGAATCACCGAAGTACTCTGAATAAGAATATAAAAAAATTGAATGTAGGTTGAAAGAACAAGTAGCTCAAAAATACAAAGCAAACATAAGGAGATGATGAATCCATCATTGTTATGTAGCAAACTTCACCCCAGTTCAGACCCAGCCGTATGCAAATTAGTCTTGAACCTGTTCGTCATGAGAACAGTCCATCCCGAACTGCCAAGCCATGTCTTCCCTCGACCGGAAACAAGCATCCTGGGATCTGTATCGGGGTAACACCCCTCATCAGCCAGTCTAGCTTGAATCCAGTGGAAAAGTGAGCAAAGGACACATGTCTGGGCATAAAGCTGGGTCTGAACTGTGGTGGTGAAGTGACATAAAGAACGATGATGGATTAAACCCAGATCTGTGACTGGTGGAGAGAGTCTGAAAAGTTTCAGCGCTCCATTTGTCATCTCCTTGTGTTTGCTCAGACATGCAAGACAAGGGATATGAATTTAAACAGTAGTAGCTTAGTATCATGAACTGGACCATTTGCACAGGCACTCAAACATTAGTAGCTATGGGGCATATGTATCATCCTTTTTTTTTTTGGTCGCAAACGCTGCGATTCGCAAAAAAGCAGAGTTTGTGACTAAAAAAACAGAAAATGCGATGTATGATTAAAATCTCATCGCAAAATTAAGGAATCGCAAAATTTGTGATTCCTTAATTTTGTGTCCGCATTTAAGAAATCGCAATTGCTATTCCTTAAATGCTATGTATGAAGCACCCAAGTTGTGCGATTTCTCATTAAGAAATCGCAAATTACCACCAACTTCAAGTTGGTGGTAATTTGCGATTTCTTTAACAAATGCACTTTTTGCCATTTGTAAAGGTGCCATGTGGCGCACATACACGCCCTTAGGGCATGTATGTGCGCGATATGCGCACACATGTACATTTCAGGGGTGCATCAGGGTGTCCTTATAACACCCTTGCACCCTTGAAATTATTCTCAATTTGCGATTCGCAAATTGAGAAGAACTTCCCATTCATTCCTATCGGCCTCCTGGCCCATAGAAATGAATGGGAAAGCATTCCTTAATTGTGATTCGCAATTTGCTAATCGCAATTAAGGAATATTAAGAAATCGCAAAAAAAATTGTGATATTTTTACATACATCCCTATTTGCAATTCTCAAATAGCGATTTCTTAAAAATCGCTATTTGAGAATCGCAAAGTGGGATTTTCATACATATGCCCCTATATCACCAAAACACGACTGTAGAACAGAAGGTGCTCTTGCATCAAAGCAAGATTAAAGCACAGAAGCAATTGTAGCAGCAAACATTAGGAGTCAAGTAATCTGACATCTGCATAGCACTCGGAAACGCAGAACAGGACTTAAGGAAGACAGTTGTGAGAAAAATCAGCATGGAGTTCACAGTGATTACATAGCCAAAAGCTGAGGGGAGGAGCTCTGGTTCTGGCAAAGAGCCAGCGTGAGCAATTAAGCAGGGGGTGGGAATCACAGCTTTGCCTGCAGAGTGCAAGGCACACTAGGACTAGGAGGAAAGACTATAGGAGCTGGAAAGCAAGAGAAAGAAAATGTTGGAAACAGAAGGAACATAGGTAGGGATGGAAACTAATGACTATCAGGAAATAGTGAAGATACAAGACAGTATTCTGATGGAATCAGGAAAGTGTAGGCCAAACAGGGCTTCACTATTACGCCATGATCTCACGAAGGTTTGAGAATTGAAAGTACCATCCTGGACTGGGAAAAAGTTGTCAAGTTTGTAGTTTTTTTAATGTGTCAATGTGTGTTACGTCGATAACGTCATCTGAAGGGGATTCCAGAGGGGTTTGTGAGCTTCACCTTGGCACAAGATAGTAGAATCCCGGTAGGTACAGATTTCAAGGGGAAACCTGCTGCTACACTAATTCTTAATTCATATTTTGCCAGGGACAACCAGGTGAAATGTGTTTGAGTAAAAGAGGTTTGCATTTATGGACAACCTGTGAAACTCAGACCTGTTATTTCTAATTCTGAGGTTTGCCTCACTGAATTATCAAAGCCTATAATATTGGTATTTACCCTTGGGGAAATTAACTGCAGTTTTTCCGGCACACACGTAATGATACTTTAAGAAATTTACAAGGGTTTCATCTAGAAAGCAGTTAATAATGAAGACACTGGGTGTTCCGTTATCTCAGATATGAACTAATTATGATTACCTTGATACAGACAAGAAGACAAAAAGAAAAAATTTTCTCCACAGTTCCTTTGTTTCTGTCCTATTTATCTACAAATATGTCTGTGGATATTTGTGTGGTACTGTCGCAGGGATTCCGTGCTTAGACAGAACTGTGCATAGAGGCTTGGAACCTCAGTGAATTAGGGTGTGCCAAAACTCACCTTATTACCCAAAAATCCCCTACCAGACTAGCAATCAGTGTCTCATTGGTCATCATAAACTCCCAATGCTTAGACAAACCAGAACATGGACTTAGTACACCTCAGGTAACGTGGAACATATGAACACTCTTTCGTTATACAATCATTTCAATCCAGAACAAGGAGTAAAAGAGGACGCGTGCATATTTGAAATGTTTATTCACTAATGCAGTGTTCTTAAACGCAGTATCTTAGCTAATACAAGCAAGCATATTATAAGAAACAAAGTAATCAGCATAGTCACTAGTCCATAGAACACAACGGTGAAAGCCTGGTATTATGCTAAAATGAATAGGGTTTAACAAAACCTAATTCTCACCCTCCCTAGCTAGTATATTATATTATATCTAAGAAGGTCTCTTTGGGTTTTAGCAGAGCGGCCCCATACCTCAAGATCCTAGTGGTAAGGGATCACATCATCCGCAACCATCAAGTGTGTTTGTATGCTCTCGTGCAAAGCAATATAAAACGTGCCTAAAGCCAGAACGTGGTTGCTGCTGCATGTATGTTATGTCTAGGAACGTGCGAAGATCAGTGCTCACAACAACCACTGTGTTGAGATATCCTTGAAGGTTTCAGCACTCACTGTACAGACACAGCTCGCCAAGCAAGGCTGATCGCAGTGTAACAACATATTCTGTAGTAGGGGATCTCTGTTATAGTCATAATCTAGTGAATAGTCCCGCCCATGTGCGTGGACCCCGGCAATCAAAAATAATCTCTTAAGTTGTCAAAACATGCAGACATGCAGAAAACTGCAAAGACACTTAAGAGAGAATTTAAAGACAAATAATGCAGCCTATATCCACAGGCTACACTGTCCAGTACTTCAACTAGAAATTCCACCAAATAACACCACACATAATACAGCCTGCCCAGTTTCTACCATAGAGAAACTTGCCTCCCCCAGTAAAAGACACTGGAATGATAGAGAGGAAGGCATGGACAGACAAGCCCCATAGGCTGCCATTATGTGGCTTAAATAGGATACTGTGCCTTTAAGAGAACTTTCCAGAACTTCTCCCAGTATCCCAGAATGCATAGCAGGTCCCTCTACTTTCAGTTCATTTTTCCGGCTCCTGCTTACAGGACCCTGGCATTGAGCTCTCCCTTGTTTCAAAGGTTTATTGGATATTTTGGCACTTTTGTGTTTTAAAAGTGTTTCAGTTTACTTTCTTGGTGTTCTCTTTCTCTTTTGTGTGCTGATTCAGGCGTTTTAGGGCTCTAAGATGCCTGGCCTTTTTGATAAGTGTCCAGCATGTGGGAGGAAGAAGGCCAAGAGTGATCCCCACGATGTCTGCATCGTCTGCCTCCCTGAAGATCATGTCCCTGAGGACTGTCATCTGCCAGCAGTTTACTGCTCGGACTCTGAGGGACAGGATGAAGAGGTGACATCGCCGACAAAGCACTGGTCGACGCCGAGGGGCTCTTCGACGTCGAGAGCATCTAGACGGCGGAATCGACGCTCGTCGTCGAGGAAGGAACGTTCGACGTCGCGGAGGCGGCGTACGACGTCACGGAGGAAGAGGGCGACGTCGAGGGGTGGGCGTTCGACGTCGAGGAAGAGGAGGTCGACGTCGCGGAGGCGGCGTTCGACGCCGGAGTCGCTGAGGCGACGTTCGACGCCAGAAAAGCGACGCTCAGCGTCGAGAAGAAAGAGGTCGGCGTCTGGGAGTCGTTCTGCCTCTCCAAAACGGCGCAAGAGGGATTCTAGTCCCAGAAGTCAGACTGCTTCAAGTGGAGGGCGCAAGAGGAAGCGATCACCTGCTGAAGGGGCTGGATCTCAGCACCCTTCGCCTAAGGGGTCACCGGGCTCGGTGTACTCAGAGGTGTACACGCCATCTCGGCCTCGGTCGCCACCTCCGCCTGTTCCTAAAGAGGATCCTCCACCCAATCCTCCACTTCCGTCAGACTACCTGCCGCCACCAGTTCCTCCGCATGGGCCCGCCCCGCAGCCGAGGGTTCCTCCGCCGAGGTCGACTTCGCTGCCGTCTTTGCCTGTACCTCCTAAGTGGACCCCAAAACCTAAACCCCGAGAGGAGCCAAGAAAGACCCCACCACGGAAACCGGTGAAGCGGCCACGGGCTGGCAGGTCCCGCTCTCGCTCTGGGAGAAGGGAGAGATCGCGACACAGATCGTCCACGAGGTCGAGACGCCGCCATAGGAGGCGCGAATCTCGCTCCCACACAAGGTCCTCTGGTACCAGAGACTATTCTCCTACCTTGTCGGAGTCACCGGACACGAGGGTGTCCCCGATTGATGACCTGGTGGCGTTCCATGATGTCCTTTTAAGGGGCGCTGCGAAGTTGGGCATATCCTTGACGGTGCCTACTCCTAAAACTTCAGTCATTTTTGAGACATTGCATCAAAAACACCTGTCTCGTCCTCTCCTGCCTCTGGTGCCGGGCCTGGAAGAACCGGCTATGGCTCTTTTTCTCACCCCTGCGGTGACGAAGGCGGCTCCATCGAGGCTGCTGAAGAAGTACCGGGCTCCCGACTCGGACCCGGCCTTTCTGAGGGCGGAACCCCCTCCAGACTCTGTAATTGTGACGGCGGCCCGCAAGCAACATGCCACCTCCCCGTCATCCACGGTTCCCCCGGATAAGGAGTCCAGATGGATGGATTCGGCAGGGAGGAAAGTGTGTGGAACGTCAGCTACCTCCATGAAGGCTGCGAGTGCCACGGCGCTGTTGGGACGCTACGACCGCGCCCTCTGGGACTCCCTCCAGCAGTTTGCGGAGATGTTACCCCGCGAGAAGCGCGAGGACTTCCAGGAAGTGCTGAACGAAGGGATGCTGGTGGCTAACCAGATTATCAGCGCGGCAGCGGACTCTTCCTTGTTGGCAGCTCATGGGTTTTGCCATGGGGTTAACCAACGACGTCACGCCTGGCTCCGTCTTACGTCCCTGAAACCGGACGCACAGCAGAGGGTGGCCAACCTACCATTCTCCGGCGAGACACTCTTCGGGAAGCATGCGGACGATGAGATGGCCCGCATGAAGGCGGAGGCCGAAACGCTCACGGCTGTGGGCCTGGAGAAGCCTAAAGTCACGAAGAAGTCGTACCGCCCGTTCCAACGGCGGTTCGGTGGGCAAGGCAGAGGACGTGGCCAGGCTTCGGGACAGTCGCAACAACAACAGTTCCGTAAGCCATTCCAGAAGGGCAGAGGAGGCCAGCAGTCGGTTCCGGCGCCCAAGGGCCAGGCTGGGTCTAGGCCCTAGGAACCTACTTCCCCCGGATCTGTTACCCACTCCGGTAGGGGGAAGCATTCAATTTTTTCTGGCAGAGTGGAGAAAAATTACTCAGGACAAGTGGGTGCTGAATATTGTTTGCAATGGATACAGTCTTCGGTTCACCGGCCCTCCTCCAGCAATTCCACCGGTCAGCTCGCAGTTTCAGCTGCGCGAGCTTCAGGCGGAAGCGGATATCCTGTTAAGGAAAAGGGCGATAGAAGACGTACCTCTGTCTCAGAGAGAAAGAGGTCTGTACTCCTGGTTCCCGTTCGCAAGAAGGACAAGAACGAGTTCAGGCCCATTCTGGACTTGCGACAGGCGAACAAATGGATTCTCAGGGAAAAGTTTTGCTTGCTGTCGTTGCATCAGATTTATCCTCATTTGCAACAGGGAGACTGGCTATGTGCTATAGACCTACAGGATGCTTACTTCCATGTGCCCATTGCACACAAACACAGGAAGTTCCTGCGGTGCCAAGTCGGCGCCAATCATTATCAATACACAGTACTCCCATTCGGACTGAAGTCTGCGCCGAGAACATTCTCGAAGTGCATGGCGGTGGTAGCAGCACACCTGAGGAAGAACAAGGTGTTCGTCTATCCGTACCTGGACGATTGGTTGATCAAGACATCCTCCTTCTCGGAAGCGCGAGCACACTTCCAGAAGACGTGCGTTCTCTTGAACAAGCTGGGGCTGCACATCAACATGGCCAAGTCTGTCCCGACTCCGGTCCAATGCATACAGTACTTGGGAGCCTCCATAAATACGCTGTCAGCAAGCGTGTCTCCTTCGGAAGAGCGACGATTATCTCTCCTTCGGAAGGCTCAGGCTCTTATGACAACTCCATCTACAACAGTGAGGACGGTGTCTTCTCTACTGGGATCGATGGCCTCTTGTATCTTCCTAACGCCGCACGCACTGCTGCACATGAGACCGCTGCAGGAGTGCTTGGAGGACCAGTGGGATCAGAGGACAGGATCTTGGGACGACAAGATTCGACTGTCGCTGCATGCTCTTCAGTCTCTGAAGTGGTGGTGTTCAGCGGAGAATCTCCTCAGAGGGGTTCCCTTTCACAAGGACATTCCCACGCAGACTGTCGTGACGGATGCTTCTCTCCTGGGATGGGGAGCGCACTCCGGGACTCTAGAGATTCAAGGAACGTGGTCACCGATGGAGGCCACGTATCACATCAATTTCCTGGAACTCAGAGCTGTTCACTTGGCACTGAAGGCCTTTCTTCCGTCCTTCCAGACCAACTCTCTGCTTGTACAGACGGACAATACCACCACGATGTATTACCTCAACAAGCAGGGGGGCTCAAGATTACGCACTCTGTCACAGGAGGCGCAGGCGATCTGGCACTGGCTCCTAGCCAGAGGACTGACGATAACGGCTACCCATCTGCCAGGTGTGCAGAATGTTCAGGCAGACGCACTGAGCAGGCTGGTTCAGGAAAACCACGAGTGGGTCATAAACGACGAAGTACTAGGAGAAGTCTTCGCAAGGTGGGCAACTCCAGACGTAGATTTGTTCGCCACCGCCGAAAACAGCAAGTGCAGAGACTTCGCCTCCAGGTACTACCAGCAAGGGACGCTGGGGAATGCGTTATGGATCGACTGGACGAACAGCTTTCTGTACGCCTTTCCTCCCAATCCTCTGATTCCGGCGGTGCTCATCAAGCTGGCCCGGTCCAGGGCTCGGATGATACTCATTGCCCCGGAGTGGCCCAGGCAGTGGTGTTTCACGGACCTACTTCACCGGTCTCTCCTTCCTCACATTCGGTTGCCGTGCAGGCCGTACCTTCTCACGAAGTTCGGGGGACGGATGTTACACCCCAACCTCTCGTCTTTGAGTTTGGGGGCATGGCTCCTGAGATAGTGCAATATGGCCATCTGAATCTGCCTGAGGATTGCATGGACATACTGAAGGAGTCTAAGAGGCCTTCCACTCAAACTTCATATGCTTACAAATGGAAGAGGTTTTGTATCTGGTGCCAATCTAAGAATCATGACCCTACGACCTGTAAGGAAGATGTCATCCTTCCTTACCTTTTACATTTGGCGCAGTCTGGCCTTAATGTTCATTCCATTAAGGTTCATCTTGCTGCATTGACTGCCTACAGGAAATGCCCTTCACAGACTTCCTTTTTCCAGATCCCTGTGATCAAAGATTTTCTGGAAGGGTTGAAGAAAGTATTCCCTCCTGTCCGGCTTCCTTCGCCTTCATGGGAATTGAATGTGGTGCTGTCCAGATTGATGAAGGAGCCTTTTGAACCTATTCATAAGGCTTCGTTGCAGCACCTGTCCTGGAAGGCGGCATTCCTCGTGGCCATTACATCGGCCCGCAGGGTAGGTGAAATTCAGGCGTTGTGTTGTACTGAACCTTATACTGTGTTTCATGCTGCTAAGGTTGTTATGCGCACTCACCCTAAATTTCTTCCCATGGTTATTTCTGATTTTCATGTCAACCAGACCATAACTTTGCCTACGTTTTTTCAGAACCCTTCGTCTCCAGCGGAAAGGTCTCTCCATTCCCTGGATGTTAGGAGGGTGTTGAAATTTTATCTGGATAAAACCAAAGATATTCGTAGGTCTGGCCAGTTGTTTGTTAATTATGGATCAGTCAGGACGGGTCTTGCTACCTCTAAGCAGTCCATTTCTAGGTGGATTGTGTCCTGCATACAATTATGTTACCAAAAGGCTAATAAGACCTTAGGAGGTAAGCCTAAGGCTCATTCCACCAGGGGCAAAGCTGCCACGACGGCCTTGCTCCGTAACGTGCCAATTGCTGAAATCTGCAAGGCAGCCACTTGGAAGTCGGTTCACACCTTTGCTAAGCATTACTGCCTGGACACTGATGCCAGGGCAGACGCTCAGGTTGGGCAGGCTTCGCTGCGAAATCTGTTCGCACAGTAGTGGCGTTATTTTTTTCTCCACTGCCGCTTTGGTGTGGGGATGGGCTTGCCATTCTATTCACTAGATTATGACTATACACAGAGATCCCCTACTACAGAAGGAGTAGTTTCTGTCCTGTAACTCCAGTTCTGTAGTAGGGGTATCTCTGTTATAGTCATAAGCGCCCGCCCTCCTCCCCGGTGGAGATATTTCTTCATGTAAGGAATGCGACAGGTCTGGCGTGCTTCGCCTTCAAAAAGAACTGAAAGTAGAGGGACCTGCTATGCATTCTGGGATACTGGGAGAAGTTCTGGAAAGTTCTCTTAAAGGCACAGTACCCTATTTAAGCCACATATTGGCAGCCTATGGGGCTTGTCTGTCCATGCCTTCCTCTCCATCATTCCAGTGTCTTTTACTGGGGGAGGCAAGTTTCTCTATGGTAGAAACTGGGCAGGCTGTATTATGTGTGGTGTTATTTGGTGGAATTTCTAGTTGAAGTACTGGACAGTGTAGCCTGTGGATATAGGCTGCATTATTTGTCTTTAAATTCTCTCTTAAGTGTCTTTGCAGTTTTCTGCATGTTTTGACAACTTAAGAGATTATTTTTGATTGCCGGGGTCCACGCACATGGGCGGGACTATTCACTAGATTATGACTATAACAGAGATACCCCTACTACAGAACTGGAGTTACAGGACAGAAACTACTCCTTATTCTCGTATGAATCAAAAATATTCTACTAGGCTCAAAGCTAAAGCAACAATTATGTGTCGTGTGCAAAAGCAGCAGAAAGGTAAAATTGCGTTTAAACTCCTAAAAAGCTCATGCTAACTTAACACGGCATACAGGCTATATATATCTATATGACAGTACCTGTTGCAGTAGTTGTCCATAATCTCATCCACCGAAGAGGAAACTGTTGCAGGGAAGATATCGCCTTTTTATGTTTTTTTAAATTCCTACCAAATCACTATCCTTTACCAGTCATCAGAGAATGTCTCACCTCTGAAAGAGCATCTCTGTTTCAGGTCTTTGTGTGCAGGTGCCAGATATAGCACCATGACGGCTGATTAGTGCCCCTCACCCCACCCAATTTTTCCATATAGAGGTCCTTACAGCACACTTGACTGCGAAGCCACAATTTATGGTCTCTGTTGCTCACTAGAAAGGACAATAGGTTGAAAATACTGACCAAGGTCTATCTGAAGATTGCATATGCATTAGCGCTCAGGGACAATGGCTAAGATTTCCTTTGAGTTGGAGATCATTTGAGTGCAATTCATATGTCTGCTTTACCGTACAGTTTTGCCTCTCAAATATCTATTCTAATAATTTTTATGGATTGGATTAGTGGCAAACCGTCCAAGCTCAAATGGAGACAATCTATTCCCCCTTGAATGGTGTAGTTGAAATATATAACAAAGTAGTTGTTACACCAGTTTGCATGCTACATTTCTGGCTGATTCTTCATCCATGGACAGGTCCCTTGGACTTATTCCCCTGCTCCTTTTCCTAGGCACCTCATATTTGCCGGAATGCCTATCCGATGGTGCGTGAGTGCAGTGGTATTTGGTGGATGCGATATCACCTCTGGTCCATACAAAATGTTTTTGTTCCCCACCTATTGGATGGTTGAAGGAACTATGGTCTCTTTTTCAACAGGTCTATTTGTGGGTATTTTAGGGTTTGACTTGTTAGTGAGGTGTACCCTTGCCCTTATGAAGACCCCTGTACAGTTGAAACATATGCTAACAGTAATTGATAGTTATAGGACTACTTTCAATAGATTTACTCTTATCAAGGCAGATTTTTCCTGATGTATTCTTGCTGTTTATTAACCGTTACTTATAGCTACACTTAACTGTTTTCAGTTTTAATTTTTTTGCAAGTTCTAGTGGGAGGTTTTCATTGTTTCCAAAACTCATAAAATCATTGGTTGTCAGTGTTTGGTGATGTAAAAACTCACAGGAAAGGTGTGTTTCAATGCATATAAAGAATTCTGCTTTTATTTCCTTCCTTACCGTATCCATCCCAATTATGATTTATTTCTTCTTTCCTATTTCATCTCTTTATCCTTCTGTTTCCTTGAATTTAGTCTGTAACTTTGAATTATTTCTCTCACCTCCCCGCATATCATGTTTTCCAGCACTCCTCTTTCCAAGAGGCCAGTCTGTCTCATTGCTGTAGTTAAGTTTGCACCTCATTACGAATAGATTGCAGCAGATGTAATAAAAATTATGGTAATTTAATGCCCCATCCTGCTGCTCTTTTATTAAGTCAAATGGTAATGATGTGCTGAAAGAGGATTTTCCACGTAAGATGCATATGTTGTGGAGTATTCAGTGCTCCATTATTGTAAGGCAAAGTAAAATTGTCCAGTTCTTTTTCTCCTTTGTCTCGAGGTGCCATGGAAGGAATGGACAAAAATGCGTTATTGCTGTCTAGTCAAGGCTTTTTCCTGCTTTCCATAGGGGAGTAGCGTGCTGAGGAATTAATATGGATATTGTTAACTATGTGCCCTTTGGTGACAGCGAACTGCCCCACTGTATGGGAAATTGTTGAGGCGGTAAAGAAAATTCATGGCCTACAGGAGACCTTTGGTTGTTAGATTGTGTAGGTCACACTGTAAATGAAGTCAACTACTTCAGCATCGGAGGTGAACTACTAAATGTTGGAGGACCACATACAAAAATGTTTGCACTTCTGTGTACATTTTCTTCATTTCTGGGCATGCTTTTTTACATTGTTGTGCTGTTTTTATTGAATAGTGTGTGTATTTGGAAGTCAGTGTGATGACTGCTAAGCAGTGGTTTTTGCCAGATAGCTTGGGCCTGTGTTTTTATTTGAAAGAGTATGGGGACTGCTGTTCTCCTGCTGAGCATATGGCAGCATTGCACCAGTGTGGTATTTTGTGCAGCTCTAGCACAACATGCATTCACTTTTGTGGTGGTTTTCCATCTTTTTGCAGAAAGCACAAGCACAGCTAGATGTGTGGTTACTAAATGCACCACAGCAGCATGTTGAGAACATCAAACCCACGCCAGATGTGGTGAGACATGCTCCCAAAATGGTAGCGACAGAGCATTGGAAGTAGGTCTTAGATGCCCAGTCACCTTGGAGATGGCCAAAAGGACTAATCTGATGGTGTACCATGACCCAAGAGTGTAGAATGCACCATAGAAAAGTGCTTAGAGGTGTAATAACTGCACTTATGTTGCTTTGACTTCAAAGGGTGCCAAAGTAGTATAAGTGCAACAAAATTCTGTGTTTTCGGGTTTCCGCTGTAATGCAAATATTTACTTCAATGGGGTATATCAATTAAAATAATTTTAAACTGAAACTAGAAACCCTACTTATAGCCGAAACATTTTAGTGCTTACGTTAGCTGCCTTTGTCACTGTTTGCACTTTTCTGATGGATACTATGAACTGCAGATTGCGAAACTTTTGAATATTTACCAGGCACCAGACTAGCGCGCAACCTTTTGGAAGCAGTGCTCCCGCTCATCACCTTTGTCAGTTTTCAGTGACCCAAAAACAAAATTCACCAAAATTCACTGTGCATAAGATGTCCACTTTTCAAACTCAAGGTTTCAAACCATGCATTGACTACAGAAAACAGATGTCTGTCACAGACCCTCACGAGATGTGCCTTTGGTGCTTAGGTCCATGGCATTTATTTATTTATTTATTTATTTATTTATATAGAAAGTTTTATATAGCGCGAACAAGATCTTTGCAGATATCAGAGCGCTTTACAAGGACAAGGGGGTGATAGAATAATAGTATGTAATAGTTGAGGTAATTAGGTACAAGGTGCATAGTTACATAGGTAGGTCAAAATACAAGAGGGTAGGTCAAAGTTGAGGTAGTGTAGGTACAGGGTGCATAGTCCAACAGGTGCGCCAATAATATTAAAGTACAAAAAGAATGAACATATACTTGTTTAAGCGTGCTTAAAATGCTTTTGAAGATAGCATAAAGGTAGGCATAGATGAGGAAGGTGAGTACAGGGTGCATAGTCACACAGATGCATCAGTAATACAAGAGTAGGAATAGTTGAGGTGGTGTAGGTACAGTATACAAAGTCAGACAGGTGTGTCAATAATCAAAAATATACAAAGAGGCAACGTATACAGTCAAATAAGTCGATAATACAAGTAATACAAATAGTCCAAGGGGTCAGGCAGGTAGTACAGAGCGGAGTCTTGAGAAATACAGAATAATAGATCATGTGCATTTAGCCATGATGATCGCTTTTACTTCTTTCTTAAAAAGTTTGTTGGAGGAGATGAGCCTGGTTTCAGGAGTGAGTTCCAGATCCTGCACGCCATTCCTGAGAAGGAGCGTTTAAAGGTTTTTTCCTTCCGAAATCTTCGAAGCTTCAGCAGAAGATTGTTTGTGCTTCTAGTAGTTCTAGAGCCACCGGAAATTGTCAGCTTTTGAGTGAGGTAGGCGGGTGAGTTCATATGTACAGCCTTGTGTGTCATGCAGGCGATTTTCAGATGTATTCTGGCTTCAAAAGGTAGCCAGTTCAGGGATTTAAAGTCAGGGGAAATATGCAAGTGTTTTTTTGAGCCAGTGATGAGTCTCGCTGCAGCGTTAAGGGACTTTCTTAGGGGTGCCATTGTAGTTAGGGGGAGCCCGCAGAGGGAGGTGCTACCGTATTCTATGTGCGGGATGACTATAGATTGTACTGCAGTTTGGAAGTCTTTGGCTGGAAGGAAGGGTTTAAGTTTTCTCAAAGTATTGATTTGGAAGTTCGCTCCTTTGGTTGCCTTGCTGATGTGCTGCTGCATGTTGAGATTGGCGTCAAGTGTTATGCCTAAAGATTTTGCTGAGTCTACGATGGTAGGTTGTACATTTAGAGCAGTTAGGTGCTTAAGCCATGTTTGAGCGGTAGAGATTTTTGCGGGAGGTGAGATCAGAAGGAGCTCAGTCTTCAGCGCATTGAGTTTGAGGTGATTCTCGGCAAGCCAGGATTGGGTGTTTCTGATCGTGGTGTTCAGAAGCAAGATGTCCTTGGGAGATTGTATTTTGAGATAAAGTTGGGTGTCGTCGGCATACATGTGAAAGTGAACATTGGATGCTTGTAACAAAGTAGTGAGAGGTTCCATAACTGGGTTGAACAGTGTAGGGGAGAGGGAGGATCCTTGAGGGACGCCTAGCGTTACAGGTACCGGAGAGGACATCAGGTTGTTGCTTTTGAATCTCTGAGACCGGTTGTGTAGAAAGGAAGTGAACCACTTGAGAACAGTCCCAGATATGCCCATTCTTGTGTTTAATAGTTCGAGTAGGTTCTCATGTTTACCTGTGTCAAATGCTGAAGAAAGATCAAGAAGGATGAGGAGGCAGGTATCGTTTTGATCTAGGATTTGGAGGGCGTCGTCAACTATGTGAGTCATAGCAGTTTCGGTACTGTGCCCTGCTCGGAAGCCTGATTGATGAGGGTTGAGGAGATCAAACTTATCTATGTGTTTAGTCAGTTGTAGCTGTATGCATTTTTCCAACAGTTTAGCGAGAGTGGGAATATTTGTAATAGGACGGTAATTGTTTAGATCAGTGGGGTCTGCTGTTGTTTTTTTTAGTAGCGGTGTGACTTGTCCGACTTTGAGGGCGTTAGGGATGGATCCTTGTTGAAGGGAGCTATTGATAATCTTAGTCCAGCGTGGGAGGAGCAGAGGGATAAAGTCTTTTACAGCGTTAGCAGGAAGGGGGTCAGTGAGGTGATTGGATGGTTTCAGGGTGCTGAGTAATCTGCCAATTTCTTCTTCGGAGTAGGTGCCAAAGGATGACCATGAAGCATTGTTCTTTGGTTCAAACAATGCTGTGTGTTGGGGGTTGGAGTAAAGGATTGCGTCATTGAGGAGATCGCTTCTTATGTTGTCGGTTTTTTGGTTAAAGAAAGCAGAGAAGTCTTCACAGGAAGGTGTAACGCCCATGGTGCTGAGTGTCCGGGGTTGTTCTTTGGATTGTGTTCTGATTAGCTCAAACAGTTTTCTTGGGCGGTTTTTTGCTTGGGCGAGCTGGAGGCTGAAGAAATCTCTTTTTGAGCGTTTTATTTTCCTGAAGTAGGCGTTTCTCTGTTGCTTCAGGGTTTTTAGGTGCAGTGCAGAGGGGGCTGATCTCCAGGCATGACTCAGTTGTGTGATGTGTGCACCCTCATGTACCTGAAGGTGATCCACAAAGTTGTATGACACAGAACACAGGAAGAAGTCACAGGTCACACGCAAGTACTGCTCCCAAGTCGAGGGTGCATCCCTGCTCCTGAGGCCACTCCAGAGAAATGTCTTCTTCACAGTCAAAGTCCAAGCAGAAGCAAAAGAAGGTGAAGTAGGACTCGGCACAATTCGACCACTGTCAGTCAAAAGAGAAGTTGCTAGGATGTTAAGTTGCAGATTGATCTTGCTCTAGATTTCTGAATGAGGTGCGGATTCCACAGTTCCTCTGGCCAATAGCGATGCTGCAGCTGGTTGAGTCCTTCAAGGAGGACATTCTGCATGTCTTCGCCACTCTTCTGGCTCCCTCTAGTGTGCTGTCAAACCCCAAGGATCCACAGAGGCTCCCAAATCGATCATTGCCAGTGGATCTGTCCTCATTGCGGTCTAAACCCCTTGAACCCATCACAGGCTCAGCAGTGACACTGGTGCAGACCTCCAGCCCAGGTCCGAGACCCACGTCGATCCATCTTTTATCAATGCTGGCGCTGATGTCAGAGGAGAATCCAATATGGACTTCCATGTCCAACTCTGAACCGGCATCACCTCAACCACAACCACAGTTGGGCGATGAATCTGCTTTATTGCACCCGGTCCCCAAAAAGCCTCTCTGATCCTGTGCAACCACTACTGCAAAGGCTCCCCCGGAGGCTCCACTGTATTTCTGGCTCCAAATCTGACCAGAGCTTGCCACCGATCAGAGATGATGACGGTGAGAATGGGGATGATTTACTATTCCCCCACTCCCACTGCAATGCCAGCCTTTATACAGACTTATAAGAAGCCAGTGAGCTTGATACGTCCCCCAAACACAGGCTCGAGTTTGCCTCTTAGTCTCCCAAGGGAAGGAAGTGCTTCCTTTGGCCTTCTAATTAGACAAGCAGGTGAGGTCCTGAACCTGCAAATGCCTTTATTGAGGTTTTTGCAAGTAGGGCCAGGCTTATCTGAGCCCTTGCTTCTTTTCAATTAAGCTCTTATGGGTACATTATGAATTTATTAAGGAGCACTTGATTGCAAACCTGTTCGTGACAAACGATGAGTAGGCAGCTGGCAAGACACTATAGGTCGGCTTCTGGCGAACCTGCTTCCCTTAAACAGCATCCTACTTCACAAAGTTTGGTAGAGCAGACCTTCAAAAGCAAGGTGAACCCCAATTCGTTACATACAAACCCCCTCCCCAAATAGTTGAAGCTGGTTGAGGCATTTGAGAAACAAATATTCTCTTTGCCCAATTAGCATTGAGGTCAGTCATTGTGGTTTGTTTATTTGGCCGATATACACATAACTTCTGGGACTTGGCCAACTAGGTATTGCTGATGGCCCGAAAGAACTTAGAAAGTCCTTGGCTCCAACTATTCAAGATGGCCAGGATGTGGCCTAATATGTGATTTATGCTGGCCTTGCAACTACTGAACGGGAGGGTGGCACCAGTGTGGTGCTCTGTCTCCATGCGTGGATGGGATTCACAAGTTTCTTACTGGATGTACATGTCTCCCTTAAAGATATGCTTTTTGATGGTTCATGTCTTTTGGTTGATAAAGCTGTTTTGGCTTTGGAACGCTTTAATTACAGTAGGGCAATCTGTCTAGGTCTTCCGATCACTGCCAGACACTTTCCTCACTGGTTCAGGCAATTCTGATGCTGCACTAGGTGGGTGGCATAGAGGCATCTCTAGTTTCCCCAGCTTCCTCTACAGTCACCCCAGTGCTTTCATGGCAGATTATGTAGATCTGGCAGGCAGCATGCAGGTTATCAGAGGCGTCAGTCCTTTCACTCCAAAATATCACTCTCCGAGCACCTTTAGCTTGCCTTTAGCTTAGTAAAACCACCATGCGGAAGTAGAATCTAGTACTTTTTCTTAGGTTAGCGGTATACATATATTTGAGTGTAGGGGTGGGTACATGGTGATAAGGGGGTGTTAGTATTTAGGGGTGGGTAAGAGTATTGGGTTATAAGGGTATTTTATAGTTATGGGTTGGTAGGGGTAGAGGGTGGTATGGGTATTTTAGGGTTTAGGAGTAGGTAAGTGTATAGAGCTGTAAGAATTTTTTTTAGTGTTTGGGGGTGAATAGCATTCTAGGGTGGCAAGGGTTTTGTATGAATATGGGGTAGGTAAGGGCATAGGATAGTAAGGGATAGTTTAGAGTTTAGGGTTTGGTAAGGGTTTTGGGTGAAAGGGTATTTTTAGGGTTTAGGGGGGGGGCTAGGGGCAAAGGGTGGTCAGGGTAATTAATAAAGGTAGGTTTGGGGTAGTTGCCTAAAAGAAGACTATATATTAATTAACAAAAGTAGGGGCATTTGCAGGGTTCCCCCCCCACCACCACCACAAAAATAGTGATATCCCACAGCACTATTTGTACATATACAGCGAAGATCCCTGCTGATCATGCAGGAAAAACGAGCCACACCAGGTTGCAAATGAAGAAAGTTTTGCGGGTTTATTTGGCAAACAGCAAAAGAAGCGTTTCGATCTCGGCTGATTATACATTTTTTTACCATATTTAAACTCAACTGCGTGGTAGAGGCATGCTTTGTAAAAAAAAATTACATTTAAAAAAGAAGTGGGGTAAATGCATGCATTTGTGGTAACTGCATGTTTTGTAATGTCTTACAACCCCCTATTGTTACTTTATGCTTTACTGCACCTACTTTTCACACCAGACTTGTTATTGGAGGAGCACTTGTCCTTTCTAATGCAGGAGGTTGGAGCTTAACCATCCAATGGAACCGTCAAGAGTGTTCGGGACTCGGAAAAAGGGACATGTTGTTGATCTTGGTATTACCTCCTGCCAAAGAAGAATGCAGTGCATCAACACATTTTAGATCTTAGCCCTCTGAGCGCCTACCTATTAAAGGAAAAATTCTGAATGCTCACACTGGTGTAGGTTATGTCTGCCCTCGATCCAGGCAACTGGATAATGGCCATGAACCTGCAGGATGCTTATTTTTATATATCATTCTGCAATCTGTTAGCTGTGGTTCAAGGTAGGCTAGGTGCCTTTTCAGTTTGCTGTGCTCCTTTTGGCCAAATCAGTAGCCCTATGGTGTTCAAGAAAGTGATGAAAGTAGTTGCAACCCATCTGCGTAGGTTGTGGATAACAATTTCCCCTAGTTTGAGTGGCTGTTGAAGGCGTGCTCGCCACAGTCTGTTGTAGATGACCTCCAGATGGCAGCGAACCTCCTGAAATCTTTGGGGGTACACGATCAATGAACCACAGTCACACCTGACTCTTTTGCATAGGACCTGTTTTGAACATGGTGAAGTTCACAGCCTTCCATGCCAGGAGCTGGGATCAATGTGTGGTCTGGTGTGGCTCTCGCAGCACAGACCCTCTGCAAGCCAAGCTGGCGTCATTTTTAGGTAGAGCTAGAGTACGCATGCGAAGCATGCGTCTAGCTCGACAACTATTGTCGTCGGTCTCCTGGGAATCTGAGACCGGGGTCGGGCGCGCATGTCGATTGCACCTTGTGGGCCCTGCCTCTGATTCCCTGAGGTGCGCAAACACACACATACACACATGCACACACACGCACGCACAGACATACACACACTCTGGGGCACACATACAGCTGCGCGCAGACACACAGGCGTTCCCTCCCACCCCCCATTCACCGGGGCTGTTGGACTCCTCGCGGTGACCGTCCACCCACTCACTCGGGCTGTGGAAGGAGCGAAGTCCTCGGCGCTGCCCGGGTGTAACTTTGCAGCCTCTCTCGGCAGGTAATCTCCTCGGGAAGCTTCTTTCCGCGGGAGGGAGTCTATCGCAGTCACAGCGACCACCACGGCTGATAAGAGCGCGCCCAGGAATCCGGGGAGATGAGACTGTGCGCGCTTGGTCACGGGACCGCAGCGAACCAGAGGCCATGCAGTTGGCAACGCGACGTGACGCGGTAGAGGCCAGGTGGCTCTTAACCCACGGGTTGCGCAACAGAGAAGGTGTTGCGTAGTGAAGTTATTTTACTTGTTATTAACTCTGACTGTATTGATGGCATGCATTTACAATGGTGACCATCTTGATCGCATTCCGACATCTGGGCTGTGCTCGCTGCCGCCTATAGGAGCCACTGGACCTCTGCTGGACATTTGGTAGAGGAGAGGAATACTGACCCTCCCTTTTCGTGGTCTTTGCGGCTGTCCGCGTTTCAACCTCGAGGCAACGGCCGCAGTGGAGGTGATTGGCAACTGGGGCGGTTGAGGCAGGGACCTCCAGGGCTGAGTTGAGTGGTGCCACGCTGTGAACGGCGGAGGCGACAGTGGTTCCAGGCAGGCAGTGACAGCAGGGCAGGGAGCTGGCGCCCGATTTCCACACCCATCAAAGGCATCGTAAGGAGCCTATTCCCACGCTTGGTGTTGTGACTGCTGCGAGTGCAGGAACTGTACTGCAGAAAGAAAAGACCAGAGTGACCCGCGAAGGCGGGCGTCCAGGGCTGGGTGCAGCTTGTTTTCTTTAAATGACATACCTTTGCAGGCAGGACATGCTATCCCGCATCGGCCTTTTTTTAGCAAGCTGCGTGCGCCTTGACAAATGCATTTTTTTAAAGCACTGAAACGTCGCGCTTTTACTTTAAATAATTCTTTTTTTCATCCTTTGTTTTTCTTTTCAACATCGGTAAAAAGCCGCACTTTAACAATGGTGCAATTAAATAGAAAAGAAAGGCGGCGACCGCCTTTACATCATTGCCAGCTGTGCAGCTTTTACCTTGGCTATACCTTCAAACATGGTGACCGCCACCTTCCTTTTCTATTTGTTTGCTTTTCTAACATTCGCGGCACGGCACGCATGCAGTGGAATCTATTTAGTGTATGGTGGCGAGGTGCTTCTGGCTCCTGTTGGCGCCTGCTTCCCCTTCCAGGTGTGAAGCTTGCAGAGATTAGGACCTCTGCGTGGTGGCGAGATGATCGGTCGTGTGCCGTCTTCTACAGCACTACTTCCTTTCACTAATAATTATCTCTTCTGCGGCGATTGCCAATGATGCATTGAAGTGCTGCCATGAAACTCTTACAATATTTCTCTACACTTCCGAGTGCAATCATTAAATACTGCATTATTACAAGTTGTAATCTTCACAAAAGTTATTAACAAAAGTTTAAACTATTGCCATTATAAATTACAATAACTTTTATTTAAGTTTTAATTATTTAAAAAAATTAAAAGCCATTGTTATTTTTAATATCAATACATGTAAGTCACGTAAATTCAACACATATTGCACTACAAATGGTATAGGTGTCACATTTGCGAAAGCTAAAACTATTGGCATTGTAAATGACAGCTATTAATTCTGCTATTTTCAAAAACAAAACATTAATAAAAAATGTGTCATTTACAATACCAATAGCTCAAATTTTACTAATGCGAGACCTATTGCATTGCAAATGCTTGTTGCTTGTTTTGGGCCCAGTTAGGCCTGGCCGTGGGCACTGTTAAAGGTTATTTGTTGGCCCATTTTTCTTTTTTTATCAGACAAACTGTTCTTATTCAAATCACCTGTTGTGATGCGGTTATTTAAAAATGTAAAACCTGTTCCCTGTTTAAACATTTGTGATGCCAGCATGGGACCTTTTTAATATTTGTGATATTCCAAAAATAAACTGAAAAGTACCAACCTCAAAGCAGAGGTGCAGACAGGGATTATACACAGTGATTATCTGAAATACAAACCTGTAGTACAGTGGGGCAGGCCACCAGGGACAGTTAAAAACAATGCCACCATCCATACAATGTAAGAAAGTAATATAGCTGAAACAGATTGGATCCAAACAGGGGTGGAAACTAGTAAAGAAAAAAGGAGGAGAAAGTGAGAGAATAAAGCATAGAAACATGTAGCGAAGCAGTGGGAGTGCAAGATCGGTAGTATTAGCGCAACAGAATGTTACAGAGGGATATAGTACTATGGAACACTTGCCCATTGGCATTTCATAGAATGTAGGGATGGTGTGCTCTAAAGGGATGTGGTGAAATATACACACGGAGAAGCACAGCACCGGGAGAGGCACTGCCAGGGCTTTGATTAAAGCATGCAAAACCAAAAGGAGGCTACCGTCTCTCCTGTCGACCTAGTGGTGTAGGTGGGCTCAGGGATATTGTTTGGCCGGGTGCAACAGTAAGACCAGGGGTGTTAAAGGATAAGGGAGGAGACATGAGGTCACAATCGCCATTGGCAGTCCACTGGACGCAGCTACTGACTGCAGTACTGGATTCCCTTAAGAGCCGGTGCCCAAGAAAGGCAGCCAGAGCTGTAAGTAGGTTTCTGACTTATCCTGCACTGTGTATATGGGCCTCTGCTCCAAGGCCATCTTGTACATCTCTGCTAACCCTTGATCATGGGTGGGAAGGTGGGTGATCTCCAGTGACGGAGAATGCAGATCTTTGCCACAGCGAGCGCCATGGTCAGTAAGCGCCGTTAATGAGTGGTGAGGAAAGTGGAGCCATCCATATCATGTAACATGATTGCTGTGGGTAGGGTGCAGGTAGTCGTAGCTCCCCATTAATTGCGGATTCCACCTCTCTCCAAAGTGTCTGGATGTGGGGGCAGTGACAGACGACATGAACTGTAGTACAGCCCTCCTGATAGCATCTCCTGCATGTGGAAGGATGGAGTAGGCCTGGTGACAAGAGTTTTTGCTGGGTCCAGTGCCAGTACTGGAGTATTGTAAAAAGGCACAGTTTCATTGTATATTCACAAACTCCTTTATCCAGGTCCACAATCTGGGTGGCCCAGTCAGATTCAATATAGTCTATGTACAGATTCCTATGCCAGTATTCCCGTAACCTAGCAAAATAAGGTTTAGCACAGAGATGAGATATTAGCAGATTATACAGCCCTGACATGCCACCCCATAATTGAACCCAAGTGTGTCAAGTAGTGTTCCTAGGGGGAATCGCATGCATCCCATGGGGATGATCCCAGTTTGCCCCATAAGTAATGTGTAGTTGGGCATAGTTTCACCTTTGGTGGGCGAGTAGTTTAAATTTACCCTGAAGCGATTCAAAGGAACAGAAGTCTTCTTGTAATGTTTAGTTGTTAAGGGCCCTTATCCCGGCTCTGAGACAATGGCCCCAGCATATAGTGGCTGCGTCTTTCCGAACAGCAGGGGACCTAAGTTTGCTGTCGACTTTTCCTAGGTGACCTCCCTTCAAGCCAGGGCACAGCTGTTCATTGCGTCTTTAGACACTGAAGATGTTTTTACCGGTACTAGTTGTGATCACTTCAGCTCATTGCATGATTTAGCTTCAGGTTCTCTCTCTGTGCAATCACCATGCACCACATTTTTTGCTCGGCAAACTGCTACTGAGGACCAAGCCGGGCCTTCTTGCTGAAAGTTGTGACTCCTACTAAACACTGAGCAATTTATCGCCTGCCAAACATTCTTAGCCCTACCTCATCCATCAAAAGTGAAGGCGAGACTTGACTGGAACCCAGTAGAGCTTTAGGCTTTTACATTGATTGTACCAAAGACAATAGGGCGGATGGTCAGCTATTTGTGTATTTCTCTGAGGCGAAAAGAAGTTAAGTCTGTACAGAAATGGACTTTGTCAAGGTGGATAGTCTTCTCCATTAAGATCTGCTGTCTATTTGCCAAGACTCAGCCACCTAAAAGACTAAAGGCTTATTTCATCGAGGCCAAGACTACATAGGGACATGAAATTCCTGTCATTGACATCTGTCAGGCTGCAGCATGGGCATCATTGCACACATTTACATAGGACACTACAGCCATACACACAATCAAGTATACTTGTAATTGCCATGACAGTTTGAGTATTACAGTGGTGCGCTAGTGAGTTGTAGTTTATACAAATGCTAGATAACAAACCATCCCTATTTGTTTATCAAAGTTAGTAAACTGTCTAGTGAGATTACCATGAAACCAGTAAGAGTATGTCAAACATAATACCTCCATGAGCATAATCAAAAATACCTTAAGTGCTCCACATAATCTGCTTGCTCAGGTGAACAAGCCCGGTCCAATGAGAAGGACATTACGCCTGTTCAGTCCTGTATGACATTTCGGTCTGAGCCCACTCCACAGATCCTCTACTTTGAAAGGTACTGCTTTGGTATCTATTCTAAAGGTTAGGAATGTTATGTTATGTTATGTTACGACTATTTATTGTGCGCACAGATACTCCAGCCAAGGAGCGTCCTGGCGCAGAGACAAGGTAGCACGTAACACAACAAGAGGCTAAAAACAGAAACTAAGAACAGCTAAAACAAGAAGGTTTTTATAGCCCTCCGAAAGGTCAGAAGGTCCTCCAGCAAGCGGATTTCAACAGGCAAGGAGTTCCATGCTGACGCAGCCATTACCCTAAACGAGCGGCCTCCCATGCGGCTAAGCCTGAATCTGGGAACCACCGCAAGGGCCAGACCCTGGGAGCGAAGGCTACGGGCAGGGACATAAAAAGACAGACAACTCAACAGGATTTCCGGGCCTGTACCTCTCAAGATTTTAAAAGCAAGGCACAAAACCTTGAAGAGGATGCGCTTCCTAACCGGAAGCCAGTGTAGGGAGCGAAGGACACCTGTCACTGAGCAGAATCTGGGCAAGCCAACAATCGCCCTCGCCGCAGCATTCTGAACCCGTTGTAAGCGGGTTAGTTCAGCCTGGTTAGCCCCAGCCAGGAGAGAGCTGGCGTAATCCAGGCGGGAGATGATAGTCGCCTGGATCACCAGCTGCCTGGTCGGGGCATCAAAGAACTTGAGAACAGGTCTCAAGCCCCTCAGGAGACCAAAACAACAGGCTGCGGTTCTTTTAGTATGGCCTACAAAGGAGAGGCCCGCATCCAGCCATACCCCCAGATTTTTCACTTCCGATACCGGGATCGGAGTAGGTCCCAGCTCTGAGGGCCACCAGCGGTCGCCCCACAACTCCACTCCCTTCCCGACGACCATCACCTCTGTTTTAGTGGCGTTTAGCTGAAGGCAGTTGCCTGTCAGCCAGCTAGCCACCGCCTTCAGTCCGGACTGAAACCTGGGGGCCTCAATCTCCGCATCCCCGCTGAGAGTAACCGCCAGCTGAGTGTCGTCTGCATATGAGACCAAAGTAAGGCCCCACTGCCTAGCGACATCAGCCAGCGGTCTCACGTAAAGATTGAACAACGTGGGACTCAGCGAGGACCCTTGCGGAACCCCCATGGCCAGTGGTTGGTAGTTGGACTTGAAGGGAGGGATGGCAACACAGAAGGAGCGGTCATCTAAAAAGGAGCGGAACCATTGCAACACCCGACCGCCAATGCCAGTCTCCTCAAGCCGACGCAGGAGGATGCTGTGGTCTACCGTATCAAAGGCGGCGCTAAGATCTAACAAAATAAGCGCCGCCGTTTGACCAGCATCCAACCTTGCCCGGAGATGTTCCACCATCACAAGTAACGCAGTCTCCGTACTGTGCCCAGCACGGAATCCGTTTTGTGTGGGGTCGAGGGCATTGGTCCGAGTCAGATGTTCAGACAGGGCCAGGTTGACGTGGGCCTCAGTGATCTTGGCTGGCCAGGGCAACAACGAGATGGGGCGATAGCTTTCAGGCTTGGAGGGGTCCAGGGTGGGCTTTTTAATGATCGGGGACACCACAGCTTGTTTCCACTTAGATGGAACTATTCCCGTTTCCAAGGAGAGGTTGACAAGGGAGCATACGGCTGTACGCCCCATAAAAGCTTGGTCTCGGAAGAGAGCAGGCCTTACTGGATCGGATGGAGACCCAGATTTGACTTGCAACGCAAGTTTGTCAAAACCATCCAAGGTGAGGGGGGGGAAAACAAGCAGTGTAGTCTGATGGTGGACCCCATTAATACTTTCCTCAGTGAACCCTATGCTAGGGAATGTGCAGTTAAAAGTATTTATCAGAAGAACAAGTTACTTAACTTTGGAAATACACTTCTGGTGAATACTCGATCTACCTGCAGATTCCTCACTGCCCTGCCACCATCCCAAATTTGAGATCTACCCTTGGGTATCTCTAATTGTTTGTGCTCTATTGCTCAGGGCATGGAAATAGTCCAGCAAGAAACTGATGTTGGTCACAGGGTGGAGATTATTTGCTTCACTTCCAGGGCATAATGAAATCACCACAGGGTCACACAGCTCCACCTGGCTGTGCATGGAGGCACAGCTATGAAAAGTTGCCAGGTCCCGTCTGGCACCAGGGGAATATTTTAAAGTGAGGAATCTGTGGTTTGGGTAGACATGGCTTGGCCGTTCGGGCTGGACGGTTCCCATGAGGCACAGGGTCAGACTGATTTGCATATGTCTATGTCTGAACTGGGGTGGCGAAGTGAGCTAAAGAATGATGGTGGATTAAACCCAGATCAGTTGACTGGGAGTGAGTGCTTGCAATGTTCAGCACTCCGTCCATCATCCCCTCTGGTTTTGCTTAGTTGGCATATCCACATATCTGAAAGAGACACGTTAGTGATAGATTCCTTACCTTAGAATATCCCCAGGCGTCAGATTGAATCTGGAAATTTTTGTGTAGCAGTACCCTTGCGCGTCGGTAGGCATCGTCTGCGGCTCCGCGTCCTTCGTCGGCGTGGTGTGCGCAGTGATGATGTCGTCGGTGCACTTAGACGCCGCCTCCGCGTGCTGACATCAGTTCTTCTTTTTTCTGCGCCAGCACACAGAGATCTGGAAAAAGTAGTACTTTAGTCACTTTTTGACTAGACTTTTTGATCCCTTTTGATCATTTTTCTTGAGTTTTGCGACTCCGGACGGTGCTGATAGGGATGCCAGGTTTCAAGCCTTGTGAGGATTGCGACCGACTGATGTCAGTCACCGACCCTCACCGTCGGTGCCTCCACTGTCTCGGTGTCAACCACGAGGACAAGACCTGCCCGCGCCGCGAGAGGTCCCCGTCCCACCATAGGTCGAGGGACAGGTTGCGGGGTAGGAGCCATCACAGCTCCGAGAGTCGACATCACTCCTCCGGGTCGAAGTCGTCGTCAGGTAAGCACAAGAAGTCGAAGAGACGTTGTCGCTCTTCTGACTCCCCCCGACTCTCGAGCGACGCGGACGGGGGTTCGGGTGACACCGCCCACGCGGCTCCGTCAGAGTCGCGGGCGTCGCAGCCTGCTCCACACCCTCCGGTCCCTTGGCAGAACGCGACGCCGGGGTAGATCGAGCGTTTCCTCATGGCCATGAGGTCCCTCTCTTCCCTGACGGGCTCCGCGGCGCCTTCGGGCCCAGCGGACCCGTCTGGGGCTCCTAGCGGGTCGGGGGCTTCGGCCCGACGCCGCCGGCGCCTTCGGGCCCGGCGCCGCAGGCCCCCACTGGATCCGCTTCGGGATCCGGGTCGTCGCCGGTTGACCTAACGACCTCTCCGGTGCCGGTCCCTCAGTTGTCACCTCTGGCGCCGTCCTCGGGCGGCGCCGTCCCCAATGCCTCCCTCGCTCCGGTTCTGGCATCGGAACGGCGCCGCTGGGCGCCGCTTTCGACGCCGCTTGGGGAGTTTACCTTCTGTGAACCGGCCCCATCGTTTGACAACCCTGATTATATGGGGATGGGTGATGAGGAGTATTGGGAGGGGTCTGAGGACCCTCTGACCCGAGAGTGTCAGTCTCAAGAGGACTGGACAGGTGGACTTGGGGACGCCAGTGGTCTGGACAAATCACCAGACACTGGCTTTGTCTCGCCTCCTACCGTGGCTACGGAGGAGGGGGGCAACCTACAGTGTGGTGTTGATGAGGGTGGCCAAGGCTTTGGGCCTTGAGCTCCCCGTCGCGGCAGTGAGGACTAACCTCCTCACTGAGGTCCTTAAACCGCAGTCAAGCTCGGCCGAGCCTCTGCTGCCGTTTAATGAGGCCTTGACCGACGTTCTTTTGGGCACTTGGTCCAGGCCCGCTACGGGTTCGCCCGTAGATAGGAACGTGGCGAGACGCCACCGCCCGGCCCCGGGCGATCCATGTTTCCTGTCCACCCACCCCACCCCCGAGAGTCTGGTCATCCAGGCTTCCAATTCCCAGACCGCATTCCCGTCGGCTCCGCCGGACAGGGAATCCAAGAGGTATGAGCAGTACGGCAAGAAGGTATTCTCATCCCTTAGTCTGGGACTGCGGTCTTCCAACACCGCATGCCTCTTGGGCCGCTACACCCACTCTCTGTGGGACACGGTTGTGGAATTGCTGCCAGAGTGTCCATTAGAGGTACGGGCCAAACTCGGCCAATCCCTTGTGGGAGGCCGGGATGCAGCAAAATATTCTATCCGGTGTGGGCTGGCTACCACCGACTCACTAGGCAGAGCGATGACAACGACGGTGGCGATTCGTCGCCACGCCTGGTTGAGGTCCGCCAACTTTTCGGCCAATGTCCAAAATACACTGATGGACATGCCGTTTGATGGCCGTCGCCTTTTTGGCGACAAGGCAGACCATGCGCTTTAAGGACTCCAGGGCTACGGCCAAGTCCTTGGGCCTCTCGGCCCCGCGCCAGCAAACGGGTGCCTTTCGCTCCTTTCGTGGCCAAGTAAGGGGCGCCCCCACACGTGCTGCCAGCCACGCACTGCGGACTAACATCCAACGCGGTGGCGGCCGTGGAAATCGCCGTGGAGGCGCCCTCCCCCGCAGCATCCGCCTCTAAACCCTCCTAGTCCGTGCTTTTCGGCCCATGTGACGCCAGTGGGGGGCAGGGTTCGCCATCACCACTCCCACTGGCGCACTGTCACATCGGACAGGTGGGTGCTGCAAATCGTCCGAAGGGGCTACTCCCTCCCCTTGGAGACGACCCCCCAAGCCATGCCACCGCAACACCACTGCGTATCGGGGGATCATTTGCGGCTTCTGCAGGAGGAAGTTTCGTCCCTCTTGGCCAAGGGGGCCATCGAACATGTTCCTGGGCCAGAATTAGGGTGTGGTTGCTACTCCCACTACTTTCTTTTCTGGTACCCAAGAAGGGCAAAGGGAGCCTACGCTCTATCTTGGACCTACGGAACGTCAACGGCTTCCTCCGGAAGAAGAAGTTCAAAATGCTGACTCTGGCTCAGGTCTTAGCTGCCCTGGACCCAGGAGACTGGATGGTAGCGTTGGACTTGCAGGACACTTATTTTCACATCCCCTTCCTGCCGGCCCACCGGCGCTACCTGCGGTTCACAGTAGGCCACGAGCACTTTCAGTTTACCGTGCTCCCCTTCGGCCTTACCAGCGCCCCACGGGTGTTCACGAAAGTGATGGCAGTGGTCGCAGCTCATCTGCGCAGTTTAGGGGTTTCAGTATTCCCCTACCTCGACGACTGGTTGTTGAAGGCGGGCTCGCCACAGACAGTCGTCAGCCACCTCCAGGCGACGGCAGACCTCTTGCACCAGCTGGGGTTCTCCATCAATGTGCCGAAGTCACACCTGTGCCCCTCTCAGAAGCTCCTTTTCATCGGAGCGGTTCTCGACTCGGCGCAGTTTCGGGTTTACCCACCCGAACAGCGGGTTCGAAGTATACAGGCTCTGATTCCGATCTTTTAGCCTTTATCCCGAGTCTCGGTCAGGTTGACGCTGTGGCTTCTGGGGCTGATGGCTTCCTGCATCCTTCTGGTGCATCACGCCCGTTGGCGGATGCGCTCTCTGCAGTGGGACCTGAAGTTTCAGTGGGCCCAGCATCAGGGTAACCTGTCCGACCATGTCCTGATCTCAGAGGGCACTGCGAGACAGCTGCAGTAGTGGCTCACGGACCGCGATTGGGTCAGCGGCATATCCCTCTCCCTTCCCCAACCGGAGCACGTAGTTGTGACGGACGCGTCCCTCCAAGGCTGGGAAGGCCACATGGGAGAGGCAGAGATCAGAGGCCTCTGGTCTCCGGCAGAGTCCCGGCTCCATATCAACCTTTAGGAGCTGCGGGCGATTCGTCTAGCACTGAAAGCATTCCTCCCCTCTGTCCGGGGGAGTGTAGTGCAGGTGTTCACGGACAACACCACCGCCATGTGGTACTGCAACAAACTGGGCAGGGTGGGGTCGTGGACCCTTTGCCAGGAGGCTCTGCGCCTTTGGCAGTGGCTGGAGCATCAGGTGTGACCCTGGTGGTTTAACACCTGGCAGGTTCTCTGAACGCCAGGGCGGACGAACTCAGCCGCCGGTGCATGATGGATCACAAATGGCGTCTGAACTCGGACGTGGCGCAAGGCCTCTTTCAGCAGTGGGGAGAGCCTTGGTTAGATCTATTCGCCACCGAAGAGAACGCGCAATGTCATCAGTTCTGCACGTTTGAATTTCCAAAGCGGCACTCGCTCGGAGACGCTTTTCGTCGCGAGTGGAGTTGCGGTCTGTTGTACGCCTTTCTGCCTATACCACTTCTGCCCAGAGTGCTGAAGAAGATCAAGCGCGACCGGGCACAAGTCATCCTTGTGGCTCCGGACTGGGCACGAAGGTACTGGTATTCCGAGTTACTCAGTATGTCAGTCGATCCCCCGTTTCGTCTGCCTCTTCAGGAGGACCTTCTGTCGCAGCAGCAGGGGACGGTCCTCCACCTCCATGCTTGGAGATTGAGCGGCGACAGTGTAGGCCATTTGACTTGCCTCCTGAAGTCTGTAACATCATTCTGGCAGCCAGGCGTCCCTCCACAAAGTCTGTATACGCCTGCAGGTGGAACAGATTTGAGGCATGGTGCACAGCAAAGGCTGTGGATCCTCTCTCTGCCCCTCTTTCTGAGGTTCTTCACTTTCTTCTTTCTCTTGCCCAGCAGGGCTCTGCTCTGGGCACTATCAAGGGCTACCTTTCTGCCCTTTCAGCCTTCCTAAGGCTGCCTGATCAACCATCTTTGTTCAAGTCCCCTATTGTAAATCGATTCCTGAAAGGCATCACACACACGTTTCCACCTGTTCCCTTTGTGATGTCTCAGTGGGACTTGAACCTGGTTCTTACTTTTCTGATGTGCCCTCCCTTTGAGCCACTTCACAACTGTCCTATCCGCCTTCTTACTCTGAAGACTGCTTTCCTGGTTGCCATCACCTCTGCCAGGAGAGTGAGTGAGTTCCAGGCTCTATCCTCTAAACCTCCTTTCCTTTCTGTCCATCTGGACAAGGTTGTGTTGCGGACAAAACCCTCTTTCCTGCCCAAGGTAGTCACAACCTTCCACATCGGGCAGTCCACCTTGCCCACCTTCCTTCCGCCTCCGCATCCGTCAAAGGAGGAAGAGCGGCTCCACCGTCTGGACCCAAAACGTGCGCTTTCATTCTATTTGGATCGCACACGCCAGTTCCGGGTGGGTGACCAACTCTTTGTTGGTTACTTGGGCGCTAAAGAGGACGGGCGGTGCACAAACGGACCATCTCTCGGTGGATCGTGTTCTGCATCCAAGCGTGCTACTCCTTGGCTAGAAAGGAACCTCCTGTTGGGCTGAGGGCCCATTCCACTCTAGCCACGGCGACTCCTACTGCCCTGGGCCGAGGAGTCCCCTTGCAGGACATATGTCAAGCAGCTACGTGGGCCTTGCTGCACACGTTCGCAAGACACTACTTCCTGGACAGCCAAGTCCGGAGGGATGGCTTCTTTGGCCGTTCCGTCCTCCAGGACTTTCTGGTGTGATTATTGGTTCACAGACCCACTACCGGGGTTGGTATTGCTGGGGCATCTATTCTAAGGTAAGGAATCCATCACTAACTTGTCTCTTTCAGATGCACAAGTTACTACTTGTGTAACGATATATCTGTAAGAGACATTAGTTAGTGATAGATTCCTTATCGACCCACCCATCCTCCTCGTTCTGCGAATCGATATCTAGGGTTAAGGTCACCCCCTTTCAGGGCCCTAGTTTCAATGGCACCAGTGTTGGTTTTTAGCATGGCTCTGCGTTTCTGGCGCGGAAAAGCTGTGTCTAAGAACTGACGTCAGCACGTGGAGGCGGCGTCTAAGTACTCCGACGACGTCATCGCGGCGCCGACGACGGACGCGAAGCCGCAGACGACGCCTACCGACGCGCAAGGGTACTGCTACGCAAAAATTTCCGGATCCAGTCTGACTCCTGGGGATATTCTAAGGTAAGGAATCTATCACTAACTAATGTCTCGTACAGATATATCGTTACAGAAGTAGTAACTTGTGCGATAGTGTTACCGAAGGTAAGTCATTTGCGGATCAACATTAGTACTGACATTTGCTTTGTCCTCCATGTTTGAGGTTGTGGATGGTCATGCTAGAAACTGACATCAGTACAAATGGGATGTGCTTATATGTAGCTCTGCTCTGTCATTTAAAGGGTGGAGCACAGCATATACAGACCATGCAATGCCATCTAGTGGTGTGTTGGTCATTGCTTTGAATCTTTTCTGGATCCAGTCTACTGCCTGGAGAATATTTTTACTGTGCTGTTAGATGGAGTATCCACCAGAAAGTGCATTTCCGAAGGAAAGTAACTTGTTTCTTTTCTAATAGTAGCAGGGTGCCATTACTCCAGTATTTTCACACTAACACCTTTTCCTATTTCAGTCATGCGGCTGTTTTGTATGATACGAATACCAACATTATATGGGACATCAAATTGACTTAATTGAAATTAGTTTTGTAGAGCCCACTGTCACCCGAAGTTTTACTGGCACCAGCCTGGAAGAAAAGACCACCACAGAGAACTAACAGAAAAAGTTAGATTTTAAGGGCCTTTCTAAATTGTGGCTGTATTTTAAGAGGAAACTGGTTCCAGATATGGGTTGCCTAGACATAAACTGCCCTGCCCAAAAGACAACTTATCTGACAGTAAAGAATGATTGGACTACTAAAATGCAGAACTGAGGAGTTTAAATGGGATTTATCATAGTCTTTCCGAGAATGTGGCTGGAACCTTACCAGTAAAGAGAATTATAAATTCTGCATAAAGTCTTGAAAATTGCCCGGTTGCATATAAGAACCCAATGTAGTTAATTTAGAATGCGCTCAGCCTGGCAGTGACAATGGACAGCCTTCATCATCCTTGCTGCTAGATTTTGTATTACTTGAAGTCTGAACAGAAGCAAATTCTTCTGGAAAAGACTTCCAACTGCAGATTCCTTACCTTAGAATACTGCTCAGGTGTCGGACTGGACCTGGAAATTATTAAACAATACCTCTGTCCTATGGTGCAGACGGCTAGACGTCGTCTGCATCGGATGTGACATGTGGAGTGCCTATTTAGGCCCCACCCCAGCGTGCTGACTTCAGTTTCTTTCTTTCCGCTCCATCAGTCGCAGATCCAAATAGATTCCTATCTCATTTTTGACCAATTTTTTCTCACTTTTGTCAAGCCCTTTCTTCTACATTGTACCAGTGTGCTAAGGGACATATCCTCTCTGATACCCATGTGTTTAAGCCTTGTTGGGACTATCACAGGCAGATGTCTATGACGGACCAGCACTTGGTTTGTCTCTGGTGCTTGGGGTCCTTCACGTCAGGACTGACTAGCATTGAACCCAAAGGCGATTAAGGTTGATCTCTGATGCTTCTAGTGGCGCACCGTTGCCAGACTCCCAATTGGTTCCGCTCCAAAGGGCAGTCTCGATTTTGACACTCTGGAAGCCATTCACGTGACCAATATTACTCCAAATCAAAGTCATCTTCAGTTACATACAAAAAGAAGTCAAAACAGCACTCAACTTCACAGCATCCTTCCAAGTCTCCAGGAAAGTGCTTGGGTTGCTTTCATCCATCTAGCCCGCGCTTTGCTATCCTACCCTTGGAGCGGATACCAGTCATTCTTCCAACCCTTCCCTGGGAGCTAGCATGACTCTGATTTCTATTCGCCTATGGCCCATATTTTTGGCCAGCTGACTCCCTCAGGCCTGTCGCTTGGCCCCACGGAATTGAGAGGTGCTCCACCTCGATTACAGTCACCAGGCCCTTCCCTGATGCCAGCTAGACCCTATGGATCGACACCCAGATCCAGCACTATTCCAACTCTGAGCCCCATTCTGACTTTATTGTCAATCAATGCATTTATATAGCGCACTACTCACCCGGAGGGTCTCAAGGCGCTAGGGGATGGGGGGGGTCCGCTACTGCTCGAACAGCCAGGTCTTGAGCTGTTTCCTGAAGGCAAGGTGGTCCTGGGTTAGGCGGAGGTGGGTCGGAAGGGTGTTCCAAGTCTTGTCGGCCAGGTAGGAGAAGGACCTTCCTCCTGTGGTGGCTCTTCGGATCCGGGGGACGGCGGCGAGGGCGCGGCTGGTCGAACGGAGCTGGTGTGTGGGAGCGTAGAAGTTGAGGCGGCTGTTGAGGTATGCTGGTCCTTGGTTGTGCAGGGCTTTGTGTGCGTGGGTGAGGAGACGGAAGGTGATTCTCTTGTTGACCGGTAGCCAGTGCAGATCTCTCAGGTGTCCGGAGATGTGGCTGCAATAGGGGATGTCCAGGATGAGTCGTGCTGAGGCGTTCTGGATCCGCTGGAGTCTCTTCTGGAGTTTGGTGGTGGTTCCGGCGTAGAGAGAGTTGCCGTAGTCCAGACGGCTGGTGACGAGGGCCTGGGTGACCGTCTTCCTGGTCTCGGTGGGGATCCACCGGAAGATCTTACGTAGCATGCGCAAGATGTTGAAGCACAACGAGGAGACGGCGTTGACTTGTCTGGACATGGAGAGGGAGGAGTCCAGGATGAAGCCCAGGTTGCGTGCGTGGTCTGTTGGTTTGGGTGCGCTGCCCAGGGCGGGGGGCCACCAGGAGTCGTCCCAGGCGGAGGGTGAGGATCCCAGGATGAGGACTTCCGTCTTGTCTGAGTTCAGTTTCAGGCGGCTGTTCATCATCCACTTGGCTACTTCTGTCATCCCAGGTTGGCTCTGGCGGTTGCGGGGTCGTTGGTGAGGGAGAGGATCAGCTGGGTGTCATCGGCGTAGGAGATGATGTTGAGGTTGTGTTGGCGTGCGATGGCCGCAAGGGGGCTCATGTAGACGTGGAAGAGGGTTGGGCTGAGTGAGGAGCCTTGAGGAACGCCGCAGATGACTTTGGTGGCTTCTGATCTGAACGGGGGGAGGCGGACTCTCTGTGTCCTTCCGGCGAGGTACGAGATGATCCATTCCAGTGCCTTCTCCTGGATTCCGACGTTGCTGAGGTACTGCACTAGGGTGCGGTGTCAGACAGTGTTGAAGGCCGCAGAGAGGTCTAGGAGGATGAGGGCCGCTGTTTCTCCGTTGTCGAGCAGGGCTCGGATGTCGTCGGTGGCTGTGATCAGGGCGGTCTCGGTGCTGTGGTTGGCCCGGAAGCCAGACTGCGAGAGGTCGAGGGATCCGTTAGTCTCGAGGAAGGCGGCCAGCTGCTTGTTGACGGTCTTCTCAATGACTTTTGTGGGAAACGGCAGCAGCGAGATGGGGCGGTAGTTCTTGAGGTCGGTGGGGTCGGCTGATGGCTTCTTTAGTAGAGAGCTGAGTTCGGCGTGCTTCCAGCTCTCCGGGAAGGTCGCGGTGTTGAAGGAGGAGTTGATGATGTCCCGCAGGTGGGGTGCGATGACGGCGTCTGCCCTGTTGAAGACGTGGTGAGGGCAAGGGTCTGTCGGAGATCCGGAGTGGATGGAGTTCATCGTGCGGATGGTGTCTTCGGTGCTGATCGGGGTCCAGGCGCGGAGGGTGGTGGTGGGGGGCCCTGGTTCAGTCGTGGCGTGCGTCGGTTGGGTGCTGAAGCTGTTGTGTATGTCCGCGATCTTGTTGTGGAAGTAGGAGGCCAGGGAGTTGCAGAGGTCTTGTGAAGGGGTGATGTCGTTGTTTCCGGCGTTGGGGTTGGAGAGCTCTTTGACGATGTTGAAGAGTTCCTTGCTGTTGTGTGCGTTGTTGTCCGGTCGTTCCTTGAATGCAGGCTTCTTGGTGGCGTGGATCCGTTGGTGGTGTTTGCGGGTGGCGAGCTTGAGGGCAGCCATGTTGTGCGGTGTTGGGTCTCTGCGCCAGGCTTTCTCGAGGTCTTGGCAGTTCTTCTAGGAGCTCTTGAGTTCGTCGGTGAACCATGGGTCTTCAGGGGGGCGAGGTCGTCTGCGCAGTCGCTGATCCACTTTTCGAGGTTGGTGGCCGCCTGGCTTGGGTTTGTAGTGCTGGTGGGAGGGTTCATGCTCCGGGAGGTCCATCCTGAAGCTTCGCACTTAGACTCTGTTTACAGTGTCGCACATGCTGCACAGTGAAGGAGAGCCTATCATACTCTCTCACTCTAAAACAGTGCCATGTCGATCCTGTCCAATGCTAAGACTGACACAGACAGAACCGCAATTATTTGAGACACTACCTTTCAGATTGTGTGAGGAGGATCCTCACTATAACTTTTATCCTACTGATAACATTACCCTAACCTTTCCAGAGGAAAACTGGTATAAGGAATTGGGGATGCTAGTGGACTTGACACCTCACTGGGCTTGGAGTTAGGCAGCATGGGTCCTTGACCTTCAACTCACCTCAATGGAAGTTAAGACTGGCACTCCAGTGCTGAACCATTACTTCCTTCTAATAAAGCCCTCACAGATGTTCTCCTGGGGGCGTGGACAACACCATGATCAGAGGTCCCAGTGATCCGCCAGATTGCCACCATAGGCGTGCTCCTGGGAACCCCATGTTCCTCACTCTGCCCCCCAGCTCAGAGGTTCGTAGTGCAAAAGTAAATCCTGGTGCCTTCTCCACCACTCTTCCAGATAGGGAGTCTAAGCATGTAGAGACATTTATAAAGAATATTTTCTCTTCCTCAAGTTTTGCATTGCACTACTTTGACACTTTGGGCTTCTTGGGAAGATATTCTCACACCCTTTGAGATTCAGAGGCAAAGGTGCTAATGATCGTCCTGGAGAATGGTAAAGCAATCCTAGAATAGCCAATGACGGATGGCAGGAATGTTGCCAAGTTTACCACTCATTGTGGCCTAGACACCATAGGCTATCGTCAGAGCTGTGGGCTTCACAGTGGTCTTAGGCGCCATGCTTGATTAACATTCACTTGTTTTTCAGGAGATTTCCAGGCCAGCCTAATGGACATGCCTTTTGATGTCTCACCCTTGTTTGGGCATATGGTGGATGCCACACTGAAGTGCTTTAAGAACAGTGGAGTCATGCCTTGTCCCCTGGGATTATCTGTCACCCGTCTATCAGCCACATATTTTTTGCCACTTTTGTGGTTAAGGTAGAGGACCCCAAAGTCACCAGTACTAGCCATATTCCACCAAAGCCAACCAGCTTTACACACTTCTAGAGGCAGAGGTTCCCACAGACCTTGTGGTCAGTAACGTACACAGCAGTCACCCAGCCCCCCTTCTGCAGCCCCACCAAAATTTATTTGATGTGCTTGCAGGAGCACCACTATCTGGTAGGAGGGAGGATCCGGCATTTCTTACTGGAATGGCAGAAAATCAACTTGGTCGAGTTGGTATTGCAAAATTTCAGGCAATGTTATGCCCTTTTGTTCCTAGAGACCCCGCTCCCCCATGCCACCATCTGTACATCCGCTATTGGAGGAGAACCTTTCATTGTTACATCAGGAAGTGCAGGTCCTTTTGGCCAAAGCGACCATCGAGAGAGTGCCGGCACAGAAAGTAGGTTACTGTTGCTGGTCCTATATTTGACCTATGACATCTCCAATCTATCCTGGGGAAGGATAGGTTCAAAATGTGCATCCTTGCCCACGTTCTGCCTGCCCTGGACCTCGGAGACTGGATGGTAGTGCTGGACATGCAAGATGCTTTTTTTCGCATCCTTATCATGTGGGCCCACAGGTGTTACCTACAGTTCATGGTAGGGTCTGAACATTTTCAGTTTGTCGTGCTCCCTTTCGACTTCACAAGAGCACCCTGGGTCTTCGCGAAAGAGGTTTCTGCTCATCTTCGGAGGTCAGGGACTCAACCTTCCCCCTACCTCGATGACTGGCTTTTGAATGCAGGCTCACCCCAGGCACTATCCCCCCCTCTCCCTGACTTCAGCAAAGCGTCTACATTCATTGTGGTTGACTATCAACATGTTGAAGCTGCACCTGACTCCTTCCTAAACGCTCCCTTTCATCAGAGCTTTGATCCCAATGTTTCAGCCTCACCCGTGTATTCCCGTGAGACAGACTGAGGTTGGCGGGTCTGATGGTCTCCTGCATCCTGCTTGTGAATCTCGCCAGATGGCATATGTAGGTTCTGCAGTGGGATCTTACAGCCCAATGGCTAGCACCAGTAGAATATCTCTGAGTTTGTCCACATTTCAGAGGTGACAGCACAGTACCTTCAGTGGTGGCAACTGAATCCAGATCTGGTCAGCTGCCTCGCTCCTGTTGGGGGCAGATGCTTCACTCCTAAGATGGGGTGGGGGCACTCGGGAGAGGAGGATATAAGAGAACTCTGTGTTCGAGGCATGTGGGCTGCTGAATTCATATCTGTGCATAGATCGCCGCCTAGTGTTGGGTCCGAATGATTGCACATTGTTGTCCTGGAAGAGTCTTCGAAGTATCACAAGATAGGTGGCTCCTCCCCTGGACTACAGTGCACACGGGTATCCTCTCCATCCTCAGATTGTTTTTTTCCGCCATTGGGTTTGGATGTTACTATCTTAGCTCAAGTTAGGAAAACTTTCTACAAAGCCAAAAGGATTTCGACAGCGTCGGTATAGTTTCGTTCGGTACCGGTAACTTTGCTTCGAGAGGACATCGAGGAATCAGACGGTTTTTCTTTCCACACTCGAACCGATCTTCGATCTACAATGGAAAGAAGCCCATTCAAGAGGTGTCCACTTTGCAATGCAAAATACCCGCACATCTATGTCCACCCGGTGTGCAACAAGTGCCTGTCCCCAGATCACAACGAAGCCAACTGTATGGCCTGTGCCTGGTTCAGGTCAAAGAAAACTCTTCGGCTTCGACGCGTGGCTCGATTCGAGTCGCAGAGATCAGCGCCTGTTCCAGAAAACATCTTCGGGACCGAAGACGAAGAGGTTGTTGATCTGGAGGATCGGGAATACCACGCAGATCCGGCTTCGGGCCATGACGCCGAAGACGAAGAGGTGCTAGAAGAAGACTAAAACGTCGTCGAAGAGGTAGGAGACGACGCAGAGGCCCTTGGGGCCGTAGAAGATGGCTCAGGCGAGGAGCTAGGCCCAACTGGCTATACGGGGGCCGACGATGATGTACTCAATAAGGCTCAGGTCGAGGGATCGCCACAAGGACTTACCCGAGATCTACAGGCTCGTTCTACAGCCCGCATAAAGCCCCGGCTTCGAACATTAATAAAGAGCCATCGGTATCCAAACCGCCATCGGTCGATCCTAAGAAATCGAAACCGAAAGCATCGCTGCCAAAACCGAAATTAAAAGTGCAACTTACTCTGGTCGGCTCTAAGGCCTCCTACCCCTCGGAGCCGAAGAAACAGAAAATGGCCGTTGATGCCGAAAAGCTCAAGAAGGTCATTGAACCGAAGGTTGGGGCACCGAAGACCAAGGTCAAGGCTGTCGAACCAACAAGGCCGACGCCGAAAGGAGTCGACACACACAAAAGACTCGAACCGAAAGAAGGGATCGATCCTCGGTCGAGGCCTGCGGACAAGACGAAGACTGGCTCCAAGGACCCTGTCGAGTCAACGCAGCCGAGTCCATTCATAGCCAAGGAAGTGTCGGAGTCACTCCAACGCATCAAAGATAAGGCTACAGCGGTTGGGCTGAAGAAAACCCCAACACCAAAGCTGGTCGGAAACGTTCAGACCGCCTCGACACCAATCAAATTCGGGTTGCCACCCACGGTGCATCCGAAGATGTTTGAACCAAAAAGAGGTATCGGAGCCATTAAAAAAGTGTTGACGGAAGTGGAGGCTACAGAGGAGCCTGAAGAACAGGAGTCGAGGCAATTCATCGACTCGGAAACTGGTAGACTGTCCAAATATAAAAGGAAAATAATACCAGAAACACCCATGGAGTCATATAAGATTCCCTTGAAGAAGAAGAGGGATTCAACAATGTCACCAGCTCTTGTGGAACCCCTCCATTCCTATGGACAAGAACCTCCGAATTTTTCACCCACATACTCCGATGTGGATGCAGGGGATGACGAAAATGAAGATGACACTTATCATATGGACACTGATCCCGATGATCAAAACCAACCATGGGCAGACACGGCTGACCCAAGGGATCCGCAGACTGCCCCTGACACACATGTATACAGTGTGAAAACATCTCCTACTGAGGACACTACTGCCTTTAACGCCCTTATTGAGAGAGCAGCAATAACCATGACGTCGAGCTACATGCTGACCCTGTGGAGGAAGACTTTCTGGTCGACACCTTTTCAGTCAAGACCCTGCCCATGCTAAAAGGGGTCCTTAAGCATGCTGGTGACATGTTTAAGGAAACCACTAGGGCCAGGGTGTTGAACCCAAGGATTGAAAAGAAATATAGACCGGCACCTGTGGACCCTACTTATATAAGGGGACAGTTGCCATTGGACTCATTAGTTGTTTCTAATGCACGTAGGAGAGCAAACTCCCAGACTACAGGTGATGCTCCTCCTCCTCCTGACAAAGAGTTGAAAGTACTGGAAACTTCAGGAAAGAGGGTGGCTGCGCAGGCAGCTAACATCTGGGGCACTGCCAACACTCAGGCACTCTTAGCCAGATGTGACAGGTCCCATTATGATACCCTTGAGACACTGTTGTAACACCTACCAGATCAGTACAAGGAGGGTGCAGAACTACTTCTCCAAGAAGGAAAGCTTATAACCAATGCTTCCTTCAAGTGCGCGCTAGACGCAGCTGACTGCAGCCAGGGCCATTAACACTAGCGTTATGTTAAGGAGACATGCCTGGTTGAGAATCTCGGGATACAAACCAGAAATACAAACTTCTATCCTCAATCAGCCAGTTAACCCGGACTACTTATTTGGACGAGGTTGACACCACTCTTGAAAAAATTAAAAAAGACACAGAGACTGCAAAGTCTATGGGGGCTCTGCAGTCACAGCAGTTTCGGGGTGGCTCCTTTCGTCGCTCCAATACTAGGGGCCCTTCAAGAGGCCAATCCACACAACAGACACAGTACAATAAAGGAGGTACACAATCCACCTACAATAAGAACAACCGGGGTGGATATCGTGGAAACAACATCAAGGGCAGAGGAAGAGGAAACAACAGTTCCAGATCCTCTACCAATAACAAACAGTGACACCCTGTCACTGCCCCCCGACCATATAACACCTGTCGGGGGGGAGACTACAGCAGTTCCTGCCAGTCTGGAAATCCATCACCACATACAGGTGGGTGAGAGACATTGTTCAGTACGGGTGTTGTCTGGAATTAACATCCACTCCACCCAACATACCACCAAGACACGGTCCTATGTCCGCAGAGCACTTACACTTATTGCAGCAGGAGGTCGTCAGCATGCTGCAAAAAGGAGCCATAGAGCTCATGCCTGTAGAAGACCAAGGCTCAGGGGTGTACTCTCTGTACTTTTTAATAGCCAAAAAGGACGGGTCTCTCAGACCTATTCTAGACCTCAGGCCTCTAAACAGTTACATTCTTTCAGAGCATTTTCATATGCTCACCTTACAGCAGGTTCTGCCGTTACTCAGTCAGGGAGACTTCCTCGCAACACTGGATCTAAAGGATGCGTATTTCCATATACTCATACACCCATCACACAGACAGTATCTCAGATTCACTATTCAAAATCAACATTATCAGTTCAAAGTCCTCCCTTTCGGAGTAACAACGGCACCCAGGGTGTTCACAAAGTGTCTGGCGACAGTGGCAGCACACCTAAGGAGACAGCACATACATGTCTACCCTTATCTGGAAGACTGGCTTATTCAAGCAAAGATGGCCCAGCAGTGTGCCAGCCACATGTCCCAGCAGTGTGCCAGCCACATGTCCCACACCATTCATCTTCTTCACAGTCTGGGATTCTCGCTGAATTATCCAAAGTCACATTGTCAACCCTCCCACGTGCGACAGTACCTGGGCGCGACAATAGACACTCTGGCAGCCAAAGCTCAGCCAAATTCAGCGAGGATAAACAGCATGCAATTGCTGATACAAAAATAATTCAGACCTCAACACTCGCTTCCAGCAAGAGTGTTCATGCAGTTGATAGGCATGATGGCCTCCTGCATCTTCATAGTCCCGCACACGAGACTACATATGCGTCCGCTTCAGGAGTGCTTGGCACGTCAGTGGAATCAGGCTCAAGGACAGTTAAAAGACCTAGTGTTGGTGAGCGGTCGGGCATACAACTCTCTGCATTGGTTGAACCCACAAAACCTTTGCAAGGGCCGACCGTTCCAGGAGCCTGTGCCACAGATTATACTGACGACGGACGCATCTCTCCAGGAATGGGGAGCTCATGTACTCCACTACACAGTGCAGGGACTATGGACAGCACAGCAAAAGAAGATGCACATCAACCTTCTGGAACTGATGGCAATCTTCATGGCGATGAAAGCTTTCAAAGTACACTTGTGCAACAAGGTCGTGTTGATCCAGACGGACAACATGACTGCCATGTACTACATACAGAAGCAGGGAGGAACACACTCTCCACAGTTGTCTCATCTGGCTCAGAGCATGTGGAAGTGGGCCATTCAGAGGAACCTCTTCCTCATGGCGGAACACCTCCCGGGCAAAGACAACCAGATGGCGGATCTGCACAGCAGACACAGCCACCAAATGCACGAGTGGGAGATACATCCATCAGTACTCCAGCCGTACTTCCAGCAGTGGGGTCATCTGGAGATAGACCTATTCGCCACAAGGGAAAACGAAAAATGCCAAAGCTTCGCCGCCAGGTTCCCACATCCGCAGTCACAGGGCAATGCGATATGGATGAACTGGTCAGGCAGATTTGCGTACGCTTTTCCCCCAGCACCTCTAATACCGCTAGTGGCACGCAAGCTGAAGCAACACTCGATGACACTCATCCTGGTTGCTCCAACGTGGGCACGCCAGCCATGGTACACCACGCTAGTAGAACTTTCCGTGGTACCGCATCAAAGACTGCGGCTAACACCCAGACTTTTAACGCAGAGCCATGGCGAAATTCAGCACCCAGATCCGCAACAGCTCAACCTGGCGATCTGGCTCCTGAAGTTTCAGAATTTGGCTACCTCAACTTGCCACCAGAATGTATGAACATCATCGAGGAGGCAAGGAGACCCACAACCAGAGCATGTTATGCGGCTAAATGGAAGAGGTTTGTCATATATTGTAACAATAATGACATTGACCCACTGGATGCATCTATTCAAAATATTATCTGTTATTTGTTGCACTTATACAGATGCAATCTGGCATACAGTTCCATTCGTATACATTTATCCGCAATAGCAGCTTATCTTCAAAACAGGCAGCACCTCTCACTATTCAGAGTGCCTGCCATTAAGGCTTTTCTAGAGGGACTCAAAAGAGTGATCCCTCCCAGACACCCACCTTCACCTTCACGGAACCTGAATGTGGTCCTCACCAGTCTGATGGGACCACCTTTTGAACCTCTACACTCTTGTGAGATTCAATTTCTTACCCGGAAAGTTGCTTTCCTAGTAGCCATTACCTCACTAAGAAGAGTTAGCGAACTCCAGGCACTAACCATTCAAGAGCCATTCATACAGGTCCACGCAAATAGAGTTGTACTACGCACCAACCCTACGTTCATGCCTAAGATGATTTCGCAGTTCCACATGAACCAAACCATAGAACTGCCTGTTTTCTATCCTAATCCAGAAAATGTCGCAGAGAGATCTCTGCACACATTAGACGTCAAAAGAGCTCTTATGTACTATATATATATTTTCTTCGTGGACAAAATCACCAAAATCCAGGATGATTTACTTAATGTATGTAACAGTTTTCCACCTATATTGGCCATCCCGTCTCCTGTGTTACCTACCCCCATGGAATGGTTTCACCATTCTCCCCAGTAGAAAATACGGACATTGTTAGTATCCTCACCTCCCTACACTCAGGATCCCCTTCTGACCCGTGCCCGGCCAGTGTGCTTGCGCGCCTCGCGGACACAGTGGGCAATGAGAACGCATATTATCAATTGCTCTTTCCTCACTGCCACCGTCCCGACCTGCTGGAAGCTAGCTAAATTGCTCCCACTTATAAAGAAAAATGGATTAGACCCTGCTATCCCTGCTAACTTCCGGCCTATATCATTGCTGCCGGCCCTAGCAAAAGTATGTGAAAAAGTCGCCTTCACTCAGTTAGACAAATTTGTCGAAAATTCACAAGCTTTACATCCAGCACAGTCAGGCTTTAGAGCGGCCTATAGTACAGAGACGGCGTTGGTGGAAATCTCCGAGGCCATTCGGGAGTGCCTGGACGAAGGTGGCAGAGCGGCTCTGATTTTATTTCAACTGGGCATCGTAGCGCCGCTCTGCTGAAGGATCTGTGCCATTACTGAAATTGTTTTTGCCTGCTGTGTGCTAGCGCTTTGCCTTATCAGCGCTATTGATATTGATTTTGGCTGTGTATTTAGTCTGTCAGCGCGCCTGCCAACAGCGCTACGATCTGCTCCTCCCCCGCCTCCATTTTGTTGATTTGTTGTCCTCCTCGTGCGCCCGACCCGCCTCCCAGCTGAGACGCCCTCCCACTAACCTTAATACAGCGCTGTTCGGCTGTAAACGCTGTGACTCACTCATCCTCACGGACAGAGTGGTCGCCCCCTGTGCTCCTGGCTGCAACCTGGTATCGTAGCGCCGCTCTGCTGAAGGACCTGTCTGTGCCATAACTGAATTTGCTTTTGCCTGCTGTGTGCTAGCGCTTTACCTTATCAGCGCTATAGATATTGAATTTGGCTGTGTGCTAGTATTGATTTCAACTGGGCATCGTAGCGCCGCTCTGCTGAAGGATCTGTGCCATTACTGAAATTGTTTTTGCCTGCTGTGTGCTAGCGCTTTGCCTTATCAGCGCTATTGATATTGATTTTGGCTGTGTATTTAGTCTGTCAGCGCGCCTGCCAACAGCGCTACGATCTGCTCCTCCCCCCGCCTCCATTTTGTTGATTTGTTGTCCTCCTCGTGCGCCCGACCCGCCTCCCAGCTGAGACGCCCTCCCACTAACCTTAATACAGCGCTGCTCGGCTGTAAACGCTGTGACTCACTCCTCCTCACGGACAGAGTGGTCGCTCCCTGTGCTCCTGGCTGCAACCTGGTATCGTAGCGCCGCTCTGCTGAAGGACCTGTCTGTGCCATAACTGAATTTGCTTTTGCCTGCTGTGTGCTAGCGCTTTACCTTATCAGCGCTATAGATATTGAATTTGGCTGTGTGCTAGTATTGATTTCAACTGGGCATCGTAGCGCCGCTCTGCTGAAGGATCTGTGCCATTACTGAAATTGTTTTTGCCTGCTGTGTGCTAGCGCTTTGCCTTATCAGCGCTATTGATATTGATTTTGGCTGTGTATTTAGTCTGTCAGCGCGCCTGCCAACAGCGCTACGATCTGCTCCTCCCCGCCTCCATTTTGTTGATTTGTTGTCCTCCTCGTGCGCCCGACCCGCCTCCCAGCTGAGACGCCCTCGCCCCTCCCCCTCCACTATCCATATATGACAGTTGTTACCGCGCGCAGCGGTCACGCGCAGCGACCGCGCCCAACCCGCGCCGAAGGTGCGCCAAAGGTAAGCCCGTCTACGCCCGTCCGCGCCTGGACCGCGCCCAGTGCCAGACCCCCTGCCCCTCGCGCTGCCCAGCCCTCCCCCATTACCTACGACGCCGCCTCCCTCCTAGCCCTTAACCCCGGTCGCGCCCCCACCTGCGTCCAAGTCGCTCCTGGACACACCCATGGACCTTTCTCCTGCTACTCCTGTAAATTCAGCGGCACATCTCCACTACAACCACACCACAGATTCCCGACCCCAACCACCTACAATGCATCCTTCTCAACACCCGATCGGTGCACAGGCACGCCATTGACCTATGGAACCTACTAGACACCTTCTCTCCAGACGTCGCCTTCCTTACGGAAACATGGATGAATGCTTCCTCCGCACCAGACATCACCATTGCCATCCCTGAAGACTACAAGATCACTCGCAAAGACCGTACCAGCCACACAGGAGGAGGAATCGCTATCGTCCATAAGAAATCTATCCGCATCTCAACCAGCTCTGACGCCAACCTCGCCAACGCCGAACACCTTCACTTCCAGATCCACATCGACCCCAAAACAACACTCGGAGGCACTCTCCTCTACAGACCACCAGGACCCCGCGCAAAATTCAGTGAAGACATCACGGACTTCATCTCTCCACACGCGCTCCCCTCCAAAGACTATATTCTTCTAGGAGACCTCAACTTTCACCTTGAAAAGATAAACGACCACAACACCGCCACCCTGCTGGACAACCTCGCCAACCTCGGACTTAAACAACTAGTCACTTCCCCCACCCACATCGCAGGTCACACACTCGACCCCATCTTCACATCCAGCAATCATGTCTCCTTCAGCCACACTACGAGCTCCTATGGACCGACCACAGCTGCGTTCACTTCACCTACAACAAGCCGAAACCCATCAACCACTCCCAACCTACCCTGCAAAGAAACTGGAACAAAATCACCACGGACCAAATCTCCGCATCGCTCCTTCGAAACTCCCCAGCCCTCCCTTCTAACACCAACGAAGCCGCCGCCAACCTCACCCTATGGTTATCCAACACCGCCGACACCTTAGCTCCACTGAAAAAACGTCAAAGCAAACCTGGCAGCAAGAAAGCCTCATGGTTCAACGATGATCTCAAGAAGTCCAAGAAACTCTGCCGCTCCCTTGAAAAGGCCTGGAAAAAAGACCCAACCACCAGCACCAAGGACGCCTTCAAAAGCGCCACCCGCACTCACCACCAACTGATCCGAAAAGCCAAGAAAACAGCATTCAAGGATCGACTTGACAACAACGCCCACAACAGCAAGGAACTTTTCAACATCGTCAAGGAATTTTCCAATCCCTCGGCCAACTCCAACGACATCACCCCCTCTCAAACCCTCTGCGACTCCCTAGCCTCTTTTTTCCACAACAAGATTGCAGACATCCACAACAGCTTTGACAACCAACCCGGAAACCAACACACCCTACAATCTGCCGAACATCTTCCCCCCGTGAACACCCTTAACGCCTGGAACCCAATCTCCACTGAAGACACCATCCGCCTGATGTATTCCATCCACTCAGGATCCCCCACAGACCCATGCCCTCACCACATCTTCAACAAAGCAGACTCCGTCATAGCACCGCACCTCCGAGACGTCATCAACTTCTCCTTCAACTCCGCTACCTTCCCAGAAGACTGGAAACACGCTGAACTCACCGCCCTTCTGAAAAAACCAACAGCGGACCCCACCGAACTCAAAAATTACCGCCCCATCTCACTTCTTCCATTCCCGGCCAAAGTCATCGAGAAAGCCGTCAACAACCAGCTCTCCGCCTTCCTCGAAGCCAACAAATCCATCGACCCCTCACAATCTGGCTTCCGAGCAAAACACAGCACTGAGACCGCCCTCATCGCAGCAACAGACGACATTCGAACTCTACTGGACAATGGAGACACAGTCGCCCTCATCCTCCTCGACCTCTCTGCAGCATTCGATACAGTCTGCCACAGCACCCTTCTACAACGCCTCAATAACATCGGAATTCAAGGAAAAGCACTTGAATGGATCACCTCGTTCCTCACCGGAAGAACCCAGAGAGTCCGCCTTCCTCCATTCAAGTCCGAGGCCTCTGAAGTCATCTGCGGCGTACCTCAAGGATCCTCACTCAGTCCCACCCTCTTCAACGTATACATGAGCCCCCTCGCGGCCATCGCACGCCAACACAACCTCAACATCATCTCTTACGCGCACGACACTCAACTGATCCTCTCCCTCACCAATGATCCCAGCACCGCCAAAACTAACCTACACGCAGGAATGAAAGAAGTTGCCGAGTGGATGAAACAAAGCCGTCTGAAACTGAACTCAGACAAAACAGAAGTCCTCATCCTAGGTACATCCCCCTCCGCTTGGGACGACTCCTGGTGGCCGGAAGCCCTCGGAAAAGCACCCATCCCGACAGACCACGCACGGAACCTTGGAGTCATCCTGGATTCTTCACTCTCAATGAACAGACAAGTCGGCGCCGTATCCTCTTCCTGCTTCAACATTCTTCGCATGCTCAGAAAAACATTTCGCTGGATCCCCTCCGAAACAAGGAAAACAGTCACCCACGCTCTGGTCACGAGCCGACTGGACTACGGAAACACCCTCTACGCAGGTACCACCGCTAAACTCCAGAAGAAACTCCAACGAATCCAAAACGCCTCAGCCAGGCTCATATTAGACATCCCACGCAACGAACACATCTCTGGTCACCTTAAAGACCTCCACTGGCTACCCGTCAATAAGAGAATCACCTTCCGACTGCTTACCCACGCACACAAATCACTCTACGACATCGGACCAGATTGCCTCAACTCTCGACTGTCCTTCTACACCCCCTCCCGCCAACTACGTTCTTCCAGCCAAGCCCTCGCCACTGTACCCCGCATCAACAAGACCACCATGGGAGGCAGATCCTTTTCATACCTGGCTGCTAAAACATGGAACTCACTCCCCGCTTACCTTCGCCTCACCCAGAACCACCTAGCGTTCAGAAAGCAGCTTAAAACGTGGATATTTGACAAATAATCCTCCTCCCCTTCCTAAGCGCCTTGAAACCCTCTGGGTATGTAGTGCGCTATACAAATTTTATGACTTGACTTGACTTGACTCTCTGCCGCCTTCGATACTGTCCCTCACTCCCTTCTGCTTACCAGATTAGCGGCCATAGGCATCACAGGCTCTGCTCTTGACTGGCTAACGTCCTTTCTGGACAATAGATTTCAACAAGTCTGGATGCCGCCCTTCGCCTCTTCCCCCAAGAAACTGGTAACTGGCGTACCGCAGGGCTCTACTCTTAGCCCCCTGCTTTTTAATATTTATCTAACCCCGCTTATTTTTCTTGCTGAACAATTGGGAGCAAAAATAATGGCTTACGCTGATGACACTCAACTCCTGTTTACCTGGCCCAAAAATAATCTGGATACATCTGAAGCCCAAACCTGTTTGTCATCTGTCTTTCGTTGGCTTGCCCTCGCCCAATTAAAATGCAACGAAAGCAAATCTGAAATTTTGCTTTATGGCTCCTTCCCAGACAACTTTGGCAACTCTCTCTGGCCAGCCGACTTACCCTGTCCCAAATCCATCGGTTGGCCCTGCAAAAAATCTCGGAGTCTGGTTTAACAACGACCTTAAATACGAGGATCACATAAAAAGACTCACAGGGACCTGCTTCTCTACACTTAAAACTTTACGCAGGTTCTTTCCACTTCTCCCGAGAGCAGCCAAAGAGACTGTCATCCGTGCCCTTATATTATCCAGATTGGATTACACAAATGGCCTCTTCGGTGGCCTTCCTGCTTATCTGATTCATCGCCTCCAGGTTATACAAAATGCCGCTGTACGGCTTTTGTTTAACATTCCAAAAAGTTCAAGTGTCCGCCAACCCCTCCGCGCCCTACATTGGCTCCCGGTTGCTCACAGGATTCTATTTAAAATCCTGGTCCTTGCCTTCCGAGCTGTTCACCAAGTCGGTCCTGTCTACCTAAGGAAAAGGTTTTCCTTATATGTTCCCAACCGCCCCCTCAGATCAGCTAATCTACACCAAATGAATGTTCCAAAATTCAAATATAGCAGGCTTGGCGGCCAATCCATCTCAGTCAGAGCGGCGAGAGCATGGAACACCCTCCCTCAGCAGCTAAGAACAGCTCCTTCCATTACTCTGTTCAAGAAAGGACTGAAGACCTATCTTTTTAACATCACTGTATAGGTTCTCCCTCTACCTTTCCTCTTTCCCATTTTCGCGGCAGGATACTATTTTTTTAGTAATAGAGCGCGCTATAAAAGCCGATAATAATAATAATAATAATAATATAGACAGAACAAAGGATTTCAGGAAAACGAAACAACTGTTTGTTGCCTTTTCTCCACAGCACAAAGGCAACCCCATTTCCAAGGCAGGAATAGCCAGATGGATAGTTAAGTGTATACAGATTTGCTACGCAAAAGCTAAACGCACACTAACCATTCCTCCAAGAGCACACTCAAGTTAGGAGCATCCATGGCTTTCCTGGGGAATATTCCTTTAGAAGAGATATGTAAGGCAGCCACATGGTCCACTATTCATACATTTACGAAACACTACTGTGTAGATGTGCATTCAAGACAGCAGGCAGCTGTTGGACAGGCTGTTCTAAAAACTCTTTTTCAGACTGCTGCAGCTGGCACGGGTAGCGGCCGCTAATAGGAGGGACTGCTATATAATCTATGCACCGATATGAATTCAGCAGCCCACATGCCTCGAACCGAATATGCTACTTACCAGTATGCATCTGTTCTTGGCATGTAGGGCTGCTGACATTCATATCTCCCACCCTCCTCACCGGCGCCTGTAGCAACTGTAGCATTCAGAATTACTATGGAGCATGGACATCACTCACTGTATTACACTCCATCTCTGCCACAATGGGGAAAAAAAACCTGAGGATGGAGAGGATGCCCATGCGCACTGTAGTCCAGGGGAGGAGCCACCTATCTCGTGATACTTCGAAGACTCTTCCAGGACAACATTGTGCAATCATCCGGACCCAACACTAGGCGGCGATCTATGCACAGATATGAATGTCAGCAGCCCTACATGCCAAGAACAGATGCATACTGGTAAGTAGCATATTCGTTTCTGGCTAAGACTCTGCTCCACATCAACTTGCTGAGGTTATGGGCTATTTTCTTGGTGTTGTAAGCCTTAATGTCATTGATCAAAGGGAGGCTGGTGAGGGTGTTCATGGACAACACTACTGACATGTGCCACTGCAACAAGCAGGAGGGGCGTGTGTGGGGACGATGCCCCTGTCCTGGGAGGCGCTGCAGCTTGGGACATGGCTAGAGTGGTAGTCCAACACATGGCAGGGTATTTAAATGCAAGGGCCCATGAGATTGGCCATAGAAGCAGGCCGATCACAAATGGCGTCTGCACCTGAAGGTGGTGGGCGATCTTTTCAGTGACAGGGGAAAATGTGGCTCATTCTATTCGTCAACAACTTGTAATGTTGGTACTTTTGCAGTTTGGAGATTCCGTAGCAGCTCCCACTCAGACTCATTCTGTTTGGAATGGAACTCGTGACTCCGGACACCTCTCCGCTGATACCACTCCTGCCCGAGTCCTCAACAAGGTCTGGACAGACCAGGCACAAGTCATCCTAGTGGACCCAGACAGAACATGGAAAATATGGTATCCCAAGCTTCTGGGCATGAGCATTGGTCTTCTGTTCAGGCTGTCCCTTTGAGAGGATTTCCCATTACAAACAGGATTGGTTCCTGCATCCTAACCTTCCTCTGAACACTTGAAGATTGAGCAGCAACAGTAGTGTGTTGATGCAGAGCTGATGGAATTTACCAGTGCTCAGAGGTATAGCTCAGGAATCCAGATCCAGTATTACCCTTGGAGAGTATTCTGTGGTAAGGAACCTGTGGCTAGATAGTCTCTATCAGAAAAGGTGTTAACAAAGCGAATTAATGTTTGTTATGCCCAGATGTAAGTAGTAAAACTGAGCTCTTGTAATAGGCAAAAATCAAAACTTCTAAGCATTCTACTGCATCGCTTGAGGTTTGGATCATTTTTGTCTAGCAGTTTTTTCATTAACTGAACTTCCTTAATTAACTAATTTTACAATAATATTGCCTATAAGCATTCAATTAATTGAACAGCCCAATTAAGAAAGTTTGCACAAAATACCTCAAAGGAACCCTTGTGTTTTTTCCTACCCCAGAACTCGCATGATAAGGTGCATTGTGCTCAGAATTTCACTCTTTCACTCTGTTGATCGCTACTCTTAGACTACCTAAATATTTTCGACCCTCTCGCTAGATTCTCTAGTCCGGGCCTTCGACTTTAATGTAGAGCAGAAAATGCCGGAGCGTCTGCATTAATGATTTTAATTGAGCAACTCCCTCTATCAGCTGCTATGTATGGGCCCATAGCAAATATCGTAGCATAGGCAGAATTAACAATTTTAGTTATCATAAAAAGTAGCAGACTAAAGTGAAAGATAGTCTGTGCCCACTATCACCCTCTTATCTAGAAATTCCTGCATAGTCTGCAAGTTCATTCTGTGTAAAATGTTGGTGTCCTTGTTTATTATTTCCCTTACTTACTTATTCCTTTCTTGCAAAGTCCTTCGCTAGAAAGCCTTTAACATGAGTAGCCACATTAAATCCGATTATTCACTTGAGTGGCTCTGATAGTTGTTAATCACTCTGGGAACCACTCGTGTCCTCTTCATTCCGTCATCTCACCCAGGTCTCCAGAAACATGAGCGAATTGGTAGAAAGTTGGTTGACTGTCTCACTATCTCACTACCAGTACTCCACACATTCGAGGGAGACAGGAGAAAGAACGCAGGCGACACTGGGCAAGCACCTACCACCTTCTCCCCAGTCAGCAAGGGGCTTTACAGACCCTGCTGACCAGAGGTGCCGCTGCGCTGACAAGACCCTGGGTCAGTGCGGTGCCAGCTAGGTGGGGAGTGGGAGTGCGCAGAGGGGGCAGGTCACAGGAGGCCAGCATTTTTAGGGCTCTGGCTCTGCATACACTGCGCATGCAGTGTCGCGCAGCGAGAGTCCTATTCCGTGCGATTTGAAAATGGACCTTGAAATTCCACATATCTCTTGCGTGTGGATTTCCATGGTCCATTTCCATTGGCCTTTGCATGCGTACTATTTTTAAACAGAGCACGCAATAGGCCATAGGCGGTCGCGTAGCTCCGCCTATGGCCTATTGGTGTCTGTTACGCGCACCAGAGGCAATATGTTTTGAATTATCGCGGCTTGACAGCCGCGATAATTAAAAACATATGCTCGCAGTGGCGCGCGCGCACACCACTCAGCTTTTTCCTGCCGTCAGTACCTGCGCCGCTCCGCTGAGCTGGAGCTCCCAACAATTTGCAACCCGCCACCCTTTCCCGATCGCCCCTCCCTGCGCAGAAGCCCTCACATGCACACACCACTTTGCTCTTGTAACACACTTTCTGCTAACTCTCACATTTCGTCTGCATTAGATACTTGCACAAGTGCCACCATTGCCTACGTAATGTTTGTTCTTGTGCTTCAGTGTCTACCATATATTGCAGTATTATACCTCTAATTGTACTTAGTATTCTCTTGTAACCTGCACACGTCACTTTTTCCTCCTGTATTGCACTGTTTGCTACCTCATGTATTCCGCCCGCCCACAACGGCCACCCACGCAACGCCTGTTATTGTAACCTGTTCACCTGTAACTCTCTCCTCATGAATCAGTACCGCTCCTACCGCGAAGCGCTCCGACGCCTTTGGGTAAAGTCCGCGCTATATAAAAACGCATAAATAAAATAAAATAAACCCCAAATTTGCACCGAACTTCTTCCTGCTCGGCCTCACACCCTCGGCTGCTACTAGCATTGCCAGAGCACCATGGCAACCTTGCCCCATTCTGACGTGCCGCCACCACTGTCCCGTAGGATGCTGCCTCGTCCTTTACTGTGTACATGTCCTTTGCCACAATTAATTGCAACCCCCCCAAACGCCATCACCCTCCCTCTGCCATCCCCAGCGCCCAAACCATCACTCAGCGTTCGTTGTTTGCCCTGCCATACCAGCCTAGACCACCACCAACGCACACATCAATTGTTAACGCATCCACAATTAACTATTGTAGCAATCGCAGTATGGTGCACTTTACTTTTAAACAAATTCATCTAAAGCGCAGCATGCCACCATTGCTACAATTCCAATCCAACCCACATAATTCCACTACACACCACATGCATACACTCCATAACACATGGCCAAATGATATTGCCATTTACAAAGCCATTAGCTCTAACTCAAATAAATCCGAGACCTATTGCATTTCCAATGCTTGTTTTTTCTTGCTTATAACGCCCCCATTACTCCTCTGCATGTATGTAGGGACACACCCATATTCACACTCGCACTTCTACCCTCCCCCTTTGCATATATGATAATACTACTAATACATGGAAGCACAGTTTAAAGTTCACTGATGGGATTAAAAAGGGTTGCTTGGAGAGAGTCTACCCTATTGTTAGGAAATTAGCAAAGTACAGTGAATTTTTAAGCATGTTGAGTGCATACGATTTACCAAATGATCTGTTTTACACTAGTTTGAGGCAGAACATAATTTCATACCTCTGATTACAGAATTAAGTTATTGCCGGTTATCAAAAAACCTACTTAATTTAATGACATTTGCAGTGTCAAAACCTGACATGACTCAAATGCGGTGTTCCCCGGGGTGATTGGAATGTACACTTATGGTTGTCTTAATCTTCACACACAATGGAGAGACAGTTGTTTATAGCATGCTTTTAGTCTATTTGAAGGTCTACAGCAGTGTGTATCGTTTCCAAGTATAATGTTCCAAAATTCATTTTGACGGTTATATCTTCACCACTTAGTAACTCGTCAATATTGTCTTTGATTATCATTATTTTCTCCTTTCGATTTGCTCTCCCATCCACTCTGGACGCTGTTTCTGATTACCTACCTTCATTTACCATGTCCTTTACTCATGGTGTGCGTATTATCTTAGTGAAATTGTAACTTTGAACTTGGAACTGGAACATGTTTTTAGAGGGGGGTGCTACAACAATGGTACATCATTGAAGTCATAGGAATTGTGAAAAACCAGGTGTCGCACAAAGAGCAAAGTTAGCAAATAAAAACACCCTTTCAGCAGGAGAATAGTACGGGTGTGTTTTTTTTTCAAACCAATTTCGAAAAGCACCACCCCAATAGAAATAAATTGCCACTAGGCTTGATTAGTAAAGTTCGTGGACAAACAGTCGTTCCAAATGGACAACGCTGAATCCTGGTTGCAAAAGAATTTCTTTAATGTGCCAAGAGAAACCAGCCAACGCGTTTCGTCCCGTCAAGCGGAACTTCTTCAGGGCGCAATTGTGTATTCGAGGGTAGAGATATATTCCCATTCACAAAGTAAGTATTGAAGCGGGAGCCGAGTCCTTCTATTTGGGCATCAAGTGACTGTAATCTTCATCTAAGAATATATGCAAAAGATGCCTGCCTTTTTGTGTTCACGAAGTATCGTTATCAATGGGCGCTCATTTATCCTTAAATCCAATGTTTTAATGTATTGTGTGTTCCACTGGGCCCAAGTCCTGGCCTTCAAGTGGTCTGACGTGCAATCTGTTAGCACCGTCGTTTTCTTACTTTCAATGAATTATAATCGGCTCCAATTGTGTAGTCGCATTGAGGTAGTAACCTCTTGGGGTCGTATCTCTCTCCCCAGTTGGCGCGTTCGCAATCCACGCGCCAAACAATTCCCGGCAGGTTAACCTAATCAAGCCTAGTGGCAATTTATTTCTATTGGGGTGGTGCTTTTCGAAATTGGTTTGAAAATTGTACTTTTCCCAGGTTGTATCTGGGATGTACTCCTGGGACAGGGAGTACTCGAAACTGCACACCGTTTGAAAGAATTTTCTCATTTAAATACTGGTGATATATGGGTTGGTGCATTGAAGGAATGAAAGTGGCCCACTGTCCCGCTTGTTCTGAATAGTACGGGTGTGGTATGTAGCCAGTGGTGCGTTTTAGAGTACCCTGTTGTAAATATATTACTGAAACATGGTGTGGTACCACACTGTCCTTTACTGACTGCACATTTTCTATTGAAATGGCCACGAAATTTACACAGGCATGTAATTTTACTGCTAAAACTATTTAGTGAACACACAATAATGTGTGGAAAGTGGGGTCCAGCGAATATTCATCATTTGTTCTTCACCAATTTGAAATGAAATGAGGGATTTATAAAGCGCAACATAACCCGACGGTATCTAGGTGCTGGATACACCAGAAGACATTCATTTTTAGAACAATGCCATTAGTACAGCCAGGTTTTTAAGGGATTTCTAAATTGAAGCAGGTTATGTTCGTTTTTCAAGCAAGTGGGTAAAGAGTTCCAAAGTTTAGTAGTGGTGTAGGAAAAACCTTTGCCTCTCCATTTTACTTTTGAAATCTTGGGGATAGATAGGTTGCCACTGTTAGAAGATCTTAGTGATCTGCCTGGGATGTAGGGTCTGAAGAGTTGCAACAGTTGTCGTGAGCCTTAGCCATGTGTGACCTTAAATGCAATACACAAGGCCTTAAACTGGATGCGCTTAATGATGGGCAGCCAATGTAGTTCTGCGAAAGCCTTGGAGGCGGAGTCGAAGCGAGTAAGCCCAAGCAGAACTCTGCCAGCTGCATGTTGCATAGTTTGCAGTTTTTGTAGACTATGCTAGCTTGCACTGGTAAGAAGGACATTGCAGTAGTCCAGTCTTGAACCAAACAAGGCTGTGAACACTGTTTTCCTGAGCTCTAATGGGAAGAACGGAAGTATTTTTTTCAGGATTTTAAGGATGAAAAAACAAGTTGCGGTGGTGTGATTGAAATGGGATTCGAAGGAGAGCCTGGTTTCAAACACCAGCTGGTGTTGGGGGAAAGCCCATGTGACTTGGCCACCAGCTGTCTGACCAAGACAATAGGTGTGTTGCCAAAAAGCATAACTTCCGTTTTTGAAGTGTTAAGTTTAAGACTGATTGTCTGCATCCACTTCCCTATGTGGCTCATACAGCTTTTGAACTGGGACGCAGTGTCTTGATTTGTTTAGTCTTATGAAGATACTTATTCTTTCCTAAATGCTGATATATTTTGAGTAATTTGTAGTCATTTTACAGGTATTTAATTTAGTTGGGTTAAAAATAAAAATAAACATCCTACCGCTTTTCCTTTTACACTCCCTGCACTTCAGCAAATTTTCACTTTACAAAATCTCAATTTTCAGAGGAAGAAAACACCTGTCAGCATGGTAAAAGAATATGCAGCAATTTCAATGCACACAAATGAGACCGATAAAAAGCCATATTTAGTTCTTATTAACCTTTAACTCCAGCATGTTTTTTTGGGGGGTGCTGTGGCACGCCTATTTTCAGTGCCAAATCTCGCCACTTAAATAAATGACCGATTTACTCAACCATCCTTAAGGGGTCAGTCTTATATGGAATATTGGACATGCATGTATTGATACTTTTTCACTTGGAATGCTTTACTATTTTATGATAGAAAATAGTTTTAGAAATTCCGTTTTTGATTTGATTGCCAGGTTTCTCGCCGACTCAATCTCTTAGGATGGCGTTAACCTCTAGGAGACTGAGTAATCTGATATTGTTGTATAAATAGTTATTTTTCTGTTTTAACAGTTGCCTTCTTAAATGCCCATCTGATAGTCTCACACTACACCGTATTCTTTTCTTTTGAAGATATGAATGTTCCTTTTGTCACCAAAGGATGGCATAGGTAACATTCTTCAATTGGTGAATCCATAAATTAATCAAAACACCTCTTTTCTAAAGAAAAATGTAGTTTCCACAATGGCTCACGAACATGAACATTTGAGGTGGTTGTAAATCTCTGGAAGTTCCCAAGTTTTTATTTAAACTCCCTTTGTACGTCCTGCCCAGTAGTGTGTTTAAATGGCTCTATCAGCTGTTTCAGGTATACTCAGTTTGCCAAGCTCTAATTGCCAGCATTAGTGAGGTGCTAAACACTTAAATGTTAAATGCCTGAGTTAAAGTCTCGGGGCTCAAACATCTATTTATCCTGTTGTCTGCTATGATGTATTCATAATGTTTTGTTTTCCTTAGATAGTGCCTTCCTCCCCATGGTAACAATTAATTTGCAGAAGTGTGTACAGTTTTCTCAATTTAGATGATGAAATCATTTTTGCATCTCCTCCAGGCGTCCAGTAGTGCAACCACATGAAAAGAGAAGCAGGCATATGTCGTGGTTTATGGCAGTGATAATATCATTCCCTTTTTTTCATATATGTTGCTTAACACTTTATATTGCAAAATCCTTAACATTGTTTAATATTTGTTTTGCTTTATTTTTTAGAAAAATTGTTGACCATGTAGAGTGGATGACGTCGCCTGAACAAGTAGCAGATTATGTGAAGCACTTCAGGTATGTTTGATGCTCAAGGGAGCTATTATGTTGGACACACTTGTTGCAGAGATTCGGCTCAGGAACAGAACTGCATTGGGACCATAGAACATCAGTATGTAGGGGACTGAGTCACCATACCACATCAGTATCTATGAGCCCGAATCAAACTAGTTATAGTGCCTCACTTGCCCTCCTAATCTTATCAGAGAGACTAGTGATTTGGTACCCCCAGAACACAGCACTCTCGATACTCTTCGGGATCACAGTAACAGGACACACCCTTCTGCTCTCGCACTCGTATTTGTCCACAATAAGATAGAATAGAGACACAAAGTTTACAATGTTTATTTCAACTATTGTGCTCTAAGATGCAATAATTGTGCCACCATTATTAAACAGATACATGCCAGGAATGTCATCAACATGATTAATAAACCAAATACAGTAAAGCCCTCGGTCATGTAATCTGACAGATCTGCCTAAACCCTCCCACACTACTAAAGCTAAGTGGTTATACCAACCCTAAATTTCTACCTAAAGTAGTTTCTGCCTTTCACACCAATCAACTGGTGTTCTTTCCCCAACCAGATTCAGTGGCAGAACGAGCTCTACACACTTTAGATGTCAGAAGAGCCCTCTTATACTACATAGAAAGAACAAAGTCATTCTGTAAGACTAAACAACCTTTTGTTGCTTTTGCTCCACCTCACTAAGGCAATCCTATTTCCAAATTGGGTATTGCCAGGTGGATTGTTAAATGTATTCACACTTGGTATGCAAAAGCAAAAAGAAATTTAACAATACCCCCTAGAGCACATTCCACTCGCAAAATAGGGGCTACTATGGCTTTCTTAGGAAACATTCCCATAGTTGACATTTGTAAGGCTGCAACATGGTCTATACCACACACATTCACCATGCACTATTGTGTAGATGTGTTAGCAAGACAGCAAGCTAATGTAGGCCAGGAGGTGCTTAAAACACTCTTTCAGACACTGCAACAGCTACTGGTTAGCCACCACGTTGGGAGAATACTGCTGTATAGTCTATGCAAAGCATGTGATCTAGAGCTCGCATGCCTCAAACGGATAATGTTACTTACCCAGTAAGCATCTGTTCTTGGCATGTAGAGCTGTAGAATTTCATGCGCCCACCTGCCTCCCCGGGTACCTATACCTGTTGCAGTTCTCTCTTACTTTATATACATACGCACGGACATCTCTATTCTACTCTTACTAACTCCATTCTCACCCTTCTGCAAGAAAACAATATAATAATGGAGTCGATGCCCATGAGCACTATCATCAAAAGGGGAAGTCACCTACCTCGTGACTGGTAAGACTTCTTCGAAGAAAAACAACTTGCAAATATCCGGACGTAACACTAGATTGCAAGAGTATGCTAAGCATGTGAATCTACAGCTCTACGTGCCAAGAACAGATGTTTACTGGGTAAGTAACATTATCCTTCAACTAAGGTCTGACACAGGAATCCTGGATGCCTTCCCATCGCTGCCTCTCCTGCCCCTAGTTCTGAAGATGACCAGAAACAAGTTGGCGCAAGTCATTCTAGTGGTTCCAGATTGGGCCAGGAGAGTGTGGTACTTGGAACTTCCAGGCTTAAGCATCCATCCTGTGATCAGCCTGCCACTTTGGGAGGTCCTTCAGTCGCAGCAGCAGGGCAGGATTGTGCATCCAAGCCTGTGCATCCTACATCTCCATGCATGGAAATTGATCAGCGACAGTTGATCCCCTTTGCTCTTTCTCCCCCACTTGTTTGTGCAAGAGAACAGGAAACATTCGCTTTTAGTAAGCAGGTGCTTCTGGCCTATTTGTGCCCCATGCAACATTCCTGTCAAACACGCATGCTGCACCTCTATCAACACTGATGCACCCTATAAGGAATGGTCATGGTCCGTAATTATCTCAGGTAAATTGTGCAATCATCTGTAGTAGTCAGTGGTATTGGATTTCAGTGATATTGGATTTTATTCTCCACTGACAGCTGTGCACCTGCTTTCCTAAACATTATGATGAGACTGCAATATTACTAGATGGTATTCGGATCAGAAACCTCAAGCTTTAAAGTCATGTTTTTACAACTCGAACTGGGGACGTTTTATCTTACTCTTATATGTGCCAGGCATTGGGGTTGCTATTGTTCCCAGGATGGTGCCACTTCTCCAACTGTGTTTTTTTTTCCACCACCTCCAAGAGGAAGTGTTCTCAAATTGATTCCTACTTTCTTATTTAGTGGCTTCATTGCATCTTATTTCTGTACACTTGGTTGGAGAGGCTAGAAATTAGTTGTGTACCATGTTGAAAAGAAGACACTAGTTCTTTGTCACTAATGTTTTCCCCAAAAATATATTGCACTTACAGCGAATAGTATTATGGATGAATGTTTTCTGAGCTCTCCAAAACTGTTCAACTGCAGATCGAAATGTAGCTTGTTATGGGCCAGCTAGCTTGAAAATGCACTCCATTAAGTGATGGTTTCCTAATCCGAAGGATGCGTGGAAACTAAGGTGTTGCTTTACCTTGGGTATCCAGAGCTAGCCCTGGTCTCTTTGATACTCCAGTTTTCGAAGTGTTTGCTGTTGCCAGTAATAGCAGTTGCCACCCATTCAAATATAGAGTTCTGCAAGAATAATGTAGATCTGATAGAGACTACTATCCGCAGATTCCTTAACGTAGAATTATCCCCAGGCATGAGACTGGATCCGGAAAACTTTTCTGCCACAGCATCCCTGCGTGCCGGGGGAAACGGCACCGCGTTACTCCGCCCTAGCATCGTCCGCGTACGTGACGTCAGCGAGGATACATAAGTCCCACCCCCGGCGCGCCTACATCAGTTTTTTCTCTTTTCTGCGTGCAAAGCGGATCCGGATTGTGTCCTGGCCTGTTTTCAGGCCTTCTATCTCTTTTCACGCTTTGGCGCTCAGTGGAACAGTGTGCGAATGCCTTCGGGCTTCAAGACGTGTACCTCCTGTGCACTCCCAGGTCGGCGACAGACCCTCACCCGATTTGCATGTGGTGCCTGGGTGAGCACCACGACTTGGAGTTGTGTCGCCTGCTACCAGCTTAAGCCTAAATCACGGCGGGAGCGCCCAATGAAGTTGCTGTTGGCGCGCCCGTCCAGGTTGGTGTCATCCCAGCGTTCGTCCCCTACCTCGGAGGCAAAGAGCCGCCGGTTTCGTCTGCGACATAGTCTCTCGCCGCGGCCTATAGGGCATGGCTAACCGGCTTTTAGGTCCTTCAGTTTGTCTTCGAGGCCCTGTCCTCCCTCCGCGGTGGGTGCCGACTACCCCCGGGACATGCGCCCCTCTTGACGCCCTCCGTTTCCCGGCGCAGAGGTGACTAAGGCCCAAATGACAGCCTAAGCTGCAGCTCTCCTCCTCCTCCTAGGACGTCTGCGGATCCCTTGCCTCGCGCAGGGACTTCTGTGGAGTTGCCCCGGCGCCAACGTTTTTGGCTTCAGGTCGTCCGGGGGTGGTGTCTTCGAGGTGTGGTCCTTCGGGGCCCCCCTCTTCGGTGCCTGGCGTCCCTGCCTCGCCGCAAATCCCTACGGGGCTCCCTGTGGTTTCACAAAAGATCGCCGGGACTCCGGGCTTAGCTCGGAGTCTCCCTTGGTCCTCTGGGCACGCTCCGGTGGAGTCACGAGTGGAGGACGGGACCTGGGGCGCTTTCTCGAGCCCCTCTCGGTCCTCGACATGGGCGGCTGCCCTGTCTGAGGCCGAGCCAGCGCCTTTTTGGTGCCGCTCCCTCGCCGTTCCGGCGTCAACCCGCCCCATTCTCCTGGAGAGCACTTGGTGGCAGAAGTCGACCCGGCACCACAAATACCCACTCCACGGAGCCGCGTCGGCATCTGGTTCTTGATTCGTCTCCTGAGGTCCCTTCTTCTCCAGAGGTCTGTCATCTGTTGGTGTTCCTTTCCCCGGAGACCGGGCGCCGTATTGTTGCCTTTTCACCAGCATCTTCCAGGGAGGGCTCCTCACCGTCCCCACAGCCTAAATCCTCGAACCCTTCTTTCCGTGGCTCACGGCTGGCTTTCCCACTGGCCTCTCCGCCTTCCCCTCAGGTTCCCCATTCATCTGTAGATACCCCACTATTCTGGGCCTGGCCGCTCCCCTCTGGACTTGGGGATAGGTGGCTCAGTCTGCAACCATCACCCACGGAGGAATTACTTTCTCCTCTGCGAGGCCCTACTATGGCCAGTGTTGCCTTTGTTCGGGCTATTTCCACGGCTGCTGGTGTTCTGAGGATGGTTGAACCTGTCACTCCATTTCCTACAAACAACCTCTTGGAAGTTCTCCACCAGGGCTCTGGTGGACGGGAGTTGTTCCTTCCTTTTGAAGCGTCACTCCACAATTCTCTTATGGGGGCGCGGTACCTCAGGCGCTACTGCATCGCCACCGTCCTGCTCCACACGACCCGGTCTTTCTCTCTTTCCACCCTTCTACTCAAGGCGCTCTTCTGCGGAATGCCTTTCCGTGTTTGCCTGTGGTGTTGTTTCCTCCGTCTCGGGAGGCCCGATGGTTGTATTCATGTGGGTGTAATGTCTTTGCTTTTTCCAGCGCTGCCATGCGGGCGCTTAACATTTTGTGTGTGTTGACCAGGGCTACTTCCAGTCTGTGGGACTCTCTGGAGTCTCTTCTTTCTCATGTCTCCCGTGAGGGTGCCTGTGCTGATCTGTTGGACCATGTGTTGGATGATAGGGAGTTGGCCGCGTTTATTCTTCGTGCTGCCTTGGATGTTGCTGATGCTCTCGGCCGTGCTATGGTAACTTCTGTGGCTCTCTGTCGCCATGGTTGGCTACGTGATGCTGTTTTTCCTGAAAATATTAGAGAGCGTCTGGTTGACCTACCTTTCGACTGGGTCCTTCTGTTAAATACTCATGCAGACTCCACCATTCAGCGTCTTCTTGCAGAGGTCCGTCCTCCTCCTCCTCCTCCTCCTTAGTAGGTGGTTTTCTTGATCCTCCAGGACTTTGTGGGAGGTGTTATCCCACTTGCTTCTGGTATTTAGTGTTTGGATTGGCTGTTACACTTTCTGTGAGGTTTGCTGTGTCCTCTGGGTCCCTTGGTTGCCCCCCTCTTCACTTAGCTGCTGGTTCAGCCCTTTTTGGGCCAGAATGTGTTTTTTGGCTGATTTCTAAGCCTTCTGTGGTTTCTGCCGCGGGTTTATGATTTTGTTCTTTGATGCAGGATTTCTTCCCTAAGAGTGGTTCCCATGACTTCCTGGGACGTGTCCTACCCTATGTAGGGTACTTGTAGCTATCGTATAGCCCTGGCTCCCGCTGGGAGGGTGTTGGCTCCCCCTTGCGGGTTCTTTGCCTTTCCTGGTGTTATATTCATGTGGTGCGGTCCCTCTTCACCTGGGCGTGGCTTCATAATCTACAGCGTTGTGCTGCTGTGTTTTTGCCCTTGTCACCCGTTTGGTCTGGTCCTCTGTCTGGTGTTCCAGGAAGGATAATTTCCTCTGTTGATCTTGGTCCGTCCTACTTGTTTCTCCTCTTATTTTCTGTCTGGTTGCTCTTCTTAGTGGATCTGCTCTGGTCGGAGCGGTCTCCTTTTAGGGGTAATTCGGGATTTTTTGGTGCTTCTCTGGTTTGCCTGTACCTCTGGGACTTCCGGTGGAGATCCTTCGTACCTTGACTGGGCTTGGGGTGCTCTGGCCTCCTTTCGCCTTGTCCTTGTCTCCTCCTGCTGGGTGACGGCGGGGTCGCCTCTTTTTTCGTCTTCATGCATCCCCCCTGGGGCCAGTGGTCTTCTAGATGGTGAGGTTCTCTTTTGCCTGGGGAGACAGGACTATTCTCCCTGTCCGTTTGACTCATCCCATGTTGGGGCCCTGTGTTGAGTCCAGGCTGGAGAGGTCCTCTCGCAGACCCTCCTTCCCTTTGGTTATGTCTAGAGTATCTATTCGACGTTAAGTAATCTGCGGCTAGTAGTCTCTATCAGATGTACGAGTTACTTACCTTCGATAATGATATATCTGGTAGAGACTATTCTAGTCGCAGATTCCTTCACGACCAGCCCTTCCTCCCCAATCTGCGAGGACTCTTCTTTGGTCTTCCGCACTAGTCTACCTCCGGGTCGTTGTCCTCTGCAAGTGCCTTTTCTACCCCCTCACTAAGCGGATGCTCGTCTTGTGGTTTGCTCCATTCCTTCCTTTCTGCTGATTGGGGAATGGTGTCATGGGTGCTTCTGCGCCTCTACACCCTGGTCTCTAGTGGGAGGTTGATGGCGCTCTTCTTCTTTCTTTCGTGGCTTGCACTTCTGTTTTTTTTGTAGTCTTGGGGTTGAGGTCCCTTGGCGGGGTCTCGACCCTTAGTTCTTTTCAGAAGCTGTCTCTCCTTGCTGGGGTTGTCTGGGGATGAATTGTCGTTTCCCTTTCGTTCTGGTCTTGGTACCCTTCTCTGTTCCGGGTAAAGGACTTCTTCGTCTTCTGTGCACTTTTTCACATGTTTCTGCCCCCGGAGGGGTGGTTGCTGTTGTTTGTTTGTAGGCTTGCTTACAGTAGCTGTGCTCTGTTCTTTCATTCCATGTCTTTTGGTGTCACAGTGCCTGGCGCTGTTCTGGGTGGTGCTGCTTCTCACCATTCGTTTCTTCCCTTTTTAACTGTTTTTCGCACCCTGTTCCAGTATTCTCACAGTTTTTATTTCTGATGGCTCCGCGTTGCGGCGCGCCAAAGTTCTCCGAAGAAAACTGACTAAGGCACACTAGGTGGGACTTATGTATCTTCCTGACGTCATGTACGCGGACGAAGACTGGGCGGAGTCACATGGTGCCGTCCCCCTGGAGCGCAGGGATGCTGTGGCAGAAAAGTTTTCCGGATCCAGTCTCAAACCTCGGGATAATTCTACATTGAGGAATCTGCGGCTAGAATCGTCTCTACCAGATACATAGTTACCGAAGGTGAGTAATTTGTACTTTACTTTCTGTTTACGTTTGTAAAGCTCTCTGATGTTCAATGGGATTGGTTTGCTCTAAACAAAACTGAAAAGTAAACAAATAAGATAGTCTTCTGCTAGTGTTCTTTTCTCATCCTTCTACTTCTAATTTGGAGGCGAAATTGCATTGGCTGGTTCATAAGATGGCTAATAATATTTGTGGCTCCCATGGTACAGGATTTTGGAAAAAAAAGATCACAAGAGCTGACCAAAGCTAATGGTTCTCTTAAGTCTAACACACAACAATTCAAGCAGCCTAGCTTTTCATAAGACTTTGAAGTCTTTCATTTTCTTCTAAGACTGGCTAGGTTTCTTTTCAGAGGTGATATTGCTTTGTGGTTACATTTGTTTTAATATATTCAGTCTGATGATGTAACCCCTATTTGGTTGGAGGGAAGATGTTGCCTATAAATGCACTGTAGTACACAATGTAGCTGAGATGAGTTTCTTCGACTAGGTGAATTTATATCCATGTTAAATCTGTCCATAGCATGGGCCGGAAATAATTGGATTGAAAATTTGATTAGTCCCACACTTTCCATCAGCATTGTATCTGAAATATCAGTGAAGTAAAACTGACCAAGATAAATATGAGTCTGCTCTTGTCATCAGGCCGACTATCAAATTACTAGGTACATAGCTGTACACACAGCTGTGTGCTTGTACACACACTTGCATTAAATATATGGTCCTTTCACAGATACATTTCAGCAAAGTGTTACCATCAGTTGCCAGTCTCACCCAAGGAATGGCCGATAGAACCTTTAAATAAGTTACCCCCAGCCCTTACATTGGGAAATCTGCAGAAGGCCCTCCTGAAATTGTCGCTAAAATGAAATATATACCACCACTTCTATAAAAAAAACATAACAACAAAAGTAAAATACCAAAAAATCAAAAAGTGATCATTTATTATTCTCTTGAAAGTAACACTTATAACTAAAGGGGTATAATAAAAAATTATCTAAAAATGATTATTTACTCTCTTTGAAAATAAAGATATGATAATCTGCAGAACCCCCTGCATACCTGTTAATCCTCGCTCCAATCTATACCTGACTCACAGCCCTTACTAGCCTGTGTCCAAGGCCTAATTCCTACAGACCTCTTGAATACTGAGTAACTAATAATAACTTCAGCAAACGTTAACACTTAATTCTTGAGAAATATTGTGAGGTTTGGTAAAAATATCTTTACGAATTTTTTATCTACTCCAATTTTATTAGAGTATTAAGTTTTGAAGTGTTCTGAATTATGTATTACATTTTTACATTTTATTTTTGGACCTAATGGCGCATAATACTAACAACAGTAATATTACTAATGCCATTATAATACTTAATCTGATAGTCATCTAGCCTCAGATTCCTTATTTTACAGTCCTCCAGGCGCCAGACTTGAACCAGAAATTTTCCCAGCAGTACCTCTGCACATCCGTAGAGGGCAGTGAACAACTCCATATCAATGTCATCTCCAGTATGTGACATCAATGGAGTCCATATAAGGCCTCCCCTGATGCGCTGACGTCGGTTCCTTCTTTTCCTGCTAGCAACGCGGATCAGCACTGCATTTCCTCCAGCCGTTTTTCCGCCTACTTGATGTTTTTTCGTCGACAGTTCTTTTTCTACCCTTTTCAGTGTCCTCTGAGTTCAAGCCTTGTGAGACCTGTGGATGATAAATGTCCACCACGGGCACTCACTTGGTTTGCATGTGGTGTCTGAGTGTGCACCATGACTGACACATGCGACTCTTGTTGCTCCAACCGAAGGCACGAAGAGAAAGTCGCATGAAGCTCCATGCGGCTCGGATCCCAGTCATCTTGTCGTCCTTGGTCCGCTCCAAGCGCCGCATTGACTGACCGCTCAAGGAGCTGTTCCTGCAGGCGTCAGTCACAGCACCTTTTGCCTTTGTCGCCTACCACTGATTCCCACTCTTCTGTTGAAGTGTCGGGACGTAAGTCTGCCCGTGTCTCTCCACCTATCCTGGGGCCAGGGCATCTTTGACCCAGATGAGACAATATTCTCAATCTCTTCATTCTATTTTTGGGTCGTCGCCTTCTTCTGGAGCGCTCTTGGGCCCCACAGAGGTGCATGAGGTTGTGCCTGTGTCCCTGCAAGCAGGTGTTCCAGCTGCTTCAGTTTGGTCTTCTGTTTCTAACACCTTAATGACGCCGGTCACAGCCCATCAAGGCTTCCCATCTGCTGACTCCAGTGTCAGCGGCAGGCTGTTGTCTACCAGCTCCGATGTTGGTGCCGTCGATACTGATTGACGCTCCTTCCGACATCAAGGCGTCACCTTCTTGGTTCTGACCAGCTTCAGTTATGGCGTCTGATGCAGAGACGATGGAGCTGACTGTCTCAAACTCCCTTCCTCTGGAATTTCCTTCTGAGGACCATGGTTAGGGAATGACTACAGAAGGTTTGATGTGTCTCCCTTCCATTTCGGACACGGTTCTACCCCATGCTTTCTAGTTGGTAACTTGACTTGAGCTAAGCCAGTGGCTTAGAATCTTCTCCAGCCTCCAGTCTCATCTTGGTTTGGCTACGGAGGAGAGTTCCACTTTGCCAGACATGCTTAATCGAGTTTCGGTTGTTTTGGATTTAAAACTTCCTTCTGTGGAATTGTTGACAGACCCTTTAGTTGGTGTTCTACATCTTGACCAGTCTAACGTAAAACCTTTCCTTCTTTATAGTGACTGTCTTTTCGATGTCCTGTTGGGTTAAGCCTAAGACAGGGCTTCCTGTAGATCACTCTATTTCTCTTAGGCATCGCCTGGACCCGAAGGATCCCTTCTGTCTCCTTAGACATCCATACACGCAGAGCTTTGTGGAACAAGGTGCTTTAGTCACCCAAAATATTGATTTTATCCTTCCTGCTCCTCCGGAACAAGACAGCAGGAAATGTGATGCTTGTGATAGGCGTATTTTTTCTTCTTATAGCTCTGCCCTGTAATTTCTAAACACTTCTTTTGTCCTCGCCCACTTCTCCCACACATTGTGGGACTCAGTGGGACGCCTCTTTCCCTCCATTCTGAAAGTCCAGAATGCTCTTGTTCTGTTGGTTCGAAATGGGCAACAAGCTTCAACACCTACTATCCACTGTGGCATGGATACCACAGATTCTGTTTGCTGAGCTACGGCCTCTTCTATAGTCCTACGTCAGCGTGCATGGTTGCATACTTCCAGGTTTTCAGAGGCTGTGCAAACTACTTTGGTTGACATGCCTTTTAATGGAACCTCCCATTTGGTGTGCATGCAGGCTCGGCTTTAGGCCAGGTCAGAGATAGTCATGGTGGTGCAGAGTCATAACTCTGTTGCTTGTACAAGGTTATCAGGACAAATTGTCTCCCCTTGTTTCAGCTCTTATCACATATCAAAGGGTGGAGTACTTCCCTCCCTTGTAGGGCTAAACCCGGTATTATTTTTGTGCTTGCTGCAGCTGCTTTTCTTCGAATTAATCTGTCAGTGACAGATTTAGTTTCCAACCCTCTGCAACATATCTTAGTTTGCAGCCTCGTGGGGCCTGTTAATACAGCTTCCTTTTGGAGCTTGATTTTTTTCTACCGGAGTACTTACTCTTTATCGGGTATTCTGTTACGTCATGCGGATGCACTATAGCCATGTTGCCTGTTTTTCTGGCACCTTATTTTGTATGCCTTTGGGACATCTTGTGAGCTACCCATACACCTAGTGTCTTCGACCACATATTTTCTCTTTTCCTTATAGGCAATAATCCTACCACAGGCAGGCAGACTCTTGGCCTGGTTACCGTTTCTTGTGCAAGTCCTTTTTCTACTTGATCGTGCTCCTCCTGCTGCTGTTAATCTGCAGCAGTTTGGTGTTCTTTGTATCTGTTTTTACCCTTTAGATTTTCCTACCTGCCTAATTGGGTTGCAACCACTACTGTTGCTTCCTGCTGTGCTTTTATTTTTATACATGTCTGCCATCGCACACACGGAATTGCTGTTGCGTCTGCTATTTTTTTCAGTTCTGTTCCCCTGGTACCCGTCCTTTTAGTTGTTGGATCCATGTCTTGGGAGCCTTCTTTCACAGGAGGCTAGGTTCCCTTTCTTTCCCGTATCTTGCTTCTTCCTCGTAGGTGGAGATACTGTTCTCTTCCTCACAGGTGTGGATGTTACTCCTGTCTTTCATGAGATTGTTTTTCTATGTGGCGGACTACTTTTTCTTCCACCCTTTGGGAGAGGTTCCATTACTCCACATTTCTTTGTGGGGTTATTTCATTACTTTTCTTTGGGCATATCCTGTCTTCTGTCCAATTACATATTTCTGCTGCTTATGCGCTGTCCTACTATTTTGGGGGCTTCTTCCCCTTCCTGGGGTTGGTTTCCCTGACACTCGGTGCTCTCAGTTTTCGTCTAGAGTTTTTGTTTGGTTTATTACAGGTTTCTCAAGTTTCCATGGAGCGTTGATAAGGTTCCTCACCTGTTTTCCAAGCCTCCAGGGGTTGGACAACGTGAGATTGTCTACATCAACTATTTGTTGCCCTTAGTCTCCACCAGCCCTTTTGTTTCACCCTGTCCTCCTCCTCCTCTCTTCATTTCACCTCTTACCCCATGCTGGCACCCTTCCTCAGTCGTTGCTGTTGTTTCTTGTTTTCCACTAGTGGGCAGTACCCTCCACTTCCTACTTTTAGGTGGCATTGAGTTGCTGTTTTCTAGCTTTGTCTTTGTCTCTACCTCAGTTACTGTCATGCCTTCTTTACGACGGTAGAATGTATTATGTCGGTCCTCCCTTGATTACCTTTGTACCTCCACTTCTTGCTCCCTGGTGGAGGACGTAGATGACCTCTGGTGGAGTGCATATACTTTCACTCCCCTGTATGACGTGTGTCTACAGAAAATTCTAGGTTTTCTCTACACATATTTATCCTTATATACTTAAGATGTATATGTCTCTTGAATGGATATCTTGTTGATGTCTTTTACTGTGTTGTGTTGTGTTGAGCTGTGCTGTGCACATATGGTCTGGCCTTCTCTACGGTGTATGTTGCTGTACTTTACCTAAGCCCTTCTTCGTGACTTGGTTGTACTTGTCTGTTTCCTTCCTTCTCTTCAGTGAGTGTCTCCATTACATTTTCGGAGGATGCCTTCTATACCTTTGAGGTTCTCAATGTAAGACCGGTTTTCTGTACTGTTCTTGTTGTTTCCTAGCGATTCTCTCCAGCATTCATTGTTCTCTTTCCCCCATCATTCTATCATTGGAGGTTTATTTATTCTAAATCTGTTTCTCAGGATACTTTCCTCGACAATCGGTGGGTGCTTTTTATCCCTTGTATGTTTTGCTGCGGCTGAGCACGCTGTGTGTGCTCTTCCATTTGGTTTTCAGCCTGTGCTCTATGGGCTATTGTCTTTGGTCCTTTGTGCATTCACTGATCTTAGGTTGCATCCCTTTGGGGCTGCCTCTGTACTAGTTCTGAACTGTTGTTCTTACAGTCTTCTAGCTTTCTACTCACTACGGGCTTTTCACAGTCCTCTCTGTGAGCATCCTGCTTCACCTATCATTTTGTGAGGTCATTTTGCATTCCTCCTCCAAGGATGGTATTGCTTTGGTATCTGATTCGAAGATATGGAATATGCAGGTAGATGTCTATCAGATGGGCAAGTTACTTACCTTCTGTAAAGCATTATCTGGTAGAGACAGGATCTAGCCGCACATTCCTTATCGTTCCAGCCACCTTTTCCATTCTGTGAACTGAGGGCCCTGTTGTCTGCTAGATCCCTATTTTTTGCATACTACTAGATTTTGTACATTCTGTACTTGTCGATACCAGATTGTTTCCTTTTCTGGCACACTGTTTGCAGGGACTGTTTCTCTAAGTGGCTCTGCGTTGTTGGTGTGGAAATAGTCACAAAAGAAACAGACGTCAGTGATTCATGGGAGGGATTATATAGGCTCCGTTGACATCAAGCTTGGAAGATGTCGCTGTAGAGTTTTTAACACCCTCTACCGGCGCGCAGAGGTACTCCCTGGAAAATCGTCAGATCCAGTCTGGCACCTGGGGAGGATTCAAAGATAAGGAGCTTGCGGCTAGATCCTGTCTCTGCTGGATAAGGCTTTACTGAAGGTAAGTAACTTGTCCTTCGATGCAATTGTAAAGATTATAATATGTATAGAAATAATGATAAATGCTGTAAGTAGAAACTAATACTCCTACTTGTAATCAGCACTTTAAACTTTGTTGCACCTGCATTGGCCTGGTGCAAAAGTCACACCTTTCTTGCGGATGTCAGCATTTTTTACTAACTTTCAATGTTTTTTTGCACATTTCAATAACAATGTGTAAAGTGGTTTTGCAGTAACTATTGACTGAGCTTTTCACAAAGGGAGTTGCAGCGCAAAAATACACCAACTTTGACTTGTGACTCCTTTTCTGACTTTGCACTGCTTTGTTGTTTATTGCAAAATTAGTTTTTGCATTTGCTACGTCGTTTGCAATTATTTTCTGAATGCAGAACCTGTTGTACAACAGGCCTCTGATCTTTTGCCTTACCCCAGTATTGGAACTTTCATAGATTCCCATGCTTTGTATCATTCCCCGTCGGCGGATTGGGAGTCTCGGTAACAAAAATACCATAGCTGTAGGTACAAAAGACCAAGGAAAAAGGCCTAGGCCTCATTCTCTTTTGTAGCATATCACCCTCTTTGTGTAAAAGAGGCCACACTTAGGCCTCAGCCAATCAGAAGTGCTTCGCCACTTAGAACCTTCCTGAAGGAACCTCAGTGCCTTAGATTTTCTACTGCACGTTGTGCTTAGGGAGTCTCCTTTGAGCTCTGCTCAACTTCCACTCTTCAAAAGGATTTATTTCAGGATTTTTCTTCAGACTCTCTCAGATTCACTTCAGGATTGTTGCTGCCTCCCAGGATGTCAGAAATGGAGAAGAAAAAAGCCCTTTTCAAGCCTTGTTCCACCTGTGGCAAGAAAAGGCTTTTTGTGGAGGATAAGCACAAAGACTGCATCTATTGCCTCTATCCTGACCAGGAAATCTAGGAAGGAGACTGTCTCTAGTGACAGTGAGGATGCAGCGTCGATGTCTTCTACGAGAAGGTCAGTGAAGAGGGGTAGGGGTTTTCCTTCTCCTTCTATGGAAAGATCTTCAAAGGCCTCAAAAAGACCCCTAGTGAGTCTGAGAGCCCAGGTCCCAGCAAATCTCCTCACCGAGGTGTAAAGGAGAGGGAAGGACCAACTACACCTTCTACAGGTGAGAAGACTGCCACAGCCTTCAAAAAACCTTCATCCCAGTCTTCTGAGAGGAGTTCAAAGTCCTCGACGGCGAAGACATCGACGGCGGAAGTTCCGTCAACAAAAACATCGAAATCAGGATTGATGTCGTCGACGATCCCGTCAACAGTGGGTTCGTCGACGAAGCTACCGCCGACGGCGGGGGCTTCACCACCGACGGAGAATCCGAAGACGCCGACGACGAAGGAGCAGACGACGACGAAGGAGCCGACGACGACGAAGGTGCCGTCGACTAAGGTTACAATGGCGTCGACGTCGACATTAACGACGACGTCGGCGTCAACGACGACGACTTTGACAGTGACAATGGCTGGCGTGTCGACAGTTTCATCGTCGACTATGTCGACGACACCGATCTCGTGGACGCGTATACAACCGTCAACGACAGAACCGTCGACGATATTATCCTCTGAAAAGAGGATTACCATTTCTGTGACTCGGATCACGCCAGAAATGACTTCTCCGAGGAGTGTGTCTCCCCTGCTGCCGACCATGCTCTTTCAAGAAGGGGAGTCAGAGGAGAATGAACAGGATGCGTACAGCTATGCCAATAGTCCCTCCCAGCTTCTTGTCAAATGCCAGGACACTGACTCGTAGGGCGAATACGGCCACAAGGAAGTTGGTCATCTTCAATCGGCCCAGTCGCAACATCATTCTGAACAGAAAATGGTTACAGTGCCATCTTCTTTCCTTCAAGATCTGCATAAGATGATGCAGGACTATAAATCTAAGGCAAGTAGGCCTCTTCCAGTTCGGTCAACTCCTGCTACGCCTACAGGGGCTTCAGCTTCATTCGTGACGCCTAATTTTCCGGCTCAAGCTTCCCCTCAGCCTCAAGCGTCCTTCCATCAGGATTCCTCCGGATTACAAGAGGCCCATGATGATTCCTCGGATGAGGATCAGCAGTCTGATCATGACTCTATTCCCAATATGGAATATGATGAATATATCATTCCAGATCCCTTATCACCAGTCCCGGACCCGGCGGATTCCCCACCAGCGGACATTGGGGGCTTCCATCAGCTGATGGAAAGAGCTGCTGCAAGATTCAAATTAGCCATGCCTAAGGTTACTACAGATTGTTTCTTATATGATTTTAAGGAACCCTTTAGAAAATCAACTAGGTCCATTCCTATTGTGGATCATCTATGGAAGGAGGGCCTAAAGGCTATGAAGCACCCGGCGACGGTGGTCCCTGTGCTACCTCGTCTGAATAAAAAATACAAGGCACCCGATGATAGTCCTGCGGGTTTAACAGGTCACCCAAGACCAGACTCTGTGATCTCGCAGGCAGCGCAGAGAAAATCACGTAACCCCTCTGCTCCCCTAACAACTCCTCCGGACAAGGAAGGGCGGAGGTTGGATAATGTGGGGAAGAGATTCTCGTCGATGGCAAGTTTGCTGGTGCGAGCAGCTAATGCCCTAGCGATCCTGGGTAGGTACGACCACCAGCTCTGGTGCGATGTCGCCCCGTACCTTGACCAGCTGCCTCCGGAGTCTACGTCTGAGGCAAAGAAAATCTTACAGGAGGGAGAAGCGACGTCGATGGAAATCATCGACTGTGCAATGGATATTTATTGGCTGGAGCGGCAGCACTCAGTCGCCAAGGATGGCTCAAAGCTACTTGGTTTCGGCCTGAGATCCAGAACAAGGTCATGGATCTTCCCTTTGATGGAGAGGCATTATTCGGCAAACTCATTGACGACACCCTGCAAGAAATAAAAAAAGGACACAGACAGCCTGGTCCTTGGGGACCCTTCAATACAGAAAGTCTCCTTTCAAGGGATCCAGAGGAAGGGGTGGTAACTACAGAGGATCCTTCCAACAGCAACGCTATTCCACCACAGGCTCAGGTTCCCAGCAATACCGTCAGCCTTATCAACAGCGGCAGGGCCAGTCTATTAACTACTCCAGGCCTTACAATAAGGGAAAACAGGCTGGACGAGGACGGGATTCGTCCAAGCGCCAATAGCGGCCTCCTGGCTCTTCCTACTGGACCCTCCTTCAGGAAATTATCAGTTGGAGGCAGGGTCAACAAATACCTTCAAAACTGGTCCAGGATAACATCGGACCGTTGGGTGCTCAACATCATTCGGAAAGGGCATACCTTGGAATTCACGCAAGTCCCTCCATCCAAGCCCCCGGCAGCCACTCCATCGAAACACCAGCGTCTCCTGCGGCTCGAAGTCCAACAGATGCTCTGGAAGGGAGCGATAGAGCCGGTCCCCTCAAACCAAAGGGGTCAAGGATTTTATTCCAGGTTCTTCTTGGTGAGGAAGACGCTGGAGAAGTGGCGCCCCATTTTAGACCTCAGGGGGCTAAACACCTATCTCATCTCCTTATCCTTCCGGATGGTGTCTCTCCAGGACATCTTGAAGCTTATCAGCCCGGGGGATTTCATGGCCACGCTCGATCTCGAGGATGCCTATTTCCACGTTCCGATTCACCCAGCACACAGAAGGTTCTGCGATTCACAGTAGCCAAGAGCCATTACCAGTTCAGGGTGTTACCCTTTGGACTCCGCTCAGCCCCAAGAATTTTCACAAAGGTGCTGGCGCCAGTAGCAGCTTTTCTGCGAAAAAAAACATTTTCAGGTCTTCCCCTATTTGGACGACTGGTTACTGAAAGCTCCGTCCAGGGAGGCAGCGCTGAAGGCTGTTCAAGCTTGTACCAATTTGTTTCAGAACCTGGGACTCACTCTGAACAACGAGAAGTCTTCCCTGGTCCCGTCCAGAAAAGCTCGCTTCCTGGGAGCCATCTTGGATTCGAGGCTTTCAAGAGCCTTCCCTACTCCGGAAAGGAGGAAGAAATTACAGACCTTGGCCCAGGACTTTCAAACAAAAAAGTGTCTTTCAGTACGCCGCTACAAGTCTCTACTGGGAGTAATTTCATCGGGTATCCCACTAATTCCCCATTGCAGACTAAAAATGCGTCCTCTGCAGGAGCAACTAGACAATCAGTAGTGGTTGCGACCCAATTAGGCAGGTAGGAAAATCTAAAGGGTAAAATCCTTCGCAAACGACCCGTCTCCACAAGTGGTAACAACGGATGCGTCATTGGAGAGTTGGGGAGCAGTGATGCAAGACCTGCATGTCAGCAGTCATTGGTCGCCCCAGGAGAAACACCTCCACATCAACCTGTTGGAGCTCAGGGCGATACGACTGGCTCTGCAAGCCTTTCTTCCTCGCCTGGAAGGTTCACAAGTGCTTATCAGGACGGACAACACCACAGCCATGCACTATGTGAACAAGGAAGGAGGAACCAGATCGCGTCCATTGTCGCAAGAAGCTCAGCAGATCTGGGAATGGGCGATCCTTCAGAGGATATCGCTGAAGGCAGAACACTTGCCAGGCGTCCTAAACGAAAACGCCGACAGACTGAGCAGGTCATCCTCAGTCAGCCACGAATGGGAATTGAATCGGAGAGTCTTGGAGCAGGTCTTCAGCCAGTGGGACAGATCGGAGATCGATCTTTTTGCCACTCCGACCAACAAGAAATGCCGGTCTTATGCAAGCAGGCTACCCCATCGAGTTTCACTGGGGAGTGTGCTTTCGATAGCATGGTTGAGGACATTTGTCTACGCTTTTCCTTACATACCTCTGATTCCTCGGCTCATCAGGAAGATCAAGGTGGAGCCGTGCAGGATGATCCTGATAGCTCCTGCTTGGCCGAGGCAGTTCTGGTTCACGGAACTCCATCTGCTGTCGATAGCCCCTCCTCTTCCTTTGGAGGTTCTGCCAGATCTCCTCACGATGTCCGACGGACAAGTTTGTCACCCGGACCCGCAGTCATTACACCTGACTGCATGGCTGCTGAGCAGAGAGAACCTACCCATTTCAAGTGAGATTAGGGAGGTCCTTTCTCAGGCAAGGGCTCCTTCTACGAACAGGACTTACTGTCTTAAGTGGAAAAGATTTTGTTGTTGGTGCAGGAAAAAAGGCATTGATCCCTTCACTTCCAAGCCTCATCAGGTCCTTCCTTATCTGCTGTCCTTGGCTAAGTCGGGACTAGCCCATTCATCAATTAAGGTCCATTTGGTGGCAATTTCAAGGTACAGGAGGACTGGGTATGGGCCTTCCTGGTGGTCTTCCAGAATTGTCAAACAATTTCTAAAGAGCTTGTTCAGAGTCTATCCACCAGCGAAGCCGCCCCCTCCGACATGGCATCTGAATCTAGTCCTTTCTCAACTCATGAAGGGCCCGTTTGAACCAATCCATCGTTCTGACATGAAATACCTTTCATGGAAATTGTCTCTCCTCCTCGCTCTCACGTCAGCTAGGCGTGTTGGAGAATTGAAGGCCTTGACTATCCAAGAACCTTTCCTTCAATTCAAGAAAAACACTGTAATCATGAGAACTAATCCGAGGTTTATGCCTAAAGTTCCCTCGGACTTCCACTTGAATGAGCCGGTCATTCTGAAGGCGTTCTTTCCTCAACCGGCTACACCAGCAGAAAGAGCATTACATTCGCTAGATGTGCAACGGTGCTTGAAATTCTACTTGGAGCGTACTAAGGGTTTTCGGAAAACCTCAGTTATTTGTTGCCTTCGGGGGTCCAAGCAAGGGCCTTCCACTATCCAAACAAGGTGTTTCTAGGTGGATCACGAGTGCCATTCTGCATTGTCACACTGCTGCAGGAAAACCTCTGACTGGGAAAATTCGAGCACATTCCACGAGATCTGTGGCCTCCTCAACAGCCCTCTTCGCGGGGGTGCAGATTAAAGACATTTGCAGAGCTGCTACCTGGAGCAGCGTTCACACCTTTACCAGGCATTACTGCTTGAAGTCCTTACAACAGGATGATGCAGCAGAAGGACAGGCTGTCCTGAGGAACCTCTTCCAATGATTGGTGAGCTTTCCTTTCTTTCCCACCTTCCGTCTTTCACATTTTGTATCTTTGTCATGTTGCCAATCGCTATGTTGTGATGATGTAAAAATGTGGTTTTGTTGCTAACTGCTTGCTACTCTAATACAAAGCATGGGAATCTATGAAAGTTCCAATACTGGGGTAAGAAAACAAGTTACTTACCTGTAACTTTGGTTCCCCAGTATTGGTAACTTTCATAGATTCCCATGCGCCCACCCACCTCCCCGAGGAAAGCTCAGCCTACTACAGATATGGTGTCTTAGTACTCAACGGCTATGAAAATCTGAGGCACTGAGGTTCCTTCAGGAAGGTTCTAAGTGGTGAGGCACTTCTGATTGGCTGAGGCCTAAGTTTGGTCTCTTTTACACACAGAGGGTGATATGCTACAAAAGAGAATGAGGCCTAGGCCTTTTTCCTTGGTCTTTTGTACCTACAGCTATGGTATTTTTGTTACCGAGACTCCCATTCCGACGACAGGGAATAATATAAAGCATGGGAAATCTATGAAAGTTACCAATACTGGGGAACCAAAGTTACAGGTAAGTAACTTGTTTTCTTTTATAGTAAGTGCTGTTTTCTTTCTTCCCATCTCCCTGTCTTTTACGTGTTAGAATGTGCCTTTAAAAAGGAGATTTGTTTGTGTCAGAATTCTGTGGACTGTATTATCGGCATTGCTGATTTGTTAGATACACATTTCGGGGAATACAATACAGAATGTTTATTAGTTTATGATATGACATATATCAGAACAGAAAGTTGAAAATTACCTTTCCCAATATATGCTGATATATTTGTTTTAAAGCGAGTTGTTTTTATCTTGAGGAATGTCAGAGAAAATAACATGCTGCCTCATTTTGCACTGAATATAATACGCAAAATGATTGTAAGTTTGAAGTGGTAAAAGGTTGAGCAGCAACAAAGCAAACATTACAAAATGTATTGTGTATTAATATGATTAGATGTTTAAATATATTTTCAGAGACTCCTTTTGGCCAAATGGTATTTTAGCCGAGGAGGTTCCACGAAGAGACAAAGCTATTAGAATGAGAACTAGAATGGCTGGGAAAACAAAATTGTTGGAAATAATGCCTGGTAAGTGGCTTCTATTAAAATAAATGTTTTTGAATAATGCATTTTTAATTCAGAGTTGCTCTAAGTATAGTTGCGAAAACAGTTGTAAGCAAATATTAAAGCATTCTTTGTCTCTCTGGACTGTGCAAAGGATTCTCGGATGAACTGGAAAGACTCCCTAATTATGTTATTACCTCTGATTCCCATGTCTTAAGTTATACATTTGTATGTTACTTTTAAAATATACATTTGTCACTTATAATATCTATAGTAGAATCAGAATTTCAAACACACCCGTGAGGAAAGAATGTACAGTTTTTAGTAAACCAATAATGATCTTGTTTATAGTTTTGTTAAGGTCATGTTGCAACCAAGTAATGTTTATATGAACTATAAGATTTTCTAAGTTTTGTCCGCCTGCACTGCTGAATTTAACTCCACTGCAATTGAACAGGACCTACTAATGCCTGTGCAGTGCCTGCGACAGATGAGATTTTTCACATCTTGCCTTTCAACCTCAGTTGACTAGCTGCCTAAGGGTAGCCTGACGGTAGCTGCAATTTTCACCACATGGCCCTTAAATAAAGCTGGGTCAGACACAGTGATTCATATGCACACATTGTGTGCTTGCACTTTATTTTATGACGACTATTTGCTTCTGAAATCAACTCGACTGCATAGGAGTGGGGTGGTGCGGGACCTGGTTGAAACCTAGGGCTTTCTGACATCTTGCTTTTACTACAGTGGATCAGCCGCTAAGGGCCTCCTGACAGAATCAGAACTTTCAGCTGCTTGCCCCATAAAGAAAGCTTGGTGAGATGGGTAGCGACATCGACCTAAGTGTACAAAGTACAGTTGCCAACTAGCTAGCAGGTGATAGATTTAAGGGCACGGGCCAGGCAACCTGATACATTGATTTTCAGTTTAGTGACAGGTAAGTCATAGTTGCATTTCCTCTGTAAGTTATGACTATGATTAATTTAGGAAACAATCTGGTTAAAAGACTCTACATGATCAATATTAGTAGGCCCCCAACAAAGCCCTGTTTACATCTACCATCGCCCTACCTAGTGTTCAATTAGAATAAACAACAATTATAACTAATTTATTTCATATGAATTTGTTTTACTTCTGTTCACCCAGGCAGAAAGAGGCAGTTCAGCAAGTTGTACAAGTGACTAAAACATTTAGGTATTTATAAAAATATACGCCGAAAACGTGGTTAGTACAATTGATGTAATGTATTTGGAAGATTCGGAAACATTAAAAAACCAAGACCCCCAGCTCCCAATGCAATTATGGCCAACCGTCATTATGGAATTCCTTTATAAATAAGTCTGTTTTGTTTTTTTCTTGGAGTTGCGCACTACTATCTGGCTTTCAAAAACAATTTAGTGAAACAAACTGTATCTATTGTACTACCGTATATATGCATTAAAAAACAATACAGCAATACCCATAACAAACGGAACCTTGTACCAATAATAAAGACCTTTCACAGACCAGTCATTCTTTAAAAATAAAATGCTTCAATATTGTTTATCAAATGGGGAAAAAAGTTACAAAAAAAAAGCAAAATAATTTTTGTAAATTACTCCTCGATGGCTCTCTGTATGAAAGAATCCAGATTTTGTCCCATTCAGAGTGGAGCATTAGAAGTAAAGTTGCCCTGTTTTTCCTATTTGTTAATCCTGTGGATTATTATTGTCCATAGTAATTTCAAACAATCCTCACGAAGATGGTGCTGCCAGTCCGTTGCTTTGACCTCATGTATGGAGAACATATTCATCAATGGTCTTCATCTGGATAGTGGTCTTTGATTTCCTGTATTATTTAGCCATCTATCAGTCTTAGACAAGCTATTTAAAAATCCTATATTTATTGCTGTGTGCTGCAATTCCGAGCCTTAGGCTGGCCATAGTTCCAAATTGTATTTCCTCACTTCTATTGGGGTCCTGTCATGCACGTCACCTCTTTTCTTTCTTTTAGATTGTGGTGCACACCGTCCAGGATCAGCACTTCTTTATGTGGTTGCGAAAATTAAAACCTGACTTGGCGTTCTAGCTCAGTTCATGGATGAGTAGCTTCTTTTCCAACCTAACCAGAAAAATATGCAGGGCTGAGAGGCATCTATTGAACAATATTGATATGTCTCCTCCTTTCCATTTGGAAGGTCCATTATTCACAATACTTTATTGGCTTTTCTTTAATTATTACCCTAACAAATTGGATTGAAAGATCATTCTTTTGAAGTTTAAACTACAAAACTGTTTACTTTAATGAACAACAAACGTAATTTAATCTGCTTAAACAGGAAGTAGCCAGTTGGACCTCTGGAGAGTGGTAATTATTTTCAGTTTTACCTTTAATTAATAAATAAGACCTAGGGTGGTTGGCTTGATTTAAATAGCTAAAGTGTACCGACAAAGGTACTGGAATGCAAAGCTGGGCTTTGAATGTAAAAACAGATCATAATGAGAGATTGTCTCTTTGGCATGAAGCTGGTCATTAGCTGAATTTGTCGCTTCACTATTTCCAATAGAGTAGAAACCAACCAATGGAAAAAAGATGAAAATGAAAACTGTTGACAAAAACAATTTCTGATATTTACCAAATATCCACTGGATGTACGAAATAGGGCCGTATCCAACAAATCTGTTATTATGGTTGTTGAATAGTGAATTAAACTAGAAAGATCATCCATATATGTCATGCCGTTACTTTTTCAGAGGTCGGTGAATGTGCTTTGTGTTTGACAGGCAACTCCTAGTTCTTCCATTAATCCTTATCTTCCAGCACTGATTACTAGGTAGGGGATTGTCATTTTGTAGAAGGCAAATCAAGCGCTGAAAGAGAACAAATGTTATTTGTGGTCCTGGAAAAAATAACCCTGTAATAGCTGCAGTAACACAGTAGACAAACTTATTTATGTCTCATCATCACAAATCATAAATTCATCTTGTACAGTTTCACTCTGCATCATGGCGGCTTGGTCCCTTATAGGGTTCCTAGGTATATGTTAAAATGATTGTAGTGCATACTCGATCCTATAAATTCCTAGTTTATCCTTTTTTGTGTGCCTCTTTTGGGCCATTAATTGATTTAATTGGAGATTTTAGGCTCCAATTTGTGGTTTCTCACACACACACACAGCTGTTGATACATATGGAACCTCGAGTAGCCACATAACAAACGGTGTTTGTTGGCATTTGGTGAGTGAATACATAGAAATAGAATGAAACAAAAATCCCACCAAGACAACATTCCACCATTTACCTGTTCTGTAGACACTGGAGTTGTGATTGGCCTAGTCATGGACCAGTCAAATCAAGTTTGCATTCTGTATATTAACAATGTGTTCCTAGATTAGCACTATAACGAGCAGTGCCTTTCGCTAAGTGTCCACATGTTGAAGTCCTGATCTCACATTCCTACAAGTGATGGTAGTTATCGCCTTTGTGTTCTTAGGACTACAGTAATGCTGCTCTCTTGGTATCCAAAATATACTAGCTTCTGACTGCAAAGCATTGGACATGCTGCAGCCTGTGTACTCTGAATTTCAATTGCTGCAGCCACATTACATCAGTTTTGCACCAACTCCGTTGGCTTCTGGTACAGTGCTATATACACTCTGTTAAAGACCATGTGCATGCACCTCATGGCTTACAGTTTTCGCAGTTTTTGAGACAAAGTTGGTATGGTCCTAAGCACACTTATTCTGGTGCTGCTTTTCCTCTAAATGTCCCATCGCTCGTAAAGATTAACTTTTGTTCTCACTTCTGAATATAAAATAAGGGAACCCTCTATCTGTTAGCATAGGGTCGGCATTAAGATGCACTTATTATTTAGTAGAGCTTTCACATATTGATTATTTCCCATCTACCTAAACCAACACCTTCCATGCTTCTGAATTTCAGGGTCTTGATGTCTTCAAGTGGTAGGTCTAGAAATATTGTTAACATAACATACAGTAGCTTTTTGTGCCTGTTCGAGATTTAAACTAAGCATGTAAAATTCCCTTTATAGTGATTTTTTTCAAAATATCACTGTGATTTTGCATAATTTTTATGCAATTAAGTCTGGTTTGCTAAGTATTTGTGAGATAAAGGCACCAGGTATTATGCTAAAGCTTAATATCATGTAGGTTAGAAGTTTAACATTTAAGTGAGGTGAAAGTTAAACTATTATTTGTAGACTTTAATTAAAAATTATTCGAATGCATTTTGAGCTCATATTGTTGTTTTCCTGCCTTTCCGCAGATGAACTGAAACACATCGTCGGTGCAGAAACAACAAGGAAAGGGATCCTGCGGGTCTTTGAGATGTTTCAATACAACCAATTAAACAGAAGACTGGTATATGTTTTTTTGGAGGGCTTCCTGGAAACCTTATTTCCACAGTTTAAATTTCGCGAGCTATTTAACAAACTTCATTCAAGGTCAAAACGAATGCAGAAATTTAAACAGAGACTACAGTCTTCTCAAGCGCCTTCTTCCCAGAAAAGGTGACACTCTAGTGATCACGTTGTGCCCTCAATGGACTACGATGCTGCTTCGTCCAGCACTGAAATGGCGTGGACGGATCCTTCCTGGCTTGGAACACAAATGCTGTTATTACTGCACCAGTCTTTAAGTGTGATTAGAATATTCCTGCATCTATGAGACCTGTGGCTCTTTTCATTCTCACTTATAATACAACCACCACCAGAACGGGTTTGAATGTTTTCAACATTAAGGTGCTTTTCTGCAACAAAGGGGTGAAAATGGGCCAGAGAGCAAGGAACTATCCTGGTCCTTGCTCGCTTCTTACAGACATCTTGGAGAAAGGAATGGTCGCCTGTCGTTGCCACCTGTGAAGAAGTGTCCAACACCACTTAAAGAAGGAAAGGTTAAGCACAATTGCTATGGAATAATGAAAAAAACGGACTGTTTTTGCACTGGGAATTGTGCAATGCAAGGTTTTGACGTTGTCAGTAAGTGTTGATCATCACATAAAAGATCCCCCATATTGAAGTCTGCATCCCGCCCTTAGGTGCAGGAGCAAACATAAATCTGCTGTCCTTGGAAAAATAAAATGTGGTGTCCACCAGCGGACTTCCTTGGTGAAAGGAGACCTAGTATTTGACAATATTACTTATTGGTTTGAAATACAGTTGTTAAAGATTTAAAGTACGACCTTCATGTTAAGTAGTTTTATTAGCATGATAAAAACAGATGAATATCAACCACAGTTTGGGTTTTTAAAATATTTTAAAGTCACAGATATTAATTTGTGTTACTGTTACTGTGATATGACAATAACATGTTAGGCTAAGCAATTAGCCAGACATTTTATATTAAGTAATTCCTGTTTGAGAACTTTATTCGTAGAGTGATGAAACTGCGAGTAGAGCACTGCTCTACAGTACACACTTATTGCGCATAAGAAGAGCAAGCTTCATTAAGTTTGCCAGTTCTTGCACATGGTGCATCCTACAAAGAAGTATAAAGTGGTATCGGAGATTCCAAGATGACTATTTAGAGTGTGGGTTTACCATAGATCCTTGTATGCCAAGGCATCAAAGATGCATCTATTTTACTTATTTTTTTAATTTTAATAATCATGTTTTTGTGGAAAGGTTTCTACACTGAATGGCTAAATTCTGAATTCAGCTCACCTGTACTTCATTCATACAGTTTACTATAACAAACACCCCAATCAACTGAAGATTGATTGTATAATTACAAATGCAGCACTTAGATGACTGGGCGTTATCTTCAAGCATTTGAATGCTCTGAATACTTGCCGAAATTATTGTGCCATTGCCCAACAACAAATGCACTTGGTTTAGCCTTAATAGTTAAACAGTTTGTTTAAATCTTTTATGTTGGCTCATCAGGTTTTTGCTGCTGGTGTCTGTTAGAGCTAAGTAGTTAATTTTAATATTAACAAAATATGTACCAAATCAAGTAAGAACGGAGATAAAATGATTGATCTAGATTCCACAGTCTACCTTTTTAATTTTGTGCAATATTTTCACTTAACTCATGAGTATCTGGAAAGATGTAATACATTAATTTTAATGGTTGGAGATGCAGAGAGAAGTGTGTGCCCCCAACAACTTACTGTACATTCCGTTGTCACTGCCTCCTTTTATTTAAAGGACTTGTTTTAAAAGTCTTGTTGTCACTCCATGTAATAACTCTTGCTGTAAGTAAGCTCTGCTCATTTGGGAAGAGTTCATATCTATGAGGGAATAACTAAAGAGCACATGTTATGAATATAGCTGTAACTAATGAATTGTGCATATCATTGTACACCGTTAGCTGTGTGCCTAATTATTTTATTAACAAATGTTTTCCTCCCCTGTTCCTTTCGTGAGCAAGAAATAATCATCAAGAATGTCAGTCATTTTATTGAACGGATAAGGACATTTTTATTTGAGTTTGCATTATGTTCTGTCCAACAAATAAGCTGCGAAAAAGATTATTACACTAATAAAGTATTAACAAAAGGCTTATTTTGTCATTGATTTCGGTCTATAAGTAAGTAAATTTTTATTGTATATAGTTAATTAAAACCTTTACAATATTGTTCATATAAAAAAGCAACTTGTACTTTAAAATTAAAGTGTACAAACTAGAGATACATTAAAATAGAGAAACTTTCTAAAATGTCTGTGTACATAGTGATTTTGCCGTTGTACTTGCACTTCGCACAGTCGGATTGGGACCTTTGCCGTCCTTTACCTCAGTGTTCATGATTAGCTGAAGTGCCTTTTGGCAAAATCTAGCGGCCCTACAAGCTGTCTGCAGTTTGTAGCTGTTCAGGGCCAGCATGACGGCCGGGCGGCATGATCTAATTTGAGAAAGACGAAAAACATGAAGTAGGTAATAACGTCTCAAATTTGTTAAAGATGGGCAAATACACAATATTTGCATCAATGATTCTTCCATTTCCCCACATAGTCTACAGAAGGGTGTCGGCTATGTTTGCTTCTATGCAGGTGTGTGATTTTTTAATATAGTATTTTTTGAGCAGCTGGGGATATATGGTTGACTAAATATGGTTGTGGCTCCGACTTCCCATATGTGGCCAACACAGTCCATCCATGTTTTTTATTTGCTGTGGCAGCTTTATCTGTTGTCCATGATATTTGTTTTGCTGCTGCGTTAATCTCTTTTTTAAACGCCACACATGATTGATTTGTGTTCCATGCCTTTTCCATATTAAGAAAAACAAAATGCGAATGCCAGTACTGATACAAAAGATTTAGTTAACAAATGTCAGAACCCTGGACCTGAAAAATTCATTCAAGGCTGGTCGCTGATTGGTAGCTTTGTTTATTTTGTTTAATTTTATCAAAACACATATATTAAAGGCAGTAGACAATATTACATGCTAGGTGCAAAAAGAATGTTGTAGAAAAAAGGGAGTTCTTTCATCCAATCAAACATGTCACAGGCATACAACAATCAACCATTCAAGAACAAAAAGGACAATGTGTAATATATTACAGTGGACAGTATTTACAGTGAACAAACAAACACGAAAATTCTAGAAAAAGCCACAGTCTGCAAAATATTATAGATGATATTCATGAAAAATTGTTTATAACAAACGTACATTTCTTCGACAGCTTTAAATATTCTCTGGTTTAGTTGAACAAAAATAATAACATATACTAAGTAATGTACAAAGGGTAGTGGTAAGCACCAAGACAATTCATATGAGCTTATCACCCATGCAGACTCAAAGGTGGCTGTGGGCCTACGCGTTTCGAATCCTGCTGATCTGAGAGGATTCTCTTCAGGGCCTTTATTTTTTATCTGGAGAAAAGAAAAGAAAAGATTTTAGAGGAAATAATAAGGTGTGTATTAGACAGGATCAACATAAGATTCCTCACTCAGGTAACACCCACTGCTCTACAGCTTGCCACATTAGTGAAATAACATCCGAATTTGAATACCAAATTCGCAGCTAACTAGCTGGAGGAGGAGGTCAGGGGGGGCTTAAATTACATACAGAACTTAATGAGGTACACTGCATGGAGAACAGAAAGAGGGACTTTTAATCTTACCTGCCTAGGCGGGGCTGCTTTGTCAGGGGCGAAGTCAGTTGTAAAAAAAGCAGTAGCACCTAAGGGGCAGTGGGAACGTGTATAATCAGTGAAATGTTCTTATTAGTCCAGCGACAGAATATTCTATGCGCACAGGAGCAATCCATACCTAATCATCTGGAGCCTTTATTTTCAAGTGCAACCGCCGTCGGAAAAGGAAAAAAGGGGAGGCGAAATCTGGAAAAAGTTTGAAAAAAGTTTCAGTTCACTGAAATTGTCTAGAAACACTAAAGTCTTATTTAGTGGCTGCTGGAAGTTCTTACTCGCCAGAAGCACATAGAACGTAAAAAGTTCTTGTAACCGGCGCTTTTTTCCGGGTGTTTGGGAAAACCTATGGGGGAGTCAGCAACCGCGTGTCAGTGCATTTCAAATCTTAGCTGTCAGAGGCTCCACGGCATGAATGAGAAAAGCCGAGGCTTACCGTGATTAATTGCACATCCAACGTGTGAATTCTAGTAACCGATGCTTTTTTCAGGAAGTTGGGGAAACCTATGAGAGAGTCAACAAACTGCGAGTCAGTCCAATTTTAAATTTTTGGCTAGCAGAGGTTCCACGACATTAGGGGGGGGGGTTACGCTTTTAATGCAATTAATTACGGTAAGCCGCGGCGTTCCCCTTCCCCCCCCCCCCCCCTAATGTCGTGGAACCTCTGCTAGCCAAAAATTTAAAATTGGACTGACTCGCAGTTTGTTGACTCTCTCATAGGTTTCCCCAACTTCCTGAAAAAAGCATCGGTTACTAGAATTCACACGTTGGATGTGCAATTAATCACGGTAAGCCTCGGCTTTTCTCATTCATGCCGTGGAGCCTCTGACAGCTAAGATTTGAAATGCACTGACACGCGGTTGTTGTCTGAATAGTCTTTTAGTCCTGCTTTGTTACATTGTTGCAGGGCCAGTAACCCGTTGGTACCAAGCGAGCCGCGCTGAGCGGTCCACGCCCGTGCAATTAATTACGGTAAGCCGCGGCGTTCCCCTTCCCCCCCCCCCCCCCCCCCTAAATGTCGTGGAACCTCTGCTAGCCAAAAATTTAAAATTGGACTGACTCGCAGTTTGTTGACTCTCTCATAGGTTTCCCCAACTTCCTGAAAAAAGCATCGGTTACTAGAATTCACACGTTGGATGTGCAATTAATCACGGTAAGCCTCGGCTTTTCTCATTCATGCCGTGGAGCCTCTGACAGCTAAGATTTGAAATGCACTGACACGCGGTTGTTGACTCCCCCATAGGTTTTCCCAAACACCCGGAAAAAAGCGCCGGTTACAAGAACTTTTTACGTTCTATGTGCTTCTGGCGAGTAAGAACTTCCAGCAGCCACTAAATAAGACTTTAGTGTTTCTAGACAATTTCAGTGAACTGAAACTTTTTTCAAACTTTTTCCAGATTTCGCCTCCCCTTTTTTCCTTTTCCGACGGCGGTTGCACTTGAAAATAAAGGCTCCAGATGATTAGGTATGGATTGCTCCTGTGCGCATAGAATATTCTGTCGCTGGACTAATAAGAACATTTCACTGATTATACACGTTCCCACTGCCCCTTAGGTGCTACTGCTTTTTTTACAACTGACTTCGCCCCTGACAAAGCAGCCCCGCCTAGGCAGGTAAGATTAAAAGTCCCTCTTTCTGTTCTCCATGCAGTGTACCTCATTAAGTTCTGTAGGTAATTTAAGCCCCCCCTGACCTCCTCCTCCAGCTAGTTAGCTGCGAATTTGGTATTCAAATTCGGATGTTATTTCACTAATGTGGCAAGCTGTAGAGCAGTGGGTGTTACCTGAGTGAGGAATCTTATGTTGATCCTGTCTAATACACACCTCTTATTATTTCCTCTAAAATCTTTTCTTTTCTTTTCTCCAGATAAAAAATAAAGGCCCTGAAGAGAATCCTCTCAGATCAGCAGGATTCGAAACGCGTAGGCCCACAGCCACCTTTGAGTCTGCATGGGTGATAAGCTCATATGAATTGTCTTGGTGCTTACCACTACCCTTTGTACATTACTTAGTATATGTTATTATTTTTGTTCAACTAAACCAGAGAATATTTAAAGCTGTCGAAGAAATGTACGTTTGTTATAAACAATTTTTCATGAATATCATCTATAATATTTTGCAGACTGTGGCTTTTTCTAGAATTTTCGTGTTTGTTTGTTCACTGTAAATACTGTCCACTGTAATATATTACACATTGTCCTTTTTGTTCTTGAATGGTTGATTGTTGTATGCCTGTGACATGTTTGATTGGATGAAAGAACTCCCTTTTTTCTACAACATTCTTTTTGCACCTAGCATGTAATATTGTCTACTGCCTTTAATATATGTGTTTTGATAAAATTAAACAAAATAAACAAAGCTACCAATCAGCGACCAGCCTTGAATGAATTTTTCAGGTCCAGGGTTCTGACATTTGTTAACTAAATCTTTTGTATCAGTACTGGCATTCGCATTTTGTTTTTCTAGATATTGGCTCAGCCATACTGATTAGAGCCACCCCATTTGAGTTTTTAGGTTTTCCATATTAAGGCTTGAGACAGCGTTCTCCCATACCATTTTCCATGAGTTTTTTGTCTTTCTCTGGTTATTTATCTCAGTCCAACAATGGCCCATAAGGGTGTCCTCTTCAGCAGCTTAGTTTCCAGCATGTTTTTAATATTGCTGCTTGTCTGATTTGGTGCTGGTTTAGTAGACCGAATTCCAAGCGGATCTGGGATTGAGATACGAACCTTGGAATATGAAAGATGTATTTGAACAACTCTGATTGTTGTGTGTTCAAAAAGTTAGCATCTTTTCCCTTGTACAACTCCGATCCATACGTGAGAGATGGGAAAAATTTTGCAGATATTATCTTCAACAAATGCGAATTGGATGGACAATTCATTTTTCTTTTTAACAAGTTTAGGGTGAGGCGTAGTTTGATAGCCTCTGTAAGACTGATGATCTTTCAGCGACCACCTAGCATCGACTACAACTCCAAGTATTTGTACGTGAAGGTCTGCTCTAATGTGTTGCCTGCAATTTGCCATTTAAAGGATTTCCTCCCTGGCCGAGCGGCAAAACAGACAATCTTCGTTTTTTTATAATTAATTTGGAGCCCTTGTGCACAGATGTAATCGTTGAGCTTTGTGATGGAACGTTGAAGGCCCAACGGGGTCTGACTGCAGAGTACGATGTCATCTGCGTACTGTATGCTCCTGATTTTGTGGTTGGCTAGCTTTGGTGGATCACTTTCTGTTTCCGCAATGCACTTCAGTCTATAGTATTTGCTTATGACTGGTGCGTGTGGTTTGCCAATTCCATGATGTGCACATCAGTTGTGAGGCACGAGTTTAGGATGTCTTCATGATATTTGCATGGGTGATGCTTAAAAAGAAAACGTTAATATTTAGCTCCACTCTCCACCATGGGTTGAGTTTAGCTGAGTTTTAGGAGAAAATTCCCTTTTGTCAGGATTTTAGCACTGGAGTTAGGTGGCATAAGATACTGTATATTTTTCATGCAGGATGTTAAGAAACGTATAGCACTGACGAGGGATATTCTCAGTTCTAACAGGATGTATGGATGACCCCAGGTACTGAGAATGGATCCTTAAGTAAAGCTCAAGGCATTATGGCAAGTTCTGAGCTTGCTCCTCCCGGTCTTACTTCTTACTGCGCAATAAGAAGGCGAACCATTGAAGACTATTCTGTGAAGCCCATGTGGTTTATCTGAAATAACCGCTCAGGAAAATTTGTATCAAATCAGCAACGTTATTCAGAACAAAGGGAAAAAGGGCATTACCATCATCCTATATACGCAAGGCAGTTTGCATTATCTAGACTGTGATAGGTTCAATGTTACTTCCAGAATGGTGAGTCTCCCTCCTGAAAGCCTTTGATAAACTGTGTGGCTGCACATTTCACAATGGCAGCTCGTTGAAAAGGGTAGTTGTATATGGTTTGAAATTTTCGAAGAGTTTGGTTACTTTGCCAATTTTAAAAGAGGCAGACAATGAACCTTGTGATAAGGGGGAAGTTTATTACCTGTGGTCCATTGTCAATCAAGAGTGGGAATGAAGTTTTAAGGATCTTCGAAGGTAGATGGTCAGGAGAGTATCTGGTGGGCTTGAGATATGTTGTGTTTTTTTTATCAGGTCATCTTTTGGAAAGTGGTAGGAATTTTGAAGGTTTAATTTTCATCCCATTTATCGACGTTAGTTATGATGCATGGATTTTAGAAGCGGAGTGTCATTTTCAGTGGTGTTTTGCATGGTATGATTGGCTTAAAGTTTGATGTCTGATTGTGTTTTTATAAATGCTCTACGTTCCTCCTCAGATGGATACATATAGAAAATTCCTACTGAGTAAGTCTTGGCCCCGGGATATATGGGACCCTCTGAGACAATACTTGACTAGCAAGAAAGCAGAACACTTAGAGGACGGCGCAACCCAGTCATGTCACTTACCCTGAACAGTATAAGCTTCTCACTAGACCACTTGTATGTAGTTAGGGATATGCATGTACCTGTCCTAATGACAGACTATGTGAATTATGTTCTACTTGATGCACCAGGTCATACACTGTCCTGGCAATTACTACTATGCTGGCTAATTAATAAAGTTTAAAAAAACATAAATGCTCTAAGAATATTCTGACTAATGCCTAATAGTAGTTCAGCAGCTTTTATATTTTGTTTTTGAAATAATGACAATTTGAATAATGCCATCCTTTTATTTAGCTGAGCGAAGCTTGGAGAGCAGTAGTAGGGGGTTTTTGGGCAACCAACGAGGCTGTTTTCCTAACTATACCTCCTATGTGGCTAACTTGCATTCCTGGGTAGAGAATACTGAATTTTCAGTGCTAAATGGAAGATACTATTAACAAGGGTTTGGAGTTTCTCATTCTAATCTTTTACTTGTAAAGTAATGTCAGAGGAGGATTAAGTTTCAAACATTTTTTATTGATGGTTCATTGGTGGCAGAAAGCAAACTATTCTTAAGGCATTCAGAGGAGTGCGAATGCACCACGTTAATAAGGTTATGTCCAACTTCAAATAGTTTCTGTAAAGATTTCAATCTGATAGACATCTAGTCGCAGATTCCTTACCTTTGAACTCCCAGGCGTAAGGCTGGATCCAGAAGACTTTTCTTAGCAGTACCCCTGCACACCGGTAGGTGGCGTTGGTCAACTCCATATGATGTTGTCCGCGTCATGTTTGTTGTCAATATAACTGCCACTCCAGCGCACTGACATCAGTTCTTTTCATTCCACATCAGCCAGCGCAGATCTGTTGAAGAGAGCTTCCCCTCTGTCATGTTTTGACAGACTTTTTGTCGAACTGCTTTTGGTGTGCTAGGGATGTCTAACAAGAAGACCTTGGGGTTGAAGCCGTGGGGCACCTTTGACCGTGCCATGTCCATTCCAGACCCCCCAAAAAGTTGTCATAACAAGATCTAGTGTAGTTCCTATTTTCCCTATAGGCCCTGCGCATTGGAATAACATAAACAGCAGTGTAGACGTAGGACTGCGGTCTTCTAGGTCTCTACTGACTATGTTAGACTTAATTTAGGTTTGCGCCAGCTAGCTCAGAGGTCACTGGAAACTTTATTGACTGAATAGGAAGTGGTCAGCTTCCCTGGCTCAGACAAGAAGGGATTCAGCTTCCGACAACCGCATAAACATGACAACTTTGCTCCTCAGAATAAGAGTCAATCTGTAGAGTCGTGTGAAACAATAGACCGCTATTTCACTCAGTCAGTTGTGCAGATTTACTTTCACCAGAGTGCAGAGAATGGAGAGACGGGCGTTTTCAATAAAAGATATTATTTATTGAGCAGTCTTCCTTCTCATGCAAGAGAAATGAATTGCCACAATTGCAAGACTTGTTATTATGAAATGTGCGTACAGTAAAAGGAGTATTACGAAATAATACTGTAAAAGCATTGATATGGTTTCTTAGCCATAAGATAGTTAAAAGGAATAAAATATATACATTCATGTATACATTGGCTAACGATCTCAACTGGTTCTTCTAACTACGCCTACCCCGGTGTACCTGACCTAAGCCTAATACATGGGAGGGAGTAAGTAGGTAGCAATTTAACCACATCGCTGCTGTGGTTATTTTTCCCCTGTGCTGGAAATTGCCATTTTGCTGGTGTCATGACGAGCTCAGCTCGTCATCAGCACAGCTCAACTGTGCCTCATGACGAGCTGAGCTCGTCATGAGCATGGAAGGGGTTAAGTTGGTTTTGCCAAGAGTTTGTTTCAAGAATTCTCTCTAAGGGTTAAGTCAGCACCGTACCTCTGGAATAGAATGCAGGAGGTCTGGTATCTCCTTCTTAGGACCCGATATCCCAGTCACCCGCAAGGGTAGGCTGGAAACGCCGGAGCTGGATTTTCTCGGCAGGAGAAAAGACAGCGTCTTTTTCAGCACGTCAAGGAGGAGGGGCATCTGCTGGGCTCTCTGCAAGGGGACAGCTGTTCTGCTCCAGTATTCACCACCACTGTGTGCTTGCTTAAGGCAACGTTGGTATATTTATACCTGAAAGGTGCTGAGTTTGACGTAAGTTTTTGGACATAAGACATCAATAAAGATGTCGCTAAGAGCTTGTCGTTCTTACAGTGCTCGCAGGAGTTCTATTACTAATCAAAACAAAGCAAGCGGGGCTTTCCCAGGTTGCTGGGGGTTTGGTATGTCGAAATAACTCTGTGTGCTATCTAGGAATCTAAGGAAGTGGCTTCTGCTGTGTCATGGACTGTCATGGACTGCAGAGGCGAGTTACTGAAATATGGCTCTGATTCTTATGCCATTATAGGGATATGTATTGATTATAGCCGTATAGGGGCATGAGGTCACAATATTGATCGGGGTCCTAGATAGAACACATCAAAGTCAAAATAGTTGTGTAATCTGGAAGAAATTCCAGTACGCTGGGTTAATAGTGATAATTCTTTATGTAGAAGTGTTGTGACTCATTTCAGGGATTCTGAGTTGGGCAACAAGAATGTGAAAATCCACCAACACTTGTTCGCCCCTTTACATGGCCATCCAGCCTGGGGCTTCCTCATGGCTGCCCTGGGCCGGATGGCCATGTAAAGGGGCGAAACACATGTTGGCTGTTTTTCACATTCTTGTAACCCATCTCAGAATCCCTGAAATGAGTCACAACACTTATATATAAATAATTATCACTATGAACTCAGTGTGCTGGATTTATTTCCAGATGACACGACTATTTTGACTTGTCGTGACAACTTTTTTGGAACTCTCTTGTGATTAGGGGGTTCGGGGTTTCACCCTGTCAAGGACAAGTACCTCAACTACATTTTGCTCAATATAAAACGGCCAGTAAGGGATCGGGCCCCATCACCCCTTTATCTCCCTGAATTGCAGTTACAGACCCCCACTTAGTCTGTCTGTGGTGCCTAGAGCACGACCATGACAATAAGTTGTGCTCCAATTCTGGGCCATGGCGCCAAAGGCTTTGAGGGAGCGGTTCCTAAAGGTGCTCCTGGCCCGGCGTCGTTCACCACAGAGGCCGCATTGCAAATCTTGCTCTCGGTCGAGAGGAAGGTCCGAGCTCAGCTCTGGTGGATGGAAGTCTTCTTAGTCAAAGTCAGGTAAGAGGCACCACAAAAAGCACAAGAAGTTGAAGTGTGCCTTGACTTTGCTCTGTCTGTCCTGTGACATGACGAGACAAGACGGAGGAACCTCAGTGTTCGAGGGCCCATTCCTCTGAGCCTTTACCTGGCTCGGCTCCATGTTTCACCTCCCTTTCTAGGGCGGGGAGCTACCCCACCCAACTTAGAGTTTTATGATGCCATGTGCGCCATATTTGGGCGGCCTGACCCTGCCAGCATGCCCTCAGGCCCTGCAGGCTCAGTTAACTGAGGAGTCCCAGTGGGCATCGCTCCTTCGGCCCCGGCCGCAGCTCCACAGCCTCCTACTGGACTCATTCCCGGGTCCAGACCAGCACCGGTCGCACCCCCACAGTGACTTTCCCCGGCTACGGAGGAGGGGCGTTGTTCAATATGGTGGTGCGTAGGGCTTCGGAGGTCTTGGACCTGCAGCTCCCTCCGGTGGGAGTCGAGACTAATATCTTGACAGAGGTCCTGCAGCCTGGTGTCTCCAGCTCGGAGCCCTTGCTGCCCTTCTATGTGGTCTTCACAGACTTTCTTCTGGGCACGTGGTCCAAGTCCAGCACAGGGACTCTTGTGTATAGATTTAAAAACAGAGGGAGACCCTGATACTAAGAAAAGGGCCGGGGTAAACACTATGGAACAACACAAAGAATACCTTTTCGAGGAACTTCTCTATTGTGCCAAAACATCTCCGTATATAAGAGCTAGCGTCAGTATGGATCATGTGCTATGTATAAATACAAACATACAAAAAACTATAATAGATGCCACAATCTATTAAAAATACATTAGAAACAAACAGTTTAGTTTCTAATGTATCTGTGAAGATATTTATTTGTTTTGTTAAAAAATAATCCCATTGAGAGAAAATAAGTTCCTCAATACGTTAAAAACATGTTCTCATAGAGAAATGACAGACTATGTACATAAAAAAATTAATAAACAATTTTTTTTTTTAAACAAGTAAACTTAATGACGAGTCGACGCAGCGGTTCAGTAAACTGTACTTTCTTCACCTTCAGGACAAAAAGTATTTCATCTAAATAACGAAAGACATCTATTAAGACAGAAAAATACATCAATACTGTTAAGCTTTTCGTGGCATTTGAAGTTCATTAAACAAACATTTTAGAGAAATCATTTTGAGAAAGTCAAAAATTATCCACAAAAATACGCTAACACATGATCCATCGTATAAATCAAGAAAGGGTACTTAAATCAACCCACCTAATTTCGTAAATATGAGACCCAACGTTCTAGTTGTCTCAAATATCCTTCAATAGCTTGTAGTTAGAGGGCAAAAACCTCATCCAACATTGTTTTGAGGCTTATAAATCTAAAAAATTGAAATACATAATTTTAGAATGTAAACAAAGAATAGATTCAAAAAGCAACCTAATAGGGAAAAGCATACCTGGATAATGCTATGAGGCTTCTAGAGAGTTCTGATAGAGCAACCAACGGTTAAAATTATGAAGGGCTGTTGTAGATAAAGGCCTAAATTCCAGTTTAAAGACTGGGCTTAAGTTTTACGTGAAGAAGAATATGCCCTTACCTTTATACCTCCGTGTAGCTCCGTGGAACCTATTCAATACGTTGCCACTAGATTTTTATATGATGTTGGTAGGAAAAGAGCTAGTGCGTTGATCATAGAAAATGGCCGTTCCCTCTCTACCATTGCTCAGAAGAATGAAACATTACTTTCTGGTTCAGCGAGGACTGAATGGAAAGTGAAAAAAGACCTCTCTCTTGGCGATCTCAATTTGGACAACAAGGTGAGATCGGTAAACACTGAACAGCATGTGGCTTCTTGTTCTCCCAACGGTGTTTATTTTCAAGACATCCTCCCCTCCGGTGCAAGCTCATGAAGCCTGGTTATCATTCCAGATAGTGTATTTACCAAACTACTCGTATGTAAAACACTGTAAGAATACTGCTTTATAATTTAGAACTACATTAGCTAGGAAGCACCACTTTATTCAGTATGTCTGCACCACCAGAAGTTGATTCCTTCTTTTTCCAACATCATCCCCGAGTTTTCCGTCTGAGGATTATGATTATGTATGTGTGTATGTTTGTTTCCGTCTTTTTAAGCATATGTTTGGAGTATAACAATGAGAAATTTCTTCACAAAACGGGCAGATAATCGCCAGGTACAGAATGAAGGAGTTTGTATCAGAAAAAATGAAAGATATATCATGGGATCTTTTTTGCATAATAGTATGATTCCACGTGATGGTGATGTGTTTTTAAACAATCAAATCTGGTTGTTTACTCTGTTTTTTATCTTTGCAGATACCGATTTGGTTCTTGTTAACAAAAGGGGCCGTTGTACCCCAATTTTTCAAGCTTTGCTAATTTTTGCAGGTTGGCTTTTGAAAGATAGGCATACAATATATAAACTAGTATTATATTTTGAGTGCAGTAGGGATCACACTAGGTCCTGACGAGTTAAGCAGTGGGGACTGCTTACGAAACATATTCACCCAGTAGGGGTGTGCCGTGGTGGACAAACCAGAGGAGGAAGACAAGAATGTACGAGAATGGTGGGCTACCAAGATGATTTACTGCCTATTATCCCGTTTCAGAAGGAGCCGTGGAGAACACAAAACATATCTTTGCAAGAAACCGAGGAGGAACAGAGTGCGGGCGCCTTTAATTGGAGCTTCGTCAATGACGAGACTCCTCCCACAAATGACGTCGGGTGGTGCAGCCCGACACAAGAGGAGGAATTTCCGGAAGAGAGAGTGTGTGGTGAATCCCGAGGAGGAAGGCGCGGCCTGGAGAGAGCAGGAGAGAAACCAGAGACTAACCGAAGGAAGAGACTGCAAGGATACGAGGTCGAGACCGGGAACCAGCACGGAGACGCCAGGGGGCCAAGGACCCCACGAGTCGCCCTGCCACGTTCCCAGGAGAAGAGCGTGGCTGGAACAGGTATGGGGCAAGGTGGCGGGTTGGGCTGGTCGTAAGGAAGACCAGTATAATCATAGGGATGGGGGAGGTAGAGTGAGAATCCTTTCAGTCTCCGTAGTTAACTTTTATAATCAGAAGGGGGAAAGGATCACTTGTCCTGCTTAAACCTTGGGTTCACAAGTCGAGGAACTGGTATCTCCCAAACATATATGACCCTCATACACGTGTATATTAGTAGTCTCTCTTCAGCGGTATATACTGTGTCCCCGCTTTTCTACACGTGCGTGCGTAATCATTGAGTCATTTTTTGTCTTGTGCACCCTCCACCAGGAGGTTTTGCCTTAGGTTTAAGGCAGTAGTGATTGTGGAAAGTGGGGGGTCTAGTGGTGGTGTTGTTATTAAAAAATCCGTATAGCCAGACAAAAACAATTTAATAAGTCTGGATTCGGACTGTAATTAAAATTTCTGGTGCACTTTGCGAATTGATAAGGGATTCGAGTGCACTATGTAAGATTTTTTAAAAAGAGGTCAACATGTTTCAGCCATGATTTGCTGCCTGCAGCTGAGTACACATAAATCACTGGGTCTCGTTGGTGGCTGTGATATAAGCTGTGTGCAACAGTGATGCCTCCATTCCCACCGTTTGATATGCTGCACCTTTAGCATCTTAATTGAGTGTTTTGGCTATAAAAGTGGAAACATATGGCTGCCCTTGGGAAGCTGCCTCACTCGTGTGTGCTAGTCACCTCGACTATTAAAGTGCCTTTGGATTGATGGCTCTCTTTCATACATATGCCCCGAGAGTGGAATAACTTCCACATCTCAAGTCGATGAGAATTGCTAGTTGAGAGGATTTCCAAACCTATAAACTCTGGATCTCTTCCTTACGTGACTGAGTTTAATCTTAACTCCATTTTCTATGTAATTTTGTTTTCACATAACATGCTTCCACATGAATCTTGCAATTTCTCCCACCCGCCTCAGTAAATATTTAAATCACCTTTTCAGTCCGCCTTCTTTGATCCCTGCCTTGTCTCACCCCTACATGGTTTCTTTGCTTTGTCGTTTTCTCTTTTGACCTTTCTTTCGTGGCCCAAATTGATGACACACCGGTCATTCTCAGAAAGGACAGCATTCTTTATTCGGTCCAACTGTAGCAATTGTATAACCGCAGTTGCAGATGGTGAAGTCTAATGCATTGCTCTTGAACTCCGATAAAAGGGCAGGTTGTTGTGATGGAAAGTTCTCGAGCAGTCTGGTCAAGAATTGATGGCCTTTTGATTATGGTCCACCTCTCTTCCCAGTGGCCTCAATGCGAAACCTGCAATTCTTCATCAAAATGTTTTATTTGGTTACAATTAAAGTTTGCAATAAAATATACAATATTAAAAAATCACAAAATGTGTAAACTAATGTACAATAGAGCATAAAACCAATGAGAAAACATATTCACAACAAATACTTTTCATACTGAAAAAATCAGGTTAACAAAAAACCTCTGAAAATCTACCAAATCGCAGCAAATCTGGAGACTGCCCGAAACATCTCCCCACCCCAGTTAACGTGCTCCTAAACTTAAAAGATTTCTGGATATAATTTACTACACCCCAACAAATTTACCTCGATTAAAGCATTTGCAAATATAAAGCACTGGCCTAAATTGCCTAATATTTTTAGAACTAGAGATAAGTTTCAGGGAACGTTTTCTAGCTCTGCTTTAAAAGGCATAAAGGGCATAGTCCCAATGACAATTTTGCAGCATATCCTTTTGAGAACCTGGCGAAGGATTAGCATCTAAGAAATGTACTGTATTGAGCCTTATCCGAGTAAGGAAGAACCTGCATTGTGAGTTGGTTAATCCGATCAAATAATTTTCTTTTGCCAGGGTAGTCTTAATAGTAAAATAAGACATGATAGGTTTAAAAAAAAAAACTTTTTTTTTTAGATTTCATACAGTCTCTTCTCTCACGACACATACTAAGGAAGCGGGCTGTAACAGAAACCTTACAAGATTTGGTCATACTTTCAGGATTACTGTACAGATAAGAAAGACCCACGCTAAAACAATGTATTTTAATATAATTTAGCCATGGGATCGTTCTGGCATTTCCTAATATCAGACATTCTTCTAAAACCTGTAAATTAAAATAAGTTTCAGACTTGGTCCAGATTGATACCCCGAGCCTCTAAGGGCTCAATTTAATATAGACTCAATATAATCTAGATACAATTTGACATGGCATATACATGTCTAGGTGCCACAAGGGACTACCGAACACGGTCGAACTGTTCAAAAGGGCAGTTAGGCAATGCTTGAAGGGCTAGTCTGACCAGTCAGTGTGTGAGCAGGTTTTTTGGCAGTTTGAGGGCCAGTTTTTTGGTTTGGGCGGCTGTTTGTTTTACAGTGGATTCCCTGATTTAAGAGCAAGCATTGCATGCAGCAAGCGCAAATGCATGATGTCTCCCTTACCAGAAAAACACGTATACAGTGTGTCGTTATAAGTTCAATAAGGACTGGCAAAGCCAATAGACCTAGACTATGTGAGAGCTATTGGCAATGTGTTTTAGCCATGTTGTGCACCAGCATGGCTGCTGTTCAGCACGGCTAAAAGTTAATGGCATAGAGCATAGTGACACAGAGTGTTCTTGCATTTCAAAGAGTGGAGTAAATTGAGTGGAGTATCGTAGAGTGGCGTGAAGTGGGGTGGATTGTCATAGAGTGTCGAAGAGGCCTGGAGTGGAGTAAAGTGGAGTAGAGTGGCACTGAGTGGAGTGATTAACGCGATAAGCAGCAGCTCAAAGCTGTTGTCTCTGCATATGTATCAAATTAATCCAAAATCCTGGTGTATGTGTGTGTCCTAAAGCCACATGGATATAGTGCGAGAGTAAGAGATACGCCAGCAAAATGAAAACACATACCAATGGTTTGTAATGGATGGGCTCTATATCATTTTTAGGTTTGTGTAAGATTGCGAACAGACTGTGCATGCACATTGTGTCTGGTGTGATCTAAAAATCTTTGCAAATGGGGCCATTTTTTAGCTAGTTGATTCTCTAATGGGTGCCACTCTTATTTTGGTGTCTGATCCTATTTTCTGTTCAAGTCCAAAACACTCCCAAGGCTTGCATTCGCTGCATACCTATGTGATCAATATACCCCCCCAGAGGCCTGTTTCATAAGTACCCATCAGAACACATTTGGACCTATCCATGGTGACCATTTGTTGAATTGGTTAGGCCCCCAATTTAGTTTAAAATCTAAAAAGAGATTCAGTACTAGCAAAATCTGCAATTGTATCTGTTCCCAGTGGTTTCAAGTCAAACATTCATCAAACGACCTGAGGCGAGGGAAAGATGAAATTGTCCCAATCCTCAGATTATTATGTAGACTCCATCTGATAGAGACTTCACGTTGCAGATTCCCTACCTCTGATTTTTTCTTGGCGTCAGACTTGATCCAGAGGATTTTTTGTGAGCAGTACCCTGTGCGCTGGTAGGTGGCGTCTTTCGGCTCTGCATGCATCGCACGCACCAGATGCGGCATTGCGGTACCTATATAGGCACCACCTAGGCACCCTGACGTCCTTTCTTTTCTTTCTGTGCCAGCCACCACTGATCCAGGGAAGAGCTAACCCTCAGTCACATTTTGAATGGATTTTTTCTAAGTTTTGTGAAGAATTTTGAGGTTTTCCTCCAGGGTGTGATATTATGTAATCTAAGAAGACTGGATTCAAGCCCTGGGAAGCCTGTCATCTATCTATGTTGGTGACAGACCTGCACCTTGTCTGCATGTGGTGTCTGAAGCGCAACCACAATGTGAAGTTGTACCCTAATTGTAGCACCATAAATTTGAAATCTTTGAAGGAGCAATCCCTAAAGCTCAAGGTGGCCCTTGTGCGACTCCTTGCAAATCGAGGCTTTGGTCGAATGGAGGGTCCCGGGAGCAAACACAGAGCCCGAAGTTGTCATTGTCCCAATCCAAGTTCTCAGGGTAATTGAAGGGGCAAGATATTGATGCAGTCTTCGACTTCTCTTTGTCTGTCGGACGACGAGACAAGGGGGGGCATCAGCATTCAAGGCCTAGTTCCTCTCCGCCGGCACCTGGGCAGGTTCCATGCGTCCCCGACATTCCATGACACAGACCGACCCCCGCCCAACTTAAACAAATCTGTGAGGCCATTTTTGAGTAGCCTGACCCCTTTGGCGTGCCTACGTCCTCGTGGGGTCGGAGGGGATCCCCATCTGATTCTGCACCCTTGGTTCTTGCTCCAGTGGATGTCGCTCTACCTATTTTGGCACCACCAGGAGTTACCCCTCTGTCATTTTTGTGATGGGCTTTTTAAAACTTTTTTGTCAACTTTTTTTGATGTTTAACCTCCTGGTGTTTTGAGATGTCCTCACACAATTCTGGTTTTAAGCCCTGCGGTGCCTGTCACCGACCGATGTCAGTGACGGTCCCGCATCTTGTCTGTCTGTGGCTCCTGGAGCACAACCACAACACCAAGTCCTGTTCCGATTGCTAGGCCATGGACCCAAAGGCTTTAAGGGAGTGGTCCCTGAAGCTGCTAGTAGCCCAGCTCAAGATAGAACAGAAGTTGAGGTCCCGGTCGAGGGGAAGGTCCTGGAATCATTTGCAGAACCAGAAGTGCTCTTCGCCTGATTTGAAGTCCTTTTGGGGACTTGGTCCTAAACCAACACAAGGCACCTGTGAATGGGACGACGCCCACCACCCCTGCTTTGACCCAAAGTTTCTCACCAAACACCTTACCCTGGAGAACCTGGTGGTCTAAGCCTCGACATCCCACTGTACATTCCCTACCACTACCCTGGACAGGGAATCTAAAAGGTTGAACTCTTTGGGGAAGAAGATGTTTTCTTTCACCAGCCTTGCATTCAAAAAAGGGTTTATAGAGCGCATATACTCACCCAGAAAGGATCTCAAGGTGCTGAAGGGGAGTGGAAGAGGGGGGGAAGAAGGGGGGGCAGCTCCTGGAAGTTCACGGAGCTCTGTCAAAAAGCCAGGTCTTGAGGTCCTCCAATAACTTGGGCAGTGATGGCATCTGTCGGAGGAGGCGAGGAAGGGAGATCCATGCCGCGGCAGCAAAGAGGGAAAAGGAGCGTCCTCCTGCTCTGGTCTTCTTGATGCGCTGTACCGTCGCAAGGGAGAGCTGGACCGAGCGGAGTGATCGTTGGGGTGCATGGGACATGAGGTGGTGGTTCATGTAGGCGGGTCCGGTGTTGCGAAGGGTCTTGTGAGAGTGGGTGAGAAGCTTGAAGTGGATTCTCTTCTCAACGGGGAGCCAGTGTAGTGTCCGTATGTGTTGGCTGATGTGGCAGTGGCGTAGTAGGTTGAGGACTAGTCTGGTGGTGGTGAGCTGTACGTTCTGGAGATTGCAGGTGAAGTTCTGGTTGATCCTGGTGTAGAGGGTGTTGCCGTAATCCAGTCTGTAGCTGATGAGGGGGTGGGTGACAGTTTTCCTGTGTTTGGGGGGAATCCAGTTGAAGGTCTTTTGGAGTAGGCAGAGGGTGTGGTAGCAGGAAGAGGTGACAGCGTTGATTTGGCAGTCCATTTTGAGTTCAGAGTCCATGATGATTCTGAGGTTGCTGTGTGGTCTGTGGGGGAGGGGTGGTTCCTGAGGGTGGGGGGGGGCCACCAGGTGTGGTTCCAGGCGTCAAGGTGTGGACCCATGATGAGCACCTTGGTTTTATGCGTGTTAACTTGTAGGCAACTGTTCTTCATCCACCTGGCGACTGCTTCCATTCTGTTTTGAAAGTTGAGTTTGGTGGTGTTGGATAAGGAGAGGATGTGTTGGGTGTCTTCTGTCTGTGTACTATATGATGTTGAGTCCGTGTGATCTGATTATGGATGCGAGCAGGGCCATGTAAATGTTGAACAGGGTCGGGCTGATGAAGGATCCTTGTGGGACTCCGCAGGTAGTGGGTGTGGGTTTTGAGAGGAAAGGAGGGCGTCTGACCCATTGCGTTCTGCCGGAGAGAAAGGAGCCGATCCAGTCAAGGGCCTTGTTCCGGATTCCAGCGTCGTGGAGTCTGCTGGCTTGGGTTCGATGAGAGACTGTGTTGAAGGCTGCAGACAAATGTCCAGGAGGATAAGGGCCACAGTCTCTCCTCTGTTGAGGAGGGAGCGGGTGTTGTCTGTCGCCACGTGAAGGGCGGCTTGGGTGGTGTAGTTCCTCCTAAAACCTGATTGGGAGGAGTTGAGGATGTTGTTTTCTTCTATGAAGGCGGCGAGTTGACTGTTGACTGCTTTTTCTGTGACTTTGGCCAGGTATCGGAGTAGGACGATCAGTCTGAAATTCTTGAGGTCGGTGGGGTACGTTGAGCGTTTTTTCCAGGAGAGGGTTGATCTCGGGGTGTTTCCAGTCGTCGGGAAAGGAGGCGGCCTCGAAGGGGCGGTTGATGATTCGTTGAAGCTCGGGCGATTATGTCTGTGGCTATGTGGCTATGTGGTAGATGTGGGGTGGGCAGGAGTCCATGGGGGCACCGGAGTGGATGGTCTTCATAGTCCTCCGGGGTCTTCAGTGCTGAGGGTGGTCCAGCTGTCTAGTGTCAGCTGCGTGGTGCTGGGAACGGTGGGAGGGGAGTTCCTCGTGGGGGTTGTCGCCGAAGTTGTCATAGATGGTCTTGATTTTGTGGTGGAAGAAAGCGCTGAGTCTGTCACAGGGGTCCTGTGAGGGTGGGGTGTCTGCAGTCTTGCTGTTGGGTAGGGCAAACTCGATGATGCAGAAGAGTTCCTTGCTATTGTGTGAGTGGGTGGAGATTCTGTCCTGGATTGCTTTCTTCCTTGAGTGTCTGATAAGTTTGTGGTGGGCAGTGGTGGCTGATGTGAAGTTGTCAATATCTGCAGGTGTTTTGGAGTTGCTCCATAGCTTTGAGAGACATCTACAGTTTCATCTGCAGTCCCTGAGTTCGGTGGAGAACCAGCTGACTTTCTTGGCGTGAGAGTTGGAGGCTTTCTTGAGGGGGCGATGGTGTTAGCGCAGTCAGTGATCCAGTTGTGTAGAGTTCGGTCGGCGGTGGTAGGGTCTTTATCAGTGGTGGTGGGAGCAGAGCTGCTGAGGGCGGCGGTGAGCTGGTCGTTGGAGATCTTGTTCCAATTCCTGTGCTGAAGCTGGTGTGGGCGCCTGCGGGAGATGTTGGTTTTGAAGGTGAAGTGAACGCAGCGGTGGTCAGTCCATGGGAGTTCGGAGGTGTGGCTGAAGGTGATGGAGTTCCCTGCTGTGAAGATGAGATCGAAGGTGTGTCCTGCTGAATGCGTTGGTTCTGGTACGATCTGTTTGAGTTCGATGATGTGGAGGTTGTCCATGAGGGAGGTGGAGTTGGGGTCTTGGCGGTTGTCGAGTTGGAAGTTGAGGTCTCCCAGCAAGGTGGTCGGTGGAAGTGATGGGATGTGGCGTGATGATGTCGGTGATGGATTTGGAGAGAGGTGTGCCGGGTCTGTAGATGAGGGTGCCTTGGAGGGTGGTGGACGGATTGGTCTGTATCTTGAAGTGGAGGTGTTCCATCACATCTGTAGGCCCGTCGGTGTAGGTGTTCAGACGGAGGTTGGCCTTGTGGGCAATGGCAATGCCTCCCCCAGGGTGGGTGTGGTGGTCCTTTTGGGTGATTTTGTACCCTTCTGGGGTGATGATCGCAATGTCTGGTCTGGAGGCAGCATCTGTCCAGGTTTCAGTGAGGAAGGCGACATCCGGGGAGGTGCTGTTGAGGATGTCCCAGATTTTTACGACATATCTGTGGGGGAGCGAACATTGAGGAGGATGCATTGCAGGGTTTGGGGTGCTATGGAGTTGTTGCTGGGTGGTCCTGGGTCTCGGGGAAGGAGTGACAGAAGGCTCAGGAGTCCATGTTTGTTGAGAGATGAGGAGAGCTTGCAATTGTCGTTCTTTCCGATGTTGAGAGCTGAGGAGCTGTAGTAATGGTGGGCCGGGGCGCCAGGGTTCCTGGCTCTGGTCAGGGACAGGCGCAGATGGTCTTGCCTTTGGCACACCAGCGGTGCGGCCGCACAGCATCCGCCAATGAGGGGTTGGGGAGTGTGATACAGCTGGGAGGCGGGCGCGCGGAGCGGGAACACGCGGGAGGGGCAGCAGTGGCGGGGTCAGAACATCACGGGAAAAGCCTGGCAGAAGAACAGAGAAAGTAATGGGAGGAAAAGTGGAAATTAAGAAAATTAGGGCTAAAATAAAGGCTAAAACAAAAATAAGGCAGGAATAAAGGCTACAATGAAATTAACGCAGAGATAGAGGCTAAAGAGAAGAGTGCAGAGCAAAAGAGAATAACAGGCAAAAATAGGGAGAATAAAAAGGTGCAAGGATAGCATTGTGATCTGTGAACACCGCATACTTTTTGGGCTGTTGTTTCCACACTCTGTGTGACACGGTTGCACAAGTACTACTACAGGTCCTGGAGGAGGCCCGGGTCATGCTCTCTAAGCTGTTGCCAAAGGGAGGGATGCATTAAACTTCACAATGCGATATGGACTCAACACGACCAACACGCTGGGCGGAGTGGTTTATTTGACAGTGGCTCTAAGGTGCAACCCCTGGTTGAGGACGACTGGCTTTTCTGGGGATGTCCACACTTCTGTTATGGACATGCCCTTTGATGGTATCCGTCTCTTCGGAGTTAAGTCCGATTTGGTGCATAAGCGCTTTAAGAACTCTTGTGCTATGCACAGGTCTTTGGGCCTCTCTGCGGCCCCACATCACCTACAATCTGCCTTTCTCGGCTACGGAAGGGGCTTGTAGCCACACCCATTTCCTCCCAGACACTGAGCTGCGCATGCACCCCAGCTTCTGCGTGGCCTAGGGCGCAGAATCAACAGTCCTCGTGGGTCAGATAGCCAACAGTCTGGTTAGTCAACCACCACGGAAGACTGCAAGCCTTCATAATCTGCCCCTTTAGCACCATGGGCATCCAGTTGGCATTAGGATTCGCCATCACCTGCCCCACTTGCAGTCCCTAATATCGGCTAGATGAGTTTTGCAGTTTTTCCGAAGAGGATACTTCCTCCCTTTCATAACTACCCCTCCCTCCATGCCTCCATCTCATGACCAGACCAGCTGATGGAGGATCATCTATCCCTTCTCTGCGAGGATGTTGAGGCGGTCTTGGCCAAGGGAGCCATAGAGCGGGTTCTGGTGCCAGAAGTAGCTGTGGTTGCTATTCCCGCTACCATTTTCTTGGTATCCAAAAAGGACAAAGGCCTTCATCCTATTCTAGATCTCCGAGCCCTCAATTTCTTGTTCAAGAAAGGCAAATACAAAATGCTCACATTAGCTCAGGTCGTCTGCCCTGGATCCAGTTGACTGGATGGTAGTGTTGGACTTGAAGGACGCCTATTTCCACATTCCTGTCCTGCCTGCGCATTGGCGTTATCTGTAGTTTACGGTAGGCAATGAGCAATTTTAGTTAACCGTACTACCTTTTGGCCTTAACAATTCCCTCAGGTGTTCACCAAGGTGATTGTGGTGGTTGCAGCTCATCTGCAGAGATCAATGGTGCCCCTATCTTGATGATTGGCTGTTGAAGGCGAGCTCGCCCTAGGCTGTCGCCTCCAGCAAACCTCCTGCATTCGCTGGGGTTCACAATCAACATGCCAAAGTCTCACCTGACTCCCTCTCAGATGTTCCATTTCATCATGGCTGTTCTGGTCAAAGTCCTGTTTCAGGCTTATCCTCCTGGGAGGCGAGTCCGGGATATTCAGGCTATGATACTGATGTTTCAGCCTCTATCCTGGGTTTCTGTGAGACTGTCTCTGAGACTGTTGGGCTTCTTGCTGGTAACGCATACCTGCATGTGTATGCGGGCTCCGCTGTAGGACTTGAAGTTCCAGTGGGCACAGCATCAGGGGAATCTCTCCAACACGCTCCAGATCTCGGAGGGAACTGCAAAAGATCTGCAGTGGTGCCAAATATACCGCAATTGAGCCAGAGGCAGACCCTCTCCCTCCCCATCCAGATATGAGTTTAGTGACAGATGCGTCACTCCTGGGATGAGGTAGCCATTTGGGAGAAGTGGAGATCAGAGCACTCTGGTCCCCGGTGGAATCGGGACTCCACATCAACATGCTAGCGGTCCGAGTGATCCGACTGGCATTTAAAGCCTTTCTAGCCTCCATCAAAGGAAGGCTAGTACAAGTGTTCACCTCCATGTGGTACTGCAACAAAAAGAGCAGGGTGGGGTCATGGACCCTTTGTCAAGAGGCCCTGTTCCTCTGAACATGGCTGGAAAAGCAGGGCATATCCCTGGTGGTTCAATACATGGCTGGCTCCTGGAACACCAGAGCTGAAAAGTTCAGCTGTCGTTGCCTAGCGGATCATGAATAGCATCTCCACCCTGCGGGGAGCAAGGTCTCTTTCAGCAATGGTTAGAGACTTGGTTAGATCTGTTCTCCTCTGCAGAGAACGCGCAATGTCAGCAGTTTTGGGTGCTTGAGTTTCCAAGGCGTCTCGCGCTCAGACGCTTTTCAATTCGAGGCTCAGGCCTCCTGTACGTTATTCTGCCCATGCCAATCCTGCTCTGAGTTCTCAAGAAGATCAGGAAGGTCTGTTCCCAAGTCATCCTTTTGGCTCCAGATAGGGCATGGAGAGTCTGGTATCCCAAGCTACTGAGCATATCTATCGATCCTCCAATCAGGCTGCCCCTTCAGGAGGAACTTATGTCACAGCAGCAGGGGAGTCTACATTAACCTGCCCTTTCTACACCTGCGTGCATGGGGATTCAATTGCGACAGTTTACAACTTTCAAACTTCCTCCAGAAGCCTGTAATGCCGTCTTGGCAGCCAGGTACCCCTACAACAAGATATCCTTCCGGATCTTGTTCGCGCTATATAAAACTTTGTAAATAAATCAAATAAATAGTATACACTTGCCGTTGGAAGAAATTTGTGGCATGATGTGCAGAAAACTGTACTGATCCCCTTCTGCCTCTCTTTCTGAAGAGTTGCTTTTCATTCTCTCCCTTGCCCAGCAGGGCTCTGCTCTGGGCATTCTCAAGAGCTATCTGTCTGTCCTTGTTGTGGCTGCCTGACCAACCCTCATTATTAAGTCCCCTATTGTACATTGGTTCCTGAAGGTTCTTACCCATCTCTTCCCTCTTTCGCCATTTTCATGCCTCAGTGGGACCTTAATTTGGCTCTTACATTTTTATTGTGTGCTCCTTTTGAGCCTTTCCACAATTGTGCCCTCAGGCTTCTAACAGCCTTCCTTGTGGCAATTATATCTGCCCCCAGAGTGAGCGAGCTGGAGGCCTCATCATATGATCTGACTTAACTTTCTGTCTATCCTGACGAACTGGTGCTGCGCACAAGGACCTCCTTTCTGCCAAAAGTGGGCGCCCCATTTCATGTAGGCCAATCAATCACCTTGACTTCCTTTTTTCACTCCTCCGCATCCCTCTAAGGAAGAGGAGCAACTCCACTGTTTGGAACCAAAAAGAGCGTTGTCATTCTACCTTGAACACATGAGTTCTGGGTGGTCGACCAACTCCTTGAGCAGAAGCAAACCATCTCTATATGGTTTGTGCTCTGCATCAAAATCTGCCATGCACTGGCCATGAAGCAACCTACTCTAAGCTTGCGAGCTCATTCCTCCATCTCTCCACATGTTTACCAAACATTACTGTCTGGACAGTCTGGTCTTTAAGGGTGGGCACTTCACCCGTTTGCTTATGCAGGACTTCCTTGTTCAAAACTGGGCCGCCGACCCAGCTCAAGAGAGGTACTGCTTCAGTATCTATCCAAAGGTAAAGAATTTGTGGCTAGAAAACTCTATCAGATGAATAAGTTACTTCCCTTTGGTAATGCCTCATGTGGTAGAGCCTACATCTAGCTGCAGATTCCTTACCGACCCACCCATTCTCCCTGCTATGCAAATGTATTTCTAGGGACAGGGCTGACCCTTTTCAGAGCCCTAGTTTTTTACACCAGTGGTCAGAGCACTGTGCTCTGTGCTTCAGGTGTGGGAAGCTGCAAAAAGAAACTGAAGTCAGCCGACTAGGTGGTGCCTTTATAGCTACCACGAAATCACAGCCAGCATTGACGATGCATGTGGAGCCAATAAATGCCACCCACTGCCATGCAGGGGTCTTGCTCACGAAAAACCTTCCGGATCCAGTCTGATGCCTGGGGAAATTCAAAGGTAAGGAATCTGCGGCTAGGTTATAGTCTCTACCAGATTAGGCGTTATCGAAGGAAAGTTTCTTGTTCTTTAGTGCGAGGGGGGGGACATAAACCATGATGTGGGTTTTGCTTTGATTTATGGTCAAGTCCAGCGGTGCCATAAGAGGTAGACAAATCCAGTGCTTTCTGCAAGGCTGTGGGAGTCCTGACCATCAGTTCTGCATGGTCAGCATACAATATGATCGGTATCCCACGGACTCCTAATTTGTGAAAATCAATTCACGACTCTAGCAGATACTTCTCAAGTCCGTTATTATGGTAAATGCTACTTACCAGTATGCATCTGTTCTTGGCATGTAGAGCTGCAGAGCCTCGCACTGAGTATTAGATTTCCACCTGGTGTTGGGCTTGGATGACTGCATGTTGTCGTCTTGGAAGAAGTCTTAGTAGTCACGAGATGGGTGATGGGCATCCACTACATCCTTAAATTGTTTTTCGCCATGATGGGAAATGATGGAGTTAGTAGAAATAGAAAAAAGGGATGTCCATGTGTGTATATCTAATTAAGATAGAACTGGAACAGATACAGGTCCCGGGGAGGCGAGTGGGCATGTGAGACTCTGCAGCTGTACATGCCAAGAACAGATGCATACTGGTAAGTAGCATTTACCGTTCGAGGCATATGAGCTGCAGATCTCACACTGAGCATTGACTATACAGCAGTGTTTCCCCTAGCGGTGGTCGCCTGTATCAGTTGCAGTACTTTGAAAGAGAGTTTTGAGGACAGCTGGCCTACTGCAGCTTGCTGCTTTGCTTGCACATCAACACAATAGTGTTTAGTAAAGGTATGCATTGTAGACCATGTTGCTGCTTTGCATATGTCTTCTAGAGGAATGTTCCCTAAGAAGGCCATAGAGGCTCCTAGTTTGCATGTGGAGTGCGCTCTAGGAGGAATTGTTAATGTACTTTTTGCTTTTTATAGCATATTTGTATGCATTTTACAATCCACCTAGCAATTCCAGCTTTAGAGATGGGGTTGCATTTATGTGGTAGTGAGAAAGCTACGAACAATTGTTTTGTTTTTCGAAAGGTTTTAGTCCTATCAATGTAATATAGAAGGGCTCTTTTTATGCCTAGGGTGTGTAGCGCTCTTTCTGCTAAAGAGTTTGGGTTTTGAAAAAACAATGGCAACTCTACTGATTGGTTTAGATGAAATGGAGTAATGACTTTAGGAAGGAATTTTGGATTTGTTCTTAGGACCACTTTGTTTGCTGAGTGCATATTGATTGCTGAGTGCATATCGTAGCGTAGCGCTTTGACACTACCAAGCGCTCTTTCTACCGCTAGCCTGTTGTTCATTTGCGCACTGCTGGGCTTTGTATTGCTTGGTAAATTATTGATTGTTGAGTGCATTTTATAACATCTGCTGCCAAATTTCGTAGCGCTTCTTACCTTACTATTGCGCTTTGAACCGCTAGCCACTGCTGCATTAAATCTCCCCCATAGCGCTCCATTGTTGATATTGCTTTTTGCCCCATCTCGCCCTGCAGCATTTGTTATTGTTGCTGCCATTTTGTTTGCTGGGCCGTCCCACACCGTACCTCGCTCCCGCCTCCCAGCTGCCCCTCCCACCCACTGAAGCTACACGCCGTCCGCGACCTCGTGGAGAGCTGTGACCGTCCTGTCCTGTGCAGAAGCGGTCGCTCCCCTCACCTCCTCCTCACCTGGTATCGTAGCGTAGCGCTTTGACTCTACCAAGTGCTCTTTCTACTGCTAGCCTCTGTTGTTCATTTGCGCACTGCTGGGCTTTGTATTGCTCTGTGAATTATCGATTGCTGAGTGCATTTGCTGAGTGCATATTGATTGCTGAGTGCATATCGTAGCGTAGCGCTTTGACGCTACCAAGCTCTCTTTCTACCGCTAGCCTGTTGTTCATTTGCGCACTGCTGGGCTTTGTATTGCTTGGTAAATTATTGATTGTTGAGTGCATTTTATAACATCTGCTGCCAAATTTCGTAGCGCTTCTTACCTTACTATTGAGCTTTGAACCGCTAGCCACTGCTGCATTAAATCTCCCCCATAGCGCTCCATTGTTGATATTGCTTTTTGCCCCATCTCGCCCTGCCCTGCAGCATTTGTTATTGTTGCTGCCATTTTGTTTGCTGGGCCGTCCCACACCGTACCTCGCTCCCGCCTCCCAGCTGACCCTCCCACGCTCCGCCCCCTCCACACTCCATTTATGACAGATGGACCTACGTGCAGCGGTCGCGCCGAAGGTGCGCCAAAGGTAAGCCCGTCCGCGCCTGGACTGCGCCCAGCGCCAGACCCCCTGGTCCCCGCAAACCCATCACCTCCCGCATCACATACGACGCCGCAACCCTCACAGCCCTTAACCCCGGCCGGCCACCAAACTGCCACCAAGCCGCCCCAGGACACACCTGTGAGAAGTTGGCCCGATATGCAGTGTTCACTATTCTAGCGACCACTATGCATCGGTCCAAACGACCCTTATGGTGATTGGTTGTAAGTCAACCTTAGACCAGCTATCCTAGTAGCGTGGATACGAGCAGTCTTCGGGCTAAACTCTAGAGGGCGTGTTAAGCCAGCTGTTATACCATCACATACCCCTTGAACACCAAGTGAAAGGACACCACACAAGTGTTATGAAAATAAACAGTATATTTATTAGAATCACAACAGCCCTGTACTCTTTATGAGGACAGGGTACTAAGCACAGAACAAAACTCTTAGGAAAATACTTCAAGTGCACAATCAATACAAGTGCCCGAGGGCACGGAAAGTTTAGTGGTCTCGGGCGGACCCGATAAGGCAAGTCGGAAGCGAGGGACTCGGGACCCTTAAGTAAGGAGGCTATGCGGGCACCGAAATGCCGAAGTTACCTAGCCACAAGGGCTGCGGCTGCTCAAGTCTTACAGGCGTCGGGGGTCTTCGCTGACGAGCCAGGAGCCGGAAGGAAGGAGTTGCTGGCCGGCAACCAGTGAAGAATAGTTCGTAGAGATCCAAGCCTGGATCAGTGATAGATGATACCTGAAAGCAGAGGGGACCAAGTTCGTACTACTAGCCAGTAGTCAGAGGGTACCAGGAAGGCACCGGATGGCCGTCACCTCGACTAGGTGAGTGGGCGACGCTAGGCTCTGCAGTCTCACGGACCAGGAGGCGTTGTCGGCGACCAGGGTGGAGGTGCGAGCTGTCCCACGAAGGTTGATGCTGTCGGCGTCGCTGGGCCCAGGATTGGGGCAACAAGCCTTGGCAGATTTCAGGGCCACGTGGTGGGCCTAAAATGGCGTCTTGAGTGGACCAGGAGGGTCCGGGGTGCTCCTCTCGTAAAAGGGAGCTAAGGCCGGTCTGGAGCAACCAGACCAGCAGCGTTGGTTGTCGGATGTCGTCAAGAAGGTCACAAGCCAGCGGCTTAGTAACCAGACAACGTGCTGAGCGGCCAAGCAGAAGGGCCCACGCAGATCATGGAGATGCTGGGAGACTGCACTTCGATGCTGGAGCTGCTCAGGGTCGGGGCTTCTCGGACCCCAGAGCACTCACCAGAGGGTTCCTTCGGTGATCGTGCTGATTTAAGAAAGCGTCCAGGTTTTGATGATGGCCGGTCCCTCGAGGTCTCGTCGCACCCACAGATCTCAGCTGAGCTGACGATGTGGGTAGAGGTCAGAGGTGCCAGGGAAGCCGGTTCTCGTCGAGCTGGGTCGTCGGATTCCTGAGGAAGGACTTGCAGCAAACCGCAGAGTTCTTAGATGGTGCCTGCGGATGCAGGGTGACTACTCCTTAGCCACAAGGGAGAAATCTTGAGAAGAGTCTCGAATGTCCTTTCGTAGAAAGTAGTTCTTGATTCAAAGATGATCTAATTTGGAAGGGTCCCCGCTCCTGCCTTTATCCTAAAGAAAGGGGTGGGTACGTGACTAGGTCCTGCCCTAGGGGTGGGCCCAGGAAGGGGGGTGGTAACACCCCTCTCCCCTGCCGGGCTTTCCCCAGGTCAGGGGCTGCACGCCCCTGGAACTGGTTCTAGCCGGCAGATGCGTAGTGAGCACCGGGGTGCCACTCCGCAGTCACCTTCTTGTAAAGCCCTGCCTACCCAGGATACACAAAACCCTGTCTGGGATGGTGCGAACACCGCCCCGGACAGGAAACCCTTTGTCCAAGCTCTCCTCGCTGGAAGGACTCCCAGCAGCAGGAGGTCAGACTCGTGTCTGTGGTGGCAGCGTCCATTTTGTGGAGCTGAGGCTTCAGTTAACTTTAACCGGGGTTCACAGTTACGTACATGTCGTGTCCCTCTAGAAGGGCGGGATGCTAACCTCGTCGCCAGCATTGGTGAGGGGGCAGCATCCCGATTCGTATGACACCTTACTCGACATGTCTTGATAACGCGATACCGAAGTTACCGATATGGTACACGTTATCATGGAACAGCCATTGGGTCTTGGTTCCGCAAGCTGCAACCGGGCTCGGCTCGTGCCAGAGCCCAATTCACACGGTTCCACACACTCTGCCTTCAGGATTGTCAAGGCCTGCCATAGGAGTGACTGATAGGAACTCGGGTGTCCATTTTAAGGTTAGATATAGGGATACTATACCTACAGCAACGAGCGAGTACGCCACGTTGCCCCAGCTGTCGCGCAGCCAGTTGTGTCAGATTTAGAGGGCCATCCAGGGGTGGCATAATACATGCTTCAGCCCCTGGTAGGCCTTGGGTACACCGATGCCCTGAGTTACAGGGTCTGACAAGGTGGCCCAGTTCCAATTGGGTAATGCACCTAAGGTACACACATCAATTTAGCGAGAGAACAGCTAGGCTGTGGGTCTGATTGGCAGGCCCACAGCCCGAGAAAGTCGTAAACCAGTGAAACAAAAGCAAAAAGTCCGGGTGATCATAGGATTGCAGACCCTACTCTCCTACAACACCCATGGACCCTTCACATGCCACTCCTGCAAGTTCGACTGCATCAAGACCCACACCAAATCCACAAACACCAAACAGAGATCCAACACTAACCACCTAAAATGCATCCTTCTCAACACCCGCTCGGTTCACAAACACGCCATCGACCTTTGGAATCTACTCAACACCATTTCTCCGGACATCGCCTTCCTAACAGAAACCTGGATGAATGCCTCATCAGCTCCAGACATCACCATAGCCATCCCGGAAGGCTACAAGATCATCCGAAAGGACCGCACCAACCAAACAGGAGGAGGCATCGCCATCGTCCATAAGAACTCCATCCGCGTGACAACCTCGCTATCGCCGAACACCTTCACTTCCAGATACACACCGACCCCAAGACCACACTCAGAGGCACCCTCCTCTACAGGCCACCAGGACCCCGTACACAATTCAGTGAAGACATCACTGACTTCATCACCCCTCCCTTCCGAGGAATACAGTCTACTGGGAGACCTCAATTTCCACCTGGAAAAGAGCAACAACAGTAACACCACCACCCTTTTGGACAATCTCGCCAATCTCGGACTCAAACAACTTGTAAACACCCCCACCCACTACGCAGGACACACACTCGACCCTATCTTCACCTCCAGCAAGCACATCTCCTTCAATCACACCACAGCTCTCCATTGGACGGACCACAGTTGCATCCACTTCAACTACAAAAAGACCACGATCCACAACCACCCTCAACCAACTCTGCGAAGAAACTGGAACAAAATCACCATCGGCCAGATCTCCACATCGCTTCTTCAAAACCCTCCTGCCAATTCGTCGAACCCTAACCAAGCAGCCATCAACCTCAGACAATGGTTAACCCACAGCGCCGACAAACTAGCACCCTTGAAAAAACATCAAATCAAGCTAGGCAGCAAAAACGCACCCTGGGTCAACGATGACCTTAAGAAATCCAAGAAGCTCTGTCGTTCCCTTGAGAAAGACTGGAAAAAAGACCCAAACACTTCCACCCAAGCCGCCTTCAAAAATGCCACCCGCAAACACCACCAACTAATCCGGACAACCAAGAAATCAGCACTCAAAGACCGACTAGACAACAACGCCCACAACAGCAAGGAACTATTCAACATCGTCAAAGAATTCACCAACCCCACCGCCAGCTCCAAAGACATCACCCCCTCACAAGTCCTCTGCGACTCCCTCGCCTCATTCTTCCATGACAAAATCGCCGACATTCATAACAGCTTTGACAACCAACCCGGAGACCAGCCCACCCCACTCACCTCCGAACCAACCCCCCCCCCCCGAATTACCTTTACGACTGGGACCTAATCACCACTGAAGACACCATTCGCCTGATTAACTCCATCCACTCAGGATCCCCAACAGACCCATGCCCCCACCACATCTTCAACAAAGCAAACTCCATTATCGCACCCCATCTCCGAGACATCATCAACTGCTCCCTCAACTCCGCCACATTCCCAGAAAGCCGGAAACACGCCATACTCAGCGCCCTTCTGAAAGAACCCACAGCAGACCCCACCGAACTCAAAAACTACCGCCCCATCTCGCTCCTCCCATTCCCTGCCAAAGTCATTGAGAAAGCTGTCCACAATCAGCTCGCCGCTTTCCTCAAAACCAACAAATCCCTCGACTCCTCACAGTCCGGCTTCCGAGCCAAACACAGCACCGAAACCGCCCTCATCGCAGCAACAGACGACATTCGAACACTACTGGACAACGGAGACACAGTCGCCCTCATCCTCCTTGACCTCTCTGCAGCCTTAGACACTGTCTGTCATAGCACCCTTATTCAACGCCTCAACAACATCGGAATTCAAGGAAAAGCATTGGACTGGATCATCTCGTTCCTCGCTGGAAGAGTCCGCATCCCACCTTTTAAGTCAGACGCCACCGAAGTCATCTGGGGCGTCCCACAAGAATCTTCTCTCAGCCCTACCCTCTTCAACGTATACATGCACCCCCTCACAACCATTGCACGTCAACACAACCTCAACATCATCTCCTACGCTGATGACACTCAACTGATCCTCTCACTCACCAAAGACCCAAACACCGCCAAAACCAACCTACACGAAGGGATGAAAGAAGTAGCCGAGTGGATGAAGCACAGCCGTCTTAAACTGAACTCGGACAAAACGGAAGTCCTCATCTTAGGTACATCCCCTTCCGCCTGCGACGACTCTTGGTGGCCAGCGGCCCTAGGAAAAGCACCCATACCGACGGACCATGCACGGAACCTGGGCGTCATCCTGGACTCCTCACTCTCGATGACCAGACAAGTCAACGCCGTTTCATCATCATGCTTCAACATCCTACACATGCTTAAAAAAACATTTAGCTGGATCCCCACCGAAACCAGAAAAACGGTCACCCACGCACTGGTCACAAGCCGACTGGACTATGGAAACACCCTGTACGCCGGTACCACCGCAAAACTTCAGAAAAAACTCCAACGCATCCAAAACGCTTCAGCCAGACTCATACTAGACATACCCCGCAAAGACCACATTTCCGGTCACCTGAAAGACCTTCACTGGCTCCCCGTCAACAAGAGGATAACGTTCCGTCTCCTCACCCACGCACACAAAGCCCTCTATGAACTTGGACCCGATTGCCTCAACACGCGCCTTTCCTTTTACACCCCCACCCGCCAGCTGCGTTCGTCCAACCAAGCCCTCGCCGCTGTTCCGCGCATCCACAAAGCCACCATGGGGGGGGAGATCCTTCTCCTACTTAGCGGCAAAAACCTGGAATTCCCTTCCCATCCACCTCCGCCTTACTCAAAACCACCTAGCCTTCAGAAAACAGCTTAAAACCTGGATATTCGATAAGTAAATCTCCCCCCCTTCCTCAAGCGCCTTGAGACCCTCTGGGTGTGTAGTGCGCTATATAAGTGTTGACTTGACTTGACTGTTACGGTGTAGTTGTAAAAATGGTTCTTGTATAGTGAAAGCCTGAATTTCACTTACTCTCCTGAGAGTGGGAATAGCAATAAGGAAAGCAGTTTTCCATGTGAGGAATTACAGTTCACATTTGTGTAAAGGTTCAAAAAGGGGGTCCCATGAGCCTTGAAAAAACAATGTTTAGGTTCCACACTAGAGAGGGTGGTAACCTAGGAGGAATGATTCTTTTCAGTCCTTCCATTAATGCTTTAATTGCAGGTACTCTAAATAATGACAAATGTTGTCTATTTTGTAAGTACGCAGCAATGGCTGCAAGATGAAGCCTTATAGATGAATATGCTAGACTACATATTTGTAAGTGTATAAGGTAGCAGATAATTCTGGATAGAAGCATCCAGTGGATCAATTTGATTATTGTTGCTGTAAATAGCAAATCTTTTCCATGTTGCTGCATAGCAGGCTCTAGTAGTAGGTCTTCTGGCTTCCTTAATGATATTCATACCATCTGGTGGAAGGTTAAGGTAACCAAACTCTTAGACTTCAGGAGCCAGATCGCTAGATTCAGTTGATTTGGATCTGGATGTCTGATGTCTCCATGGTTCTGCGTTAGCATGCATGGTGTCAGACACAGTTTTTGGTGTGGAACTATTGAGAGTTCTAGCAGCGTTGTGAACCACGGTTGTCGTGCCCATGTGGGAGCTACTAGGATAAATTTGAGAGACTGTTGTCTTAACTTGCGTACTACTAGTGATATTAGTGGGAGTGGTGGAAAAGCGTACACAAATCTGCCTGACCAGTTCATCCATATCGCATTGCCTTTGGACAACGGGTGTGGAAACCGGGCAGCGAAGGTTGGGCATTTTGTGTTTTCGTGTGTGGCGGACAGATCTAGGTCTGGATGACCCCACTCGTGAAAGAATGTTAGAAGAACTTGCTGATGTAGTTCCCATTCGTGAATCTGTTGTGTCTGCCGACTTAACAGATCTGCTATCTGATTGTGCACACCTGGAAAGTGCTCTGTTAGCAGATATACTTTTTGTGGAATGGCCCATCTCCAAATGTTCTGTGCGAGCTGGGACAGTTGCAGAGAGTATGTCCCCCCTGTTTTTGAATGTAGTACATGGCTGTCATGTTGTCCGTCCGGATCAGGATAGTCTTGTTCTGTACATGTACTTAGAAGGACTTGAGTGCTAGGATAATTGCTAGCAGCTCTAGGTGATTGATGTGGAGCATTTTTTGTTGAGTGGTCCCTTTCCCTTGAGTTGAATGGTGTAGGAGATGAGCTAGCCATCCTGTTAGGGATGCATCTGTTGTAAGTACTATTTGTGGAAGTGGCTCGAGGAACTGCCGCCCTCTGGACAAGTTTTTGGTGTTCCACCACTGCAGAGAGCGATGTGTGCAGCTGTCTACCAACACCATGTCTGTAAGTTGTTCTTGAGCCTGGTTCCACTGATGTGCTAGGCACTCTTGCAGTGGGCGTATTTGCAGTCTTGCATATGGAACAATAAAAATGCATGATGCCATCATGCCTAATAGTTGCATGAACACTTTGGCTGGAAGAGAGTGTTGTGTTTGAAACTTTGTGACTAAGGCTTAAATGCTCTGTATCCTGGCTGGACTGGGATAAGCTAGAGCTGCATCTGTGTTTATTGTAGCCCCTAGGTATTGATGTACATGAGAGGGCTGAAAATGTGACTTGGTGTAGTTGATTGTGAATCCTAAGTCGTGCAATGTTTGAATCGTTTGTAATGTGTGTTGGGCACACTGATTGAATGACTTTGCTTTTATAAGCCAATCGTATAGGTATGGGAAGACATGGATGTGTTATCTTCTGAGATGTGCCGATACTACTGCTAGGCACTTTGTAAACACTCTTGGTGCAGTTGTGACTCCGAATGGAAGGACTTTGAACTGATAGTGTGGTCCTTCTAGCACAAACCTTAGATACTTCCTGTGAGAAGGATGTATGGGAATGTGGAAGTAGGCGTCCTTGAGATCTAGTGTAGTAAGGAAATCGCCTTGTTGCAACAATGGGAGCACTTGTTGTAACGTGATCATATGAAAATGATCTGAGTGTATATAAAGATGGAGGGGCATGAGGTCGAGAAGTGGTCTCAGTGTCCTGTCTTTCTTGGGTATTAGGAAATACAGCGAGTAAACCCCTGTTCCTTCATGTTGTAATGGAACTATTTCTATTGCGTTTTTTAGAAGCACTGAGAGAACCTCTTCTTTGAGCAGCGTTAGATGTTCTGTTGACATTGGACGCTGTCTGGGTGGTATATGTGGAGGGGTAGCTGTAAGTTCTAGGCAGTAGCCATACTGGATAATTTGTCTTACCCACTTGTCTGTTGTGATGGAATTCCAGACAGGTAGGAACTGTGTTAGTCTGCCCCCTACAGGAGTGGAATGCTGTTGGGGAAGCAGAAGGAAGTCACTGTTTTGTATTAGGGGAGGTTGGATTATTGTTATTTCGTCGACCTCTTCCCTTATTGTTGTTGCCCCTACAGTCTCCTCTAAAATATCCTCTATTGGAGGATGTTTGTGTGTTGGTTTTAAAGGAAGCTAAATTGTCTGCTCCAGCTTGTTTGGAGCCTCCTCTATAAAAGGAGCGACGAAAGGAGCCTCTTGCTTGGGTGGACTGCAGAGTTCCCATGGATTTGGCTGTATCAGTGTCTTTCTTCATTTTCTAAAGTGCTATGTCTACCTCTGGACCAAACAATTGTTGGTGGTTGAATGGCTGATTTAAGATAGATGTTTGCACTTCCTGCTTAAATCCTGAAATGTGTAGCCATGCATGTCATCTAAGTAGGACACTAGTGATTATTGCTCTAGATGCTGTGTCTGCTACATCTAGTGCGCACTTGATGGAGGCATTTGAGATTAGCTTCCCTTCCTGTATAAGGTCCTTTGCCTGTGCTTTACATTGGTCAGGTAGATGTTGTAAAAGTGTTTCTCACTGATCATAGTAAGCCCTGTCGTATCTTGCGAGGAGGGCCTGTTTGTTAGCTATGCGCCATGTATTACTAGTTTGGGCAGCTATTCTCTTGCCTGAAGCATCTATCATCTTTGACTCCTTATCAGGAGGTGGTGCTTCTGATGGCTGTCTTTAAACACTTCTGGGGCATGCTTAATTACTCCTTTAATCATAGGTAGTATTTGAACTGACTTTTGGGAATGTTCAAAAGTGTCTAGCAAAAAATCTTCTTCTGCCTCATCTGAATGCATTGTGACATTATGATAGAAGGCAGCCCCATTAAGTAAATGTCCTAAACCTATATTGTCTTCTGGAGGAGATGTTTTCGAGGGGTATGGATGTGGATCTGGGATATCTGGTACATCCTGTGGGTTTGGGTACTCCCAGTCTGGTGTATCACGTGGGTGGGGAAAAGGCTGGGTCTCCCCCCTCCCCTATGGTATACTCATCCTCCTTCTGAGGTGGTGTATGTGGAGGTGAAGAATGAGGAAGAGAATTTTGAGGTGAAAGGTTTGAAGGAAGAAGAGTTGAAGGAGAGGGTACAGGGGAAGAAGGGTGCAGAGGTGATGTGGCAGAATCTTTCTTCTTGACAGGCACTGGAGGTGTAGGTGCTGTATCTAATTTCCTCTTTCTGTGTGGCATAGTAGAGACATGTACTGTTTGTGGATCAATGTAGATCCTTTTTTGCAAAGGATCAAGATGTAAAAGATCCTCTTCTTGAGAAACCTCTATCGGCGCTGATTTTTTGGTTTCCTGGCATGGTTGTAGCTTGTCTTTAGCCTTAGGAGCTGGTATAGAGTCTTTTGGCGTAATTTTCGGCACCAAAGATATTGTCTTTGGGGTCTAGGCCTGTTTTGTGGGCTTGGAAGCATCGGAAGCAGGCTTTGTGGGTTTCGGCACCGAAGATTTCGGTCTGGAAGCTGTTTTGGTCGGCTTTGAAGGGTCGGAAACAAGCCTCATGGTTTTCGGAGCCGTCTTGTCTTTAGGAGTCGACTGTTTCAGAGTGTGTTTCGGAACCAGGACTTCTTTCGGTTTCGGTGCCGAGGGAGATGGTGGTATCTGCACATGCGGTTTGCTCGGTCCCGAGCTAATACTTTCTTCAGAGCCGAGCTCGATGGCTGGGCTTTCAAAGCAGTGTTTCGGTCGCGACTGGGCCCCGAAGGCGGAGTTTTGATCTTTGCCTTCGATTTAGGTGTAGGTGCTGGGGCAGGGGCAGTAGTACTCATGCGTTGACCCGAAGGTATGGAGTCATCTGCCTCAGATACGATTTGGAGATCATCAGAATCTTCCTCTGGGACGCATGGACCTTCGTCGAAGATATCCACCGGTTCCGGAGCCGATCATTGTATATCGTGTCGACGCACCTTCCGATCTCGGATGGTCTTCTTGGATCGAAAGGATACACAAGCTGTACAGCTCGACTCGTCGTGTTCTGGGAATAAGCACAGATTACACACCTCATGATGGTCGCTGTGTGGAAATTTTGCTCCACACTCGGAGCATCTCTTGAACGGCGTCCTTTCCATGAGTTGTAGGCCTCACGGCGTGGATAGGCCCATCAGCCTGCGTCGACGACCGGAATCGATGGGATGATGTAAAGTTGATAGTTGTTGATATAGAAAGTTGTTTGGTAAAGTTTTTACGCGTCAAACTACTGGCAAAGTCTATTTCGAACCGGAGCGGAAAAGTTGCATCCGAATCTTGTGGCGGAAAAAAACAATCTATGGATGGAGTCGATGCCCATGCACACTATCGTCGATGGGAGAGGTGTGGCGCCGCGGCCAGGGTGACTGACTCCGGAATCTGGAGATCACGGTTCGATCCCCGGGGCCGGCGGCTGATTAGCCCAGCACCATGTGACTCCGGGCAATAGCTTGCTTAATCTTCCCGACGGCCCCCAGCGCCTAGAGACCCTAATGGGTGATGGTTCGCGCTTTACAAATGTGGATTAATATTATTATTATTATCGTCCAAGGGAGGAGTTGCCCATCTCGTGACTACAAAGACTTCTTCCAAGACGACAACAACATGCAATCATCCAAGCCCAACACCAGGTGGCGATCTAATGCTCACTGTGAGATCTGCAGCTCATATGCCTCGAACATAACGTTAACCACAATGGGGCGATCATGCAGCCCTTTCACACTCTCCTTTGTATATTAAAAGGTCTGGTTATCTCTCCTTCTAAACCGGGCCTCACCCTTGCAGTTACATTAGAATGCACGAATCTTAAGAAGCCCATAATTTGTTCATCAGCCACGAGTTCAACCAAGGTGTCCCACAACTGGCAATCAGTTTATGTGATCAAAAGCTGAACTGAAGTCCATAAAGGCCATATAAAGGTTTCCTGATTTGGCAATGGTATATTTGGTTGTCAGAAAATACAGATTGAGAGATTGTTTAATCGTAACTAAACCAGCATGAAAGCTAAATTTGAGATCAAACAAAATTATGATTCTCTTCAGCTCAATGCTCAAGCCATCCATAAGAATTCTACCTTCAGTTTTTGCAGTTGAATCTATAAGCGCGATAGGGTGGTTGCACCATGTGTGGAAAGTGAGTCCATATTACTATCGATGCCCGGGCTGCTGGTGCAAGTCGACTCTCAGTTCCCATTCTGAATAGTTACCAAATAAAGAGACGGGCACTGGAAGCAGGAATCACAAGAACAGGATTTATTACTCATGAGGAGAGCCTGTCATTTCGGACACGAAACACAGTATCTTTCGGGAGGTGCTCTGACAAGTTCTCAAAGGCATCGCCTTTTATACCTTACAAAACATTCCTTATTGCAACAACGGCATTGTGAAACAAGAAAACGACATCCCCCTAATCCTCGTGTCAATCCCACCCCACATGTATCCACAATAGAAGCCCTTGACCTGCTGATAAGAGGAGGGGGTAATCAAACAGCTGAGTGTTCCGCCAATTCTTGGGATATGTGCGCCTGATCGTAGCCCAGAGGGTGGGGAGGCCAGAATCAATAGTGGGTCCTTTGAGGAGGAGCGATTTCCTACAATAGGGGGCAGTAAACAGTGTCTCCCGGCTTAGGTGATGGCCTCGGACATGTGTGGATAGTCCATCGCGGAGGGAGGGTTTACTAACAGAGGGGTTATTCATGAAAGGAAAGGAGGTGTTGGTCAGGCGCGGCCGTGACTCCCAAGGACAGGGTCTTGCAGAAGAAGGAGGTTTATGACTTGTCCATGTGAGGGAGGAGGGGAGAGCCAGGGTGCGCACAGGGACAGAGTCGCACAGAGAGAGAGAGGTCTTATGACCCGCACATGAGGGAACGGGGGCAGTCCGATACAGCTGGGGGGGGGTTATGTCAGCTGAAGCGAGGGATGCTTCTTCAAGAGAAAATGGGGGACTTTGCGTGGGTCAAGCAGGAGGGTTGTTTTTCATAGCAGGGTCGCGCAGAGGGAGAGGGTTTCATGGTCTATGTATGTGAGAAGGGGGGGGGGATTCAAATACGCGCAGGAGGGAAGCCGGGGATTCCGATGAGCGGGCAAAAGGCCATGGTGCCTAAAAAAATGGCTATCAGGTACATGTGGGCACGGGCTTTTACTGGCGGAGTGGTGTGGTTAACGTACAGGGAAGGGAATGGGAAAGGGCAAATGAACGCTGCTTATGTACATCAATTTCGTTATTTTCCACAGTCGCCGCTTTTTACATAACAAAGTTCATTTTCCCTATTCTTCCTAGTAAATGGGCGTACATATAAACATGTGTGGTTGACGAAACGGCATTTGTCAATACTAACATATTGCATATAATCATGAACAGTTGGTGTGATTGGCAGAATGCAGCACATAGGAAATTGCACTTGTTGGGTTCCTAACGTTCAAACGTACTACATAGCATAAATGCTTCTGACTTTCTCAAAAATGTGACCAATGAACATTTTGACCAAGTACTTGAGGGAGGAATTCAGTCCAAATAAGATCTCTTCGTCACAGTGTCTTTTTAGCAGTGAGCCATCACTGGTAGGCTCTAGTCCGTGTCCTTTCGTTGGCGCTGTTGAGCACCGGCGGTGGAGCTATAGGTCCAGCTCGGATCCATCCTTACGCGTTGCAGGGTGCGGTCAGTCCTCTGCTGTTAGACCACAGTCCTGTTCCCTAACCAATCCTTTTGTGGCGCCTTATGCTCGGCACCTATATTCCTGTGGCGTAACCGCATTTCCACCTAAATGCTGTTCTTCCTTTCGACAAAAAGTCACGTGGAAAAGGGGGTATGGTTCAGTAGTCGAAGAGAGAGAGAGAGAGAGCGGAATGGGGTCAGATTTCCTGGGACACACCAAAGGGACCAAGGGAGCAATGGATAACAAGCGGGCAGGCCCATCAACCGGGCTTGAAAAGGGGGACGGAGGCTTCAGGCACGCGTGGGTAGGCGGACAGAGGGCTTCAGGACAGCCTTTCATCCTTTCGTTTACCACATTGGAGAGTGCTGCCTCGTCCCGTATTCCTGCTGTGCTCTGGCTCCACCTTTGGTCGAGGTCGCATGTGTCCCATGATCTGCAGCCAGGCTGTGTGTCACGTCCGACCCTTCTCCTCCGATGGTCGTATATCTTTGAAGGGGTAAAACAAGTTTTAGAGAACTGACAGGAGAAGAGATTTTTACATTCGAATTCCACCCGCAATCCTAGCACCTGGGTGTTATGCTCATTGGTCATAGTCAGAAGTCTACCACCGTGAAGTAAGTATGTGGGCATTTCTACTGTGTTTGTACCAAGTCCAATCGGCGTTCATTCATGACACATATGGACAGAGGTCAGACTCCTATCACTTGCGTATTTCATCAAAAATAAACATTCAGGGGAGACTCGTCCTTCCAACTCGAGCCTTAGCAGTCTTACATTTCCCTTTTTAGAGCCGGCTAACCTTTTTTTAAGCAGAGCGGGGGTGCAATAATCGAAGGGCAGTGTTAACGCATTTTTCTCGAGGGGCGACAGTTGGTCATGGTCATTAGTTATGTATCGGGGACAGCAGCTGGGGTCAATCAGGTGGGGCGGGGACTCTTCGGGCATTCGCGCTTTAAGTGAAAAAAGGGGGCGGGGCAATTTGGGCATTGGGGTCAATCTGGACATTGGCGCTTGTTTCTAACGAACGAAAAAATAGGGTGCCATTGACATATAGTTCCCCTTTTAAGGAGGCCAGATTAGGGGACCTTAGTCGTCTCACCTGTCCTTTCTTTCTTAGCCAATTCGAGTTCATTCATTTTACAGAAAGGAGGGGTAGTAATATGGCAAATTACAATCATTTTATTTTCTGTCAATTTCGCTGAACACCTTCGTGTTCGATAAGTATCCAATCAGACCGGTGTCAGCGGGACACAATTTTATATACAAAAAGGAAGATGGAACAGGGGGACTCTCGTAGAGAGTGAGAGTCGTCCGCACCCTAAACGAGCCATTCAGTACACGTATGACATGTAGAGAGAGAAAGAGAGAGAGAGAGATAGAGGGGGAGAAAGAGAGAGAGAGGGAAAGAGACGTGTACGAAAATCGGTCATTTAGTGTGCTCACAACACAGGACAGCAGGGGTTAGGTAGCACAGAGACGCGAACAGGGGGGAGACATAAACTCATACAGTACATACACACAAAACTTCAGACGAAGGAAGACAGTACATGTATTACATACAAAGAAATTCATGACAAGACATAGAACAGTTATTGGCCAAAAAGATCGGGCTGAGTTCTTTTTACCTATTCCTCCTTGTTCTTCTCGCTTGCTATTTTTGCGAGTGTTCTCAATTACTAATACTTACACCTCGGTCAGTCGGTCAAGCTATTGCCCACGGTTGGATCTTAAACCACTTTTGAGTTTCTTCTTTTGGTGGGAAGTTCTCCAGGCTGAGGCAACAGAGGGTATTGATCAGGAGTATAGCCGGACAGCTTGGTTATATCTATAAGAGTGTGAGAAGGAGGTGGTACATTTCGAACATCAACAACATTTCTACCTTCCCCCGGGACTTTTCCTTGTCCTTTTCCTATTTAGTTAAACGTCATAATTGTATTATCTAACGTGCAAATTTCGAGTCAATTTCCGTCATACAGTACCCGTCAAGTTTCTATGTCAGTCCATCCTCCCAGTCGCTATGTTCTAAGGAGGAACAGTCATATCTAAGTCTAGCATAAGTACTATGCTCAAATCCCCTCCTTCCCTTATCGTCGGTCGTTCGATCATCGCTCTTCCATACTTCAGCCGACGTTCCGACGCGACCTGCAGAAAGGAGGAGAAGAAGGGGGTGGGGGCAGCATTCAAAACACACCAACGAGCATAGATCCGAAAATGTTTTTACCTACCACATACTCGACCTATCTCCACGGGGTGCATTCTCTACCATCTCGGCGTTTAAGCCCAGAGGGACCAGTAGTGTTAGATAGATAATCATCGATGGTCTGCGTATCTACATGAATCACTTGATCGTGGCTTTCTAGGTCATGTGCAAGGGTGGTGGTCAAGTGGCATTTCTTTGGTATCTTTTAAGGGCGTCTGGAACACTTTTCCGGCTGTCTGTGACACATAATGTAGCTGCTAAGTATCGGGCCCTTTTAACCTTCAACCTTAGTCATACTGCATGTATTTTACTTATGTCGGTGACGGTAGCCATACATTTCAATAACATTCATAAATACAAACGCTACGATAATATTTGCGTGTTCAAAAACTTTAATGAAAAGGTTGGCGCACAAATACGGGCCTACAACCCAGTGGGCCGGCTACGGAGCAGACTGGAACTGTGCATAAGAGGAACGAAGTCGGTGGCCATTTATTTCATAAAGTGCAGCAGTGCAATGAAAATCATATCGAACTTTCTTAAGGGGCAAGTATAATGCGTGTCAAGCTTTCAATAATATCATCTCATTATCCTACTATTTACTCAAGACTTAACGTATATCAATTCATTGTCCAAATGCTCAATCAGTGCCTATTTCATACCAATTCATTGCTTCCAACACATAATTATTACCCACTCTAAATCAGTTCATCGTCCCAGCACATAATCAATGTCCATCTTATATCGCTTTCTTTTCCAAGCACATACTCAATATCCATCTTATCTACTTTCATTGTCCAAAAACTGCATACATATCTTGGGGCATCAAAGCTGAGCAATCAGGGTGCAACAAGGATTTTTAAAAGTCTCATTTTGTATCGGCGCCATTTTGGGCGAGGTCAGGCAAGTCCCAGTATAGTCAGATTGCCTCCACTGACTCGTAGTAGGACCAGAACCTTCCGTTGGTAGTTCAAAAGTTTTTCGCAATGGGGTAACAGTCTAGCAATATGGACCATCAGTCAAAGAGTGGGGAGGGCGGCAACAATCTTTCCTACCGGGTCATTCTGGTGTTCCACCGGAACTGAACAAGTCTGTATCTTTGCTGTATTTTAGCCATTTCCAAACTGAGGCTGGTGTCGGCAGGAGCACGCCGACATCTCGTGGCTCCATCGGAGGACGGGGGGCGGGGGGGACGCCTCGTGGAGAGGTCGGCCCCCCTGGCTCTTTTAGAATCTTCAAGGTTGAGGAGCACAGGGCGTGTGCCCGTCCCGGGCAAAGAATCGCTTTTTGATATGGACCCTCTTTAAGCAGAAGCGTTGGGGTGTCGCTGGAAGCCTCCACCTGGAGGGAGGTGGGGGAGGCTCGTTCGCGCCGCCTCCCCCTTCCAGCGACCCCGCGCCGTTCTTCGGCTCCAGCGCTTCGGTATTGGCCGTGCCAGGTAATGAAGATGGGGGGGGGGTCGGAGGCAGAGGCAAGACATCCCCCCCCTTCATGTGGCGGGACTACCTGCAACTGTCAGGGGTTGCCGCTTGTGGCGGGACTACCTGCAACTCTCAAGGGTTGCCGCTGTGGCGGGACTACCTGCAACTCTCCAGAGTTGTCCAAGACATAATTGAAAAAACGCTGCCGACCTCGCCTTGGCTCCGGTCTTCGATGATGGCCGGATCAGGCAAGAGAGGGGGGGGGGGGGGGGGTCGGTGGCTGAGGCAAGACATCCCCCCCCCGTGGCCTTCAGGGCGGCAGAAGAGGGGAGAAGGAGAGACCTTTACGATTTTTCGGGCCGTCCGCCCTACAGCCTCCCCTTCCGATGGCGGCCAGCCAGGCCCTGCTCTGCACGCGCTGAGGCCTCGCCTTCCGGATGGGCGTAACCGCGGACCTGTTGCACTTCGGGAGCTTCCGGAATGGGGGTAGGGGTTTTATTGATTTGTATCTATTTCATGTTACCGTTATTTGGGCGTGGCAGACAATGAGGCAGACATGTTGGGAGCAGGAATAGGCAGTGGAGCCTAGCTACCTCGTGGCTGTCTTGCTGTCAAACTTTTCGCCATTTTATATTTCTTATTTACGAACTGTTTCTAATGTTTCTTATTTTTAGTGAAGTCGAAAGCTCATCAGGGGGTTACTGACTTAGCCCGATTTCTTTTATTTTTCCTTCCTTTCCTTAGCGTGTTTCGAGCTAAAGTTTTTCTGTTAATAGGGTACGGTGATCACTTCATTTTTTATATGTCCTTTTCATTAGGGGTACTCCTGGACGGGCCAGGTGAGTTACCTCCAATAAATGGTCCGGGTGGAACTAGATTATCAATCAGTGGGGAACACATGTCCCTTCATTATGGTATCATCCTGGACGGACCGAATGATGTACCTCCAATCACTAGGGTAGCCTCCTGGACGGACCAGATGGCCTACCTCCAGTAAAGGGTCAATGAGTGGGGAGCATATGTCCCTCCAGTAGGGCAGCCTCCTGGGCGGACCAGGTGAGCTACCCCCAATAAATAGTCAATCAGTGGGGAGTGGGTAGGCCTGACGAATCATAAAGGGGCATAACCTACCCTTTACTACTTGCAAAGACTAGACAGAATATTTCTATTCCACGTTGTTTGCAAACAGAAAATACCTCAAACGAACAATTCCTTGGACAACAATGTCCAGTCAATCAATCAATCAGTGGGGAGAAAAACAGGCATGACGGATTACAACGGGGACAAACATCTGCATTACCTGCCCTTCGCTATCTGCAAAGGGAGACAGAATATTTCTATTCGTCTCTGTTTGTGGACAGGGAAGATCTCAAAGAGCAACAATCGATTATTAATCGATATCAAACAATCAGTGGGGAGAAAGGTAGGCATGACGGATTACAACGGGGACAAAAGTCTGCATTACCTACCCTTCTCTATCTGCAAAGAGAGACGAACGTTCCTATTCGCCGCTGTTTGCAAACAGAGAATGTCTCGTTCTCAAGAAGAGAACCAATATTTCAAGTAGCAACCAAAGCTAAATGAACCAATAACCAAACAATATCAGTATTTAAATACCGATTCCAATACAATCAATCAAACAATCAGATGGATAAAACCATCCTACCAATCAGGCGTAAAAACGCCCTACTTAATCTTACCCGGACCGGACCATACGAACAGTTCTTCGTCTTCCTCCTCCAGCGCCCGATCGTTCTCTTACTCTATGCAGCATTCCTGTGGGATTCCAGTCAGGACAATAGGTCACTCAAGAGAGGTCCGTTCAGAATCGGTGAAGTTCATTCAATCGGCAGCCGGATGAGGGCCCTCTCAAGGCAGGTATACTCCAATCATTTAGATGTTCACCTCATCGTCTGGATCTCTCTTACTGGACCTTATGTCACTGATGGGCCCCGCATTGGGCGCCAATTGTGGAAAGTGAGTCCATATTACTATCGATGCCCGGGCTGCTGGTGCAAGTCGCCTCTCAGTTCCCATTCTGAATAGTTACCAAATAAAGAGACGGGCGCTGGAAGCAGGAAACACAAGAACAGGATTTATTACTCATGAGGAGAGCCTGTCATTTCGGACACGAAACACAGTGTCTTTCGGGAGGTGCTCTGACAAGTTCTCAGAGGCATCGCCTTTTATACCTTACAAAACATTCCTTATTGCAACAACGGCATTGTGAAACAAGAAAACGACATCCCCCTAATCCTCGTGTCAATCCCACCCCACATGTATCCACAATAGAAGCCCTTGACCTGCTGATAAGAGGAGGGGGTAATCAAACAGCTGAGTGTTCCGCCGATTCTTGGGATATGTGCGCCTGATCGTAGCCCAGGGGGTGGGGAGGCCAGAATCAATAGTGGGTCCTTTGAGGAGGAGCGATTTCCTACAATAGGGGGCAGTAAACAGTGTCTCCCGGCTTAGGTGATGGCCTCGGACATGTGTGGATAGTCCATCGCGGAGGGAGGGTTTACTAACAGAGGGGTTATTCATGAAAGGAAAGGAGGTGTTGGTCAGGCGCGGCCGTGACTCCCAAGGACAGGGTCTTGCAGAAGAAGGAGGTTTATGACTTGTCCATGTGAGGGAGGAGGGGAGAGCCAGGGTGCGCACAGGGACAGAGTCGCACAGAGAGAGAGAGGTCTTATGACTCGCACATGAGGGAACGGGGGCAGTCAGATACAGCTGGGGGGGGGTTATGTCAGCTGAAGCGAGGGATGCTTCTTCAAGAGAAAATGGGGGACTTTGCGTGGGTCAAGCAGGAGGGTTGTTTTTCATAGCAGGGTCGCGCAGAGGGAGAGGGTTTCATGGTCTATGTATGTGAGAAGGGGGGGGGGGATTCAAATACGCGCAGGAGGGAAGCCGGGGATTCCGATGAGCGGGCAAAAGGCCATGGTGCCTAAAAAAATGGCTATCAGGTACATGTGGGCACGGGCTTTTACTGGCGGAGTGGTGTGGTTAACGTACAGGGAAGGGAATGGGAAAGGGCAAATGAACGCTGCTTATGTACATCAATTTCGTTATTTTCCACACATGGATTGCCTTTATCCTTCTTAAAAATTGATACAATAATCTAATGGAAACCATCCCTGGGTGGACTGCAGATTACTGCATTTTGGCGCACATTAGTCACAAGTGGTGCCCACAATATCAAACTGTTGTTAATTAGATGAACTGGTACCCCATCATTACCTAGAGCCTTGCCTTTAGGACATTTGTTTTTTTGCTGCCACCACCACGGAAAGCTCAAAATTTAAATCAAAAGCTATGTAAACAGAGGATCTCCCCACAAGGTTAGAGGGTAAACATGAATACACCAGGGTGAAATACATCACCAATTGTCTTTGGGGAAATCACCAAATCGGGCAAAATGGGACAAATCTGTAATAAAATGAAAAATTAACCACCTGCCAGAAATACTCTGTGTGGTAGCCACTTAGAAAAAGACCCTCAAGAATCTTCTCCGATTTATATTTTCCTTTCCTTGAGAACCTTCGTGTAGGCTGCTATATAATAAGGGATAGCCTCCACATCCCTTAGGGCTGATTTTAACCCATCCATAAGTTGACGATGGACGAATGAGCAGTTGCTATAAAAGCATCTGACAACTCGTTCCTTAGCGGGATCCACGGGGTGGTCCGAAGGTTTTTAATTGGCCCACATGAGGCAGCAAAGGCACTGATGACTGGCGTGTGATGCTACAATCTGAACAGGACAAAGTAGAGTCATTATTATTTGAAAGTAGATTAGCTAAATTCGCAGTTCTATCAATATGTTTCATATCATTACAATTCCTTTCTTTTTCCAGTTACCAAAGAATTTGGAATGTCTGGTATAGCCGTAGGATGGCCACACCAACTTTAAACAAATCAAAAGAAAAATTATAATCTCTATGGGGCTTATTTATGGGAAACTAACGCTGTGCCACAAGGTATTTTGCTGCTTCACGTTGCGTTAGTTTCCAGACACAGAGATGCAACATATTTACAGCAACATGTCGCCTCTCTGTGCCTTTCCCTGCCCTGGCACACAAACTGCTGCCATGCGCCGGCACCCTTGCATCATGCCCATGCATCATGGTGCAAGGGTGCCTGCATCGTGGGGCACCTTCCTGCACAAAAACATCACTTGAGGTGATTTCCTCTTCCAATGTGTGCTGTAGAATGCAGCACGCATTGAAAGAGGAAAAAACTAGGAGAATTGAAAACATTTCTTATCATTGCGTCTCACTTCGCAACCCCTAGGGGTGGCGTAGCATCCCGACGCATTTCCAGATTTATGAATGCTCGTAAATTCATCAGTGGACATGGGTGTTGCATGGTAACACCAACCTGTTGCGTGAAATGGGGTGAGATTTATGAGCACATGTAAAGCCACGCAGGGTGGCTTTATGTGTGATTGTAAATTTCACGCAGCAGGTTGTGCCATTGGTGCGTCATGCAACGCGATGCATCAACAGTGCAAGGGGCTCATAAATAAGTCCCTATGTGTTTTCTTGCTAATCTGAAATATGATTAAAAAGATCCTCTGTAAACAAAATAAAATCAATAGTGCTGTGGCCCCCTTTCCTCTTGAAAGTAGGCTTCTGAACGACTGAATCAGGACACATATCTAAGGCCTGCGCTGGGGCACAAACTGCTGCCTAGCGCCAACACAGGCACCCTTGCACCATGGATTGTTTTAGTGCAGGAAGGCATGATTTGGTATGCCTACCTGCATGTATGGTTTGTAACTGTATGGTAGGGTAAAGCGTGTCATTGTATATTATGGCATGGCCTGTCATTGTAGAGCATGGTATGGTAATTCTTGTTACACTGTACATATTAAACTACAGGAATCGCAATAAAAACAGCAAAACAAGCAAAAAGTGCTTTACAATGTTATTTTCATGGTACAATGTTCTACCAACTCATAATAGTGCAAAAATAAACCAGTTTAAAACACTGCCTGTTTTTTGATTTAATGATTTTAATAATGCCCAAGACTTCCTGTAAATCATGAGCCCCGTACCAAAAAAGCACTTTGTTCCAAACTAAACAAGTTATTACCTGACAGCAATTGGGCAAAGCCATTGATGTATTTTAAAATCATTGTTAAAAGTGTTGCTAAAACCTGGTGGTTTGCTGGTGTAGATATGTTTTATCAAAGAGTAGAAGGGAAGAGGATGAAGAGTGAAACAAAACAAACACGAAGGCAGAAAACGAGTGGTGAAAGCAACAGCACAGACCAAAACCAGGATCTAGAGAACCTAAAAACATATACACTTTTACGAAGTGCCGCAAACAGAAGGAAAATAAAGGGTTGAGACAGAAAGGGGAAGCTGTAGAAGGACACTCCCCAAAAAAGGAAGCAGTATTTGGTCCATGCTCTAGAGATAGACGAAACACATGAACAGAAAGTGAAGCCAGCACACGCTAACCGAACATGAGCTAGCCAATATGGCTGACAATGAAGTCAATGAATTGTGAGCTATGGGCGGGCTTCAAACAAACAAAATGTCCTGAAAGTGACAGCACATGCGCCGTTTCAGGCGAAACTTAAAAAAGAATAAAAGGTACAATGTCGTCTTCCACTTGATCTATGATGAAGGCTGTCTTTTTAAGGAAGCAATTCATTTTTATCACAAATTACGAAAATAGCTCAGAGCTTCATATTGATTGAACTGCCACAAGCCTAAAGTCGAAAGTACAACACTATATGTTTGACTTTAAAAGTAAAGTGTTTAGATCTGGAGCTAGGCAAGACCCTTTGATATTACTAAAATTATATGTATAATATACTTACTCGAAGGGGTTTACTTTCAGTCCTCTTCCTTCATAAGTCTGTTATCGTCATTCACATTTTCCTCCCCCCCCACTACTGCGAATATACAGTATAGTGGCTCAGTCGACATAATTTATTGGCCGACCTCAGTGTGAGTGACCGCATTAGTCCTGTTCGTATGCAGCACATACACACACAAGAAGTTCTGTGATGTTTTTGGCAATGTGTGATTTTTAAGACAAAAAATTGTTTTACTTTTAGTCAATGTTTGTATACATATTTTTTATTTTTATTTACACGGGCCAGGCAGTTTTCCCAACAATAACATTTTGTAAAACCCATAACAAAACAAGTATTATTTACAAACCCAAAAGGCTAGCAGGCACCGCCAGAATAATTGGATTTTTATATGCTTGTTTTTCATGTTACCATACCCCTAACAAAACTGAAGGTATAAAGAAAAAGCTCCTATACCTTTATTGAAAGTTAAGTATGCATGTTGGGTAACATAGCGACCTGGATTTCGGGTGCATAGAAGAGGACCCTTTCTCATTACTACTTAGGGCTCCTTACAAAGATGTCCGGAACTAAGAGATTGGGATACTCGGTCAAAGATACGGATCCCATTTGGTATCTTCACCCCTAATAACAGCCATCATGAGTTAAAGTTCACAGAATGGCCTGCGTCCTGGTAATAGTTAATCTTTTACCATGGACATGTTCCACTTACTCTGAGCTTGTGCAAAATGGTCTCAGACCTGTATGTGGTTTTATCAGCTCCAAAATTGCACCCAGTAAAATCGCATGGCCCGCTTATTAATTTTGAGTGCAGGAATACCTGGTCTCTTTGAATTGACATAGAGCTCCAGCTGGTTCATAATGAGGGTCTTCGTGTTTGAGAAGTTTGGTTAAACGACAGGTGTAAACTGAAACCGCTTGGCCCTTTCGTTTCTAATGGTGGACCCCAACTGGACTTTGATTAAAAAACCTTGTTGGGTATTCTTCCTCATATCCACGCCTTTCGCCAATTCATTTTAATTCCAACTGATCCAGAATAAAACAGTTATTTATTTAAATGACGAAAAATGAAGAGAGAGAGTTTACTTGATGGCCCCTTGCACCTCATCACATCTGCCTGTCAACTGTTGTGTAAAATGCTGCACTTTTGCTTGGAGGATTTTTGTTGATAATTGCCAATGGTCTGTTTTTGTAGTATATTTAACCTTTCGGGCACATTGTTGAGGTAACTTGTAAAAGATCCCAAACACAGTCACTTTTCTGTCTTTTTAGACGTAGTAACGATCATAGTAAGAATGTAATTCAGCGACATGACCTAAACCTTACAGACAGTAAAATTAAGTTGTCACAAATTAGCTAATTTCAATGCAGTTTGAAGAAGGCCCATTATATGCAGTCACTTAAAAGAAAAGCCTAAATGCCACTTTCCAGCATGAGCTCAACAAATAAAGGGAGTTCCCTTGAGTTACTGCTTGCTTGATTTGGACTGGTCAGTCTATTAACTAATAGGTGACCCTCACACATTCAATCGCTCAACATTTTCTTGGAACCAACAAAAAGAGCACTTACAGTCTAAAGAAACTATGTACTACGTAGCCGGTAAGTTTGTATGTCGTATATCAAAATATATTTTTTATTTAAAAACAAATTATAAAAAACATTTCAGTTAAAAACATGCACATATATATTCCTTATGCCAGTTGTTATTTGCATCAGTGTACTGTTGATTTTAAAGCACTCTGTCAACACTTAAGTTCATTGTCTCATGGCAGGAATTTTAGTAAACAATACATTCAAACGCATTTTAAAATGATTTTTCTTAAACAAATCAAGTCGACGCGTTTCGGTGGATCTCTGCTGTGCGCACCACCTTCTTCAGGACAATATTTAAACAGTTCTTTTGAGTTGTCTTTATACAGCTCAAATCATAAACCTCCTCATGAATTGAGGCGCTGATGCCCAGTGGATTTACAATGCTGATAGGGAAGATGATCAACGTAAGTTCTTTTCCTAATTAAATTCTTTACGTCCTCATGAAGGTTTGAATAAGTTCTTAGGTATACGAGAAGGCACCAGTGTTTAAAAGTGGTTAGCCGCTTTGAGTAAGGTTGTTGCTTTCCTCACTTCTAGGATTACGCTGGGGATTCCTTCAATCTTCTCCCTTAAAGCGTGTTCTGATGCCTTTCTGTCTTTCGTCTCTCATGGGATACCATGAGAGACGAAAGACAGAAAGGCATTCATGAGGAGGTGTATGATTTGAGCTGTATAAAGACAACTCAAAAGAACTGTTTAAATATTGTCCTGAAGAAGGTGGTGCGCACAGCAGAGATCCACCGAAACGCGCCAACTTGATTTGTTTAAGAAAAATCATTTTAAAATGTGTGTTTGAATGTATTGTTTACTAAAATTCCTGCCATGAGACAATGAACTTAAGTGTTGACAGAGTGCTTTAAAATCAACAGTACACTGATGCAAAAACCAACTGGCATAAGGAATATATATGTGCATGTTTTTAACTGAAATGTTTTTTATAATTTGTTTTTAAATAAAAAATATATTTTGATATACGACACACAAACTTACCGGCTACGTAGTACATAGTTTCTTTAGACTGTAAGTGCTCTTTTTGTTGGTTCCAAGAAAATGTTGAGCGATTGAATGTGTGTGGGTCACCTATTAGTTAATGGACTGACCAGTCCAAATCAAGCAAGCAGTAACTCGAGGGAACTCCCTTTATTTGTTGAGCTTTACTTACCCTGTTCCCTTGACGTATAAGGGTTACTCTCCTCATATTGACACTTTGCAGCATGCTCATTAATGGGCAATGCCACTTTCTGGCCAGTAAATTAAAATACTACTTTCCATTGCACCCAGTATTACGCACTGCCTCTCTAAAACATGTCAGGCAATACCTCTTTCACAGAGCTCATCATGTAGCCTTACCCACCATCCTTTCACCCTCCCTCATCTCAGTTGCTGTTCTCCAGGCACTAGACCTTGACTCTGTCATGCCTTCCCATGGAAAGAATACAGAATGTTCCCGTGCTAGCGTTGTGCTCTCTCTAGCACCTGGTCATAAGCTTCCGATCACCCTGCTCTAGAGTGGCAACATTCCTTGTTGCAGACTTATCTAAGCGGTGATCCACCCCTGGAGACAGATCTCTTCCTAGCCCTATTTTGGTTGTTTTTGTTTTAAGCATCTCCCTGTACACAAGGGAGGTACAAAAGGGCCATTCTCCTACAATACCTCTTGGAGAATATGGAGCCAGACACGCTGAGCAGGATATTCCCATCCATGACAAATTACCCTATGGATGGGTCTGTTTCAGGAAATTTGTCCCGAATTCTGAGTTGGTCTACTGGGTTTCTTGGCTAGGGAGGGATCTGCTTGTTTTAAGGATAGATGCCTGCAGGAGGGCAATCATGGTGCCTCCAGCTTTGCCAAAGAGGTGTTAGCGTTGGTGTTCTTTGTCAGGAGTTTGCAAGGGGTCCAGAGCGGCTACTTCTTTTTGCCCCTGTGCTGGCTACCTCTTCCTTATATCATCCAACTATTTGGCTTCTGATCAGATATTCTTTGTGTTTGAGCTTAATTCCAGAGATAGTTTTGGCCATCCAGCGATCACATCTGTTACATGTGTTCCAAGAGCAGTACCAAGAGTTTACAAGAGAGTTTAGGCATTAAAAGAGGAAGGAGCACTCCACAAGCTGCCCGACAGTGGGTTTTTGGACCCTGTGCCAAGCTTTCGGCTGGGTGTGCTCAACACCTGGATTGGTTTGGCATCTCTGCACTCACAGTTACCAGCCACATGGAGCACAAAGGGCAGCACAGGACTGTAGAATTCAGCTCAGCACAAAAGGATGTCAAACTTTTGTTTATTCTTCATTTGTCAAAGGAAATGCCATGAGGTCCATAAGGGAGGCATCGGCTGAGCCTATAACCAGCCTTCTGCAACATGGTGAATTATCCATAGCAGGCTCCCAGTCCAAGATGTAGTGCAGTCTTTTCTTGTGAGGCCAGTTCCTATTAAATCATATAGAATAGTTGCAAAGCATTTGTTCCATGTTGTTTTATCTCCGTATGCACCCCTTTGCTATTATTTGTTTTATAAACTGTTTTTTTCCTACTAGCAGTTTGGCTTTTTGCATAGATTATACTTCTGAATATAATGTTTGCTTTTTTCTCCTCCCTGATATCAGGGGGAGACTGGTGCCTTGCTGATCAATTCAGCGAGTAGCTTTGTCTCCAGTCAAGAGATACAAGACTGCCAATGTGGGTATTATGTTTTTGACCCTTTGTGATTTTTCACTTTAAACCCATTATCTAGACACCTACATCTTCAATGTATTCTGTGCAAGGTGGCAACTGGAAGGAGTGAATCTTTCTTTATGCAATTAAGAAGGGGACTTAACATACATCCGCGGGAAGTCCTTTAGATCTCTATTTTACACACTACAATAGACACTAAAGTTCCTTTTCTAAATGGTGCTCTGGTAAACCCTTGGATCTATTGTCCTGTGATCTGCTGTTTCCTTGAATTCCTAAGAAATATTTTTCTACTGGGGCTGACAGTCTCTTCCGTGCACTGTCAGTTGCTGCTTTCAAGGCTTTCTACTCGTCTTTGAGTGATTAGGTCTGGTGGTTGAGCTTTCTCCTGGACTTGTATGGATTTTTGCGTTATCCCACTGAAGGGTCAGTTCCACTTCTCCGTATTGATATCTTCCTCTTGTCATCACTGGCCTTTAACCACTTTGATGCTGATGACGAGCTCAGCTCATCATGAGGCTTACCTGCCGTGTGCTGATGACGAGCTGAGCTCGTCATGTAACGCGGTAATTTTTTTAAATGCAGCACACAGCGGGAAAAGCCGCCGCAGCGATGCGGTTAATCAAATCCTTTTAAGCCTTTGTGAGGTGTCCCTGTTAGGATGCTGTCTGCTAAGGAGCGTTCTTGGTTGCCATCACATGGTTTATAGGTTGGGGAGATTAGGCATTTTCTGTCCTCTGATCCTAACCTCTGTTTTCTTCTGGACGGTGTATTTTTACATCTCGCTCCTGAATTTCTAACCCAAGTTTCCCCTCAGAAAACTGCCCTGCCTTATTTCTGGCCTGCCTTCACATCTGAAGATGACTGAGTCTTAAATTTTTTGAATATGTCAAAGGTTGTGCAGGTATACCTTTCCCGAACCTTGGAGTTTCATTGTTCTCTTTTCATGACACAGTGGCCAGTCGTTGAGGTCATAAGCTTTCCCCCCTCTATCATTAGCCGATGGATACACACTACCTTCGCTATAAGGTGTCACCTGGTTGGAGTCCCTCTGCCATCTCAGGTACTAGGATGCTCCAATAGCAGCATGGCTGCCTCTGGAGCAGTGGCACATGGGATCTCCATTATGGTTGTCTGTCGGGCGGCTAATTGGGCTTCCTCTGTTCTTTCATTAATCTCAATATATGAGCTGAAGCACCGATCCTACAGGCTGATGTATGAACCATAGGTCGGCACAAAAGCAGATGCTTATTATAAACGGAGTTAAGCATGAATGGTACATGTAATGTGTGGTAAACAGAGGAATTGGTAATTGAGACCAGAGCATTAACAAAGGAAGGGGAAAAGGTTAGATAGATCTTCTAAGACTTGGAGAGGACTAGATAAAGGTTTGATGCGTCTTATTAAGAAAAACCAGAGAGTCGAGAGAATATACTTTCTTTTATCACTGTACACGTATGTCCATTTACTGTTCATTTTACACCAGCACTATAACATAATTTGCATTCAAGTCGACCATATCAACAATAACTAGCTGCTTCTATATAAAATCTGTGTAACATTTCCTAAGTACAAACCAGCTGGCTCCATCCATATTCAAACACCGTTCCCTACCCCGAGAACACCACTGCAAGCGGTGTACAACTGCAATCATACCACAGCACTGTGGGTTCCCAGCGAGAGAGAAATAAAACACAAGTACATGCCCCACCCTCAGGTAGGTGCAATGAATTAAAATGTGCAACTCCTATAATCTAGGCAGTAAAAATGATGAGACATACCATACAAAACGTATTATATTAATGCACTGGTAACAGTTAGCACAGTTTGGGTTCTGACAATTACATACAAGTGAACTATGAAGACACTCCCTACCCTTTTACCCACACTCTTGCTTTCTCCCTTGTCACAGTCTTTCCGTCTTTCACTTCCTCCTTTTCCCCTTGTGGGGTTTTCTCTCTATTGCTCTGGATTAAAATCAAATGACGAAATTTAGTGCAGATTGGTCCGACCTGCAACCACCGGCTCAAATTAAGTACTGGCCCAGGTAGTCCGTTGACTCAAGAGCATGTTAGTTTTATTTTTAGATGACTTTAGTCAAATGAGACATGTCCATGGCTCAATGTCTTTTTCAGTGCTTAATTTGTAAAAGAATAAGTACCGGGCCCAAAGTTTTGCTCGGAAGCCCGTGGTCAATGCCATCGGTAGCAGGAGTGCTGAAGACCCAAGGATGTGCAGTCTTGATGCGTCCACCACAAGACCAGTTCTTACTTTCCGGTGCTCGGCACTGGCACTTAATTGTCAACAACACACATACCACAGTCTGCCACATAGTAGCACTGCTCATCTAATTTAGAGATGAGCACAACAACGGTTGTTTATGAATACAATATACATTAAAAACTGCGAACACCTACCTCCCCAACCATTCCTTTAGTCTTGGGGACCGTGAATAATCTGAACTGTCGCACTTACAGGTGAAAGAGTTGTTTTGGTACCGTCATTGACAGCAATGGCGGCACTGTTCTGGCCAGGGTCCTGGCACATATTATTTCTTTTACAAATTAATCACTGACCTGGGCCATGAATTTGATCCACTCGTTGGATGACGCTTGCAACTTCACTCCTGTATAAAAGGAGGGGAATGGAAGAAATGCTAAGATATTCATTGCTGACATCAGTATTCTTGCCCACAGCACGACCAAAGTTCCAGCTGTATTCTATGAAATCAGTACCCAGGTTTCCAAAAATACATATTAGGAAAAACAAAAGACAAAAAAAAACAGTTGAAAAAATCTTCTCATCATGGTTGCGGGTCGTGTGTGGAGAAGTCGACAAGTGACTGGAAGTTTAGAAAAGATTGTACTTTACAACAACAGCAAAAAAAGGCACGCGAACGATGCTTCCACTATGGAGTATACATTTCAGTTCATACGAAATGTGCATCTCATTTCGTATTTTCTTTATTCTAAGTACTTAAGTAGACTCTGCTAATGAGGAATTATAGTCCCTCCAAAAAATAATCCCCGCAGGTTCAAGTTCATGATTAGGATTAAAAAAGGTCTACTACATAAACATCAACAATAAAAAAAAATCGCCTGCAATAATGTTAACATGCAATTAGAACCAAAAGATCTATTCATGAACAAAAGAAAAAAACAACTTTATCGACTGCAGGATATTACCCCGTTCTAATGCCAGTCCCAGCACATCACGGTGCACGTTCGTAAGTTTTATACTTCTTTTGATGGAGGCACATCAGTCGATAGGTATTAAGTACATGCTTACATTATTGCAGTAGATTTATTTTATTGTAAATATGTATCTTGTCATAATTAAGACTGTGGACCCCTAAGACTGACAATAAGCGGACAGACATTCAACCAGTTCACTTCTCCGCCTCACACTGAATCTTAGCTCGTCGATTCCTGGTCCATGTTGAATATAAGGTAACAGGTCTCCAAGTGGTCTGAGCCCATTCTGTGTTCAAACTGAGGTTGGAGGTCTTCTGGCGTCAAGCCGCTCTGGAACTGGCAGGCGAGTTCTTCATACAGGGTTTGTCCAACGTCACCTTGAAGGAAACCAAGAGACATAAAAAAAATCTTTAGGAACCCAACATCTTTTATATGCAAGACGGAGTAACAATGGACAGCATATTTTCAAAATACATACAGCGAATGCAACTGCCACACATGTCGATGACTCTACACATAGAAATATGTATCCTGTGAACACAAGATGCATTCCATCCATGCACTCCTTTTCAAACTTTCATAAATTTGCGTGCAAATCTTTCTTAGATGTTTGATGATTCATTTATTTGTCAAAACATATCATTGTATTCATGATTACTCAACATATTCCATGTCTCAGAAACATTTTTTCACGTTGTTAGTGTTGCCCAATGCATTTCAAGCGTAACGCCCTTCCTCAGGGGACTTCATAAACTCTAGAAACATTAATCATAAGTCACAATCAGTATCCAAATTAACTCTGTATGGAAACACGCTTTTAAATCAACATGTTACAATGGTGATACCCCACATGTTGTAGTGAAACTAATAAGGTTGGTGAAAACAATCTTAAGTGTATTTTATAAAAAATAGGGTGCTTGTGTTACGCTGGTGTAAAGACAAAAATAGAGACCCAATGACTGGGTACTGACCTTAATGCATGGAATTTTTCATTCACGATGTTTAGCTGCAACAAGGTAAATGAAATCTGGTTGAGAATACATTCCGTGACACGAATGTCTCGTTTCTATGTCTACACAGTAATGCCTAGGAGGCACAATCACCGTGACCTCACAAAGCCTCACCCTAAGGATATTGATTGCATGGGTGTTGGTGTCTACTACAGAGAATGGAATCTGAACCCCTTATGACATAGACTCCTGGACATTGCCATAACCTAGGATAATAAATACAATGATGGAGTCTCAGTTGGGCAAGAGTCTGAATGTATAAATTGTCTTCCATATAGTCTTTTTTGAAAAAGTTACATTCAAAGCAGTTGCCCTGGAAATTGATGCCTAGGGGACTGCCGTCTCGGATTTTATTTCTGAGTCTTGTATAGCATGTAATGCAACCTTTCAACTCCTTTGCTTGTTTTTAGAGTTTTTTTTTTTTTAATAATGTCCCGCTTATTATGTTTACTAATTTTATTGTTCGGCATATGTGCCCTTTATCCCCGACAGTAGCCATACATAACAGATAATTTTAAAAATTACATAATTCCATGTTGTTAGTACAAGGTATTTTAGACTCGTCAGTGAAAGTTTTAATGCACCTTTCAAGTTAGCTGATAGCACAAGTTACTTTAGTATTGATTCTGTTATACCAGTGTATTCTAGTGGGTTTTAGTTTGACATTTGCTGAAATTATTTTTACCTTGATACTGTTTTTAGCTCTGTTGCCTACTGTTATTTAACATTTGCTGCTAGCCTATTGCACTTAATGCACTGTTCACTTTTTGCGATTGAATATTTGCTGCTAGTCTATTGCACTGTTCACTTTTTTTGATGATATTATAAGTCAACTTAGCATTGATTTGGCAATACAACAGATATAGAGAATCTGTAAAATGTTCTTTTTGCTGCTAGCACATTGTACTTTAGCTTCAGCCCTGTTAGCACATTGCACTTTATTTGGGACCTTGTGGATTGTTATCGAGCTATGAAAATATCGACAGCACTATAATCCCTAACTGGAAAATGTTAATCAATGATGGACAATTTTTCTTTTATCTATGCACTGTATACCCATGTGTTCAATTAGTCACTGTGTCTGTATTGTATTTGATTTCTTTCTTTTTTGTAATGGTTTTAATTAATCAACAAATAAAATAATTCTCCTAAAAAAAAAAAACTCCTTTGTTGCTTCATCCAATTATCTCGAATTCGTACTACAGTTGTGAGGAGTCGCTGGTTTCTAATATTCATTGTTAAGCTAAAAAAGGACTTTGCTATTCTGATTGATCAAGGCTGCCTTGGGAACATTAAAGGCATCTGCAAGGTTTGGTGGACAGCAGTGATGACAACATGGCAGTCTATTTGGGGGAAGGGCAGGGCAGTCCTGCCTCATCAGGTCAGTGTTCAAATGGCTCTCTCCACACAAAGGTTTCAAGTTAATTTTTGAACAGAAGCCACTGTTTTCTTAATCCCACTAAACACTCATGACATTTTAAATGCACAGTATTCACCATTGCAATCTGTAGAACAGTCTTCCCAAAAATCGATGAGCGTGGTTCCAGACCTACTGAAGAGCACTTGGAAAGACACAATCATGCAGCAACTTGAGCCTAGACTGATTCAAACCCCAACTTTCACCCAATGCTAACTCACTCCAGTTTATCCTGGACACCAATCTCACCCTCAAGGTACACATCACGAAGAAAACTAAGACAGCTGGGTGCCAGTTCCACCTATTACAGAAAATGAAACCATTCAGAACTTCTTCACACATCCTGCCTCCTAGCCCCCGCTCTGGCCGCCCCTTGCAGACATGCTACATGTAGTATCCCACCATATCAGGTGCCTTAAGAAATATAACCACAACACCTTACCCTGATGGAACTCCACTGGCTTCCCTTGACGGCTCGCACCAGTTTTAAAACCAGCTGCACCATCTAAAGAAGCATTTTCAATGCAACAGGTCTCGCATTTGCAAGAATTTAAGCTATTGGTATTATGTGTTTTTTTTGTCAATTATCTCTTAATTAATTTTGAAGATAGCAGAATATGCAAAAATACAAAACACAACTTGTAGGGGAAAAAGACCCCAATGCGATTTATCGGCCGCATCGCACAGTAAGCTAATAGATCTTGTACAGTTTAAAAACAAGAAAGCGGCACCCAGCACATATTGTCAGTGGCTAATTGGCCTATTCCCCCTCGACCCCCCACTCTCTCTCCCCAACAATAGAACATGAAAAGGAAACATAAACTAAAGTGTAACAGTCGAAAAAAAAAACATTTTAATAGATCTCCACAGGGATTATTATATCAGAAGGTCAGAAGAAGGTACCACGGGTGTGGGCACCGAGGTTTTACCACCCCCACTCGAAGGGGTTAGTGAGTGTACTAGATGTGAAAAAGGTGAAGGGAACGCAGTCTTGGACCATATGCAAACAGGGGAAGCCCCTCAGAGAGATATTCCACCAGTGGCCCCCAGATGTAGTCAAACCCTTTACGGGAGTCCTCCACAATGTCCGCCATTCGTTCCATCGCCAATGCCCGCTGTGCCATTGTGTGAGGGAAGGGGCTTCTGTTTTTTTCCAAACTGCGGCTACTGCCATCTCGGCCACCCCAAGGCAGAGCCACATCACCGAGAGGTCCTTATGGGTTTATTGCTTTAACTTGGTGTCTCTGTGCCCCAATAATGTGTGTTCTAGAGCTTTTGAAATTGGATATCCCAGAATCTCTTTGATTTGGGCGAGGAGCTCCTTCCAAAATGGCTTAATGTGCCGGCAGTCCCACCAGATGTGTCTAAAGTTTCCCATTTGCCCACAACCCCTCCAGCACTTGTCTGAGGTATTAGGGAAGATGGTATGTAGCCATTGTAGAGGTACTAATCGTACACAATTTTGTAGTGTGCCTCTCTGAGGTGCATAGATCGATTGAACTCAGGGATGTCTTTGTAGAGTGAGGCCCATTGCATTTTCCTTGGTGGGGTATCCAGTGGTGTGTCCCATTGGAGTTGATGCCGCGGGGTGTAAATGGAGACCGCCGAGCGGAGACGCGAGTAAACAAAGGAGATGGTGCCCTTTGATGAGGCTCCCAGCTGCGCAAAGGTTTCTATTGGAAGCAGCTGCCGTGTAGCTGCCAGCCAGTGTTTAAGCTGCAGGTAGCGGAATTCTTCGGACCGCTGGAGTTTGAATTCCGCAGCACACTCCAGAAAGAGAGCAATCTCCCCTTTTCAAAAAGATTGGAAAACATAAGGCAGCCCCCCTCCCACCAAGCATCAAAGTGGCCTTCACGCATTGCCGGGGGAACTCCGTGTTGGCGTGTATGGGGAGGGAAAGGAGGTAAGGAAGGTGGACCTGTTAACTTCGTCCCATACGCTCAAGGTGGTCACCGTGGGTGTGCTTATATAAGCGTTTCGCAGGCGATATTGTTTGTTTTTCCACAGAAGGTCCCAAATAGTTCTCCCTGTGGTTTGTCGTTCTATGTGGAGCCAATGTTTGTCGGACTCTCGCAGGGACCACTCAGTAATCACCCACAATAGGGCCGCCCTTTAGTAGCCCTGGAAGTCTTCTAGAGCCAATCCCCCCTCCTCTCTCGACCTGGTTAGCATGCGATTGGAAATCCGAGCCCACTTCCCCTGCCAGATGAATTTCATGGCCATTGATCTCATTGTGGAAAAGAGTGTCCTATCTACGAGGATCGGAAGGCCCTGGAAGAGGTATAATAGCCGTGGTAGGATATTCATTTTTACAGCGTTGACGCGCCCTATCCAAGTGAGGTAGGCAGTCCTCTATCTAGCAAAGTCCACCTGGAGTTGCTGCAACAGTGGGGGGAAGTTTGCCCCATACAGATGTTCCAATTTGGGAGTGAGCTTTATACCTAGGTAGGTGATCTCTTTCTGCCCTCTGCGGAAGAGGGACGCAGCTTTTATCGCCTGCATAGTCGCTTTGGGTACGGTGAGGTTCAGGAGGTAAGACTTCGATAGATTGACCTTAAACCCCGAGGCGTTCTTGTATAGGACCAGATCTGACTGGATCACCGGGAAGGAAGTTTGGAGGCTCGTGGCCGGGAGGAGCACATCGTCGGCAAAGAGGGCAATCTTGTGCTCATCTGTAACGAATGGGACCCCTCTTATGTCCGGGTTGGAGCAGATGCGCTCCGCAAACGGTTCGATACTTAGCACAAATAAAAGGTGGCATAGGGGGCAGCCTTGACGTGTGCCTCAAGTGAGAGCAGAAGGCACTGAGGCTGTCACGTTCACCAGAACAATGCAGAGTGCGGGTTCGGAAGGCCCAGTCCACCCGGTCCAGCACGAGAAGGATCGTGGGAATTCCTTTCCGTTGTGCTTTTTCAATCAGGTGGACTATTCTTCGCAAATTATCATGGGTTTGTCTTCCCTTGATAAAGCCCACTTGGTCGACCTGGACTAGGAATAGCATGATGTGGTCCAGGCGAGTTGTCAGTATCTTAGAATAGAGTTTTGAGGAGCGCAATCGGCCTATATGAGGTGCATTGGGCGGGGTTTTTCCCCGGTTTGGGGAGGACGGTGATTAGGGCTTCTCCCATGGAGGGAGTGTCTTGTTGGGTGAAAGCAATGTAGTTAAAAAGTGTCACTAGACGGGGCACAAGGTCTGGCGCGAAGGTACAATAGAAGTGGGCAATCAGTCCATCCAGCCTGGTGCCTTTTGGAGCTTGAGTGAGTCGATCACTTTCTGGACCTCCTCAGCGGAGATGGGGCTGTTTAGCCCTTCATTGGTAGAGGCGGGTACCTGAGGTAGGGTAAGACCTTCGAGGTATTGGTCTTGTGCTTGCAGATTGGGTTGATCCGCCGTGTATAACTCGCGATAGAATGCTCCAAAGGCGTTGGCTTCATCAGCTTCACTCTGGTGTGGGCCCCCCCCTCCATCGTCTACCCTTTGAATATAGTTCTTCTCTTGCCTGAGCTGCAATTGGCGCGCTAGGAGTGCCCCTACTTTGTTGCCCCCCTCGTATCTGCGTGCTTGTAGGTGCAGGAGTGTCTTTTCGGCCCAGTTTGTGTATATTGCTTGAAGTTTCCCCTTGACTTGGGTCACCTTGCGTAGTGTTTGTACCGAAGGGGAGGTTCAACATAGAGTAGTTCGCTCTCTAGGAGGAGGCGCTCTCTCGCGCGTTGTTACTTGCAGCGTCTAGTTCTATACACTTCCCCCTGATGACTGCCTTGAAGGTGTCCCAATTGTTGGCTAGTGAGGTATGGGCTGGGTCGTTGAGTTCGAAATAATTTGCGATTGCCTGTCGGAGCTCGTCTCGGAGGAGTCTATCTCTAGTCAGATAATTGGGGACGTACCATCTGGAGTATTTGGAACGGGGAGCAGGCCAGTCCAAGGGGGCATAGTCCGAGAGGCATATCGGCTGAAACTGTGTTCCCAATACCATTGAGAGGAGGGATTGGCTCAGAAAGACGTGGTCGATGCGAGAATATGTCCTGTGGAAGGAGTAGTCAAGTGTCGTGGGATGTGCGGCCCTCCAGGCGTCTATTAGACCCAGACCCTGTAGCGTCGCCTGAAGCGATTGGCTGAAGACTTTCTCTGTCGTCCTCTGGCTATATGTGGTATCTAAATACAGGTCCAGATTAAATTAAAATCTCCCAGTAGTATTATATTGCCACTGGCGAAGTCTCCCAGGGTCAATAGAAAAGCTTTAAGGAAGTCATGCAGGCCGGAGTTGGGCACATAGTGTTGCACAGGTGTAGCACCTGCCCCGTACCTCCCCCTTGACCATCACATATCTCCCTTCCTAATCAGTGAGAGTGGCCTGGTGTCAGAATGGGATAGAGGAATGAAAGAGGAGCACCACCCCATTGTGCTTAGTATGTGCCGAGGAGCGAAAGATTTGGGGGAGTGCCCTATGTTTCAAGAGATGTTCGTCTTTGCGGGGAAGATGTGTCTCCTGGATAGCGGCAATTGTGACCTGGTGGTCCCAGAGGAATTTCCAGATCCGTTGTTGCTTGTTGGAGGAGTTCAGCCCCTTAACATTCCACGATAAGCAAGTGAAACCTGTCATTTGACATCGGTACCTGGACGGCTAGGCTCACTTCTCTCCTCTCCCCCCACCCGGACGGTATGCTCCCTCCCCGTTACCTTAGTTCCAAAGTGTGGATAGTAGCTAGAAAAAAAGACTGACACCAAAAGGCAGAAAAAAAAAAATAGAAAAAGATGAACCGAGTTCAATGCAGTTCAACATCTTGCTCTTGAAGATCCTTGGTCATAGGGGAGGACCTTGTTGCGAGCAGCAACTGGGTTGGACAAATATACATCGCCATGGCCCATGGAATGTCTTGTGAGTATGGTGAGTATAGTAATGAGTGGCAGTCAGTAGGTTGACAGATTATTGCATACAATGGACTGTGGTATGTTGACGAGCCTCTTTCCGCTGATTTACCAGCAATTGACTCTCCCCATGTAATATGCACTATCCCCTCTGAACAAGACCATCTGGAGTTATATTCTTACTGGCAAAGCGCGGAGATACCCCTTTGGGGGTCTATTCAAGCGCTATACAAGAATATAAAATAAAATAAATAAAATAAGTGCCGGATCCAACCTGACTGAGTGCCATCAAAAATTAGATCTGTCAACCCACAGGAGTTTTGCCAGACCTTCGCTGTTGAAGCCAGGGATCTCCTCCTTTCTTCTTTGGTCCCTACCTCCCCTCCGGACGTCTTTCTGGCGTCTCGTTTTTTGAGGCAGGCACCTCGATGCCCAGGATAGCTGCTGCCTCATCCAAGGAAGTACAGTGGCAGTTTTTGTTGTCCCAGGTGAAGGCCAGGCCAAAAGGTTAAGTCCAGCGATATCGCACCTACCAGTCTCTCAGGGTCGCCGTGTTTGGCCCGAAATTGTTGGTGTCTGGTTAACGTGGCTTGGGCCACATCTTGGTAGAGTGAACATTTCGCACTTTGGAAGGTGACTTCATCCATAGTCCATGCCTGCTGGAGGATCCTTTCTTTGGTCTTGAAGGAGCTAAATTTCACTAACACGTCACAGGGTTTTCTGGTGTCTCCTGGACTTTGGGGTCCCACTCTGGACCCGCTTGAGGCATACCTCCTGTTCCGAGTCCCCCAATATCGTTTAGAAGAGCCCCACCATGAAAGCCTCCGGGTCAGGTCCCTCGCAACCTTCCTCCAGGCCTCTCACGCGGATGTTCTCCCGCCGGGAGCGATTTTCTAAGTCTTCCCAGCGGAGCAACGTGGTCTGTAGCTGCGCACAGAGTTCTTCAGACTAGGTCTCCAGCGGTCGCATGCGTTCTTCCAGGTCTTGGTGTTTGGCTTGTAGGTGGAGGGTGCGGGCTCGGACGGAATCCACATCCGCCTGTAGGGCCACCAGTTGATCCCCCATTTCCGACTTAAATGCATCAAGGGAGGCCCGATGTCTGATTTGATGTCATCACGCAGCTCCTGCTTGATCTCTCTAAGTGTGGCCAACAGTTTCTCTCTGGAGATTGCCAAGGTGCCTTGGGGGGTTTTGGGATCGACCCTCTATGTCCCCGTGGGTGCTGGGGGGAAGAAGTTGTAGACCCTGGGCGCCTGGGATTTATTGGGTGGCATAGGGACCCTCCTCGCTGTCTACGAAGGGCCTTTGTGTACCCGATGGGGCCGTTGGGGACCCGGAGCTGTGGTGAAGTACTAGTCGTCAGTGACATGGGTTCGGCAAGGTGGCGCCCAGGAGTTCCAATGAGCTGAAGGCTCAGGGAACCAGCTGTCTCTATACGGGGCCTGCGTCTACAAGTCCAACTTGTTGTGCGTGGATGGGCTCGGGCCCCTTTTCAGGTGTAGTGACAGGCCTTAGCAATATGGTCAATCTCAGGGTCAACTGCCGCTGTAGATCACTCCAGGTCGCAAAAGAGCGCAGGTAATGTGTAACTCTGGGTAACCCCTCTCAATTTGGCGCAGCCGAAGTCATCGGTCATAGGAAGTCTCACGTGATAGGAGCTTGCCGGTCCTGCTCCAGCTGCCTCTTCTCAGCTGCCTGTTGGTCACTCCATCCGGAAAAATGGCAAGTCACTGCTGTCGAGGCCCCCACTGGTGCTACACCGTCACTACTAAGAAAAGCTGGGTCCGGCTCAGTGACTCATTATGGTATAGATTCTTGCAGGGACTATTCCGCCTTTTTTAGGTCAGGCAGGGCTGAGCGTGGAAACAGGCAGTTCGGCTAGAGAAGCGGAAGGGCAAGCCCCCCCACTCCTTACCAGCTAAGACCGGGATCTTCCCTGCTGCAGTCTCATTAGGCGACCCCCCCGTGGAAGGGTTCAGTCTGCTGGCATTAAGCTTTAAGAGTCCCGGCGGCCGCCATCTTCGGGACAGGCACTCGAGCCGTTGCGGGAATGCCCTATGCGGGAGGGCCCCCAGTCGCCCCACTGGATCCACAGTCACCGCCTCTGGGGGGGATCTCCCCTGCTCGATCGAGGGGATGCCGCCTCTCAGAAGGTGCGTGCGTATACGCGATTGCTTCAGGGCGGTAGCGGTCTCCGCTGGTTTGCTGCTGGTCTTTTATTAATATGTAGGGAACGAGGGCAGCCCCCTACCCCCATCTGCTCACCAGACTCTGCTCCCCGCTCTCTGTGCTCCGGCCGACGGCAGCGACTCGCGTCGTCAAGAGATCTTCCCGCTCTTCAACATTGCAGCTGCCAATATGTCTCACCCGAGCTTGGGGTTGGCCGCGCCGCTGCGTCCCGGAGTGTCCCGAGGGTGTCTTCTGACATTTGCTCGCCATCCCTCAGGAAGGAGCGAGAGTGCCAAAATCAGGTTATTTAGGGCGCTTGGACCCACTGATGCACTTGGGCCTAGCGAGGAGCTGTTTGGATTCTCGTCCGATCATCCATGACGGTTAGCCACACCCCATCTATTTATGTGTTTTTAAAAGTAACACACATATAAAAGGCATTGTTATTTATAATGGCAATAGCTCAAACTCTCGCAATTGCGATACACATTAATGGGGAGTGCACCCCTTTAGACGCTGCTCACAAAGGGGCACGGCCAACATTAAAGTGAAAGCGCGGTATGGGACGCTTTCACCCAAAAAGAAAAAATAAATAAAGAAAGGTTCTGTTGCGCGGTCGCTAATGTGAAAGCGGACCATGCCGTAAATTAAATAAATAAATATGTGCGCCTGTAATAGTTAAATTGACCGCGCTGTAATAAATAAATAAGCTTGGCTGCTATAGTTAAAGCAGACCACACTGTAAATTGAAAAATTAAATTACTATTAAAAATATAAAATCAGGCGGCATGCTGCCTTTTAGGGAAAGCATGTCATGAGTGGAATAATGTTAGATCATTAAAGAAAATAGGGCTAACAACTTCAATTAAGCAGACAGTAACAACACAAGTAACAAGCTTTTGCATAGCTAACAGGCCCCGCCTTTGAGACATTCTAAGTGTTTAGCCATGTTGCACATTATCCTGGGTGCCGCCAGGGATTGAAGCGCTGTCAGGGTTATCGGCATCCCGTTTTGCATCGTGTGCAGTAGCTCATTGGTGAATATTGCGATCGGATTTTGCCGACTGCCATTAGGGCAAAATGGAGAAAGTAATGCAATAAACATATGACACAGCTGTTTATAAAACGATTCTGGTTTGTAATATTATTCTAGCGCAGACAAATTCAGATACATGCGAACCTTTGTGAAAAGACAAATGAAACAGATTTTCCAACATTTATGCTGTTTGTTTAATAAGGAACAGAACAAACATTTGAGAGATGATGAGGGGCAAATTAAAAAGGTCAAAGACAAAATCTGTGTGATCGTAGTTACACCCCGCCGAGTGCCCCAGTGTTACATGTGCGACACATTCAGCCTACAACGGAAAATGCCTCTCTGGCACACGCTTTAGTACTTGGGCGAAACATGGGTACGGAGAAGCACCCACTCCTGGCTGCTGTTCGTGGAGAAAGGGCACTGTAGAGGAGAGGCTACAACGTGCCCTGGCATGGATTGTGCCCTAGCGGCTATGTTATCAGAACCCCGTTTACCAGTTGTAACAAACTGTGTGATCCTGCACGAGGTACTGTCTCTGCGCGGAGTTATTTTATGCACCAAAATTAGAAGCATTTAGAAATTGCCTAACTTCCATTATTTAGTGCTAAATAACTTGTATGATTAGTGGTCTAATTGCCCATATTGACTCAAGCCTCAGCTCACTGGTGACATCCAAGAAGGCAGAAAGGTGTCCCTGTTCACTTGAGGCATGGCCTAACTCTTGCAGCTGGACTATCCCATCTGGGCCTGAAACTGGTCTCGTTGGCATGTGGTTGATTTCTGTCCACATTGGCTCAAATAAGCTAAAAGCAATGGAATGGAATGTGCTTAGTGTAATTACCAGTCCTTCCAATGTATTCAAGCGTTTCTATTCATTAGTTTTGTGTTTCTCTCCGAGTTGTTGTATGTCTCCCATGTCAGCCTGGCATAGGTCCACAACATTCCTTGCCTTCTGATTTTGGGGGCTGAGGGTGGATAGGACAAGTTTCATCTCAATCATGAGGCCCAATAGGGAAAAGCATTTGCAGCCTAGTAGTTTAGCCTGAATTGGGAAAGTGGGGCAGATACCAGGAATGAGTTGTTGTTTTTGTGTAATTACATAGATTACATAGATAATTGTTGTTCTTGTCCAACTTTATATTACTCGAGGATTCAGCCCTGAAAATAAGAACTTTTTATATAGTGCTCAAAGCCGCTCTCCTGATGCTTCTAAGCACTATAAATAGCAGGTGTTATCGTCACCCCATGTAACGGGGGCTCAGTTTGCCGACCTCAAAGGATGAGAGGCAGAGAGGCCTACCTGAGAAGTGATCCTGTGGCTGGCATGCTCTGTAGACGTTTCTGGGGTGCAGGCATTAGCCCACTGAGCTCTCAGCAACTTCCAGATCTTTCCCTGTGCCTTGGCCTGCACAGGACCCAGGCTCACTACCCCAAAGGGTCCATTAGAGTGCAGCTGGCTAGTTTACTCGGCAGCTGAGCGGTGTCGCTCAGCCGTTTGCCACTCTTTAATTAAAAGATCACTTTTGCTGTCTCCTGCCAGGGAGGCGCTTAATTAAGTGTAATTGTGTCGAAATTTCACATAATTACAAACCAGCAAATTACACAGTAATTGCATACTCATCACTATTAATTTCATATCCTCCATATTTCTGGTTATATTGAAATTTTCATGTTCGATACTTTACTGTATCATACTGTGGTCTGCCAACAAATACTTGAAACTCCACAATTTCTTTCCCAATATGCACTCGGGCCAGGCATTCTCAGCCCAGACAGCAAAACTATTGGATTTATTTATTTACTATAATTATTATACTTACGAAACACAGAACTCACTGAGCATTAGTTAAAAAAAAAATAGAAATTCTTACTCATACTAGGATAAGTTTCAGGTTCATCTATGCCACTTGGAGCGCCTATGAACACTTGGGAGCTAGTGTGCTTGCCAAATGAAGGCCTTTCAAAATAAATGAATGTTTAGCATTGAAAAAGCACTCTGCGTCTTCCTCCCAGTCCACTCCCATCTTTTATCTCTGTTTACAGGGGTCCGAGTGCAGCTGTGAGCTACCCGAAGAGCAGAGGTGTTAAAGAAGTTCAGCGCAGCCCAAGACCCATCTTATAGCAACTTCACACCAGTGCTCAACAAGAGAACAAAAATAACCTTTGGAAAATGAAGATTGAAAATAAAGTAAATATATGGGAAGGTCCGAGCACAGAAATGTTACGAAACCCAGGCTGAGATCAGTATCTGAACATGAAGCGCTGTGCTATAGTTTTGATAAAAGGCGCACTGCAGCACAAGAGAACAAAAACAACCTTCGGAAAATAAACAAAAATTAAAAAAAAAACATTTCAAAGAAAAGCAGGGCGGCGCGTTGTGCATTCTGAAAGGCAATACATTCCTTTAGCAGATAACAATCAAAAGAGAAGTGAAAGCACGTGACCAAGGAGAAATGCATCTGCCAGCCTGCTCGCTCCCGAGACCCCTAGGAAGTGACCATTTTAAGAATAGGTGGGAAATGCACACGCCTTTGGCCAATTGTGTGCGTTCATTTTTTTGAAAGCCACACGCAAAGGCCAATTGATGTGACAACCACATGCACGAGCTTTCTGAATGACTGGAGTAATTCCAAGAGGCCCTCTCCTAGAGCAGCGCATTCGCGCTGCACTCTAGGTGAGACCTAAAAAGTCCTCATGGGAGATCCCAAATGCAGACAAGGAGAAACTACTAAGCCTATTTATCAATCAAAAGCAACGATTTTGAAAGGACAGTAACAGGAGCCAGTTGAAAAGATGGGCGGAGCACCTAGTCTGCACCTTGCAAAGCAGCGCTTGCGCTGCCCAGGCTCGACCTAAAAACAATCATTCATGGAATCCCTAACTATCTTCGGTTGAAAAGCTAACCATCTCTGGTGGATTTTGGCACACTTGTCACAAGGACACCATCAGAAATGAGACCAAGTGCAAAAAAGAAAAAGTTGCCAATAGGCTTTTTCTACCTATGCACCCAGATTCCGAAATGAAATCCATGTAGCCATAAGGACAGCCCACAACTGATTCAATTTTTTAAAGAGCTGAGGAGACTCTGCTTCAAAATATACTTCATTTTACAAACCAGTCAACCCTCTATTCACACTGACTGTGTCTTTACCTTGGAACCTGAATAGTGCTTTGCTGCCTTTTTGCTAAACACGTCATTTAACTACACTGTCTTAATAAAACCACATGCTGTACCTAATTTATAATTCTGGTAAGACAGACAGCTAGCAACACAAACTTGAAAGCGATTAATTTAAAACCAGCATAGGTCTGGCTTTAAAATAATTTTACATGGTAATGTTAAGTATTACAAGTAGATCGTGTGGGAATGGATATGTATTTGTGTGGAAGCAAAGCACTGTAGAATAACATTGTAGTTTAAAAGGTCAGGTAACAGTTGCACTATAAAGCCAGACCTAAAAATCCATGTAGGTTTAAAACTGCCCTCTTCCCATCTGTGCTTCCTCCAGAGAAAAACACCATCAATTATCTTGTTATGGAAGACAATTTAACAGCATGTGGGTGCCCTCGAATGTTCAACCTTAGGCAGCTGGCTAAGTAAACAAAATGATCACTGCCTTGTGAAGAGTATGGACTTTTTTGTGGAAGCACATAACTTCTTTCCAATCAAACCATATACTCCAGGCTCCCAACATGTGGACTGAGTCAAAGCGGCTCTCTGGTTTTCTCGCATAATTGTGTGGCTACAGCTGAACTGTCAAGCCAGACCATAAAAATGCACGAAGAATCAAAAGGGAGTTGAACCACATCAGCATCCCATGCCTCAAGCAAGCATCCATGTTGATTGATGCTGGTCAACAGGAAGAAATAAACATGACGTTCTTAATTGTAAAGACAGATCCAACGGTGTCACCACTCATATAAATAATACAGATTTTGATGTTCACTGCATCACTCAAAATGTCTGATTTCAACCGTTACGCAATGTAAACTACACCTAACACCACAATAATAACTATGAAAAACCTTTGTAATAAAAATGCTTCCTATTTTTTCTGTAACATTCAAAACTTAATTAAAAATGTTTACATCTTTGCAATGTAGTCTTTAAATGTAGATTATGTTTTTTAACTGTTAAGGATCTGCTTATTTACAGGTGTATGAGCAAGAATGGATTGAGTGAATCCCGGCCAAAAGTACTGATATATTTGCAGAGAATAAAAACACTCAGCACATGCACAAGAAAATCCAAGTGGTCAGACGACCAAAATGGAATTCCAAGAGGTTATCATCTTTTCGAGCAACCCTAAAGGAAACCGTAACTGGAATATATTGGAAACAAGGAATGCATGAACATGAGAAGGCTGCATTATAACCACAAATCAGGCAGAAATAATCTCCAAAAATGCGATATTAGGGTGTGAGGATGAGAAGGATGAACAGTTCGGAACCCCTGCATGGGAACGTTTTCCCCATTATCTTTCCCCGTCTCCTCTCATGTATTTACTGGGCTTGCCCGGGGAGTGCTGGCCCTTTAAGGAGTCGGGCTTCCCAGAGGAGTTGAACAGGTCACGTGGGGCGGAGATCTTCAAATGGGAAGCCGCCGGAGGAAGCAGTCATTTACTGGGACCAACGGACGGAGAACGCGAGGAGAGGACGCTTGCCCGGACATACTCGGTGTTGCCGTGGGACAAAGCAGAAAGCCTTCACGGGGAGCAAGCAGACTCGTCACCCGAAGAGAAGAACCAGAGCAGAGCGGTGTGGAAAATAGACAAATTGATGTACATAAGCAGCGTTCATTTCCCTTTTTCCCACTCCTCTCCCTGTATGCACCATGAATACCATAAAATATTGACCGTATCACTCCCCCAGTAAAAGCCCGTGCCCATATGTACATAACAGCCATTTTAGGCACCTTGGCCTCTTGCCCACTCATTAGAATCACTGGCTTCCCTCCTGCGTGCATTTGAGCACCCCCCTCCCACTCTCACATGCATAGACCATGAAACCCAGCACTCTGCGCGACCCTGCTATGAAAGGCAACCCTCCTGCTTGACCCAGGCACCCCCCCCCATTTCCCTCTTGAAGAGGCATCCTTCGCCTCAGCTGACATAGCCCCCCAGCTGTATCTGACTGCTCCTGTTCTCTCATGTACGGGTCATAAGACCTCTCTCTCTCTCTGTGCGACTCTGACCCTGCGCGCACCCTGACCCCCTCCTTCTCCCTCACATGGACAAGTCATAAACCTTCTCCTTCTGCAAGACCCTGTCCTTGGGAGTCACGGCCGCGCCTGACCAACACCTCCTTTCCTTCCATGAATGCCCCTCTGTTGACAAGCCTTCCCTCCGCGCTCGATTGTCCACGCGGCATGAATACCACTCCTTTGATGACCCCTTCCCCCGAATCCGACTGACCACACATGTCCGAGGCCATCGCCTAAGCCAGAGGATACCATTTACTGCACTTTATTGTATGAAGTCACTCCTCTTCAAAGGACCCACTATTGATCCTGGTCTCCCCACCCCCTGGGCTACGATCAGGCGCACACATCCTAATAATCAGCGGAACATTCAGCTGCGTCATTGCCCCCTCTCTTATCAGCAGGTCAAGGGTCCCTATTGTGAACACATGTGGGGTAGGATTGACATGAGGATTATGGGGTTATCTTTTCTTTGTTTCACAATGCTGTGACTGTAATGCCAAGTGTTTTGTAAGGTATAAAAGGCTGAGTCTCAGCTCACTTGTTAGAGCACCTCGAGACGATACCTTGTTGTCTGATCTGATGTGTTCTGCTCCGTCGGAATAAACTTCTGTTTCCTGCCTTCTGGTCTCCGGCGCCTGCCTCATTGCTTGGTAACTTGAATGGTACAAGGGCGGTTAGGGCCGGGCAAATCTTGAGAAAGGTCCTAGCCCTACCTTTTTCTACAATTGGCGTCCCAAAGCGTGGGGCCCATCAGCGACACGTGGATCCAGTGGGAGAGGTCCCGATGACAGAGTGAACGACTGCAACGATCGGGAAGAGCTCGTGTCCGATAGACCCTCGTCTGACAGCCGATCATCCGACCTTCACTAGTTCTGAACAGACCTCTCTCGAGTGATCCACGGTCCTGACTGGGAACCATCAGGAGTGCCACGGGCATCACGAAGAAGAGAGGACGATCGGGCGCTGGATCCAGAAGACAGGAAACCGTCCATGCGGTCCGGGTAAGGTCGTGTAAACACGACAAATTGAGAAAAGATTGTTTTGTTTGGATAATACTAGTATTACGCTTTGTTGAAACCTCTGGAGATTCACTGTCTGCAAACTGGGAAAAACAAACAGGCTCTCTCTTTGCAAGCAGTGAAGGATAGGTAACGCAGACTTTTGTCCCCGTTGTAATCCGTCGTGCCTATCTTCCTCCCCCACTGTTTCCCGAACTGTCGTTCGTGGATTATTGTCTGGAGATTCTTTGTCTGCAAACAGGGAAGAACAAGGTCTCTCTTTGCAGGTAGAGAAAGAGTGGGTAGCGATAACTTTTCGTGCCCACTTATTCTCCCCACTGAATTGTTTGATTGGCCGATTATTCGGTATTGGTTCGTTTGAGGTATTCACCGCCGGCAAACAACGGAGAATAGAAATATTCTGTCTAGTCTTTGCCCGCCGTGATAAGATAGGTAGTGCAGACTTTTGTCCCCGTTGTAATCCGTCATGCCTGTCTTCTCCCCACTGGTTGGTATCCTGTTTAGCCCGGACCGCTTATTAGAGATGAACCATCCAGCTCCACTGGAGGGCACCCCTAATAAGGACATGTTCACTAAGCATGGACTAGTCGCTATAGCTTATAATAGGTTATGGCATAAAAATACAAGAAAAGGAGTTGAGCGAAATCAGTAGGCCACTGAGGAGTTATCAACTTCGCTAAAAATAAAATAAGAAACGCTAGAAACAACCCGTAATAAGAAACATACAAATGGCGAGGGAAGACAAGTTTGACAGCAGGCAAGCCACGAGGTAGCTAGGTTCCGTTGCCTATTCCTGCCCTAAACATGTCTGCCTCATTGCCCACCACGCCCAAATAACGGTCACGTGAAATAGATACAAATCAATAGGTACCTACCCCCATCCCGGAAACTCCCGAAGTGCCACAGGTCCGCGGTTACGCCCATCCGGTAGGCGAGGCCTCGAGGCATGCGGGGCTCGCCTGGACGCAGTCGGAAGGGTAGGCTGTGGGGCGGACGGCCCAGAAAACCGTGATGGCCTCTCCTTCTCTCCTCCTCTGCTGCCCTGCAGGCCACGGGGGGGGGGCTGTCTTGCCTCAGCCACCGACCACCCCCCCCCTCTGTCTCTCGCCTGGTCCGACCCGCAAAGAAGGCCGAAGCCAAAAGCGAGAACGGCGCCGCTTACAGGTAGTCCCGCCACATGTCAAATTCCTGGATAGTTACAGGTAGTGCCGCCACATGTCAACGCCTGGACAAGCGCAAGTAGCCCCGCCACATGTCCACCTCTGGAGAGTTGGAGGTAGTCCCGCCACATGTCAAAAGGGGGGGGGGCTGTCTTGCCTCAGCCACCGACCCCCCCCCCCATCTTCAATAGCAAGCACGGCCAATATCGAAGCGGCGGAGCCGAGGAACGGCGCGGGGTCGCTGGAAGGGGGAGGTGACGCGAACGGGCCTCCCCCACCTCCCTCCAGGTGGAGGCTTCCAGCGACACCCCAACGCTCTTTACTTAAAGAGGGTCCACATCGAAAAGCGGTCTTTTGCCCGGGACGGGCACACGCCCCATGCCTTCTCTCCTCGACTTTGAAGATTCTATGAGAGCCGGGGGGCCCCCGACCCCTCCGCATGGGTGCCCCCGTCCCCCTCACTGGGAACCGCGACATCGACGCACTCCTGCCGGCGCCAGCCTCAGTTTGGAAATGGCTAAAACACAGCCAAGGTACAGACTTGTTCAGTTCCGGTGGAACACCAGAGTGACCCGGTAGGAAAATTGTTGCCGCCCTCCCCACTCTTTGACTGATGGTCCATATTGTTAGACTGTTACCACATTACGCAAAACTTTTTGAACTACCAACGGAAGGTTCTGGTCCAACCATGAGTCATTGAAGACATTCTGACTATACCGGAACCTGCCTGACCTCGCCCAAAATGGCGCCGATACACGAAACAAAACTTTCGAACTCCCTGTTCACCCGGATTGCTCGAATATTGATGCACTGAGATATGTATGCATTTTTTGGACAATGGAAGTCGATAAGATGGATAATGAGTATGTGTTTAAAGAAAGAAGCAATGTAAGACAGATATTGACCATGTGTTTGGACAATGAACTGATCTAGGGTGGGTACTAATTATGATTGGGAACAATGAAATGGTGTAATTTGGGAACCGAGTGAGCATCTGGATAATGAATTAATGAATTAATTGAGAACTGACTTCTTGACATGCATCATGCTTGCTCTGTAGGGAAGTTTGATACGATTTTATTGCACTGCTGCACTTTATGCAATGAACTGCCCCCAACTTCGTTCTTCTTATGTACAGTTCCAATCTGCTCCGTGGCCGGTCCACTGGGTTGTAGGCCTGTATTTATACATCAACACTTTTTTTATTAAAAGTATTTTGAAAAAGAAAGCATAGTTGTAGCGGTTGCATTAATGAGTTTTGGATGATTTTACTACTATGAGCAAAGAATAAGTATGATGAAGGCTGAAGGTTAAAAAAGGACCCGATATTTAGCAGCTACATTATGTGTGACAGGCAGCCGGAAAAGTGTTTTAGACGCTTTTAAACGACACCACAGAAATGCCACCTGACCGCCACCCTTGCACGCAACCTAAAGGGGTCGCGACCAAGTAACTCATGTAGATACGCAGATCATCAATGATTATCTATCTGACGCTACTGGTCCCTCTGGGCTTAAACGCCGAGATGGCAAAGAAATGCACTACGTGGAGATAGGTCGAGTATGTGGTAGGTAAAAAACATTTCCGGATTACTGCATGCTGATGAGGTTTGAATGCTGCCCCCCGCCCCTTCTTTCTCCTCCCTTCTGCAGGTCGCGTTGGAACATCGGCTGAAGTATGGGAGAACGATGATCGAACAACCGACGAAAAAGGGAAGGAGGGAATATGAGCATAGTCCTTATGACGATAAGTTTTTAGAGACATAGACTTAAATATGACTGTTCCTCCATTAGAGCATAGCGACTGAGAAAATGGACTGACATAGAAACTCGACGGGTACTGTATGACGGAAATTGACTGGAAATTAGCACGTTAGAACGGCTGGGAAGATGGACTGACATAGAGACTTGACGGGTACTGTATGACGAAAATTGACTTGAGATAACACGTTAAAGAATGTAACTAGACGTTTGACTAGGTAGGGAAAGGACAGAAGAAAAATGCAAGAGTTAGGGTTACCAAGGCTGCTGCCGTCTGGGAAGTTAGAAATGTTGCTGATGTTCAAAAAATACTGCTCCCCCCCCCCCTTCTCACATTATAGATCTAGCCAAGCTGTCCGACTGTTCTCCCGATCAATACTTGCCGTTGCCTCAGCCTGGAGAACTTCCCACCAAAGGAAGAAACTGAAAAATGATTTAAGATCCAACCATGGGTAAATAGCGCGACCAGGTTAATTTCTGATCAACTAATCGAGGTGTAAGTATTGGCAAATGAGAAGGCTCGAAGAAATAACAAACGAAAAGGGAAATGAGAGGAAAAGGAGGAAAAAGGTAAAAAGAGCTCAGCACGTAGATAAATAGGATACTAAAGATGCGCAGCATGCAGAAGTTCTGTTTGGCCAATAACTGTTTTATGTTTTGTCGTGAACTCTTTTGTATGTAACACATGTACTGTCTTCCCTTGTCTGAGTTTGTGTGTATGTAATGTACGGGTTTATGTCTTCCCTCTGTCTGCGTTTGCGTGTTACCTGACCTCTGTCGTTCTGTGTTGTGAGCACACTAAATGACCTATTTTCGTACACGTCTCTCTCTCTCTCTCTCTCTCTCTCTCTCTACATGTCATACGTGTACCGAATGGCTCGTTTAGGTTGCGGACGACTCTCACTCCCTACGAGAGTCCCCCTGTCCCATCCTTTTTGTATGGTAATATTGTGCCCCGTCGGCACCAGTCTGATTGGATACTTATTGAACGCGAAGGTGTTCAGCGAAATTGACCGAAACTAAAATGATTGTATCTCGCCATATTACTACCTCTCCTTTCTACAAAATGAATGAACTCGAATTGGCTGAGAAGGAAAGGACAGGTGAGACGACTAAGGTCCCCTAATCTGGCCCTCTTAAAAAGGGGACTATATGTCAATGGCATCCTAATTTTTATTGTTAGAGACAAGCGCCAAGGTCCAGATTGACCCCCAATGCCCAGATTGCCCCACCCCCTTTGCACCCAAGCGCGAATGCCCGAAGCGTCCCCGCCCCACTTGATTGACCCCAGCTACTGTCCCCGATATATATATCTGATGACCATGAGTAACTGCCGCCCCTCGAGAAAAACCTGTTTGACCCTGTCTTTCAATGATTGCACCCCCGCTCTGTTTGAAAGAGTTAGCCAGCTCTAAAGGGAAATGTAAGACTGTTAAGGCTCGGGTTAGAAGGACGAGTCTCCCCTGAATGTTGTCAATCTTGGGGTTTTTGTTGAAATACGCAGGTGATAAGAGTCTGACCTCTGTCCATATATGTCATGAACGAACGCCGATTAGACTTGGTGCGAACGCAGCAGAAATACCCACCTACTTACTTCATGGTAATAGACTTCTGACTATGACCAATGAGCATAACGCCAGGTGCCAGGATTGCGAGTGGAATTCAAATGTAAAAATCTCTTCTCCTGCCAGGTCTCTAAAACTTGTTTTTACCCATTTAAAGATACTCAATCACCGGAGGAGAAGGGCCGGACGTGACGCACAGCGTGGCTGCAGATCATGAGGCACATGCGACCTCGACCAAAGGTGGAGCCGCAGCACAACAAGAAACGGGACGAGGCAGCACTCTCAAAGGCGGTAAAAGAAAGGATGAAGGGCTGTCCTGAAGCTCTCTGTCCGCCAACCCACGTGTGCCTGGAGCCTCCGTCCCTCTTTTCAAGCCCGATTGATGGGCCCGCTTGCTTGCTATCCATTGCTCCCTTGGTCCCTTTGGTGTGTCCCAGGAAATCTGCCCCCACTCCGCCCTCTCACTCCCATCGACTATCGAAACAACACACCCTCTTTTCCATGCGACTCTCTGCTGAAAGGAAGAACAGCATCTAGATGGAAATGGGGTTACGCCACGGAAATATAGGTGCCAAACTTAAGGCGCCACTAAAAGGATTGGTTAGGGAACAGGACTGTGGTCTAACAGCAGAGGACTGACCGCACCCTACAACGCGTAAGGATAGAACCGAACTGGACCTATAGCTCCACCGCCGGTGCTCAACAGCGCCAACGAAAGGACACGGACTAGAGCCTACCAGTGATGGCTCACTACTAAAAAGACACTGTGACGAAGAGATCTTATTGGACTGAATTCCTCCCTCAACTACTTGGTCAAAACGTTCATTGGTCACATTCGTTTTTGAAAGTCAGAAGCATTTATGCTATGTAGTACGTTTACAAATGCAATTTCCTATGTACTGCATTTTGCCAATCGCACCAACTGTTCATGATTTTTATGCAATATGTTAGTATTGACAAATGCTATTTCATCAACCACATGTTTATATGTACGCCCCTTAACTAGGAAGGATAGGAAAATGAACTTCATTGTTTATATGTACCCCCATCAACTACAAAAATGAACTCTGTTATGTAAAAAGGGGCGACTGTGGAAAATAGACAAATTGATGTACATAAGCAGCGTTCATTTCCCTTTTTCCCACTCCTCTCCCTGTATGCACCATGAATACCATAAAATATTGACCGTATCACTCCCCCAGTAAAAGCCCGTGCCCATATGTACATAACAGCCATTTTAGGCACCTTGGCCTCTTGCCCACTCATTAGAATCACTGGCTTCCCTCCTGCGCGCATTTGAGCACCCCCCTCCCACTCTCACATGCATAGACCATGAAACCCAGCACTCTGCGCGACCCTGCTATGAAAGGCAACCCTCCTGCTTGACCCAGGCACCCCCCCCATTTCCCTCTTGAAGAGGCATCCTTCGCCTCAGCTGACATAGCCCCCCAGCTGTATCTGACTGCTCCTGTTCTCTCATGTACGGGTCATAAGACCTCTCTCTCTCTCTGTGCGACTCTGACCCTGCGCGCACCCTGACCCCCTCCTTCTCCCTCACATGGACAAGTCATAAACCTTCTCCTTCTGCAAGACCCTGTCCTTGGGAGTCACGGCCGCGCCTGACCAACACCTCCTTTCCTTCCATGAATGCCCCTCTGTTGACAAGCCTTCCCTCCGCGCTCGATTGTCCACGCGGCATGAATACCACTCCTTTGATGACCCCTTCCCCCGAATCCGACTGACCACACATGTCCGAGGCCATCGCCTAAGCCAGAGGATACCATTTACTGCACTTTATTGTATGAAGTCACTCCTCTTCAAAGGACCCACTATTGATCCTGGTCTCCCCACCCCCTGGGCTACGATCAGGCGCACACATCCTAATAATCAGCGGAACATTCAGCTGCGTCATTGCCCCCTCTCTTATCAGCAGGTCAAGGGTCCCTATTGTGAACACATGTGGGGTAGGATTGACATGAGGATTATGGGGTTATCTTTTCTTTGTTTCACAATGCTGTGACTGTAATGCCAAGTGTTTTGTAAGGTATAAAAGGCTGAGTCTCAGCTCACTTGTTAGAGCACCTCGAGACGATACCTTGTTGTCTGATCTGATGTGTTCTGCTCCGTCGGAATAAACTTCTGTTTCCTGCCTTCTGGTCTCCGGCGCCTGCCTCATTGCTTGGTAACTTGAATGGTACAAGGGCGGTTAGCGCCGGGCAAATCTTGAGAAAGGTCCTAGCCCTACCTTTTTCTACAGCGGAACCCAAGGACGGAACAGACGGGCAGCCAGACCCTACCTGGCAACGCGACAACTCGAGCCACGGCCCTGGAGGGACGTGGCTCCACAAGGTACGGGGCGTATTTCCTCGGTCTGGGGCCGCGCACTGGAGGGATCTAGGGCGGGGAAAAAGCGGGAGACCTAGAGCCGGGGCCGTCTTCAGCGTAATAAGGCAGTGTAAGGCATGAAACACTGGTGACGGTAGAGGTGACAGTTCCCCACACTTCCCCCGATTCCCTGCGCCAAAAGCTGTAGATTGCAAACCACCCACTTACAGGGTTCTTTTGTTTCTTCTTTCCTTTTTGGTATCGACGAGCGACGGCCACCAACCCTAGCGCTCAAGATCCCAACCTCGCTAGAAGTACAAGAGAAGCACTAAAGCCGTACTACAAGTACCAGAATTCCTTGCACCGGAAAGAGTGCTTAACCTCTGTTTAAAGACTTTTGTTGGAAAGACTCTAGCACCTACAGACGTTATCCCCATAACATCTTGTTGACAATAAAACCACTTAAACAGATACTCGCGCATCCTGGTCTGCTTCTCCACCACCCCACATAGGGGTTTCTATAGCACTACTGGACCACAGTGCATGCTGTGTTATTTATTTTGTGTTTTTACTTTTTTTTGTCTGCTTTAGAGCACAGTGAAAAAATGCATTATGCTACTTGGGAGAATAAAGAATGTAATTTAGGTCCAAGATCCCCATACTTTGGCCAAGACACGGGCAGAAGAAAGGTTGCTGTTTTTTTAATGAAGTTTGAATGATGTTAAAGTTTTGTAGTATGAATATATATAGTAATTTGGAGTACATCACAGAATTAGGATGGGGTTATTTTTCTCTATGTTAAAAGACAGTCCCACAAAGATCTTAAACTGCACTGGGCGGAACTCTTCCATTCGGCTCTTTCTAGGATATTCGTGTGAGAATTGCATAATTAACACCAAAACGTTTTGTTTAAGATTAGTAATCCTGTTTTGCCTTCATTTTTGGCAATTTATAAAACTGTTCACTAATTTTCTTAAAACTGAACTACACACAGTTGTATTTGTAAACTTTTTTTTTTTTAAATATATTTTTATTGCAGGAATTTGCACAAGTTACATGCCAGTACCGGAACATTTTAACAGCGGCAATGAAGGTTGCGAGATCCCATATGTGAATATGCCAGTTACACAGCCATTCAGCCCACATCCCGGAGGCTGGGCGGCGCTTGTGGTGGTCTCATATAGGGCAACCTGACAGTCCCTCGGGTACGGCCAGAATGAATGTGAGGTCTACATCTGCTTTTCTAGACAACCATAAAAAGAAAACTTTTAACCCCACCCAACTAATCCCACCCCCCCCAGAAGACCCAGAGAGGGGAAGTAACATGTTAATAACTACAATCGTGATGATAGAATACCTCTATTTCCCCGTCTCTATTCACCACCCCCCCCCCCCCCCCCCGCCATTGGTGTGCTGGTGCGTATGTCAAGAGCTTGCGGTAGGAAACCCAACACATCAGTAAGGAGAAGCACGGTGAAACAAAGCTAATGGGTTGGAAGTTGAACATCATCATCGCTTTCTGATTCACTGGAAGTGTTGTAGTCGCGCAGGGCCTGCACCAACGTCTCCCATTCCTGCGCTGCTTCTAACGCCCTCTCATCCTGTTGTCGCCTTGCCAATTGATACCTCAGGGTACTCTCCCCAGTAGCCCATTTCAGGAGTTCAGTGCGCCATTTCGCATCCGTAGGACCAACCCGTGCTTTCCAATGTCTGGTTATCTCCCTTTTTGCTCATAGAAGCCCCAGGTCGATAAATTTACTGGAAAGTTTGTTCTTGGGAGTGTGGGGGAACCAATGAAGGATCCCGACCGCAGCATCAAATACCAGGTCCCTTCCAGTAACCTCCCTGAGTGTATCCCCTATCATCGACCAATAGGAGATAAGCGCCGGACAAGACCACAACATGTGCATGAGTGTAGCTGCCGGCGCCCGGCATCTGGGGCAAGCCGCCGAGTCCGAGGCAAAGTATTTCCGTATTTTCTCTGGGGTCAAATAGGCCCGATGCAATATGTTAAAATGTACTAGTTGGAACCGGGCATGGCGAGTGCCCTTCCAGGCGCGGCGCAACAATTGGCTCCATGTAGTCTCCGGTATGTCCTTCCCTATGTCAACCTCCCACCTGGTTCTAAGTACCTCCAGAGGGGGCAGCCCTTCAGTAATCAGCCTGGAAGATAAGGATGTCACCACCTTGTTCGTCCCCGACGACATCATCACATATTGGCACACCGCTGACGTCGGAGGTTTGTCCAGGCCGTTCCGCCAGTGCGCCTGAATTGCCCGCACAACCGCCGCGTGTAGGAGGAAATCTCCACGGGGAATATCAAAACGGACTAAAAGCTCCTGGAAAGGGAGCAGCACTCCGTCTTCATAAAGGTCGCCCATCAGCTGTATCCCTGCTTCTTCCCAATACCCCAACCGAGACCAGTCGCCCCCATGGGGCAAGGCCGTGAGCATCCCCAGTGGGATCTCCGGAGCATATGGGCGTTTCAAGTCCGCACGGTTGTGGATTCGGTTCCAGCACGATCTTATGGTGCGTTCCTCATGTGTGAGGTCCCGCAGGTGCAACCGTTGACGTAGTGCAATGTAGGATATGACATGCCTAGGCATACCACACCCCCTCCCCTCCTCCGGGCCCCGAAATTCCCGCGCCACCTCCTGCGTGTAAGTCTGCAGTTGGGCAGCAAGATAGTATTTCTCAAAGTCCGGTACCGCTAGTCCCCCGTCCGATTTCAGTCTCATCAGGGTCTTGAGCGCCACTCTCCGACGACCCGACCCCCAAAGGAACTCCACCAGCATGGAATTCAATGTCCGGAAGGTGGTCGGAGGGATCCAAACCGGGAGCGTCCGAAAGTAGTACAGCAACCTCGGGAGTGCCACCATCTTCAGCAACGCAATGCGGCCAGCCACCGAAAGTGGCAGGGTGGCCCAAAAGCCCATAGTCCCCCTCAGCGCCCGGACGCAGCGGGCAATGTTGCCATCCAGGATATCCGCCTGATCATGATACACGTACACTCCTAGGTATTTGAGGCAGCTGGGCTCCCATCTGATCTCTATGATGATGGCAGGCTGGGGCTCTCCCCGATGGACCGGGAACAGGCAGGTTTTCGCCCAGTTCACCTTTAGACCCAAGAGCTCCCCAAAGGACATGAGCGCCGCGTCGGCCCCGGTCAAGGCCCCTCCGGCATCCTCCAGAAATAGCAGTAGGTCATCGGCATAGAGGGAGATAAATTGCTGCCCTAGCGAGGTCCGCAACCCCCGGAAGTAGGCCCCAGTCCGAATTGTTAACGCCAATGGTTCTACCGCGAGTGCAAAGAGCAGGGGGGACAGAGAGCACCCCTGTCTAGTGCCTCGTTCCACTGGGTATTGTCGGGAGACCAGAAGGCCCGATCGCACCCTGGCCGCTGCCGAGGCGTACAGCACCGCAGTCCACCGTAGAAACCCCTCTCCCAGGCCAAAATGCGTCAGGACCCTGTGAAGGTACGTCCACTCCAGGCTATCAAAAGCCTTTTCCAGGTCTATCGACAGAATCATGGGACAAGGGGCCTCAGTGTGGGCCTCCCCTAATAACCGAAATAAACAACGGATGTTCATTGTCGTGCTACGTTTTGGTATGAAACCCGCCTGATCGACGTGGACCAGGGAGCTCATGTGGCCCAGCAGTCTCGAGGCCAGTATGCTACTCAGGATTTTGTAATCGACCGTAAGCATTGAAAGCGGTCGGTAGGACGCCGGGTCATTGCCCTTTTTGTCCGGTTTGAGAAGGGGAACCACCAAGGCCTCGCACATCGACCCGAGAAGGCGCCCCAATCGTTTCGCCTCTCTGTATACCACCAACAACCTAGGGGCCAGAAGGTCCACATAGGTGGAGTAGAATTCCACCGGGAGGCCATCCAAGCCTGGAGTTTTATTTCTCACCATCCTTTTTATGGCGCTACGGATTTTTCCCAGCTCTATTTCCCTCCCTAGCTTTTGTATTTGTAAACTTTAAAGGGTTTTGGTGATTTTCTTTTTAAAGTACGCGCTGGAGCAGTTTTTTTACTTTTTTCTTTACCTAATATATAAAATGAGGATTAGCTCAAAATTGTCTTCATTAGAAACCGAGAGGGCTTTCGACCTGGTGGACATGATTTCACTTTAAGGGTCCTGAGTGTTTAATTTTGGCCCCTCTCATAGGGTCGAGACAACTGCAGAAATTTAACAGCATTAGTCACGGTGACAGACACACTACTGCGAAACTTCCATCTGAGAAGGCGCACAAAACCCCAAAGCACCCTATTTTTAGGTCTCCCTCTCAATGCGCATGTGCATTGAGCAGAGCGAGACTATAGGGACTTAAACAGACTTTACCCAACTGGCGATTTGGTGCTGTGCCCGTGCGCTTTTAGGTCAATGCGCAAGCGCATTGACCTAAAATGCGCGTGCACAGCATCAAATTGCCAACCATCTGTTCCCCAGCTTGGCGCCTAGGCTCCTGCTCTCTCCTGGCTGCTCCTCCCCTAATTATTCACGGCCAGCCGGCCGTACTTTCACGGCCGGCCGGCCGCGTCTCGTTTTATTTGATTTTACTGTCTAGTCTCACCCTGAATATGGTCAGATTTACGCCTCTCAAAAGCATATGTAAATTATATCCAGGTAGGGAATTGGGGAGGGGGGTGTATTTGCCCAAAGTGATTTCCGTGTTCATGTGAATTTCTTTTGAAATATGTGCTTCCCTCTTGTCGGTTGTTTATGTACATGCGTGTACCTTTAAGAATATCAATACACTATTCCTACAGCACAGTAACCAAGTAGAATGACATTTTTCTTGATTTTACAACCGTACGTGTTTCTTGTTTATCCCCTGCAGACAGCAGTGGAGTAATTTCAGTCTATCGTTTGTGTATCCGGCTTGTTTTCAAGACCATTGTAAGAATAATGATCAGGTCCTGAGAGCAGAGCATTTCCCCAGCAGAAACCCGCTCGTAGGAGAGCTGAAATCCGTAGTTTGCTTTTCACTACTCTCACCAGTTCTGACAGCCTGCTGAGCTCTACGCCACGAGACGAGAAGCGAGGGAAGCTCGAATGAATTTGTTCTCATCATGACCAGATTTTGACCGCAGGCAGTGTCGTGTGTTTGCTGGGTTACTTGTTAAACTTCTGCCTACAGAGAATTTTAACTGCTGGTGCAGCAAACCAGTAACATGGCGAGTTATATCAACCAGAAGTAATCTAATACTTTTTAATTGATTGTTATTATTTTAACAGCAAGTGGCATGCAGACCTCCTCGTGCTGTTACAAGCGTGGCTCCACGTAAGCGCTGTTTCAAATAGGGCCTGCATTCACACACAGGTTTAACTAATACGTTCTGTGAACGATGGGAGGGCGCTCTCTAGATTACCTTCCGTCACAATTACTTTATTCTTTTCCCAAACCGGCTGCTAATTTTCTTTTTTTGCAGCAGGTGTGTATTTTCACTCCACAGTACTATAAACTTTCCAATGATTGAAGCATCGTTCGTACCCCGGCTTAGTGTGTCACCGAGAGAGGAGTGCCAGCGCCAATTCTCCAACAGCGGCGTCATTGCCCACCTTCCCTTACTTTAGTGTATGAAGGGGGGGGGGATTCAACACTAATGGCTTCATCTGGAATGTGCCATGCAACACCGGTGACCAGACTACAGATTGTACTACACGTAAATGTGGGGCAATCAGGGCTTTAAGTGGGCCGGGTCTCACCGGTGCTGAGCACAGTCAGTTTTAGGTCGAGCCTAAGGCATTGCTTTAGCAATGCTTGTTTTTTAAAGGGTTCCATACATGCCCTCCTGCGTGGACTCTCCCCCCCATCGCGGATGTCCAGCGCCTTAATGCCCTCTCTTACGAGTATGTGCGATTTCCCTCACCCCCTCCCCTCACTCTTGCTCTCACATTGGAGGAGAGGTGTTGGGTGGGGGCTTTTATTCATGTCTGGGCTGCGGCCCCCCGTTGCTCACACCGAGGGCTGCCTGGCGGTGCTGCGGGGGAGGGAGGGGAGCTGGCAGTGAAGCAAGGCGGAGCAGGCTGGTCTTTTATTTTGGATCCATTTCACAGAGGAGCAACAGCACCTTGTTTTATTTGGCAGGGGGGGAATGAAGTGATTTGCCAAGAATCCCAGGATGCTTGAACCTTCCCGCCAGACTCGAACCTGGATCCCCAGCGACAAAGTCCGCCGCTCCAGGGGGTTAAGCCACATCGTCTTGCTTATTTACGCAGTACATGTTTTACTTTGTCATTTGCTCTACTAGTCCAATTTTGCCTGGCGTTCGATCCATACATTGTAATCCTTTTCCTTAATCGCGTTTTTCATGTTACATACGGCTGCCCACCTAATCCATACATTGCAATTCCTTTCCTTAATTACGTGTTTTATGTTCCACATCGCTGGCCACAAATAAATACCTCCTCTTAAGCCTCATAGAGTGGCCTCTAGTTCGAAGGATGAACACATTCACCTCCTTGTGCCTTTCGGGGATGTAAATGTTCCTTTTTGTGATGTAAAGGGTTCTAAAGGTATAGAAAGGGAGACATTGAGCGCAACCTGTAAGTTTTACACAGACAGTGAACACTGTGTCAAAGAAATGCAGAATTATGTAACGACGTGACAATTGTTCGTGTGTTTCTTTAATCTGTTGTGAAAAGCTCTCCCGCCCGGGGTGTTTCAAGCAACCTGGAGAGCCTATGACTGATTCTGACTCCCCTGGGGGTGGGGGGCTATTGTGCGCGCGTCACGCCACCTGAAAAGGAAAGCTTTAATTGACCATTTTGTAAATAATTATCTTTTGTTCGCATCTCCTCTCCTGGAAGGGAAGGGCTAAGGGAGCCCTATGGCGGTGTCTTGTAGATGTGTTTGTTATCGGCAGGCTGAAATCCAATCTCCCCCCCCCTTTCATTTTGTCTCACGCGCTCAAAAATACTTACATTCTTACTTCCCCATTGGCTTCATTGATTTGCTTTGCCTTCATAACTATAGAACGAGGGTGTTAATTGTAATTTTAATTTTCAATCATATGCCTGCCGAAAAGTAGAAAGTGTTTTTTTTAGGGGCACATCTATCAACTGTACAGCACCTGCAGAGGCACCGGCTTCCACGGGTGAGAGGGTCTCATTGGACCCAAATAACTCTTTATCCCGCAACTGCTGCGGGGCGTGCAGACCTGTTAGCCCATGTTGCGTCTTTCCACTACGACCCACAAACTCTTGCTTCACAACTGTTTTTCAATTTCATATGGAGGGGAAAAATGCCTACAATGCATCTTGATGGGGCCAAGTTGTATATTTCGCCATAGCGCCCTTTGTTTGAATGACTCCGGGGACAAACACCAGTGTGCTCATGACACATCACCCTAAGAACAAGAGCGCACTCTTAAGAACAATTCCCTATACCCAGGGTCGCTGGACTTATAAACCAAGAGAGGACCAAACTCAATGACATGGTTTACTAAATTATGCAGCAAAAAAAGGCACATTATGCAGCGTGATGAAACACACATTGTGATTCTATCTCCTCCTTTTGTAATTTTTACACACGTTAACAATATGTGGGCACAGGGTTCACTACGGCCCTGTACATACATGGAGATTACAGGAAGGGCTCCCGAACTGCTAACATTTACTACTAATCCTGTAGCAAAATATATTGTTTGCTCCACTCCATTTTTAGGTCTCGTCTGTCAATGCGCATGCGCATTGAGCGGAGCGAGACTATAGGGGCTTAAACAACAGTTTAACTAGACTGGCGATTTGATGCAGTGCATGTGCGCTTTTAGCTCAATGCGCAAGCACAATGAGTTAAAATGCGCGTGCACAGCATCAAATCACCAGTCTTCGCCATCTGTTCCCCAGCTTGGTGCCGCCAGCACCTCCCCTCACTCTCCCTGCACACAGCCTTGCTCGCATTTCTCCTCCCCCTCCCCAGCCGCCAGCACCTCCCCTCTCTCTCCCTGCAGTTTCACGGCCACCAGGCTCGCATTTCTCCTCCCCCTCCCCCTCCCCAGCCACCAGCACCTCCCCTCTCTCTCCCTGCAGTTTCACGGCTGCCAGGCCGTGTCTCCCTTTATTTTACTTTTCTATGTGGTACATGGCCAGTGAGATCTTGGGCGCAGTTTAGGAATACCTTAAGCCCTCTATGGCCCAGACGATACATGATGGCCAATGCGGCTGAATAAGTTATCTGCGCAGGTCTGGATTGTATGTGGAGAGCAATGTTGTTTGTCGGCATGCGTGGAGGCATTCCACAGGATTCTCCAGAAACGTGCAGGCCCTCAAGGATATGCCTTTGATGGGTCCCCAGCTTGGCGCCTCCGCTCCTGCTCTCTCCTGGCTGCTCCTCCCCTAATTATTCATGGCCGGCCGTACTTTCACTTTCACGGCCGGCAGGCTGTGTCTCGTTTTATTTATTTTTTGCTTGTTGTTTCAGTACGCGAGGTTCTGATTGCCTCCTTTTTTTTCAGTAAGCGTTTATTTACGATGATACAGAATACAAACTTGAGGTAAATAGTGTAGCATCTTCTTAAGGTGACATTAATTTGATTATGTTAATACATAAGATAATATCTAGCTAGCATTAACCACGTGTTTTGTGCGCCCGGATTCAATTCACTTGTTATCTCCGTTCAGAGTTCATGCGAATAATCCCTGAAATAATTAGTCTGCTTTTTTTGCTAATCAGTCTGGCTCTCAGTATAAGCGAAGTAAGAAAAGATTGCAACCTAATAATTAATTATAATTTTACTGTGTAACGAGTGATTTAGAACTTATAATCGGCCCAAGTTTCTTGTTTTGAGGTACCGAGGTTTAATGTTTTAAATCATGTTTTCGGCTCTTTTGATTTTCACGAGCCAACTACTTTTTTTCTGTGCATTACTTTTGCGCCTGCTCATGTTACAAAACTTCGAATGTAACAAGGCAATTTTTACAGTAGGGAAGATCTGGGCATCTTTTATCCATGCTTTATTTCCTGTGTGTCTTGGGAGTTGTAGTTCTATTATGGCACTCACATGTCTACCAAGTTCGGCACAGGACCAATTTAGATTGGAAGAGCTGCGTACGCATGAACCCGGCAAAGTAAGTGCCTCGCAGCCTCGTTCTGCCGCCTGCCTGCCATTCTGTCCCCCAGCTTTTCCGTTTGTTGTGCGTTCATCTGTTGTATAATTTGCTTCATTGAGTTGTATTATTTGCCTCATTGTGTATATTATTGTGATTCTGTACTGCTACCCGCTCCGCCGCCTGCCCAGCTCTCTGCTTCTCGCCGCCGCCGTTCGAGGCCACGCCCCCTTTTTCCATGTCTTCCCCGCTCCCGCCTCCCAGCTGCTCCTACCTCCCACTTGTCCATAAAAGGTGACCGCGCGGCGCAGGTGAGTGTGACCTGCTCCCAGGACACCCCCGCGCCTCACGGCCACCAGCTGTGTGTGTGCCCCCTCGTGTGACCTTGCTGCTGCTCGCAGCCTCGTTCTGCCGCCTGCCTGCTGTTCTGCCTGCTGCTCTATCCCCCAGCTTTTTCGTTTGTTGTGAGTTCATCTGTTGTATAATTTGCTTCATTGTGTTGTATTATTTGCCTCATTGTGTATATTATTGTGATTCTGTACTGGTACCCGCTCCGCCGCCTGCCCCGCTCTCCGCCGCCGCCGTTCTCGAGGCCACGCCCCCTTTTTCAACGTCATCCCCGCTCCCGCCTCCCAGCTGCTCCTCCCTCCCACTTGTCCATAAAAGGTGACCGCGCGGCGCAGGTGAGTGTGACCTGCTCCTAGGACACCCCCGCGCCGCACGGCCACCAGCTGTGTGTGTGCGCCCGCTCATGTGACCTTGCTGCTGCTCGCAGCCTCGTTCTGCCGCCCGCCTGCCTGCCGTTCTGCCTGCTGCTCTTTCCCCCAGCTTTTCCGTTTGTTGTGCGTTCATCTGTTGTATAATTTGCTTCATTGTGTTGTATTATTTGCCTCATTGTGTATATTATTGTGATTCTGTACTGGTACCGGCTCCGCCGCCTGCCCCGCTCTCCGCTTCACGCCGCCGCTGTTCTCGAGGCCACGCCCCCTTTTTCCAATTCATCCCCGCTCCCGCCTCCCAGCTGCTCCTCCCTTCCACTTGTTCATATATGGCGACCGCACGGACGCGCAGCGTTGACGCGCAGTGGGGGCGCCGATTGTGCGCCGAAGGCGCGCCAAAGGCAAGCTCGTCTGCACCCATCCGCGCCTGGACCACGCCCAGTGCCAGTACCCCTGGCCCCCGCCGCAAGACTACCCGACAGACCTACGACGCCGACACTCTCAACGCACTCAATGCCGGCCGGAACCCTGCCTGCTACCGAGCAACCCCGAGACGCACCCACGGACCCTTCGCCTGCCAAGCCTGCCGATTCACCTGCCACCGGACCTGCACCACCCCCGCTAAGTCGAGCACCAGCAGCAACCACCTGAAGTGCATCCTGCTCAACACCCGCTCAGTCCAGAGACACGCCGTGGAACTCTGGGACCTGCTCAACGCGACAGCGAAGGACGTCACCTTCCTCACCGAAACCTGGATGAACGCCTCCTCAGCGCCCGACATCGCCATAGCCATCCCGGACGGATACAAGATCACCCGGAAGGACCGCGTCAACCAGACGGCAGGAGGCATCGCCATCGTACACAAGAACACCATCCGCATCTCGACTAACTCCGACGAAACCTTCACCGCCGCCGAACACCTGCACTTCCAGATACACACTGACCCCAAGACCACCCTCCAAGGCACCCTCATCTACCGACCACCGGGACCTCGCACACAATTCAGTGAAGACATCGCAGACTCCATCAGCCCGCACACCCTTCCCTCCGCCGACTACATCCTCCTAGGGGACCTCAACTTCCACCTGGAGAACAACAACGACAGAAACACCACCGCCCTGCTGGACAACCTCGCCAACCTCGGACTCAAGCAACTGGTGAACACTCCCACCCACTACGCCGGCCACACGCTTGACCCCGTCTTCTCATCCAGCAAGCACATCTCCTTCAGCCACGCCACCGGACTCCACTGGACCGACCACAGCTGCGTCCACTTCAGCTTCAGAAAAACCACGACCCATCACCACCCACAACAGGTTCCCCGCCGAAGCTGGAGCAAGATCACCGCCAAACAGCTCACCGCCTCCCTCAACCAGAACACTCCCACCAGCACAACGGACCCCAACTAAGCAGCCAGCAACTTCACTAAGTGGCTGACCGCCTGCGCCGATGACCTCGCACCACTAAAGAACCCTCCCAGCAGACCCGGCAGCAAGAAAACCCCCTGGTTCACCGACGAACTCAAGGAATCCAAGAAGAACTGCCGCACACTCGAGAAAGCCTGGCGACTCGACCAGACCACAGACAACAGGACCACCCTCAAGCACGCCACCCGCAAACACCATCAGCTGATCCGCGCCACCAAGAAGACGGCACTCAAAGAACGACTGGATAACAACGCCCATGACAGCAAGGAACTCTTCAGCATTGTCAAAGAGTTCTCCAACCCCAGCGCCGGAAACAACGACATCACTCCCTCGCAAGACCTCTGCAACTCACTCGCCTCGTTCTTCCACCGCAAAATCGCCGACATACACAACAGCTTCGACGCACAGACCACGCACCCTACCACCGAACCAATGCCCGCCACCACCACCCTCTGCAACTGGACCCCGATCAGCACCGAAGACACCACCCGCACGATGAACTCCATCCACTCCGGATCACCAACCGACCCATGCCCACACCACGTCTTCAACAAAGCCGACGGCATCATCGCACCCCATCTCCGAGACATCATCAACTCCTCCTTCCACACCGCCACCTTCCCGGAGAGCTGGAAGCACACCGAGCTGACCGCCCTACTGAACAAACCAACGGCGGACCCCACCGACCTCAAGAACTACCGTCCCATCTCGCTCCTTCCTTTTCCGGCCAAAGTCATCGAGAAGACCGTCAACAGACAGCTTGCTGCCTTCCTCGAGACGAACGGATCCCTCTACCCCTCGCAGTCCGGGTTCCGGGCCAACCACAGCACCGAGACCGCCCTAATCGCAGCCACCGACGACATCAGAACCCTGATCGACAACGGGGAAACAGCGGCCCTCATCCTCCTGGACCTCTCTGCGGCGTTCGACACGGTCTGCCACCGCACCCTAGTGAAGCGCCTCAGCAACATCGGAATCCGAGAGAAAGCACTGGAGTGGATCATCACGTTCCTTGCCGGAAGAACCCAGAGAGTCCGCCTCCCTCCGTTCAGATCCGTGTCCACCGAAGTCATCTGCGGCGTACCACAAGGATCTTCACTCAGTCCAACCCTCTTCAACGTCTACATGAGCCCCCTCGCAGCCATCGCACGCCAACACAACCTCAACATCATCTCCTACGTCAACGACACCCAGCTGATCCTCTCCCTCACCAACGACCCCACCACCGCCAGAGCCAACCTACATGAAGGGATGAAAGACGTCGCCGACTGGATGAGGAACAGCCGCCTTAAGCTGAACTCAAACAAGACGGAGGTCCTCATCCTGGGATCATCACCCTCCACCTGGGACGACTCCTGGTGACCACCGGCCCTGGGCACCGCTCCCAAACCAACAGACCACGCACGCAACCTTGGCTTCATCCTGGACTCCTCCCTGTCGATGACCAGACAAGTCAACGCCGTCTCATCTTCATGCTTCAACACCCTGCGCATGCTCCGCAAGATCTTCACATGGATCCCCACTGAAACCAGGAAGACCGTCACCCAGGCACTCGTCACCAGCCGACTGGACTACGGGAACACCCTCTACGCCGGAACCACAGCCAAACTTCAAAAAAGACTCCCAACGCATCCAGAACGCCTCAGCACGACTCATCCTGGACATCCCCCGACACACCCACATCACCGAACACCTGAGAGACCTGCACTGGCTCCCCGTCAGCAAGAGAATCACGTTCAGACTCCTCACCCACGCACACAATGCTCTCCACGACCTGGGCTCCAAGTACCTCAACGACCGCCTGACCTTCTACACACCCACCCGCCAGCTACGATCGACCAGCCACGCCCTCGCCACCGTACTACGCATCCGCAGAGCCACCGCCGGAGGAAGATCCTTCTCCTACCTGGCAGCCAAGACTTTGAACTCCCTCCCCACCCACCTTCGGCGAACCCAAGACCATCTCTCCTTCAGGAAGCAGCTCAAGACCTGGCTGTTCGAGCAGTAACATACCCCTCTGCCCCAGCGCCTTGAGACCCTCCCGGGTGAGTAGCGCGCTCTACAAATGCCGTGATTGATTGATTGATTGATTAAGTGCTACCGGACGACACTGCAATGGCAGAGTTTTGCCTGAAACAACTTCTCCATTAGAAACAGTTCTTAACCCTGGTGATTCTCATTTATTACCAAGATTAAATTTCATATGCATGCTTAATGAAATCCCATCTTCCAAACCAACATTGCCAGTCTTCTTGACCCACGTAATCTCAACACATTATGCATTTCGATATGTTGTTACTCAGTTCCAAGGGGCATTCTATTTTAAATGAATGCAGTTACCCGAAAGAAAGGCCAATATTGCCTTTAATTTTCGAGAGGTCACTAAAATGCAAAAGTTTTTCCTTTGTACCTATTGCGACTTTGTCTCAATGTTATTTTCTCGAGCTCCATCTGTTTTCACATTTGTCATCTGTATACATTTCAACAACCGTTTTGCCGGGCACGTTAAGCTTAACCAAATACACTCTTCATACATCAACTTGCTGTAAGATTAACAGTGACAGGGCTGCTCCAATTCGCACTAAACTAAAAGCCCTGCAAACGGAATACAGTGTAGCAATCCTGAATCCCTCACCCTCACACCCCCTCCCCCTCACATCCCCACACCCCCTCACCCTCACACACCACCACTCACCCTCACACCCCCTTACCCTCACACTCCCTTACCCTCACACCCCCTCACCCTCACACCCCCTCACCCTCACATACCATCACTCACCCTCACATACCATCACTCACCCTCACATACCATCACTCACCCTCACACCCCCTCACCCTCACAACCCTCACACCCCCTCACCCTCACAACCCTCACACCCCCTCACCCCCTCACAACCCTCTCACCCCCTCACCCTCATACCCCCTCACACCCCCTCACACCCTCACACACCATCACTCACCCTCACACCCCCTCACCCTCACACACTCACACACCTCACCCACTCACACACCCTCAGCCACTCACACACCCTCAGCCACCCTCATCAGCATAGCATAACAAAACATAGCATAGCATAACAAAACACTGCATAGCATAACAAATAAAGCATAGGATAGCAAAACATAGCATAGCATAACAAAACAAAGCATAGGATAGCAAAACAAAACCTAGCATAACAAAACACAACAAAGCATAGCATAACAAAACAAAGCATAGCATAACATAAAGCATAGCAAAACAGCATAGTATAACAAAACATAGCATAGCATAACAAAAATCAACAAAAGATAGCAGAACAAAACATAACATAACAAAACATAGCATAACAAAACAAAACAAAGCATAGCATAACAAAGCAAAGCATAGCAAAACAAAAAACAATACAACATAGCTTAGCATAACACAACACAGCATAGCATAACACAACACAGCATAGCATAACAAAACAAAGCTTAGCATAACAAAACAAAGCTTAGCATAGCATAACAAAACATAGCATAACAAAGCATAGCATAACAAAACATAGCATAGCAAAACAAAGCATAACATATTAAAACGCAACAAAGCATAGCATAACAAAACATAGCATACCATAGCATAGCATAACAAAACATAGCATAGCAAAACAAAACAAAGCATAGCATAACAAAACAAAGCATAGCAAAACATAGCATAACAAAACACAATACAACATAGCTTAGCATAACACAACACAGCATAGCATAACAAAACAAAGCATACCATAACAAAACATAGCATAACAAAGCATAGCATAGCATAACAAAGCATAGCATAGCATAACAAAGCATAGCATAGCATAACAAAACATAGCATAGCAAAACAAAGCATAACATATTAAAACGTAACAAAGCATAGCATAACAAAACGTGGCATAATATAGCATAGCATAACAAAACATAGCATAGCATAACAAAGCATAGCATAGCATAACAAAGCATAGAATAGCATAACAAAGCATAACAAAACATAGCATAGCATAACAAAACAAAGCATAGGATGGCAAAACTAAACCTAGTATAGCAAAACAAAACATAACATAAGATAACAAAACATAGCAAACCACAACAAAACATAGCATAGCAAAACACAGCATAGCATAATAAAACACAACTAAATATAGCACAGCGTAACAAAACATAGTATAGCATAACAAAGCATCGCATAGCAAAACATATCATAGCCTAACAAAACACAGCATAGCATACCAAATCAAAGCATAGGGTAGCAAAACATAGCATAGCATAACAAAACAAAACATAGGATAGCAAAACAAAACATAGCATAGCATACAGCATCATTCAGCACCACCACAGCATCACTCATTCAAATATGTTCTCTCAATGTTTCAAGCTTTATTACAAATGTCACAAAACAATGTTAATATTTCACTTCTGTTCTTGAATTTTCATCACAATAAAATACACAAAAGTTATTTTCAAAAGTTTAAGCTATTGCCATTATAAATTACAATCACTTTTATTTAAGTATTAATTATTTGAAAAAATTAAAAGCCATTGTTATTTGTAATATCAATATATCTAAGTCACGTAAATACAAAACATGTTGCATTACAAATGCTATAGGTGTCACATTCGCGAAAGTTATAACTATTGGCATTGTAAATGACAAAGCTATCAATTTAGCTATTTTAAAAACCAACACAAATAAAATAATTGTCATTTACAAGACCAATAGCTCCAACTTTTCTAATGCGAGACCTATTGCATTTCCAATGCTTGTTAATGTTATTTCCTTTCCTCCGTAACCACTAGCATGCAGGGTTAGGAGGGATCCCTGGATTTCGCTTGATCCCAGAGCGTAGTGCGAGGATATTGCTTCTTGTAGATACTGCTGACGTGGTGAATTCTGCTACCAGAATACGCTCAGTGTTTAAGGAATTTGGTCTTCAGTTCAGTTATCCGATGAACTGGTTAACCGCATCCGTGCGGCGCGAATTCCCTGCCCATGCTGACTCCGCCTTGCGTGGGCGGAGTCATGATGGAACAGTTCCGTCATCAGCACAGCTCAACCGACGCGGATGACGGAACCGTTCCGTCATCAGCATCGAAGGGGTTAAGTACCGGATGATGAGGTTAGTGCTGACTCCATAATCAGTGGGGCCTCTTAATATAGTGGAAGAAGGTTTTGACCACTTAGGAAGGAACATTTCCAAAGAAGAAAGTTCATGTAAGAGCACAGCTTGGAACAAATGTTTGAGCATTTCCGGGCGATTCCCAACAATGGAGAAGACTGCACATTTCTCTACTGCCTAAGGCTGCACTTTTCAAAATGATCACGCTCCACGTGTACCGTCATGTTCTGCAAAACATCCTGGTTAGGATGCTTGGGGAAATTTTCATTAAAATAAATTGCATGTGGCATGACCAGTTGCAGGCTGGCTTACAGAATGCAGAACATTTCTCCTGAGACTCTTGGAGCTTATGTAAAGTTTTGCTTCTTGCAACACTTTAGAAAACTACTTTAGGGTACTAGACTTGGTGATGTTGTGTAGTTCCCCACTTCCCAGTACAGTGGGATGTAGCCTAACGGCTAGGGAGGTTGACCTCAAATCTGGGGAAACGGGTTCGAGTCTCGGCAACAACGCTCAACATCCTGTGATTCTGGGCAAATCACCTTATCTCCCGTGCCTAACAAAAATGAATTTGTCCTTATGTAACACAACTGGTTCTCATGTTGAGCGCTCTGATACCAGATACCGTCCGGTCAAGTTTGCGCTATATAAAACTCAGAAAGAAACTATGCTTTTGTTGGGCAACATAAGTGTAGAGATGGTGCCAGACTAATTCCGTGCACCCCTGCAGGATATGTCGTCCTAGAGACCAGCTAGCCCACAGTGCCACCACGTGCATCGCTAAACCGAGACAGGTAGCTAATGGCTTTGGCAACCACAGAATATGACAACCCAGGGATCTTGGTAACAGATCTAGAACCTTTTTGCTCAGTCACTCGTGATCTCTACCTCTAAAAGAAGTATATAAGGAATACACAGTAACATTTTCAATATTTATTGATCCATTGTGATTCATTATAGAAGATATGTGAAGCAGTGATCAATAAACAGAAGCAGATGAAAGTGATTAGCAATATAAGGACAGTGAACAGAATGAAAAGTTCTTGCTGAAACAATGTATACAAGCAGGCATATAAACAATATATATGTATGTATATAGAGCTGACTCCTACTACGCGTGCCCTAACCTAGATGTCTAGGTGTTCTGCCAGGAATCCCCATTGGATGATCCAACCCCATTACCTGAAGGGAAAGAATGTAGATTCCCTGTCATGGTCACAAGTTGGACGTTCCTCGCCAAGGGATCAGTTAACAGCTGGGCTGAAGTTTCAGCATGCAGTGACCTTGCAAATGACAGCAAGTGCTCCTCTCCCTAAACCCGGAAATCCTTGTTTATTTATAACAGAAAGCATCCTTGCTTTGGACCGAGATTCTAGTCCGGATGGCATTGTTTATGTGCTATAGATAGCTGTGTCGCTGCATGGATGAAAACAATCACATTTGCACAATGTACGTATAGACCTTGTATGTGATGTTCAAGGTATCTAGATAGTGTTCTTGCAAAGTTTATTTTAAAAGCAAGTATAGTTTCAAGGAAACTAATCTGCACTGTCATGACCACAAATAATGTGTGTTAAACGTAATTGTGTGTGAGTGAAGGCAACTTAGGAGAAACCTGTGTGTATGTAAAATGGCCCAACCAGACACATGACAGTGGCAGTGAATGAATGGTGATTTCCTGATGATAGACAGGGCAGTAATGGGGAGCAAAGCTTATCTTCACCACTCTATAGCACCAGCCCTGAACTCCTGGAGGTTACAAGAGCAGTAAGCCCATACTAGTAAATCTTGAACTGCTATGATAGGGTGAACATGGAATGATGCAGAGGAAACTCTACTTTGGATAGAGCACAGGCTCTTTGGTGAAATCAGTGCCTTCTCGGGCTTTGAGAAATTGTTAGAGGTAGGTCTCTCTAAGCTGGAGGAAATTTGGAGAATGGGCTCAAATCATGCGATCAATTACAAACCTTATTCCGTCTCCACCAATACCAATTCTAGAAATACTTACAGATCGACCATGGCCTACATTGTTAACTAACCTGGGCATTACGATAGCAGACTTCTCACCATTAGACTCAAACTTTCTCCCTGAGTGGATTAGAAGTCAGAGAGCACGGATCTAGAAAACCTTGAAAATCTTCCAGGCAATCTGAATTGACTATGATCCCAGTAGGGACAATGGGAATTTAGAGGACTTAGAGTTGGAAAAGGCTCTGATGCATGCTTGAAAGAGTACTATTAATGACAGATCCAGGCTAGTCTATACCAAGAACTGTCACAGGGTATATGTATTTCTAACAATCCAGATTGTATGTGATGAGGCAATGTGCTTAGTCTGAAGTTGACATATTTGCACACACTGTGGGAAGTCTGCTGCTGGTTTACAGATATTTTGGTTGGGCATCAAAAGTATACTCTCAAGGGTGCTTGCGGTTGAGCTAGGCCTCCTAGTGAAAGCAGCCATGCTGGGAGTCTGACTCGGAAGAAGAGTTGCCCAAGCACTCCAAAGCATTGCTATGATGGAGTGGGGGTGGCACAGGGGGAAACTGATTACAAAATAAGGGAGTTTGGAAACCCTGGTAAAAATGGCTTCCTGTTTGAACATGGATATGTGCATGGCAGCAGAAAAGGTGATACACAAAGGCAGGAGTGACCCTAAGAACTTCGAGAACCAAAGATGAAATGCTTTGAAGTTTCTTAATAGTATTTAGAAAACGCTCTCCACTTTAATTGCCTGTTATTGTTCCATGAATAGAGGAACCACAGCAATCCTCAAAGACCGACCTGCATACTAATATGCGGTATGAAGTGGTCCTGTCTTTTGATTCTTATTTTAATTTCCAACATTATACATCGAGTAACATTGTAAGACAAGCAGATTGCCAGACCTCTCCTCTACAGTATTCTGAGAGTATTCACAGTACCACTTGTAGATAGACTGAAGAGAACCCAAGCCATAGACATTTTCATTAAATAAGTGGATAGTGCTTTATAGGTCTCCGTCTGCGAAGGCTGCGCTTGCGCAGCCTTGCAGGGGAGATCTTATGTTTTTCAGTAAGGGGCTTAAACCCGCCCCTCTTCTTCATTGGCTGGCTTACTAAACAGAGGCCAGCCATTGGAGGAGAGGGGCGTCACTCCGTTTAAGCCCCGTCTTTTTGGGATTTGGTGGTGTGTTTTTTACTTTCTTTCTCTCCTCTTCCCATTGGCTGGAATTTTACATTCCAGCCAATGGGAAGAGGAGAGAAAGAAAAACACACCCCCGAATCCCAAAATGAGGCTGCGTTTCTCAGAGGCATTTCTGCATCGCCTCGGAGAAAGATGGTGGTGATCAGCCGGAGCTCGCTTGTTCTGTGTGTTCCGAGCGTCCACTCCTATCAAGTGAGTGTAAAATTGGTAACCCACGGATACTGGCTTGGTGCAACAAGTATTGAGCCGGCGTCTGCTAAGATAGCTCCGCGTGTGAAACCAAATTCATTTTCATTGCTGATCCTGCTTCTCTCTGCACTCATTCATCTTCAAGTGTTTTGCACTTTATTTAACATGTTCTAAGCGCTTTAAATAGCAGTGTATTAAAAAGTACAGCTGCAGCGCTGCACTATTTAAGGAGCCCAGCTTCAGCCCCTTCCCGTGCCCGCCCCCATTTCAGCCGAACCCTTCATCAGAGGCTTGTAATTCGCGGTAAATCTCTGCTCTCCCCGGATGGGTGACCCCCCCGTGCCTGAAATCCCGGGCTCTGGGCCCCTTTTCCCCGGTCCACTCTTGCGCTCCGCGGCCAGGAGCGGCGGCCCGCGGGCGGAAGGGGCCTCCTGCAGGGAGCGGGCCCTGTGGCGTCACAATGGGGCTCCGGGGGCCGCGAGGAGCGCGTTGTGGATCGGGCCGAAGTAACACAGGGCTCCGCCGGCCCAGCGGGGGGAGTGGAGACAATGTCAGGGAGCCCCAACCCGGGAGCCAGGGGGGCCCTCCCCGTGCGCCTGCACCCTCGGCTGTGGCACCCAAGGCTCGGGGGCAGCCAGGGGGACTTTACCAGCAGCGGGGCACCAACACGTTCTCAAGACGTGATTCAGGGTGAATATAGGCCAACTTCCGACTGACTTCAACTTCCGACTGACTTAAACATAGTCGCCATTGCTTTTACTTTGACTCCTGGGGCGCTTAAGAAGCTGTCCCTACTCAGGCGGCCATCGAAGACACGCACCAGCGATCCGCCCCAGAGGTTTGTGCCTCAGTGCATACTCCTTGCTCCAGCGACTTGAGGTCACTGCAAAAGAACAAGCAATGTCGATCCTCTCAGCAGACTTGTGTCTGAGCGTTGTGTGCTGTCCTTCAGCGCCTTGAGGACCCTGCGCAAGGACAAGCTATGTCGATCCGTTCAAGAGCTTCTGTCCACTAGCAGCTTCCTTGCTGCAGCGCCTTGAGAACACTCTCAGAGGACAGACACAAGCAATTCTCTCAAGAGGCTGGTGTCTGAATGCTGCTTCCCGTGCTACAGTCCAGCGCCTTGAGGTCACTGTGAAAGGACAATCAGGAACAAAAGGCAAAATAAGCTCTCTATGAGACACGTTTACTTTCTGTATTTCCCACGCCGTGCCTTAACCCTGAGCAGGGAAATGAAGGGTGTCAAGGGTCTACAGGTGGGACAAGGAGTCCAACCCGTTGTGCTACCAGGGGTCAAAGGGTAAGTGATGTTGCAACCGCTACCCTTGCCATTTTGGTGAACAGATGTTTTGGTGTTTAATTCGGACTCTTTAAAGCTATGATAAAAAGATTATATCATGTATGTTTCCTGTACCTTTCAAATGGGGGGGACATAACCTTAACAGATTATCTGTTGTGCGAGTGTCTCAGCCTTACATTTGCTTCTCTAAATGCACCCACTGAGTAGGGAGACACAGACCAGATCTCTGTTTAGCATGGTGCAGACGTGTTATGTGCATTGAACGTTATAAAAGTGATTGTGACATTCTCACAAAGTCCCAAACACATTGTTTCGTGAATAAAATGTCGAAGCAGCAACTACAAGGGAAAGTGAGGTTAACATTAAACAGTCTGCCATCAAAATTAATTGATTCTGCAAGACTGTCATATAAAACCAGCCATTGTTGGGTCATTAGTGCTTTCTTAAGGCCAATGCATGCACAGAATAGCATATGGTTGCCTTAAAGATCTCCACCAGCAGAACGTGTCAGAAGAAAGCAATTCACACACATAACATGCATGCACCTGCCCCGCTCTACAGATGGAAGGACTGGCTCAAACCAATTATTTTAACAACAAGCATTTTCAATGCAACAGATGTGCGTGTGTGGGGGGGGCTGTGTGTGTGTGTGTGCGGGGCTCTGTGTGTGTGCAAGGGGCTCTGTGTGTGTGCGAGGGGCTCTGTGTGTGTGCGTGGGTCTGTGTGGGTGTGGGTGTGTGTGTGTGGCATTTGCGAGAGATTAAGCTATTGGCATTGTAAATGACAATGCCATTTATTTATCTGTTTTCAAAACCAACACATAAATGACAATTTTGTCATTTACAATGCCAATAGCTCTAACTTTTGCAAAGGCGAGACCGTGCTATTGTAAATGCTTGTTACTCGAGGCAATGGACTCTGAAGCCCTACATGCCCATTAGCCACGCCATAGCCGTTAAACAGTGAACAATCCACCTGGAAGCAGTTTCTGTAGCAACCGCCATATCTTTGCCTTTATTTATTTAGGACTTTTGTGCAGCAGGACATGCCACCTGTCAGCCACGTCATAGTGTTGTCCTGTGACTTTGGCAATGGCGAATGGTGGAAGGATCATCCTTTCTTGACAAAATTTTTGAAGAGCCGTTTTAATTTCTAAGAGCTTGATTAGTACATGCGAGAGTTCTCGTTGGTATTCCTGCATCTGGAGGTACAAACCCCTCGAACACTGGTACCTTTGGAATGAGGTTATACCAGCCTATTACAGATTAACCCCTGAGGAGTCATTTGAGCAGATGACTTCTCAAGGTGAAAACAAACAGGAACTGAAATATTCCTGCACACCTACCGCTTCACAGGTACCTCACTTACTGGCCAGCTTGGAAACTGCATGGCCCTCCGAATGGGGCTTTAGTTGGTAAGCTACAGAAGGGCCCTCGTTATCCGATGAATGGTGGATAGCGGCGACGACCATCTTGCCAAGTCTATTGGACATAAGGGTAGTTAAGTGCTGTCTCAGCAGGTATCAGAAAGCCTCCCTGAAAGCAGTGACATTAACTACCTTCCTGAATGGCAGAAGACTTTGTCTCCAAAAGAGACATGCAGCTGGCTTATTGTCTGAGCCCCCTGGCCTCAGTAATAGTTCCCTGCACAGCACTGGGGTGCAGTGCGCAGACCCCTGAGTGAGGCCTACTGAAGAGAATTATCAGAGAAAAGGGTCATAGCAGGAGAGCCTTTGGATAGTTTTGGGCGTGCGTAGAAGGCACAAAGTCTGTGATTATAGGTAAAAGATAACATGCACAGTATTCACTATGATATTTAAAACCCACGTGCAAGAGTTTGATTTTAAATAATGACCTATAATAGATAATAAAGGTAGTATGAAGCACAATCCTCAAACAATCCATAACACATTAAGCTATGCTTAAAAGAATGTACTTTCGCTCAAAAATATGGATATTCGGAGAAACAGATGCACATTCATTTTAACGAATGTACATTCTTCAGAGCAAATGCATATTTGCCCTTCCATATGACACACCAATGTACATCCATGCTGCACCACGCCACATCACATCCACTGTAGTCCAAATAGCAAGCACAGAGTGACTGCAGGAAAACATATCCGCTAAATAAAGATATATTAGATTAGAACTTGAATATAGGATATTTACACAATTACGCCATACATTTTTCGTATGGACAAGTCAGGTTAGCTTGTAATAATAAGGAATTAACATAATTTAGGAAGGGTGGTAAAAGGGCTCCATGCCTTCCTTAAGGCTGGATTTATGGGGGGAACAAACATTACCACGCGTTTTTTTACACCGCACTACCATTACAACGCGGTCTTTACAACACAAGTCGTTACCACGACTTGCGCTGGAGGGTACTCTAGGCTAAGGAATAGTAGATTTACTATTCCAACACTTTCCCTACTGTACGTAGCCAGGTGTTGGAATAGTAAATCTTACTATTCCTAAGTCCAGCACCCTACAGTGCAAGTCGTGGTAACAACTTGCGTTGTAAAGCCCGCGTTGTAATGGCACGCGGGGTGAAAGCCCACGTTGTATTGACATACAACCGATTTATGGATTTGAAATATTGTGTCAAGGAGAACGCGTTTAACTTCAGCTGCGCCTTTATCTGTCCCCCTTTCTCTGTTTACAGAGAACCTAATGCAATTACTTCATTTTAAAGCACTTCATCTGCGGTAAAAGTCCTTTCCCGCACACTTTTCAAGTACAAGAGCAAGGAAATATTACTTGAATTCATGTTGTCGTAGGGAGAAGGAATATATATGTGTTTTTTTTGTTTGTTTCTTTTTATATATTCTTGTACTTTGCATCAACTCAATACATTACGCAAGCACGTGCAGACCACTGAACAAACATCCACGCATGCAGTGAATAAATCTACTTACTCAGTAACTGTCATCCAATTAAAAAAAACAGAAGGAAAGAAAACTTGCGTTAAAGTTGTATTACGAGCATAATGAGCCAAATAAAAGAGCGCCTTATTTATAGTGGGCAATATCGAAAATACTCTCATTTCTGGGGCAAGAGCTGATTTGTGGACAAATTCATCAAGGGGAATGAAATAGGACCGGTTAGTGGACACTGGATTTTGCATTTTCTACAAAAATCAAAGATTTTGCCTTTGCAACCCAGCTCTACACCAGACACAGAATATGATTTTTTTAGCTGCATTAGCAAAGCTAATAGTTTTTGGTTTAATGTGCTAATGCATGAAGGGTTGCATTGGAGGGAGATACACAGGAAGGAGCCAGAGCGCTATAGATGAGAAGTGGTCCCTCGTGCAGTTCAATGCAAGCACTCGAGTGGAAGGGAAGGAAACCTCCAAATGACCAATAGGAGTAAAAACACAGACCTAATAATCACACCAAAGCCCCATACAAAAAAGCTTCGCTTTTCTCAAACAATCACCAACCAACATAACACAACACAGCATAACACTTCAACTCTGCGTGCTTCAGTTTGGTTGGGTTTTATTTGTCTTGTGTGCAAAACATGCGGTGCAAGGCTGTGGCCATTTAGATATATGACTGAGGGCATAGTGGCAGGCCATGGCCTGTGCCAAAGATCAGTTGCGACATCTTTCACCTGTTCCTTGCGATTGCAGTATTTACTAGTGATGGTTAGCAAAGCATCCATTGTTCCATCCTTAAATAATATATAGGATTCTGTAATCCCTGTATAAATGCATGGATCTAATTTCTTTAAACTGGCAACTAACGAAGTACTTGTAATGACGTATAATAATGACATATAGCAGGTAGGTACTGTAGAACATGGGTTTATTTGATTACAAAGTTATGAACTCCGAGGAGCGCCGGCCGGCGCTCTGCTCCGTGCAATTCTCAGCGCGCTAATGGATGCGCGCGCATCCGGCGCCAACATGGCCGCCACACGTCACGTCAACGTGACGTGTGTAAACTAGAACGCTACATATCTCCCCCTTTTACCAAAGTCTTAAGCAGTCACTTACACATCGTTGTCCAGTTCAAAGTCTCGAAATCTGGAGGGCCTTACCACCTGCCTTCCGCTCCTGGTAACCCTACCAGTGTTCTCTTGAGTCCCTTGATATTGCATTCCAGTTCCTTCCATTTCTTCACTCACCGCTCCCTCACCGTTCATGTTTTCTCCCGACTGGTCCATCTCAGCTCCTTGAGTCTCGCTCACTTCTCCGCCTTCTCGCGCCTTCGCTGCACTTGCTCCATCCCATTGCTCACTTCCACATTGCCTACTTTCCACGTCCAATTCATCCATGTCTTCACCTTCCATTCCAGGTCGTTCCCACCTCAATACCTTGTTGCACCGGGCCATGCGGTCCTGCGACCACACGTTACCATCGCTCAGCAGGGCTGCTCGATCGTACACTTCCTTGACTTGCATCGGCTTGCTATACTTGCTGTCTCCTTTCTTTTGTAGAGTGGCTAGCTTTACTCTCACCCACTCTCCCTTTTCCAGGCCAGTCTCTTTCACGTTCCTCCGTTTGTTGTAGTGGTTGGTGTATATTGTTTGTGCTCTTTCCAGGTTGGCCCGTACCACTGCAGGGGACCACTCACTGGTGACAACCTTTTCCTTCCAGATCCTGTTGTCGTGCGTGAAGGGTTCACGTCCTCTCAATATTTGAAACGGGCTGTACCCCGTGCCTGTGGGGGTTATTCTGTAAGCCCACACCATGTTCTCTAGCGCTTTCTCCCAGTCTTTGTTGCTGGATATGGCGGCTTGTATGGCTCCCATCACTACTCTATTAAATCGCTCCACTAGGCCATTTCCAGCTGGATGGTAAATTGCCGTGTGTCTGATGGTGATGCCATTTCTTAACATGAATTGGTTCCATCTCTCCGACGTGAACTGGGGCCCATTGTCGCTTAAGATGGATTTGGGGATTCCTTCCCTAGGGAAAGTTTCGGACACGAACTTCAAGATATTCTCAGTGTCCATGGACTCGCCCACTTTCAGCTCTGGCCACTTGGAGTATCGATCTATGAGGACGCACACGTACTTCTGCGTGCCCTGGTCGTCTAGCACAGGTCCTAAAATGTCTATGGACAGCTCTTCCCATGGATTGGAGGGAGAATCGAACTTTCCAAGAGCCGGACGTAGTGGTTTCAATGTTTTGTCGGCTCCTTGGCATTGTGGACACTCCCTGACGTGCCTCTCCGCTCTTAGGTCCATACCTGGCCACCAGTAGTTTTGTTTCGATCTGGCCTTGAGTTTTCCTATGCCCAAATGGCCTTCATGTAGCAAGTCCAATAACTTGTTGATGAGGTTCCTTGGGGGGAATCACCTTGTCTCCTCTATAGATGAATATCCCTTTGTCTCCTACTGACAGTTCCTCCCTCACTTCGTAATATGGCCTAAGGTTGGTTTTCACATTTCTCTTGTCTGGCCATCCTTGTATGATGTGCGTCTTCACTTCCTTGATGTCGGTATCTTCCTCATAGGCCTCGGTCCATTCTTGTTGGCTGATTAGTTTCTCCTGGTCTTCTATGAGGGCTACCATCTCCCCACTGTCTGCAGGGTCTTCCTCTCCGGGCTCCATAGCAGCTGCTCTACTCAGGTAGTCCGCTACTCGGTTCCTGTTCCCAGGGATGTATTCCACGTCATACCTGAACTCAAGCAATTTTAAGGACATTTTGGATATCCTGGGTGTGGCACTGGCATGTCCGCTCGATGTCAATACTTTTACCAACGGCTTGTGGTCTGTCTTGAGCAGAAATCGGGTACCCCAAAGGAATTGCCGGAACCTCGCCATGGCCCACACCACCGCTAGCATCTCCTTCTCGATCACGCTGTATTTGCTTTCAGTGTCCGTCAATGCCCTGGACGCGAAACTGATTGTCTCCATGTCCCCTTTTCCTCGGTCTTGCATGAGTACAGCGCCCAGACCTTTGTCGCTGGCGTCGGTCGTGAGCACCGTGGTGCCCTGTGGGTCGTAACCTTTGAGCGGTATGGCTCCTGTGACATCCTTTTTGATGGTTTCAAACTCTGCTTGGGCTTCCGGTGTCCACTGAAATGCCGTGCTTTCCCTGGTCAGCAACCTCATGTTGTAGGTCTTTGAGGCAAAGTGTACCACGAATTTACTATAGTACTCTGCCATTCCCAAGAATGACCTGACTTCTTCCTTGTTCTTGGGGGGCGGTGCTTCGGCAATGGCCTTTACGTTCTCCGCCTTAGGTGTGACCCCTTGTTGTCCGATTTCATGGCCTAGGTACGTCACCGATTGCAGGCCCAACCGGCACTTTGTCCATTCTGCTGTAAGGCCCTTGACTTCCAGTGTTTGTAGCACTTTTTCTAACTTCCGATCATGATCCATCCTATCACACCCCATCACCAGGATGTCATCCTGGAAGTACTGGACTCCCTCGCAGTCTCTGAATAGTTGGTGCATCATTTTCTGAAAGACTGCAGCCGCCGAGGCCAGCCCGAACGGCATGCGACAGAACCTGTAGCACCCGAACGGGGTGATGAAGGATGTGAGGCTTTTGCTGTTCGGATGCAGTGCTATTTGGTGGTAGGCCGAGGTCAAGTCAATAGTGGAGTACCACCTTACTCCTCTGGTCTTGGCCAACATCTCCTCGATTCTGGGAAGGGGAAATTTCTCCACTACGATGTTTTTATTCAATTCTCTCAGGTCCACACAGAGCCTGACCTTCCCGTTGGGCTTCATTACAACTACTATGGGCGCCAGCCATTCAGCGCAGGTGATTGGTTCGATTATGCCCTTCCTCTCCAATTCTTGGAGTTCCGTCTGGACTGCTTCTCTCACTGCAATTGGTACGTTTCTCACTTTGTGGGCTACTGGGATGGCTCCTTCCTTGAGCACAATCTTGTGTTGGAATTTCTCCATTCTCCCCACTGTGCCTCCGAACACCTTCGGGTAGTTCTCCTTCCATTTGTTCATATCCGGCCATTCCTCCTGTTCTGTAAGTAGTATTTGTTCCTTCCCTCCTGGGTCTAGTTTTATTCCCAGGTCGCCCTGGTCTAGCCATCCTAGGACGGAGGGTCCTTTTTCCGCGACGTATAGTTTGCACCACGCCGATCGGCCTCTAAACTCAAACAACAGGCGTCGGAATCCCAACATGGGAATGCGATCACCGTTGTAGGTGACCGGCCGAATGTCTAATTTCTCCAATTCTGGGCCCAACTTGGGTTGAAACTCTACTTCCCATACTGCCCGTTGTACAATGGTAAATGGAGATCCGGTGTCTGCCACCACTGTGATGGTGATACCGCCCATGGACATGTCTAGGACAGGTTTGGTTGACCTCTTCCCATCCACGCTCAGTACCTGGTCGTATATGCATAAGACGGTGACCACTTCTTCTTCTGTGACTTCCTCCAGGTCTTCTTCACCTTGATCAACATATTTTACCATTCCCTTTTGCTGTTTCTTCCGACACACCTTCTCGTAGTGGCCTACGATGCCGCAGTGTAGGCATTTGGCCCGGAACGCCGGACATCTTCTATCATGTGCTTCATGGGACCAACTTCCGCACCTGTAGCACGTTTTCTTGCTCTCATTGTTCGCCTGCTTCCCTTGCCATCTGTTGGTTCCTTTGGTCCCTGGTGGCTTGCTTCTCTGGTCCTTGCGGTATTCCTCTTCTTGTATTCTGTTCACCATGGTTGGGGTGGCCACTTCCTTCTTGGTTGCGTTTGCGCACCTCCGTGCGAGTTCCGCCCTCTTTACAATGACCAACACATCTTTGAGTGTGGTGTCGCCGCTCGCCCACAGCTTGTCTTGTACATTTGCGCTCGTGGTGTGCATGACAATCTGATCTTTGATGAACTCATCTTCCCACAGTGCGTATTTGCACGTGGCCGCCAGTTTCCTCAGGGCCGCTACATATTCTTCAATAGTCTCTCCCGCCTTTTGTTTCCTTTGCTGGAAATTATATCTGTCCACTGAGACGCAGATGGTGGGACGATAACGTTCATCTAGGTCTTCCACTGCATGTGCATACACATCGTCGTCGGTGTCTTCTCTCTTTTTCGGCACCATACTCTTATAGATTCTGAGTCCCTCCGGACCCAGATTCAGCAACAGAATACGTTTCTTTCTTTGGGGGGTGAACTTTTCTTCATTTTCATCCTCCAGGACCCCTATGAAATTATCTATGTATTCTTTCCAGTCCTCCCACTTCATCAGTGGTTCTCCGGGCTTCGGCAGGAATTGCACAGGTGCTATTGCATACCCCGCCGGTGTGCTCCTCTTCACTTCCCTGGTGACTGTTATGTCGGTGCCTTTGCCGGTGGGGCTGCCTGGGGTGCTGTCCATGAACCCTGTGCTCGTATCTCCCTGGGGACTCTTGGTGCTGGTCCCCACCTCCTCCTCTTTAGTAGCCAGCGCTACACCTCCCTGGCGTGGATTCTCAGGAATGTAGTGCGTGTCTTATTGACTGTGGGGTGATTGCGCCGCCACTCTGGCCTATTCGCCGCTTCTGTGATTACCTATGGCACTGCCACGCTCCTCGGATTCACCGTACCTCTGGTGTGTCCTGCCGTGTCTTGGTGCTTCGTCTCATCGGTTGGCTGTGCCAGGTAGACCTTGCCCGTGTCTGGGTGGACCAGGTGACCGTGTCTGGGTCCGTCTGTTCCTTGTGGCTTCCACGTGGAGTCCGATGTTTTTTTTCTTTCTTTATGTGGTCGTCTGGTTGTGCCTCCCGACCTCGTCGCCACTGTAATGACGTATAATAATGACATATAGCAGGTAGGTACTGTAGAATATGGGTTTATTTGATTACAAAGTTATGAACTCCGAGGAGCGCCGGCCGGCGCTCTGCTCCGTGCAATTCTCAGCGGGCTAATGGATGCGCGCGCATCCGGCGCCAACATGGCCGCCACACGTCACGTCAACGTGACGTGCGTAAACTAGAACGCTACAGTACTCAGCCGCCGAGTATAAAGAAAAGACGTCAGAACTCGACTATAAAAAGTTATGACTATCCGGTTCCAAAGTTGCAATGCCTGCTGCCAGGGCCGGCAAGCAAGGTGAAAGTCAGGTCACAGTACATAATTGAAGCAGCTGTTCAAAGCAACGAAGCCAGAACATTGCTTTTCTCTCTTCTGCTATATTTTAATAACTTACAATGACCCGCAGAGAAAAGATGTTTATTTTTTGCACTCTTTAAAGAAAAATGCTAGAATTTTTCTCCATGTTTTTACACATTCCAAGCTAATGGAACTTTTTTGTTTTTTTAACTTACTTGTATCAAACTGTTTCGAATATCTACATTCAATAGATAACAGGTTTTTGATGTGTTTAATTTTGCAATATAGGTTTTATTTTTATACTTAATGTTTGCAAACATACTTGCCATTTCAGATGAAAGAGCTACGCACCAAGGTTTTAAGTGGTTTGTGGGAAAGGTGTTGGTGTGACCATGTATTATATGGAATAAAGTACCCTCTGGCCTACATGATAAGAAAACAGCAAGTCACCTTGGAGAGCCATAACCTTATAGAGGAACTCGGCCTTCTGCCTCGTTACTATACATGGTTATGGAACGCCTCAGTAAATGTAAATGTAAATCCAGTACTTGTATAGCGCACAGATCACTCCGGAAGGGGTATCTCGGTGCTGATGGCTGTTGGGAAGATTACGCGAGCTATTGCCCAGAGTCGCATGGTGCTGGGCAAACCCCTGCCACCGGAGCTGGGGATTGAGCAGTGATCTCCAGCGTCCAGCGTCAGTCACTCTAGCCGCGGCGCCACACCTCTTCCTGTGACTTGCAATATCCTTATAATGTATGGCTGGGCACATTATCCCTTATATAATGTCCCTTGGCTTTGTCATGACCTCCAATTATATCACATGGGGCATGACCATCCGGCATCCCTATGCCTTCTAACCCTACCTGCAGTACTCAAGACATTTCCTGAGGCTACTGCGAACTGGGATAATCAACATACTCATAGTACTTGCAGAATATAGCCTTCAGCCAGTCCCTGCATGTACTTGGCACATGGCATCACCTCTGACCATGCCTTGTGGGTTCCTGTATTATTTCAGCTATGCTGTTTGCCCAAGACTGTTCTCACACTAGGTTCTCTAAAATAAAATGTCTTATTCCAAGCAAGGAAACAATTTGAATGTTACATCAAAATGTGATGAAAGATCAGATGAAGGAAATATCTAAATTTAACCCGAGTGACCATTTGCAAAGATATAAACAAGATCAGTGTCTCTGTTGTATTTAAGAGCACTTGTATTGAATATTTTTGAAACTCTTGGAAGGATTCCTGACTATAATCCAATCTCCTTCATCTCGAGAAGCTAAATTCCATGGTGTAATGATATCCAAATTGATGGGGTGGCAAAAGTGACATCACATGCACATTACCTTCCCCTGATGACATCCCAGAAAATTGTGACACCTGTATAATGGGTGTGATAAGGTTTTATCTTAAACAACCTTTATTCAAACCTTTTTTTTTCTCTTTGCTTTTTTTTTTGTCCTCATACACCATGATGGGCATTTCTTGATGGACAACAAACATCCCCTCTCTTAACGGCCAGCCTGCTCCAACCCTTACATTAAGGCCTATGAAGAAAGGAAGATGGAGATCCCTCAAGCCAGTACTGTTTTCTTAGTCCGCTCCGGTTCACACTCCAGACAAGAACCAGTGTTACTTTGGAGACCAAGAACTATCAGTGCCCAGGTAAAATCATAGGACCACCGTTACCTATTTCGCCAGGCCACAAGAGCCGCCCAGATCTTACTATAGCTCGTACTGCCACAGGCCATATCCGATTCACTTGTAAGGATTACGTGTTTTAGACACTCTGCGAAGGTTGAGGCATTTACCGCTTTCCAGGCTCTACATATCTCTCGCCTAGCCAGGACCATAACATAAAAGATGAATTTAGATGTTAGATCATTCAATTGGTAATCTGTGTCCCCACATCCTGGTTCCATTCCATAAACTCGGTCTTATCTTTATTTATCTTATAACCTGAGATTTCACCAAACCGTTCAGCCTGGTCCACTAATCGGGGGATGGCTTCCGCCGGGTTGGATGTAAACATGAGCAAATCATTGGCATATAAAGCAAATTTTAATTCCAGATCTGCTATTTTAAAAGGATTAATCAGAGGGTCGGACCTAAGTTGACAGACAAAAGGTTCAACATATAGATTGAACAATAAGGGTGACAGTGGGCACCCTTGCCTGGTGCCACGAGAAATCATAACCCAGTCCGTTAAAGCTCCATTAACTAAAATTCTAGCCTGAGGGTCCGAATAAAGAGACCTAACTGCCAAAACAAAGTTAGATGGAAATCCGAACCCATATAGATTTTCCCGTAGATATGACCAGTTCACCTGGTCAAAAGCCTTAGCGACATCAATGGCTACCAAAGTCAAAGGGCGCTTTTTATCTGTTGCCACATCTATTGCCACAATAGCTTGAAAGGTTAGTTCATTCAACTGCCTATCGGGAATAAACCCTCTCTGATCTTGATGAACTATTGTTTTAATAATTCTTGCTGTTCTCGCTGCCAACACTCCAGCAAAGATTTTATAGTCCGAATTTAACAAAGAAATTGGTCTATAAGACTCAATTTTTAGCGGGTCTTTATTGGGCTTGAGGATCAAGGTAACTGTGGCCTCAGACCATGACTTTGGAAAAGCCTCACCCAGTACGTATATTCTATTAAAAAGATTTGTTAAAACAGGGACTACCTTATCGAGCACTACCAAATACAACTCTAGTGGAAGCCCATCCTGGCCGGCTGCCTTGCCCCTGGCCATTTTCTTCATCTGGATTTTAACTTCGCCCTCTGTTATTTTAGAACATAACAAGGCCCTATCCAACACCGAAATCTGGGGCAACCCTAGCCGATTCACCCAATCTTTAGCTCTCGGAGGTGAAAAACAGGTATCTTCTTTATAAAGATCTTGCATAAATATTCTTGCCTCCTCCCTAATTTGGTCATCGTCATATATAATGGCTCCAGTGCTACTCTGAGATAGGCTTTTGATTAGATTTCTCGCCCTATCTGCCCTGGTTTTCCAGGCAAGAAGGGGGCCACATCTTTCACCATAGGAGAAGTTTTTAAGTTTACTGGCATCCCATCTTTCTTTTAAAATCTTATCCAAGCTTGCTTGAAATTCTGCCCGCAACCCATCCAACTCAGATTGTAAACGTGGTACTATATCCTGGTAACATGCCGGTGCCATCTGGAGCTCTTGCTCTTTTTGCTTAATCATAAAGAGGCGTTCTTCCTCCAACCTCCTCCTAGACTATTTTCTATTAAACATCATTTTACTCAATAATCCTCTTAAGACGGCCTTGAAGGCCTCCCATACCACCTGATCTATTGCGGTGCCACAATTATATCTAAAGTATTCCTCTACATGGTCCACCAAGTCCAACTTTACCTCCTCCATTAGTAATAGGGTTCTATCCAGGGTCCACCTTCTCTGGCATTCTTTTTGCTTAAAGTTAACAACCAGCTCTACAACAGAATGGTCAGAAAGTATGGCTGGAATGTATAATATGGAGTCGACTGCTGAAAAGAGGGATCGATCAAGTAAAAAAAAAATCTATTCTGGAATGGTGTCTATACTTTCGGCTGTAGACGGAGAAATCCCTTTTACCTCCATTTCTTGCTCTCCAAATATCTATCAGATTGAACTCTTTAATGATATTTCTCAGCTCAAAATGTGATTTGCAAGGGGGAGTATATTTAACCCTTGAAGTGAGATCTAAAAATTCATCCAAGATCAAGTTAAAATCTCCCCCTAAAATAATGGGTACTGCCATATCAGATAGACTGGTTTTTAATTTCAGGAGAGCCCCTGGGACATCTTGATTGGGCCCATAATAAACTCCACACACAAATGGGGAACTCTCTATTGATAGAGAAGCCACCATCCATCTTCCAGATTGATCTCGACCCTCTCTACTTTAATTCCTGCATTACTTCTAATTACTATAGCGACTCCCCTAGTATTACCCTTTTATTCAGAGCAGAGAAGATCTTGGACCCATCTAAGCCTCCCAAACCCTAATTTACACTCCTGTGCTTCTAAGTGTGTTTCTTCAAGAAGGCAAATATTGGCCCCGGAGGTTTTCAAAAACTCACACTCTCTAGACATCTTTCTCCGATCCCTTAACCCGTTAACATTCCAGCTAATTATCTTAATTTTGTTATTAATGCTATTCATCTTGGGCCATTATAATTCTCTGTTCTCCACAACTCTCTACTGCTTTCCATAGTTGTATGAGGATTAATTTTTTTTCCATTTTTACCCCGCCCGCCCGTGCCACCCTACCACCCACCCTGAGGAACCAACCCTTCTCCTCTTTGGCAATCTTCTCGCCTATCGGGAACCTCCTTGACCCGATACCAGGACAAGCTCCCTTACATACAACATATTATCTAACGTGTTATGACCCCTTTTGCTTTTGTGCATTTTATATATATATATTTTTTTTCCCCTCCCTGCTCCCTATTTTATTCTCACCTAGTAACCGTATAGAATAAAGGGAGTTTGAAGATCACATTTATCATGCTTTCCAAAATTTCGAGTGCGGACCTAACACTCCTTATTTACCAAGAGATCTACTGAGAGTTCTTTCATCAGAATCAAAAAAGTGTCCACTTCCTGGGGGAAATAAAATGAAAAGACTTATTCCTCCACATCACCTTTAAAGAAGCGGGAAACTTCATCTGGACATGTGCACCCAGGCTCCTTAACTCAGGCATTCTAGATCCAAGCTCCCACTGCCTTTGTGCTGTAACTCTACCCACATCTGAACGGATAAGATATTTTACAGAGCCAATTTGGAGAGATGTGTCAATGAGTGCTCTTCCAAGTATCGGCTCTTTAACTGAAAAGGTTTGAAAGTTAACCATAATTTTTCTAGGAGTTTTCCTATCTGGATGTTGCCTGAATGGGTCTCTAGGCGCCCTTTGAATTTTACTTTCGAGGTCAATGTCTGGTCTATCTTTTAGTATTCCCTCTCTTAGAAGTTTGCAGACGAATGTTTTAACATCCCCGCTCTCAGCTCCCTCTGGGATCTTTAAACATTTAAGGTTGTTTCTTCTAGCATGGATCTCCAACCTCTCAATGTCCATTTGAAGTGACTTATTCTGGGCATTCAACCCGCTATATCTTTTGCATGCACCTGAGCTACTTCTGAGAGTGTAGCACCTTCAACTTCGAAAGCCCCAGTCCGCTTACAGATGTCATCCAGTTTAGTTTCCAGATTTTCACACTTTTCGTGTATTCCCTTCTGGTTTGCCTCCGAGATTTCAAATTTGGAGAGCAGGTCCCCTCTAAGGGACTGTAGAAGCATCTCTAACTGTGAAAGTTCACCAGTCGACCCTGAAGCTTCTTGGTTAATTCTTTCCCCTGCTCCCATGTCAGTAGATGGTATCAAACATAGATCTGATGGAGGGCAAACCACTGTGTAGATTTGAGTATGAATGCTAGGAGTAATATTTCTATTTTTATCCGGATGTTGGATTAGATTCAGGGCCCTGGCCAAGGATGCAGATAATACTGGTGGATCGACTGCCGCAGACACGGCAGAAGCCATCTCAATTTTTCTCAGATAAAATTGACAAATTAATCGTTGAGATTGATAAGAACAACTGTAACACCACCTCGACGGAAAATTGGGAATATAATCCCACTATAAATCAAACCTTACAAAAGTGGCCGCCCATTACAATCGATACCCTTACTTCTCTCATGAAATCGATTAAATGTGGTTCTCCACATGATCCTATCCCTATCAATATAATAAAACTTCTTGAAACACCTGCCCTTGAAATTATTGCAGATACCTTAAATTCATCACTCGAGCTGGCCACAGTTCCTACCCTATGGAAACATGCCATAGTGACCCCACTGTTGAAAAAACCTACAGCAGACCCGGAACAACTAGCCAATTATAGACCTATATCACTTCTTCTAGAGTTTTCCAAATGTCTGGAAAGACATGTACACACAGCCCTTACCCTTTTTTCTGACGAAAATGCCCTCCTTCACCCCACCCAATTTGGTTTTCGAGCGGGTTTCTCCACGGAGACTGCCCTGTTAGGAATTTCTGAAACCATCAAGAAACTCCTCGACGACGGTCAAACGGTTGCGCTTATTTTACTCGACCTAAGCGCAGCCTTTGACACTGTGTCGCACAATAGACTACTCACCACTCTTGAAAAAAATGGAATTGGCTGAATGGCCCTGCAATGGATCAGATCCTTCCTGAGCCAACGGACATACCAAATAGCATCTGCCACTGTAAGCTCTGGACATTTTAACTCCCCTCACGGGGTTCCACAGGGCTCCATTCTTAGCCCGCTCTTTTTCAATTTATATCTGAGACCCCTAGTAGATTTAGTGGAAAAAGCTGGACTCACTTTTATGACGTACGCAGACGACTCACAAATTGTCTTTTCACTATCTGAACCCCAATCTTCATCGTCGTCTTCTCTCAAAAGTGGTCTCCTGAACATCTTCAACTGGATGTCAACTAACCAGTTGAAATTAAATGGAGACAAGACGGATATCCTCCTTCTGGGCAAACATCCAGAGCTCTGGAATATATCACACTGGCCTACACAGATGGGTGATCTTCCAACACCAGTGCCCCATGCAAGAAATTTGGGAGTAATTCTAGACAATACTTTGTCCATGAAGCAACAGGCAAGCAAAGTAGTGGGTCTCTGCTTCACCATTATCAAATGGCTTAAGAAGATTCTGTGGATGCTGCCGGTCCCCATGCAAAAAACAGTAGTCAATGCCTTAATTACATCCCGGCTTGACTATGGGAACATCTTGTACTTGGGGGCAAATAAAGCAGTCATAAAAAGATTACAGCTAGTACAAAATATGGCTGCCCGACTTCTTTGCCATATCCCTAAAAATACCAGCGTGTCCCCTTACTTACGTGAATTGCATTGGTTGAAGGTAGAACATCGCATCAGATTTAAGGCCTTAAACTACATGTTTAAAATTAAATCAGGTACTGCCCCGAAATATCTTCAGACACTAGCACATCCCTATATCCCTACAAGAAACTTACGGTCCCAATCAGCTGAAAAGTTCTGCGTACCGAGATTCAAGCTTTCCAGGATGGGAGGAAGATCCTTTTCCCACCTGGGTCCCACTATATGAAACTCACTTCCATTTCACATATGAAAGGAGGGAAGTCTCTCCAGGTTCCATAAAGCGATAAAAACCTGGTTGTTCGATCAGTAACCTGAATGACCCAGCTATATTCTTCCATCTATGATGCTGTGTTCTCAGGCGCCGGGAAACCCTTTTTGGGTAGCTGTTGCGCCATACAAGTTTATAAAATAAATAAATAAATAAGGCAGAATCCAACCTTTATTCAAACCTTGACGCAATATTCTAATAACATATTTGCTAACAGACCCCCCCAAAAAAACGTTGGCGTGCCTCTTGAGTGCTGTGTGGGTGTTCTGATGGTTGTGATGTCTTTTGTTTTTGGTCTTTAGACCCGATTTCCCCATTTCTTCCTGATGTGGAGTGTGCTTGAAAGAACTGAAGCACAAAGGAAGGCTTCACTGCCCAGACACCACAACATAATGGTGTAAGGTGAGTATAGTGCCTGAATAGTCTCAAAGGAATCTGATCTATGTGCACCCATGGCATTATGTTGTGATGTCTGGGCAGTCAGCCACAACCATCAGAACACCCACACAGCACTCAAGAGGCATGCTAATATTCCTCTACTGTTCACATGACCTATCCACTACAGCACTTCTGTAAGGGATAAGTAGCGGAGTGGTGTGGGCCATTTTACAAATGAAGCAAGAACAAAGCCCAGCTTAAATAAAGACCTCTACACCTGACACTGGCCACCTAGCTTGAACACTGAGGGTCAAACAGAAGCCAGAACATTGGGCTCACTTGAATCGCTGGCATTTCAGCCTGAAAGGAAACTGTACTCTAGAGAACGGCAGGTGTGCCTAGAAGAGGTGAGATGCGTCCTTAATCTAAAAGGGGACAGCGAAGGGTGGCCTTTGGTAGAGCTTGGAGGAGGAGAGGGCGAGAAACCTATAACAAGGTTGGTTTCACCATCTTGAAAAACTAGGGACTAAAGTGCTGTGGATTTACTTTTCATGAAAGTCAGCCCGGGCCAAGAATAATTGGATTATAACAGTGAGATAAATAGTAAAACGCGTGTAAATTCTGACTTGAATTGTTTAGGAAATGTATCGATCACAGCTGATTAACCTTATTAAAAAACAAATACTTGGAAGAATTACTTCCTGCCTGCTGAAGTAAGGAAAGATGTGACTCCTGCCCCATCCTGGATCTCTGACCCTGAAAAGCTTTTTGATGGGCAGGAAAGCTGGTGTCTTCCAGGACCACAAGGTTAAGGGAGCCCAGAACATCACAAGGACAAGCCTGGTGCTGCGGCACCTGAATGTAGGGAAGAAAGATGCAGAGGGTCCAAGGAGCAGCAAAAGGTGCATCGGCCTAGAAGAAATCCAGCAATTCCAGCGCTTACTGGACATTTGGCCGTGGTTCTGACAAATTAGGGAAAGCCTTCTTCCCTCAGTGGGGAGGTCAGTCTTTTTCTTTGATTTCTTCTATTTGTTCGTGAGAATGCATTTAAAAATGCCTGTCAAGTTTGAATCTTTTTGCTAAATACTTTCAATATTCAGCTGCATAATTCACATTTTTACCATTTATTTTCAAAGTTTTCTTGGTAGAGAGAACCTTTCAAACCCTCCCAAGCAGAGTAAGGCTTTCTCAGTTCTCTTGCTTGCTTGAACTGTTCCAATCAGAAAATAATTCATAGGTTGGGTGTATTTTATTTTTGGCTGTTATAAAGCGATCACGTAACAAAATACATGGCAAATCTACAACCAAATTCACACAACGAGTGAATACAGTGTACACAATGATGCAGTGTATTTGAAAGAGGACAAACTGCTGTGTTCCCAAAGTAGTGCAAAAGGGGGTGGTGCAGAGGCGTAGCTAGTGCTTCTGGCGCCCGGGGCTATCCCTCAGATTGCCGCCCATGGCCGATAGCGGGAGGCAGAGAGGGGCTGAGGAAAAAGGACGTATTTGCTCCGGAGCCCCCAATGAAGACAACTGTGTAGCTTGGCTCTTTCGCGCCAAAAACCTCCAGCTTGTTATTGATATATAGAAGTTAATTTCACACAAGGCCTAGTGACTTTGAGAAATCGCACACTGCTTTTGTGTTCTGACATTCTTGGCATGCTTTACATCATAACGTTAGACTTACTCCATAATTTCATCCCGTTACCATGTATTTTTAACCTTATTCCTCATCACCACATTCAGTACCTTCCAGACTGGGTTGTGACCCCAAGCTATGTGTGTGCCCATCCATTTCTGGTGCTTTTCAGCAGTGTTAGGATCTTCTTATAGTTTCTTGTTGCTCAAATGGGTGTAATTTATAATATTTATATGTTTCTCTCATCTTCATTGCTTGATTTTGCTCGCGTGGAAGTGTCACTCATAGTTGTTGAAATGTCACTCATAATTACACTGAAATTCTAAAAATGTCACACATAGCAATCTTAAACCTTGCTATGCATTGTGATGCTATTTATTTCAAAAAGTCATATTGAGCAGTTTAATAAAAATCAATTAGTTGATTACAGCACTGTGAGCAGCACCACCAGCTATTATTAACCTGAGGAAAGTTGCATGGCTAGTCTAAGTAATTACATTACAATAAAATGAGGCATGATGGGGGTGGGCAAGCCCCAGGAGAAGAGGCTGACTGAGGTACACATAGCCTAGATATCAATGCTTTATTTTGCTTGCTCTGTAGGTTCGAACCATTTATATAGAGCAAACCTAGCTAGAGGGGCAATGGAGGGCTGCCTATTTATACCCGCAGAGCGTGACACAAAAAAAGTACTAACTTAGATGGTGACATGTGATCAAAACTCTATCTAATAATGCAAGCCCTTCTAAATGCTGTGCTTCCCATATCATTTACCATATGCCTTCATCAACCCTGGTGTTGGGTGTGACAGACAGAACAACGATGTGATGTTGTCTGATTTATAACTAACGAGCACTGCAAACAACTTCTCAATGTATTTATTCCATTCAAAGAAATTGGGGAGATACTGCAGAGGAGTTGTGCAAACACTGGAAATCCTGCTGCTGAATAAGTTGCCTCCAGCATGGGCAAGGACCGCATGGCCTGGGCTGACAATAAACTATGTCAGTAATATATGCTGACACCTGTGAGTCACAGGGCTGCTGTTGCATACATCAGTGCTGGATGCAAGATAAGATAATGCATTTGTTCCATGTTCTCTCGCCAAACTCCTGCAGTTTCTTATATTTATATCGCGTGTTGTCAGGAGAAACCGCCTTGTGAAGTCGAATTTGCTTTTCTTTTTTATGGGTCCAAATAGCTGTGTGAAAATGAATGACGGGAGACTTCCTACATCTCCGAAAATGTTTGGCTTGCACCCACTCACCACCTGTAATAACAGCCAAGAAATCCCCAAGTGTGGGGCGCCTTGGCAGTGCCCACTGACCACAGCTTTCAGCATTCTTTCTCATCCACCTCCCCTTCGATCCCTCAGCTCTACAACTCATCACTGCCTTATAATTTATTTGCGGACACTGTGTCAGTGTCTCCAAATAACTTATAAAGGTCACCGTCATGGGCCATCAGTGCCGCGTGGCCACCGCCCCGAAAATTGTGCCGCCTGGGGCGGACCGCCCCCACCACACCCCCTAGCTACACCAGTGGGGTGGTGATGGACGGAGCATCTGAACCAATCAAACACTCACACCCAGTCAACAGATCTTGGTTTAATCCATCACCGTTCTTTAGCCCACTCTGCCACCCCAGTTCAGACATGGCCATATGCAAATCAGTCTGACACTGTGCCTCATGGGAACAGTCCAGCCCGAACTGCCAAGCCATGCCTTCCCTGGACCAGAAACAAGCTTCCTAGGACCGGTTTCTGGCATTACAGCTGTCTTCAGCCAGGCTTGCTTGAATCCAGTGGCAAAGTTGGCATGGTATGCTCAGACGCGAGTCCCTTGCTCACTTGGCCACTGGATTCAAGATAGCCTGGCTGATGAGGATTATGAATCCGAAACCGGTCCCAGGATGCTTGTTTCCGGTCCAGGGAAGACATGGCTTGGCAGTTCGCACTAGACTGTTCCCATGAGGCACAGGTCAGACTGATTTGCATATGGCCATGTCTGAACTGGGGTGGCTGAGTGAGCTAAAGAATGGTGATGGATTTTGACTTATAAAAAGGGGAGAAGGAAGTAGTATTCATTACAAACTTTAACAGAGAAATAGTTTTCAAAACAAATACTATCGGATATAGGAGGCTGAGCACATAATTCAAGTTGTATATTCGTTTTCCTTTAGATGGCAGTGTTGCTCAACTAATACGGTTATACAATTTTAGGTTTTGGATGAGGTTAATTCAAGAGCTGCACTGTGACAGGAACTGCAATGAAAGCCATTGAATTCTGTATATACACTGCTTCGAAAATCGAAAAAGTAGGCATGGCCGAAATTTAAATTACGCCTTCGTAATTATCCAATTTCCTGAAATTATGCCTTTACCTCCCTTGGAGTAAACATGCGCCATTGGCACTAAAAAAATGTACCATGAACACACGTGAACAAAAGAATGCGAGCGGTTGTTGTTGTTGTTGTTGTTGTTGTTCGCAGTGCTTCTGTTTATTCACACTATTTGTTGAGAGCGAAATGCGTTCTCAAATCATAAATCCATGCAAGGATTGGTTTTGCTAAAAACATTGATTTCCATTTCGCGTGTTTTTACGCAAGTACGCGTACTTCTGCGGGGGAGAGTGAGGCCAATTTCACCCATTCCTACTATACACAGTAGTGAAGTGAATCGGCTGTACAGCCTGTAGATGGAAGTGGCTCTGTGATGTGCAGGCACCCCGTGTCTGGACTCAAAGATCAAGAAGCAGAAGTGAGACTTATAGATTTAACCATCAATTCATTCAGCTCCATTACACCCAGGCATACTACCACCGAAGCTTTCTCTGCTCGACTGGAGGACAGTAAGTCGAAATACCCTGTTACCCCACAAGAGGCGCCACTAAGGAAGCCTGATGCTGTGGCTCCGGGTCCCCAAGTACTCCCGACCCCACAAAAGGAGGAAAACATCATTCACTGATTGACAGCTCTACCCCAACTTGAAGCCTTCTAGGTTCCTTGGTATAAAATTACTATTACATTTCTGATCTTTGGGATGTTTAAGAGCCAATTTGAGAATCTTTTCCCCTGGAATATTAAATAGTCTATGATCGCCTGCTATGCTTTTCCTGTTCTACCGGCTGGGTTAATAATAGGGTTTTTTTTCAATCACTAGGCAGACACTTCGTTGAGCTTAGTTAGATGGACAACATCCTTTGCTCAGCAGGGTCCATATTATCGCACTGTACCCGTTTGCGCCACTGCTCAATTTTAATAAAGTGCGCTGGGAGCAGACAGGAACAGTGTGCCCTCTTACATATCATTCAATGCCTTTAATACGATCTCAGATTTCCTCTTGAGTGAAGCTAGGAAAATTCCCATTTTCCTTTAATATTTGTGGATTTATTTAGCTCAAGATGCATTAAGTGTCATGACCAATTTTTAAGCGATAACCACATTTTCATTTGTCATCAATACCCTTGAAACGTCAATACTATACAAATTCGAATTTCAATAAAGTGAGGGATTTATTACCAATGCATTTCTCCTGTAACGTCTTCAGTGTTGCTGATAACGTAGAGGGACCTTTCATGTCCTTGAGGTCATCATGAAAGGCTTCATCGTCAGCCTCCACCTCCATTGCGATGCGTGCATTGGTGACTACCTCTTCTAAGGTGTTGCCTCCTTCCTCCTCAAAATCGTCCGGGTAATCATTGAAATCATCATCATCATCAATCAGATCTGAGAATGTCAGAGAAGGAGACATTTGATTAGATATATATATATTAATTTAGTTAAACATCACTTAATTGTCGTCAGTCTTCACCTTTTCCCCCAGTTCCTACAACAGCCTGCCAGGCAGCACCTCTTCAAGGGATGGAAAAAATTGCAACTTTTTTATTTATATAAATGTGGGGATAGAAGTGGGAGTTCCCACTCCCCCCAACCCCACACAGAGAGGCTGGCACCAGGTATAAATATTTGACATCTAAAGCCACTCTTCAGAACTCTCCTGGACTTGTGGAAGTTACAGAAGGACTGCCCTGCTGCTTAAAGGACTGCCCTACTGTCTGAGAAGGAAGACTAAACCTGCTTGCCTTCATCCAGGCTGACCAGAGAGAGTCAAAGGTCAGTTGTCTGACCTCCTGTGGGAGCTACAGGGACACAATATGCTTCATAGGCCTCCCTGCAACTGCCCAGCGACCTGCTGCAAGTGGACTTGCTTGAGCCCTGCTGACCTCTGCTGGAGTGAGCCTTGATCCCCAAGAGGTGCCTCTACAGGTCATGGACTCTTGACTGGCATCAATGGGTACTCCTCCTAAAAGAAAGGTGAAAATACTGAAGTTTGGGCTCATCATGATCGCGAACAGCCCAATTCATACCAAGGCTCTAGCATCAGTGACAACCACCAACGCAAAGCTCTGGTGAAACCAGATCTTTACGCCGACGACAGTGTCTGGCAACACTATACCTGCTCTTCTCAATTCAGCAATGACAGACCGTGACTGCTACCACCGCCAAGCTAGAGCAACAACAATCTCCTCTTTGGGCTAAAGCAATGTCTGCAATGTTCAGACTGTTTGCGGCAAACTTGAAAGGTAACCTTTCATATGAACGAATCTGGTCCCTATATCTAGCACATGTTCTATCGCAGTCAGCCTGAACTTGTGACTTTCCCCCGGCTTAGCCTGACTAGATGACCACAAGTGTTACTTTTTTTTGTTGCTTTTAGGCACTATGTAGACTAGAAATTCTAAAATTGAATATCTCCTGTTCTACTGATTGGATTTGTGTTGCCCTGGTATCATGTTATTTATTAAACTTTAACTCTATTTTTCTGAACTGATATGGGAGTTTTCTTGAGATTCACTTTATTACTGTGTGCTGCATAAATACATCACACATTGCCTCCAAGTTATCCATGACTGCTTGTGTGCCAAACTACCAGAGGGTTAAGCACAGGTTAATTTAGTGACTTTTGTGGTTCACCCTGACAAGGATTGTAGCTGTTGCTTGAGTAAGGCTTCCACCCCTCAACCAATTAACTCAATTTCTTACAGTCGATATACCTGTACTTGCCTGGGTGAGGTCAGGATTGCCCCTGAAACACAACAATTTCTCCTACCTCAAATGAGATGATACCAAGTAGTAACCTTTTGTGGTACTTCTAAAGAGCAAGCCTACGATGGAAAGAAACAGAGTGCTGTATTTTGATGCAGAGAAAGGAATGGTTTAAGATGGAACAGAAAGGGGACTTCCAGCTATGTACAATTCATAATGTCTGCACTGTATGGACCTACACCTGATGCCGACATAGTAAGGGCCAGCCTTTCTTAAATAAGAGGGGTAGGAATCTACGGGAAAAGTCGATTGACAGTAGAGAGATTCATGTGTCATCTGTAGTGAGTGTTTATCAGTAAAGCCGCTACTCAGTAGGACAGTCTGCCATGTACTGTGATCTAATGAATCAGAGTGGATGGAGGTTGTTAATTGGAGTGGGCCAGCCCCTTCCAAGGCTGCTGAAGGAGGAGTGTATAGATGAACTACAGAAGAGGATATCCACAGGGGTCCTTTGATGCGCATCCTAATCAGTACCAACTTAATTTTCTTAAAAGGGGAGAGGGTTGGGTCCTTCCATCTCGAAAAGTGGAGCAACCAGGGCAATCTGGAAACATGTAGGATAGGTAAATAAATGTGTGTGCGAAGCAAGAAAGTAACACTAACCAACATATAAGTGTTAGCGCAACAAAGTGCTTTAAAGTTGAGGAGAATATGCCAAGAGCTTCAGCAAACCCAACAAACAAAAAAGTCAAAATGAGTACAGTAGGAATATCCATGGAATTATAACCGTATTCAAACACAAAAGGGATGAAAAAAGTGAATGCTTTTAACCAATAAAAGGCTGCTTTGTAATAACTGCATTTTTGGGCTTGTAAAATACACAGAAAAAGTCTTTAATCAGAATGAGTTAAATTGTTAAATTCCTAACATGTCTTTCTTTGCAAGATTGCAGGCGATGACAGTAGTTGTTTATATAACTAACCGCACTCACACATGGAATGTGCTCAAATAAAAAAATATTGATACATTTCACAAATTCAAGAATACACATCTCAATATTAGCACTTGCCAGTAACCCAGCAAGAAAACCCAACAAAGCCTAACAATGGGCCTTGTGTTTCTACAATAACCATACGCAAATAACCGTACGTACCAGTAGTGATGTCACTTTGGGGAGAAAAAGTAATGTATTGTTCAGAAATGTAAACACATCACTTTGCATGAACAGATTTACACTGATGGTAAAGTGTCATAATGCCACTATCTAGCATTGGCATGTATTTAGTATTTAAGACGGAATGAAAAAAAAACAGGGTTCTGAAACAGTGTACAGAGTTTAGGCCTCAACAGATAATTATTTATTTTTCAAGTAGGTGTCCTGTTTTTCGCATTATTAATGTTCACTTATTTAGATGTACCCTTTTATACATATAAACAGTGCTTTAAATGGGCCGGTACTGAGTACCAGCCCTTTTTAGTTTGAGAGGGAGAGTACTGGCACTTCTCAAGAGTGACGTAATACTTTTAATTGGAGAGTACCGGCACTTCTCAGAAACAAGCAGGTACTTTTGTACAGAGTACCTGCATTTCTATTTTTCCATTTCAATCACTTCATATAAATGCACAATTGCCTGGACCTGTAGGCATTGTACCACTGGAACCAAGGTATACCTGGCAGATGAGCCTTAAACAGGGCGCAACCGGTCCTCGATTGCTTGTGTTCCAGTTCAAGGAGGACCTGCCTGGCAGTTCGAGCTGGTCTATTCCCATTGGAGCAGGGTCAAGACTGGTTTTCATATGGCTGGGTCCAAACGGAGGTGGCATGGTAGGCGAAAAATGGTGATCTGAGGTGCGGCCCTGAATAATTACCAGTTGCTGAGATTAATTCAAGCATTTCATCTATCACTTTCTGTATACTTCTTTTTAGAATTGATGACACTTTGGTTTGAGTTCCTAATCTGTTGCAGCACAGTTAAGTATCTAAATAAAATGGTTGGGCGGTCTAATGATTTCACAAGTTGTGTACATTCTGAACATGTACTCTTCTATTGCCTATGCAGGAAACCTCTACGGGTAGGTAGTGCGCTCTATAAATGTCTTTGATTGATTGATTGATTGATTATATATGTCTTCTGAAGGAACCCAATATATAGAACACAGGTTTTAAAACCAGACAATTCACTGCTTGGATGTCACAGTTGAGGGTCAAGGGAGGTATCGCCAAAGGTAATTTGAGGGCAAGGGAGGGTATTGTCAAAGGTCGACTGGGATGGTGGCATCATGCACCATCAAGCCCCCATGTTCTGTTTTATACTTCTGTGACGCTTGTTCTGTATATTCTGTTACATGTTCAGTCAATCAGTTCAGAAGTAGATAACTCCGTTTTGGTTCCACAAAGATAAGTAAACCACTGCATGTGCTGAGGCACTGAGGCTGAGACGCTGAGGAGATGCTAAAGCATTGAGATGCTGAGAGGTGGCCAGAGGAGATGCGGTGAGGCACCGAGAGGCGGGCGGTAGGTGCGGTGAGCTGCGGAGTTGCCGCGTTTGCAGTGGTGGCCGCAAGAAGCTACTGTCACTGAGAGCAGAGGTGTGCCGTGCAGTGATGCACGGTTCCCCGCCACCGGTGCTGACTCCGGCCACTGGCAACTGGCTAGCACAGATTAGGCAGTGCCTTTGTTGTCTGCAGTGCCATTAGCGCCCACCCTCTACCGCACAACTCAAGAGTCTTGCTTCTCCTGTGGTCTGTATTTTTCGACGAGGGGGTGGACGGCCCCTTAGCCTCAACCGGACCTTCTGGTGGCCCGCTAGTGGCTTCAAGTGATCAAGGTACTGCAATGGTGTTGCTCAGATGTTTAGCGGTCCACAGAAGTGGGGGCTAGTGGCTGGTAAGAGGTGATGAGACGGGGCAAGCAGTGCCTAGGCTCCACTGCTGTTTGGTTGACCAGAAGCTGCCGGTTTTAGAGGCAGGTGTGGCTTGTGGATCGGGGAAGCTCCCTGCCCTTCCTCCTTACTCCACCGCCCTGCTTTATGAGACACTGAGAGCATGAGTGTTCCTGGATGCAGCGTTGATATAATGAACCTCAGCAACTGCCCTACGCCTTTGTCAATTGCTACATTGCTATTTGACTGTGTTATGTCAGAACAGTCGCTAAGATCAAGAGGTGGGGTAGGGCTGGGGTAGATGGCCCCTTTATCAGAAGGGATCAAAAGCTGCAAGTAAGGAGCAGACTGATGCTGGGCTCTGTGCCTTACAGAGCCCCTCTAAGGGCCTGAACTCCCAGAGCATGTTGCGGGTACCCAGCCAGTTGTCTATTCGGAAATTGCACAAGGACATGCTCAACGTCAAGCGAGGGAAGGTGTCTTGGGGAGGACAAGCACAGTGGTTTGCTTAAGAGGGGCCAACAATAGTGTAACTGGAGATATTAGGGGTATCAATACCCCGCAACCCCAGTTTTTATCTGTTATTGAGTGCACTGAGGGCGGGCCATTGGCCAACCCAACGGTGTGTCCCACTTCTGATCTCATCATGTCAGAAGGGGTGATTGAGGTCCATCTCAGTACCGGAGTGGTATCTCAAACAATTGGTACCACCACTGGGATTCCATATGTTGCCCCACCTATACCCCCTTGGCTATTTAATTGCTCCCCGGTAACCTCAATACTCTCAGGTTGTTTCCCTGGATCCTCTGCTAGAGACAGTGCAAGGGCAGTCCCCATCTAGTACTGAGAATGCCCTTGCCCGTTTGATTGATAAAAGGATCCCAGGTGGCAGGCCATAGTCAGAGTCATCAAATCAATGAGACTTGTAGCTGGGTTGCCTGTGTATCTAAGATATTTTTTTCACAGGGCACTTAAAGTAAGGAGTGCGTATTTTCTATGTGGCAACATGTGGATGATCTTCAGTGGCCACCCTTGCATGCTTCGCATAATATGGGCGACCCCCTCCAGGAGGCTAATCTTATAAATTGTGGCAAATCTGTTACCACCGCAACCCGAATGTCTTACAGGGTTTTCCTGTGCCATGGAGCCATCCAGTTTTGCCTACATGCTGGAAAGGAGCTTGACTTCAAGTGTTCCCAACTGGTAGACGCTTGTGCCAGAAATAGCTTGGGAGAACTGCAGGTGGATCTTTCAAGTTCAATGAACCTGGCTGAGGGGCTCCAAAGCCAAAGGGGGGGAGGGGTCACCTAGGACCTGGACCCCCAAAATCCTCTTTCTCACCAATAGCTTGGAGGGGCAACAGTTTTCAGGTTGGTCTGTCTGATCCAATCTGCAGTTTCTATGATAAACAGACCCCCCCCCCCCCTTGCCGCTTCTGAAGGTCCAGCTGCTGAGGGGGCATCCAGGCTTTTTGCATGAACCATCTAATCATGGACAGATTAATTAGACTTTTTCAATGAGGAATGTTTCGGACTTTGCCCAGAACCTGTCAATTTTATGTTTGCTCACCCTGATGCAATCAACCTTCCAGGGAATTCTAAAGGCCCTTGTGTTGAGCAATACCCCAAAAGCTAAAGTAATTCAGCTGCTTGACGTTATTAATAAGTCTCTTAAGGGTGGGGTCATGAATGTCTCTCTGGGAGGCGGTCCTCAGGAGGCTCGTATTGAGTAGGAACTCTCCCCTACCCTCCAAGAGGTGGAACCTCCAACTGTTGTTTCTTCAGCAAATGCTGGGGCGTACATCTCAAGAATTGAGGTTAAGGGGGATGTTTAGTGGAGCTCAGGGGAGAGTAGTCTCCAGCAGCTAACGTCCGTTTTTAAGAGAACATTGTGGTTAAAGTACAATCAAATTGCCTTTTCTTGGTTCCCTGGTACAGGCCGGCGAGCAGCTAATGGTTCAAGCTGGGGGGAACAGGATGGGTCCCCAGAAAGAATAGTTATCATCACATCCCAAAATGATAGAGCCCCTAAAGTGAGAAATAGAAAGCCATCACATGCACTGGACTGTGATAAGTTTAGGAGTTGCGATGGTTACGCAAAACCGGTAGTAGATTCTTACCACATTGATGATGTGCAAGGTCGCTATTTTATTTTCAAATAAGGGACAGTGGTGGGGGTAGGATATCAAATGGAAGGAGGAAGGGCATCCGCAGCTGGGTCACATCTTGATATGGAGCATACATGGGTTTAAATCACTTGTGGATGCAGGAAATTATTGTGATGTTTTGACCCACTACCCAGTGCTGTTCCATCAGGAGACCTGGCCCTTGGGGTGCCCAGCAGTTGAGGGGCTTGTTGCTGTTGATCAAAGTGTGCAGGCCTCGGTAAGAGGTAGAGCAGTGGGTGGTTTGTTAATATTGGTTACGGTCCGCTTTGGGAGGAAGGTAACTAAGCTCCAAACTTCCGGTGTATGGGTTTTCGCGGGGCTAATTGACTTGCTTTCTAATGATGTGTGGATAAATCAGATGGTAAGTCTTAATGTATATGTCCCACCGTCTTGTCCCCTTCAGGATTGTGAACTGTGTAATCTGGTCAACATCCAGATCCTTGTAGTGAAAGATCAACTTTTCAGGTATCTGATGAGTTAATGAAAGAACTGAGATCTGCCTTAAATATTCCTGATTGCACTTTTTTAGTGAGGGGAAGGGAAGAGGATGCTAAGGTTCTAGCCTGATTGTCCAGCTGATCTGATTAATCTCAAAAGTCGATGTAATATTCCGGCGGCCAGAACCTTTAAATATGGTAATAGTAACATTGCTATTGATTATGTTTTGGTTCCAATTCATCTGTGCCCTTGGGTAACAAATGTTGGTGTTCTCAATTTAGGGCCAAGCAATCATCTTGCTCTTAGTTTGGGACTTAAAGATGTAGCTTTGTTTTGTGCACGCCCTATCTTAGCCCCGGAGGTAGACTAACATAGGAGAATTTGGGTTGTAATCACTGAAGACGTCCTGCAAACCCTCTCGTTAATTGATTTCAAACCCTTAGATTTAGAAACAAGTGAGGATGCGATAGGATGGTATAGTAGATTAACAAAGCAATTACTATCCCATTTCAGCATTCTAAGCAATATGGGGCCCTCATAATTCCTGTGGGACCTCAAGGAAGGGAGGCAATTGATTTGACAACACATGTCAGGAAGGTAGAAGAGTGGGAAAAGGCTCACCAGCGTCTGAACTCTAATCTAAGTAACACCAGCCTGAGGGAAGCTATGGTGGCCTCGAAAATTGCTCATCAAAATCTGTGTGTCCATAACAAGAGGTTGTTTTGAGGTTAAGTTTGGAATGAATGCTGCTCGCCATTGTGGACAAAAATAGCAAGAGGTTCTGGAGGCTGGTGAATTCGGTAACCCTCTTATCACCTTCCTCTTTAGAGGAACATATCAGTGAGGAAGACTGGTATACGTTTATCCACTCACTCTATAGGGCTGGCGATTCCGCCAATGGGGCAGTGACTGAGTCCGGTCCACAAGTTGATGCGGAAGTGATCGCAAATACACAGACACCAGTAGTTCTTTCTGAAATAATCAGCAATATGAAGGCCTCCAGATGGCCTACCATATGTGATCTTTATGAAAGATCCTAGGAAGTGGGGACTAATATTGAGCTGTTTGTTTATTTTTTTTAGTACAAAAAGGATATCTCCCGGACTCCTGGAAAGGAGCAGTTGTGAAGCCCATTCCTAAAAAAAGGCAAATTGGATCAAGCAGCAATTTATTGATTAATTAGACTGTTAGATATTACTTCTAAACTGTTTTCTCAAACCTTGCTAAAGCAACTAGCTGCTTGAGCTTTTCAATCCAGCTTGATACCTGTTGAGCAATGGAGTTTTAGAGCGAATTATTCCACAATGGATCACTGTTTCACCTTGTGGGGGGTCACAAGGAGGTCAATGGAGCTAGCAGGTGGCCTATGCTGCTGCTTTGTTGGCTTCCGAGCGGCCTTCAACAGAGTAGGCAGAAGTAAGCCTGGGCGGAGTTCGCGGAGTTCCCCTATGTGGACCTAAGCAAAGTGCATAAAAAACACTGTCGCGCAACGCGGAGCTCCGCGAGCATGGAGTGCATTAAATAAATGACGTTTGCAGTGATTTTTAGTGCCAGGTGCTTGTCCGCACTGTGCAATCATCGCGAACGGCAACATGCCAGTGCAAGCGGGCACTGCTTCCTTTTTGCTGCTCGAGTAGATTTTTTTACTCGAGCTGCAGCTTTCTCAACGTGAACGGATATTTTCTCAAAGAAGCAGTCACGAGCATACGCAACCACTCGCAATGAGAAATCGGACTTCCCGCATTGAGAAATTTTGCTGAGAGGTTGAATTTCCACGCTCGCCAACTTGATGGTGACGATCGCGAACGAGGGAAAAAACTCTGCGAGCGGAGCGGAGTTCACCGCCCAGACTTAGGCAGAGGTATGCTCTGCCACAATCTCCCATCAGGGAAACATCGCTGGGGCCCTGTTAAATTTGTAGAAAGGGCTCCATAGTGATAACTGGGTCCTGGTTGATCTAGATGGCTCGGGTAGCTTGGTGAGAAAAATCCCAGTAGAGAATGGTTTGTGCCAGGGGTGCCTTTTACCTCCTTTGCTATTTAGTTTGTTCATTGCAGACCTTCCTCAGATGTTAAGTGCTACTAATAGTTTTTCACCGTAGATTGGGGGTAGGTATACCAGCTACCTACTGTACGCATATGGTCTTTCAGAGATGCATCTCACACCTATAGGGTTTCAAAGAAAACTTAATGCTCTACATTCTTACTGTCTTGATAATAAGTTAACTATTAATGTTGATAAGAGAAATCATTTTTGGGGGCAAAAAAGAAAAGGCCCTTCACTTGGTTCCTAGGGAATATATACGATTGGAGCTGGTCCATGAATGTAAGAAAGTAGGATCTGCTTTTATGTTTATCCCCACTTTTTGCCTGATGCTAAGCTGTTTTTGACTAGTCTGCTAATCAGGACCCCAGTCTCTCTGCTTTGTCCCTTAAATTGTTATGTTCAGTACTTAGGTACATCCCTGAGTGGATACTGGGGTACCCTTATAAGTCCTTAGTATATGGTACTAAGGTACCCAGGGCATAGGTACCCCAGAGATCCCCCATGTGCTGAAGCATGTATTATGCCACCCCTGGGAGACCATTCAATCTTTAACTACAGGTCTGCCATATCTAGGATCACTGCACTTAAAACCTAGAAGTAACCCCTATTGCGGGCCTTTACAATCCTGAAGTCAGGGTGCTTGGTTCTAAGTGTGAGGGTGCCCCTGCATGAGCAGGCCACCCCTGCAGCCTACGGAGTCCATTCTCCCGGGTTGTAAGTGAAGCAGTCATACACCATATAGAGGGGCACCGTAATTACGCGATGACCATCTCGAAACTTGCTGCAATGCAAAATGGTTGCTGCCAACCAGAAACACGATTCTGCCCTCCTGCTGCTGAACCAAGCTCGAGCAGGGGAAGGCAGAACAATGGGTATCCTGTCACAGGGAGGTGTGACCACCTCCCAGACAGGGTTTAGTGTATTGGGGCAACGCCACTCAGTCTTCATGAGGGGCACATTTGGTGTCCCCATGCATTGTCCAGTTCAAACCAGTCCTGGGAGCCGTTGGCTCACACTCTGGCGGGAAACTGGACAAAGGACATGGGAGTAACCTCCCCTGGGAGGGTCCCCTGAATCGTCCCAACCCTTTCCTGAGGGTACTTAAGGGCTTACCTGTGGGTGGGACCCTAGATCTGTCATGGGACAAGATTCAGATTAGACACCACTTCTTCTTCTACCGTCTGGGCACTCTGAACTTCATCTCCTTTCCAGTCTGCAGCATCATCTGTGCACCAAACAGGAACCTTCCAAGGCCCGTGGGCATCAAAGAGACCTACAGGAATCTCCCTTGGAGTGAAGGAGTCACATTTCCCTGCATGCGCAGGCACCGCAACTAAGTCAACTGGTCTGTTGATCTTGAGCTCCTTCGGACGTGGAAAGGTTATGCAACACAGGTGGTAGTTTTCCACAGTTCTTGAGGCCTGCCCTGCCCTCTTGAGGCCAGTATCCCTTGTGGGGGCTGCCAAACCCAAAACCCTGTGCACCATGCCAACTTGCAGTTGCAAAGGCTTGTTGGATTCTTTCCAAGAAGATCTTCAGGCTCCAAGTAGCCCCAAAATCGAGCATCTCCAGAGACCAGAATCTTCATCCACACCGCATCGTGGCCTGTATCTCTTGACCTCTCTAACTGTGCAATGATCCAAGCTATTAGGAGATAGCTTGCTTTGAGCGCCCAGGCAGATGCAGGCGCTCTACGCTTTTATTTTACAATTACAAATGAAGTGCAGACCGAAAACTTAACGGCCCATATTCTCCTAGAGGTATTGTCAACCCTCTCTTGCAAGATAAATCCTGTGTCACCAATGATAGGGAGAATGGGGGTTGCTGACTTATGTCCTGAGTAAGCATGGGCGGAAAATCCGTTCCGCTCGCGGCTTTTGCAGATTTTCGGTAAATTCGCAATCCGCGAACTCTCGCGAATTTACCGAAAATCCGCACGCAGCGGATTTTTTTTCTTGGTGATACAATATTGCGGCGTGCGGCGTTCACACACCGTCATTCAGCGTTTGCCGAGTTGTTTTTCTCGATATTTTGCGAGTGCTGCGCCATTTTGGATCTTGCTGCGGGATCCCGCGGGAGTTTGGCGACGCATCGCGAGAGTTCGCAATTGCGAACATGTAGGTGCGGCGGGCAGCAACAATCTCGCACTCGCGAAATTACAAAATTTGCAATTCTGCACAAGAAATCCACTAGCAAGCCGCTTAGGGCTAGATGTAGGTAATTTCCATTTACAGACTCTTAAATACCGAATTTTACCGATTCGGTATTTAAGAGTCTGTAAATGGGAAGGGGGCAGATTTAGGTAATTTCAAAATCTGAATTACCCAATCTGTAAAATTCGGTATTTACCGATTCTGTAAATACAGAATCGGTATTTCCCATTGATTCCTATGGGCTTTGAAGCCCATAGGAATCAATGGGAAATACTGATTCTGTATTTACAGAATCGGTAAATACCGAATCCTGCAAGGGTGCAGGGGGTGTCACTTTGACACCCTCTAGCACCCCAAGTACAGGCTTGTGTGCAATGTGACACACATACATGCCCTAAAAGCATGTCTGTGTGTCACATTGCACAGATGTGCATGCACACCTGAATTCTGTATTTTACCACACAATTGGATTGTGTGGTAAAATACCGACTCTTAAGGGCCTGTGGCACTGTAAACTGTGCCACCTACATTTGTAATTACAGAATCGGTATATTTACTGATTCGGTAATTTACCGAATGGGTAATTTTACCGAATCGGTACATATACCGATTCTGTATTTTTCAGCCCCCTACATCTGAAAACCCAAATACCGGTCGGAAACGGCCGAAATGTTTCCGACCGGTATTAGGGCTCCTACATCTGGCCCATAGACCTTCTGAAAATGATGATTTTTATCAGAATAACTCCTCAGGTCGACATTTGCCTGTACTGTTTTGGATTTGAGGCCTTTTGACTTTCTTTGGATCACTATTGGATTAGAAATCAACTTTCACAAGTAAGTTTGTTTGGGGCATTACAGTTGCTATTCTGCAGAAAAACGAGTTTTGCAAAACTGAAAGCACTCAGCAGGTGCAAAAAGTTCACTCATCATTAGTAACCATTCCCTGTAGTACTGCCTGAGGGGCCCCTCCAGAGTTCAGTTGCCTATGTTTGTTTGGGGCATTACAGTTGCTGTTCTGCAGAAAAACGAGTTTTGCAAAACTAAAAGCACTCAGCAGGTGCAAAAGTTCAAACTCATCATTAGTTACCATTCCCTGTAGTGCTTCCTGACTGGGGCCCCTCCAGAGTTCAGTTGCTAGTTGCAACAATTCTATGACCCTGCTCTGACCCTCATAGCAGGCTCATAGAATAGCTACAAGTAGGCCACAAAGGTCCTGGAAAAAAAAATGCACTGCAACAGAAAGCAAATTACAGATAAGAAAGCAGGTGCCAGACTGGAATTTTAAAACAGTGACACATTAATAAATCAACCCCAAATTATTTCATGTCAGTTGAAGCAGGGCAGGTGTGCTTGCTCCCCCCCCCCCCCATAATCTACAGTGATGAACCAGAGGGTGGCATTGATGTACCAGAGGGTGGCATGGGTGAAACAGGGTGGCAGTGGTGAAACAGAGGGTGCTGTGAACCTGTGATGATGAACCAGACGTAGAAACAACATAGTCGCGACCGTTGCGAGCCGACAAGTAAGTTCGCAATTGCGAACTGGTACAAAACCCTCGCGAACTGGCAGAAACCCTTACGAACACAAAAAATAATAATCCGCAAATTCGCGAGAATTCGCGGATTGCGAGTTCGCAAATACGCAAACGCCAAATTCGCAAAATTCGCCAATGCTTAGTCCTGAGGAAGGAAAAGCTTCATATATCAGTCAAGTAAAATGCACCCTTAGGAAATGTGCCAACGGAAACTAGTCAAACAAAGGATTTGCAACTATCTCAAGAATAAGAGCTCTGTTAATTCCTTCCTCACTCCTGAGGCGGCTATGGATTACTTTCCATATCTATATAGAGTCCTGGATAAGTCCCAGTCTCAGATACAACATTTTTAGCATAAGGATTGGCATTGACCCCAGATGACAGATGCCAGGTTTGATGCTAAAAATTATGGTGAACCTGGGTCAGTGTCCCTGCCAGAGGGGTTGCAAATATTCAGTGAGCCATCTCTTGTTGGACTATATACTTTTCCTTAAGGAAAGGACGACATTTCTATGCTCTGTTTTTCTAAAATATGGTATTCAAACACAATGAGGGTTTTATCATGATATGTGGGCTTAGGTTTCAGGCTGTAGCTATTGCTACTGGTCAATTCCTGCAAAAGATTGTAACCTCTTAAGTCAGGTGCTCTCTTGTCAGTTGATCTTGAAAAAATACCTTAGGAGGCTGCCCCAAAGGGAAGGCCTGCGATGTATCGTTGTCTTGTACATTGAACTTTATAACGTTGGTTGGTAAAGTTAGATGCATACTCCGGCTACAGCAAGTCTCCCTAAATGCCGTTGCTAGGCATTTAAAAATGGGCTTAGGTTGTATGTTACTCTTTACATTGCCCTAGTTGGTGAAATTAATTGCTGGACCATGGTAATATGTTTTCCCCTTTCAAGACATTTCAGCTGCACCTTGCACTTTACAAAGTTTTCGTTCCTTAAATGATCTACACGTCCTGGGTTACTATCATATCCTAAATGTTTTTAATTGGTATGATATGATATTGTGAACCCTGATTGAGTATGGCTCTGCACCATGCATTTTACTATGATTTTTCTTTCTTCCTCAAATAAAGTATATATCTTGGCTTATTGCAATATCTTTAATGCTTGTAATTGGTTTGAGTTGATATTGTAATCTGTGATTGAGTTTAGATATGTTAATTAAATTAAGTGTCGTATGACTTTTATGACGTAAGTCTGTATGTCAAGTTAAGTCTGTCATATTTCTATAAGAATGTACTTCTTAGAATTAAAGGATTTTGACTGACTGACACTGGATGTGTTTTTATGATGCAACTGTCAGCATAGACGGTGATGCCGCTGTTAATCTACGGAGCGTATATTTCTACCTGTTTTTCTCACAGGCCATAACTTCACTTATTAAATGATTTTTCACACATGCCTGAATTTCTCAAATCTGTAGTTTGCAACCACCTTGGAGTCAGATGATATCTCTGATAGGGTTGCCAATTGAGCTGTATTAATCAATGATATTTCATTAACTACCTTGCAAATTTGAAAGAGTATCTAGTGGGTATTGTGGCACTAAAATGATTAGTGAGAGTGACGCAAGTCAGTGACACATATGAGAGGTCCTTCCTTAGGTTATGTGGCACTTGTTCAGAACAACATTGAAGACTTTCAATATCTGGTCTTGCATGCAGTTGTTCTAGGACTCACCTATCTCTTCAGGAATTTCTCCAACCCGAGATGGAATTGGACTTTCTGCGTCCAAAATTTCCTCAGTGGAAGATAAGCTGCCGGGCTCATCGAAATCCTCGGAGTAGTCTGACTTGTCTCCTCTGCTGGATATTTCTTCTTGGTCTGAGTTGTCATGTTCCTCTACAGTCAGCTTATTAACACTCGGTGGAGCGGATTTTGACCTGCATTTGTCTTGGGCTTGGTTACAATGACCCATGGAAGTCTTGCTGCGGTTTCCTAGGAGCTCAATACCCACGATATCACCTTCTTTGGTTTTACCTACTAAGTGATTATGCTTCACTAGCTGAGCCTCTTGTTTCTCAATGAAAACCCGTAGTTGTTCCTGGACAAATGGAATGTTCAAAATGGCACTTGCTGTGGGCCTCTTCTCTGGGCACTTATCAAGAATGGTTTTGATCAAATTGTGCATACATTCTGAATAACATTCAGGAACATCAGAATATTTGCCTTTTACAATTTTATAAAACAGACTAACAAGATTCATTGCTTCAAAGGCTGGCTTCAAGGCACATATTTCAAAAAGGAGACAACCAAGGGCCCAAATGTCAGACTTGGAACTGTATGGCACATCCTGACAAAGTTCTGGACTGAGATAAAAGGGAGTGCCTACACATGTGCTGGCCATATCGAAGGTGCTATTCAGAATTTTTGATATCCCAAAGTCCCCTAGCTTAACCATGCCTTTCTTGGTGAGGAACACATTGGATGTTTTGATATCCCGGTGAAGGATTTTCATAGAGTGAATATACTGCACCGCCATTGCTAATTGTACAAACCACTCCATAACTGTATCTTCTGGGTAGTACGATCCATTTCTACTTTTAATATGGTCATCTAATGTCCCTCCATCACAGTAGTCCTCAACAATAAAAATATGTTCATCTTCTTTATCAGAGAAATGTTCATGGCATGCAACAATATGGGGGTGTTTAAGTTTCTGTAAGATTGTGGCCTCCTGTAGGACAGATTCTTTGGATTTTATTTTTGTCTTTGGATCAATCTTGATTCTTTTGACTGCATAGAATTTTTTGTTCTCCACATTTTTCATGAGGAAGACTTCGGCACTGGCTCCTCTGCCTAGTGACAGAATGCTCTCGTACTTGTCCATTCGGATCCAGGATTGTTGAAAACTAAAAAGGAAATAAGAGGTGATTGTTACTTTTTCTACCTAAAAAGTGGTTAGTCATTGCCTTATGTTTGACTACTAGATAATTTCTGCTTTCGAAAATGTGTCCAATACATTTAATATTATTAATGTGCATATTCAAATGTGGTGCATGTAGTACGGGTATAGTCACTTCTACCCCTCCCAACTTACAGTGAAAGCAAATGAGGAACAAGGTGTCAGTTTTATCAATAAATACAAGAAAGGAATGAGGGAAAAGGGCTATATTTGATCCCAAGGTGGCCTCAAACAAAATGTGTCTTCCCCTCTGACACTCGGTAGTTTAATATAGACCGGCAAATTGTTGAGGTCAACTTTGAATTATTTTCGATTGAAAGAGCTTGACCTCAACAACATGTTTTATTAAATTAAACTATGGAATTTTATCTATGTTCAAATGGTTCATCCAGTCCAGTACCTTCACCACACTAAACCCTCAGTGGTATTGCATCTTATGAAGTAATGACAGAGTTGAAATCATCAGAGCCAGCCAGGTCAGCCGTAGAACACGTATCCATTAATATTGAAAGAAAACCCTCATACCATTCTTCAGAATTTGAATTATACAAGTACACCAACCTTCAAGCACATTATCAGACATAACTACTCGACTTAAATTCCACCAAGAACTCGACTTTGCCATTTACAGAGGATTTAGCTTCCAAAATCAAATAAAGAAGTTTGACTCACTTTTCCCACCCAATCCTGTTTTTTTCTATCATTTGCATATCACTCACACAAATCAGAGGCACCTAGGCAGAGAATTTGCCATCAACCCTATTCTTAGTTTGGTTTTCTTTATGCTTACTTCTGTTAACCTCTTTCCCTGACACCCTTAATAATGAACGTTGATTAAGTTGAGTAACATGAATCTTCAACATCTCCACTGGGGAAAAGACAGATGTCCAATGCAGTATAAAATGACATGCCTAAACCACCTTCTTAATACATCCTTTGCCTCCCAAAATTCCAAGCATTGCAGTTTCGATGTCCTTCATGGCAGCCCTATTTAAACGTTCAGCAAGATACGTTCAGCAAGATAATTTACTTATGTGGTGTACACAGGCATTCTCTCCTTAAAACCTTTTGTCTTCATTAACTAAATTGAACTCCATTATCTGGTGTAAAAGATGATGATAGGCCCCACCTTAAAATTCTCTTGGAGGAAACTCTAACAATGAATCAGTAGTGGGATTAGAGTCAAACTTTAATTCTGACCCTTTTGAGCAATAACCTGTAAGGAAAACCATGAACCTCATGCTAGATTCCAGCTTCTTAAACAGCCTCATAATATCCACGGCCATACTTTTCTAAGGGGAATGGAATGAGATTAAGATGAGTAGCCCTACATCTCCTTTTTTGTCGAAGATTCTTCATTTTTCAAAAACAATTGACAAACTCTCCAATTATTGAGTCCATATGTGGCCGCCAATAAGTGGGTCTAATCATTTTTTATAGCTATTCCCTAAAATGTCCTTCATAAATAACCCCAATGATGGCAGCTCTCACAGCCACAAGGGAAAGAAATGTGTCAAGCATTAACAACAATACTCCCATTAGTCAAATTATCCTTTACTTTCCAGAAAGATTGTAAACCAGAAACATGCCCCCTTCGACCACATACTTGACCTGAGCTAAAACTCTGTCTTCACACAAAGGTGAAGGTCAATTTGATTCATATTCGAAAGTAAACTTGTCATGGATTGGTTCAATTGTAGATAATGAATCTGCCCTACAATTCATTGCATCAGGAATGTACCACAAACTGCGACACAGATAGAATTTGAACCAAAGTAGGTGAAGACTTTCCAATACTATCGTTAGGTAAAAATACATTAAATGCTTATGATATGTATAAAGACAGAATGGTTCCCCCACAAATAAGTTTTAAAAAGTTCCACTCCCCACAAGAAAGCCAGTGCCTCTCTGGAACTTGCAGAACTGTGCAAGACATAGAGGAATGAGTTAGGTGGTACCCGTTTCTTCGCTTTATTCCTAAACGAGGAAAGACAGACAGATAATGCCCAGGTAATGAGAATTCAGATGTGTTTTTGCGGTTTGCAAAGTTGGTATGATACCAGATGACTGATGTGTGTAGAGCCCCCATGTACTATTCCCACACAATTATAAGACAGTGTGGCTTCTGCTAAAAAAACGATTATATTACGGGTTATGGTACCAATAAACTTTCTGGGAAGGCTGTCTTTGATAACAATGGTTATCCAGATTTCTTTAATTTTTTGTTAAATAGTTCTATTTCTCTTATAAAAAGATTTTTTTAATGCTTTGCTCATAGTTATTAACATTTATACTGGTCAGGAAACAGGCTAGGATAAGCTGGGCCATGTTAGTTCTGCCATACAACAGGGGAGACTTGTCATTTCTAGATCTGCCGGCTTATTACGTTAATGCCCAAGGGCAGTATGACCCTCAATTAATGAATTGCTTTCTAATCTAATAGCACTCATGTTTTACATTATTAGCAAGTACCAAATGACAGAAAATGATACAAATAAATGGAGGATGATTGCGTTAGAATTGACAAAGACTGGCTAAATAATGTGGGTTTGCTCTAATTACTTCATTGGAACAATTTTGGGATATTGCAGTTTGGGAGTGATCTCTGTGGCAGTCTTTCATAAAACTGCACGAAAATTAAATCTGCACATTTAGATACTCTACATACCTGTGCTTTCCAAAGGGGGATTCGTCAATTTTTGCTGCATGTTTAACAAGTATTGGAAATGCAATAGGTCTCGCATTAGAAAAGTTTGATCTATTGGTGTTGTGGAAATGTAATTATTTTTTGAGTTATCTTTATGTTTTTCCAATAATAAAAGTATTAATTTTGTTCTTTGAAATGGCAATAGTTATAAAAGTAGCAAATGTGACACCTATAGCATTAGTAAAGGTACATGTTTAGTTTTTCCCTGTCTTACATGTATTGATCTGACAATTCCCAATGGCGTAGAATTTTTCGAAATAATTAATACTGACATAATATTTGTTGTAATTTATAATGGTACTAGATTTAACGTTTGTAATTTATCACTTGACTATCGACGGCAGAAAGGGGCGTCGAAAGATGGGAGGGGGAGTTGGTATCCTTGGTTTGCTTGCGCTGGACGATAGGGGTCAGACATGGTGCGATTGGGGGTTGGTTCTGGGCAGTCGAGGTGCGGGGGTGGGGGGATATGCGGGCAGCTGCAGTGCTTGTGGCGGCTTGAATGGTGGTGCAGTCTGAGAAGAGAGGGCTGCTGATACAGGTTGTGAGGTGGGGGGTGGGGTGTCAGCCGCATGGGCTGCTCTGGAGCATAGCGTTGTAATATAGAACGTTACGGCCATTAAGGGGCTCCTGATGGCTCTGGGGATGGTGCAGTGCAAGGCGAGCAAGAGGTGGGCGAGGTAAAGGGGAGTGGGGGGGATTGTGGCACCAACGCAGTGCCCTCTTGCGCAAGACGTGGGGGGGTTGGAAGGCATCCATGGGGGAGAGAAAATAAATGATTAAATAAAGTTTTCCGTGTAGCAGAACAAGCGGGTTGCAGGCGGTGCTGAGGTGGGGTGGGCAGAGATCGGAATTAAGTGAGGAGATGGACGGGGCAGCGGGCGACTCTAGGAGAGTCAAAGGGCTGCGTCTGGGGGGGCGTGTGGTGTGTCCATTGGTGGGTGGTTGGAGTTGCAGTGCAGCATTGGGAGGGGCAGTGCTAAGGGAGAAAGTTGGAGGGAGGCAAAGGGCGCCACGTGGGCACCAACACAGGGCAGCCAAGGTGGAAATGCACAACTCGCTGTGAAGTGTGTCAATGGTTTCATTGTACTGAACCACTGCTCCCTTATGTGATGGGAAGAAACAAAATGAAATGTGAATGACACTTTAACATGCCATAGGATGACGATGCTGACGAAAAGCATATATTATGCGTTGGAAAACTGTTGAAGCTTGTGAGAAATCTAAAGCCATCTGTAGACGAGACCTAAAATAGCCTTTGTGGACAGAGATGATTTTAACAACTTTCGTTTTATATTGTGACTCCCTGTCCTCTTGAAGGTCTTAGAGAAACAAGCGTGCCCATCGAATCCAAGAAATACCCCTTATGAAAACCTTCGGAATAACCTGTAATCTGAGATCATAACAGTTTTCAGTAAAGAGATGTGGGAGTACATGTTTTTATTGCATGGCTCAGCTTTGGGCTGGCTTTAGGATCAAGTAAAAACAAGTAAAGCTGTTGGCAATGAAGCAGGGGGCGGGGCAGCGGAACCCTTTGATGTAGCTCACGGCCTGGCGGCCGTGAAAGTGCAAGCAATTAGGGGGGAGGAGAAGTGAGGCACAGATGGCTGGCTTTCATGTGCATGCACTTTTTAGGTCAATGCGCTTGCGCATTGAGCCTTGCTTTTCACGGGCACAGCATGAAATACCCGATGGTTAAGCTCTCGTTAAGCCCCAATATCTCTCGCAAGCTCAATGCGCAAGCGCATTGACAGGCGAGACCTAAAAATCAACGGCCTTGTAATGCACTGGATGTCTTTTCCTAATACAGGGTGATGGCCTCAATGAAAACTTACATAAAGGCATATTCAGCACCTCATGCAGACTTTAAGACATTACAATACGACAGTAAAATTCTGGGATCTGATCATCTCCAATATCTATGCCACACCACCATCTGAAACCACTAGAAGCAACATCAGGGCTACACAACATTAGGAAGAAGCTCTCAACATTGAAATTGCAGAAGGAGATATGCAATCCATTCCAACTGATACATTTTAGATATGGACTTTGAATTTAAAATATCTTACTTGTACAAAATGAATGCGGTGGCATCAGAGGCATATGCTCTAGGTTTGGAAGGAACCCATAGATTTATTTGTAATACCTGGTACAGATGTGCTTATCCAATCCAGATGTTCTGGGGAGAGAGGGTATCTGATATCATGTGTGTGCCACTAGCTCCTGATCCAGCTGTGGTATTGCTGAACGATGTACTTAAAGTCCCTAAAATATCTAGGAAGCAACTACAACTTTCACTATTATTTGCACTGTGAAACTGTCCACGTTGCTTCTAGACCTCATAGTTTATGGGGGCAGTACGAACGGCTTACGCTTAAAGAAGTAAACTCAATTATGCACTGCTGATTAGTCCACTAGATGTGTGAGGAATGCAATTCGAAAGCATCAGATTTGTGCCTGCAGAGACTATGCAGCTAGAGGATAGTGTGCAACTGCATACCGTGCATGAATATTTTTGGGAATGTTCTTTGAAAAGAAGGAACTATATTCAATATAAGTGGATCCCGCTGCTCTTTGGTTCTTTTCTTTTGTCATGACTATTCCATTAAGAAATATGCTGATAAGCCTTGTACTACATTAATCTGTTCTTAAGTTATGTCAAATGGCTGCACATACTGTAATGGTGTTGATATGATAATTTTAAAATACCAAGTCACATTTTTAACTACCTTCATCATGCATGATATATTTACAAAATCTAAATCCAAATGATTTATGAATAAGAGTAGTGAGACCCCACCCACCCTAGAATGTGTAGCAAAAGAAAACAAATATCTCTGCAGACCGCGTATCTTTTACACAAGAAGTAAACCCTTGTGGGCTTCTTAGACATTATTAATAAGACATTGTATGCCTTGCAAGATATGACAAGTCTTACCTGGGTTTGAGGATTTTTCAGCCATTTGCATTCCTGGTAAGAAATACACCCTCTACTTCCCCACAGCCTCCTACCTCAGTCCCACCTCCATAATCATTAGGACAACTGATATTAGTGGCAAACAATCTCACATATGAATACTGCTTCAGAGTATCACCACATAACTGCACATATCTGGCTAACACCCAAAAGCTATCACACAATATACGTTTAAATGAATCCTACCCCATTTGTGTTTCTGTGATGAATACTGTGTGAAATATTATCAGACCACAATCGATTATAATAAAACATTAAACTGTGTTTGTGTTTCAAGCAAGAGTGTGCCTGGAAGGCCTTATTAATTAAATTAGGCTTGGTTTCAATATATACCGCCAACCAGACCCAAATGGGTATCAGAATGCTTCAGAACAATTAAAATTAAACAAGGTGCGTGACTGGATAAAAGGAATAAGCCATGTATCAGGCCTTTACTCAACCAGTGGACATTTAGAAAGTACACAAAGGATATATTTATGCAGAGCTATATATGATGTGAGGAGGTGAGGGTTGGGGTGGTGGTGGCGATTGGGGTTTGTCCATTGTAGGGGGACTGCAAAGTAGGTTGTATGCTAAATTTAGGTCAGAGGCAAGGCTTCAAATGGAGCATGAAGCGGGGGCGGCTCCTCCGCAATGGCGGAGGAGAGTTGCCCCACTGGCTCAGAGCCAGCAAGAGAAAAATAAAACAATATACTATAATCGTTTTATTTTTTATTTGTCGGCTCTGAGCCAATGTGTGCAGGGAGGGGTGGGGCCGGGGCCACTGAAGGGAGAGAGGGACTGGTCTGGGCACTTATAAGTGCCCCTGTGTGTTTACCTGGCAAAATACACATGCACACTTAAATTTCTCCAACCGGACTGTTTTAAACAGCCGGGTGCGAGAAACAGCACTGACTCCCTGTCCTGAGTGGAGCGTCAAACCAGCCCGCTCAGGCCAATCCCTGAACTGCTCTCACAGAATGAGAGCAGAAAGGGGATTACACAGGGAGGCTCTGCTGCTGTCCCAGAGTCTGCTGGAACCAGGAAGAAGCAGAAGACCGAGGCACAAGGAGCGATGCGGCCAGTAGCTTCTGTATATGTTTTTTTTCCCTTCTTAAATTATTAACCCCCTCCTCCCCGCGTCACCATCTCTTCATTGTGTCGGCGGCCACAGGCATGAAGTTTAGTTAAATTTAGTGAGGATTCAGGATTGCACTATAGTCTTAAAGTTGTCATTTTGAATGAATGGTTTGACTTTTCAAAGGAGTCTGATTTGGTGTTTTGTGCTACTTGCTATGTTGTTGAGTATTGCTGGCATACAGGTGGGATGAGATTTCAGATTTATTCAAGAGAGTGGCAAGTGGTTTCCATGTATAAGTAAAAAAAGGCAGGTGAGAGAGTGGTACATTGTGGGGCCTCCTTTTTCGAGGGAGAAGGGGGCTTAGATGCCATTAGCCAGTGTTACATGTTTAGAGCAATTTGAGAGGTAGGATTTGATCCATTGTGAAATCAAACTCTTTGAACGCATATGTTCTCCCAGGATTTTAGCAGAGAGATAGCATTGATGTATCAAACACTGCAGACAGATCTAGGAGAAAAAGCAGGCACGTTATACTTATTTAAAATAGTGTGATTGTCGTGTATTACTTGTAGCATAGCCGATTCTGTGTTACAGCCAGTTCTGATCAGGCAGATGAAAAATTAGATACTAGGCAGATATTGTTCTACGCCCCCCCACCCAAACTCTCACCAGAAGAGGGGTGATTTCAACTACTTTGAGACTATCAACGCCTTGTGAAGGGAGAGTCATTTATCCCAGTCAAGAGTGGAGTGTAGGTTGTGGTTATTTGAGAATTTTGGGCAGAATAGAGTTTGAAAAGTGATCACAAAAGTTTAGATTTGTGGTTGTTGATTTGATGTTGGGAGTGTATTACTTCCTTGAATATTTACTTACCATCTCATTGGAATGTTGTCAGTTACTTATTATGATGGCTGATGGCCAGTTTGTGTCCTGAGAAAGTTTGATCATTTTTATTTTCGTTTTGAAGATGTAGAGATGTTTTTGAAAGATTGTTTTATTTCGGGGAGGACAATGGTTGACTATGAACAGCTGAGATCCTTGATGAGGTAGAGTAATTTTCTCAGAGGCATCAGTACACCTCTGATAAAGTTGGCCTTTGCCAGTGGTTTTTTCACCATGCACATTGTATGTATATGGTAGTTCTTTAGTGCAAATCAAGCCAAAAAGTAGTGTAGTACTGTATGTGGTCAAATAAGACCATATATTCTACAAGTAATAGAAGTGGAAGCAGGGTTGCGCGTGGCTACCGCACTGTGACACAGTGTTCTTTAAAGAAAGAAGTCTTCAACTATTTCGTACATTAAAGAAACACAGTGGCACTACTGATCGATATGGGGATGTTGCTCCATATCCTGGGTGCATAGATGGAAAGAGGCCTGCTGCCTTATTTTTACTTTTATATACACTTCTTAGTCCGCAATCTGACTGTTTCCTGGCTGCAGGTGTCCCTAATCTATACCCTTTTCATTATCCCTTTTCTTCACTCTTGCTTACTCTTCCTTTTTCCTTTTTAATTTTCCCTTTTTTTCTTTTCCACTCTTTTTGTCCTTCACTTTTTCTTCACGTGTTTTCTCCTTTTCTTTTTCTCTTTTATTTTGTTTCTTGGACATTTTCCAGGAATATCATGATCTATTATTCAACTCTTTTCCATTTTGCACTTGGATGATATAGGAGCACTCATTTGATTGTTTGTGTTTACTAGCTAAGGATGATCACAGCTGTTATTAATGGAGAGTCAATTGTATGGTCTTGAAACCATGTTTTGTAATATTATTATATTCAAAAGTGAATACATCAACAATAAACCTATGTAATTTTAAACTATTTTAATGTTGACTGAAAAGTCTATAATGGTGTAATATATAATTGTGTATAGATGTTGAATATTTTTATTATGTTTCTTAGGCTTTTTCCTGAAGAAGGCGTTTGTTTACACGCCGAAACGCGCGTCGATTAAAGATAAAAGACAAGATTGCCACTTATACATTGTTATGTACATTTTTAAATATTCACTAATCTTATGAATTTTGTTGATGACTGAATGTAATTTTATATTGTATTTTGTTTGCTTTTTTTTTAACAATTAAAGGCTCCATATATTTTTTACATGGTTTATCTGTCTGTTACTCTCCTATATTTCATTAATATGATGTTGATTAATATAATTGCCTAGGAATTTATTCACTCATATTGTGTGCCGACAACCAGCATAGATGGAGAGCTTGTGAACAATATAAGTGGAAGTGCAAGTGCTTATAGCAAAGGCTTTGTAAATGATGCAGTTGCTTAGTAAAATTGTACAGGCTGGCAAGGGGAGCTAGTGGAGTTTCATCATATTTCTTCAGACCCTGGATGAGACATGCTACAGTGTATGATGCGCCTTAGGGTTGGCAATGTGGAGTATGGGAGGCCGCTGAGTTGAGCATTACAACCATCCAGATTCCTTAAAAGACCGAGCTGGTAGCAGTACTGCTTTAGTTTTTAGGTCGAGCATAGCCAGGCAATGTACTGTCTCTTGTGACATGCTGTATTCACTCTGTCAGCTTACAGCCCACCTCTAGCTTTTGATTTGCTTTTGTCAGTTTCCTTTTAAAAACGTTGCTTCTAAGTGGATAATGGTTCCTGCTTGTCCCAACTTTTTCTCAATTACTAACACCCATGGAGTGTTGCCGCAAGACTTGTCCTCTTTCACTTGTGCCATTTTATTTTGTGTCTTTGGAACTTTTTTTTTTTACATTCAGACCGAGCACTTCCCACTTAGCGTGGCACCTGATTCACGGCTACTACGCTTCAATGCAATCAAGCACTTCTCAACTGGTTGGTTGTGGCATATGCTTCAAGGACGCCACGCTTCAACCAATGTTCTTTTAATTTATGCTTTTGGTGGACTGAGCGCTTGGCGCAGCACCCTATTCACTTTTATTATTTAGATCAGCGTTTCCCAAACTGTGGTCCGCGGACCCCCAGGGGTCCGTGACACATTCCCAGGGGGTCCGCCAGACTCGATTGCCTTCCATCAGCTTTACTGAAATGACCATGCCTACACGCACTGATAATAACCGCGCAGGGGCGGCGGGATCACAACAAAATTACCACAATTAAATCGGCAATCACCATTCAGCTTTAGGTGCAAGCTGAAGGGTAATTGGCTTGTTTTATTATTTGATTATTTGCGCTCGCACATCAGTGCGTGTTCACTTGCATTTACGGCCAACCTTAGAGCATTTTGCCGCCCAATGTCGTGTCTCCACTTTCTGCCCTGAATACTGAGTACTGCTGTGCCTCTTGTTTCAATGCTAAACAGCGTTTATTTCCGGCACCTCGGGCCAGCAGGAGGGCACTTACCCGATGGAAAGCACAGATAAGCATGTGAGTGTTTTAATTTACGGCTATACAAGTGTGGACCAGGGGAATTCACAGCAGCCCTTTGAAGATTCTTCTCGTGTGTTACGAGTGATCAGCTTGTTGTGTGCTGGTGGCAGTGACATCATGGTTTATTCATGTCACTAGGGTTGCTTTCATTAAAAGTGTGGCTGCAAGTGTAGTCCAAATGAATGAATTTATTTTAACTTGGTTTATGCATGTCACAATTTGCAATCAATGCATGTAATGATTTAATCCTTATTCTGAAAACTGTATTTACCCGACACAGGTGCACCGTGATTGTCATCACATCATAAACTAAATAGCCCCCTCCCCCACACACAAAACCCTGCCTTGATGAAATATCCATATGTTAAAAGCGCACACACACATTTAAAAGTGTTTCCTTTTTATTTATGTTATCAGCCTCATGGAAGTGAAAGAGAACATCGCTATAAAAATCCAAGTTGCTTTTTCTAGAAGTGTGTCTGAATAAACACAGTTGTTCAGGGTCTTGTTGATCTACCTCTTGTTCCGCCCGCCCTACTGCTGAATAAATGAAATCCATGACTTCAAGGGGCTACACACATTTTTTAATTTTGCTAGCCATTGGTGACTCAGTCACTGAGGTAGATTTGCCATTCCTGAATAATTGTCATTCATAGCTCATGAAATAAAAATATGTATGCTGCTCCTTCAATAGGTAGGAACCCAAGGCATGATACTAATGCCAAGTGCTTGGCCTGCCAGGAATGAATGTAAGTGCCTCATGTTACGACTGAAGAACTGTTATCTGGTTTACTAATCTGTATTACTTGCATTATTTTAATTTACGGGTACACAAATGCACTTAAAATAACTTAACATGCTGCACTACACGGGACTGGTGTCTCATCTCAAGAAGATGAAAGTGCTTCAGAAACCGTTTGAAAAATGTAGAAACAGACCTGACGAGTCAACTTCCCGAAATAAAACCAAACACTAAAAAGTTAGTCGCTGAGATGCAGCACCATCCTTCCCATTGAAATGTTTTGATTTTCGCAAATTTTTTCAAAATAAAATTATAAAAGCTTCAGTAATTTGAGTATTTGCTTGATGTGTAATTGTTTGCTTATTTTTTGCAAATTACTTTTGTAATTTCCGAAATTTATTTTATAACATACAAAATGCTTGGGGGTCCCCGCCTTCCAATAGTGATTCAGTGGGGGTCCTCAGGAGTCAAAAGTTTGGGAACCACTGATTTAGATCAAGCCACTAGATGTGTCTGGCCTTTAAATACCGGCTTCAGTGCTCTGCCCACTTTACTCGCAGCTCCTTTAATTTACAGCCAAGTGATTCAACTGGAGCTACGCTGCGTGGGGATGATTCTTCTGTGACTGCCCTTGCTGCTCTTGTTGACTTTAACAGTGGGTTTTTTAAATATATTTTAAGCTTAGCATTGCGACAGCATTTCCCCTCTCCTCTTCTTCACAGTACTTAGAGCCCCATGGTAAAGGCAGGAGGGTGTAACTGGAGCCTTTAGAATGTGCTGTCAGTAACCCAGCTTCTCTCCTTGTCTGATTTACAACCGCCTTCGTTTAAGGTTTACAAATTCTCATTTTAATAAAAGTATGTCAAATTATTTCCAGAACGTTAAATCAAGCAAGAGATTGAAAATCTATGCTGTTTCATTTGCATAACTGAATATTTTAACCCCTATACTTTTTTGCAAAATTACGCTTTTTTATGTTTCTTTCTGTGCGAGCTGAACACTCCACTGCGGAAAAGTACCGTAGGCCTGTGTTTGTACTGAAGCGGCCCCCTCCTCCAAGTGGCCACCCAGGTGCCTGCAGATGTTGCCCTAAACTGTTCAATCCTTGAGGGAAATGACTAGTTGATATATCCAGTATTGGAAGTGGAAAGCACTTGCGGCTGCATCCCATACACAGTGGGGTTGAGATATTTCAGCAGAAAGGTGGTGGAGTGAAGACGGACAGACCACAAGGGACTGTTCAGTGACAATCCTGCTGTGCATTATTTACATAAAGTCTCTCCCCAATAACCACGTGGTCTTACTCTTTGGATGACAAGTAGAATTAATTTTAAGGTTCATGCCCCTGATGCAGAGATGTGTTGCAGGTATGACACTGTTAACATGGCCAAGGTTACTTGAAAGACCTGTGTGTGTAATCCTGGGCCAGAGTCTTGATTAACTAAATAGCTACTTCAAATGATTTATGTGTCGGTTGCGGAGAATTACATGTGAATTGTAGGTCACAGGTTTTTATTTCATGTAATATAGCTCAGGGAGGTAATGCTTTTGTTGCAGATGTCCTCATTTAGCCTACATATCCCAAGTTACACTAATGGATCTGTGACTTTATGTCCCAATAATAAACATCTGCAGGTGCCCTTCCCCCGCAGACATAATTTATGATGCCTATCAGGTGGCTTGAACTCCCTCTTTAGTCACTTAAGGATGGTCAGTGGGTAGGTTGGATAGTCATAAACACTGTCAAACATTTTAAATGTTATGTGCTATATAAAGGATTACAAATTAGTGTATTTAGGATTCTACAAAGCACACATTCTTACTAACAGAGCACTTGGGTCTCAATGTATTTATTAGAAACTTCTGAACTAACACCCAGAGTACCCAGGAATGTTGTTCAACTTGAAGACAAGTTTTCTGCTGGTCCCTTGGCCTCCAACCATTGAGTGTTTACTCAACCGGAACAAAAGGAATCGGTGCTTTTACTCAAAGTGAACCATGTACTGCTGGACTGGGCCTCCCCTTGCAGGCAGCAGCATCGCACAGTGAAACAAGCTGAGAGTACTTATACCTCCTGAGTGTTTTAACCGTTAATTGGATGCTAAATGCTTTGTGTATAGTCTGGTAGACTGATGCCAGTCACGAGAAACCAGCGATTCACCCTGTGATTTGTTTTAAGTCATGCGGTTTTAGTCACCAACACTCAGCTAGTAATCTCACTAGACATTGTGCATGATATTTTTCATATTTCTGCTTATTTTCTTTTGTTATGTTAATTTTCCACTAAGATTTAACCGAGTTCACATACTTTCACCTGAGGTTACATGTGTTCACTTTTAGCATTTTGAGATGTAACGTTTTTTCTATAATGCTTTATCAGGTTCGTACTACCACATGAACACAGAATGGTTTACAGCAACGCATCATTAACATTATATTGATTATTGACATGGAGTTTAAATTCACTGAGTTCATTGTATCTCGGATGAGGGCACAAAGTAGAGTTAACATGTCAAACACACAAGTGAATCTCATTGTAACCATGATTACCTCAGTAGGCAGTTTAGATTGTTTTACGATACATACAATATTGGTTACAATTGGATGAGATTTTATAACAGGAGCTCCTCCTCACAGCTTTCCTCCATCTTCTTGCCTCCAATTTCAGTTATTTAGCTGACGGGAATGGCGATGCGAGCCCAACGGAGCTCTGTGGACTGATGGATATTTACAGTTGACAGTTTACTGCTACTAGATGGCAACATTTAGAAGCAGGAGGGTGGGCATTTTTGAAAACTAAATTGTGGGAATGACCGGATTGTTAACAGGATACTGTGCTGCATGGCCTTACACTTATAAGGCCTCAAAGGCAAGACCAATTGGCTATGCCAATGCTTGTTTCACAATATGTTCCCTGGGGGTGAAGTTGGTGCCCAGTTTGAATCTAAGTGACTTGCCATTCAGTCAAAGTTGGGTTTAAAAGCTGTCAAAGTCCATGTCATTGAGCCAGATTTATACTGTATATTGTTTGTTCTTGTCAAATAACAGGAACTCTGTCTTGGTTTGGGTTAAGCTTCAGGTTGGTGCTGGGCATCAAACTTGGGATGATGTGAAAGCAGTGTTTGAGGGGTTGGATGCCTGAAGCAGAGGCGGCTTTCAAGTTTAACTGAGTGTTCTGTGGGGAGAACATTATACTTACACCATACTGGTGGGAGATGTAGATTGACAGGTACCAATACCCAAAACAATAGGTCAAGCACCTTAAGTACTTGACTTCCACTGTGGAGAAATATAAAATATGTTATGTAATCTACCCTGCTACAAATGTTTGGCATCCGCAGGATTTGTGAATAGAATTGGTCATTCTAAATTCTTTTAGTTGAATTGTGTGCAATATGGAATATGCCAACCCCTTGTCTCACAAGATTATTATTTTCATGGGTAAACCTGTTTCTAGCCTCCTGTACCACCAAACTGTAATTTAGGAAAATAAACAGACTAGAAACAGGACAATTCAAAAATTACTTCACCCTTTCCATCCTAAAATGGTATCTCTGTCCCAATAATTTAAAATTGTCTGTTTATGAATTAGCAAATTTAGATAGCTCAGGCAACACCCAGGGGGTGGGTTGCAGAGCACTTTGCATCGAAATTGTTTTGTATAAAATAGTATACAATATATATTAATTTGTAGCATAACAGCACATAAAAGAAAGTAATGCTTCTATTACTTACCAGTTATTGCATTACTCTGTGTCCTACTCTCGCTTATCTCCATTACAGAATGAAAACCCATGCCTCGCATACACAATATAAAATAAGAAACGCCCCCTCCACAACCCCTGGACGTACCAAGCCGGCGTAGACACAGTTGGCCTGACAACCGGGAGGGAGGGAGGGAGAGCCGTAATGGATATAAGCGAGAGTAGGACACTGAGTAATAGAAAGTCATAGAAGCATTTCCTCGTCATCACTCTCGCTTATCTGCATTACATAATGAGACAGACAGTTTGCTAAAAAAGACCAGGACAACTGTACAACTATACTACTGAGAGAAACCCAAACAAAAATGCACATCAAGCTCTAACAAAAAGTAAACAAGTAAACACAGCCTTGTACCAACACAGTGGACAGAACTGTGGAGCCAAACACCAGACCTAAAACAAAGTAAAGAAAGAAGATAGGCAGGACAACAAGTCGAGCAACCCCGGCAGACTAGCAGATGGCACGGATATCAGAAAAACACCAGCCAAGATAGAAGGAACAACCCCACAGATGAAAGAGGCACATCCGGGAGACATTGGAAAGCCCACAAAACCAGACACAAATCCCACGAGGGACACGCCACCAGAAGGAAAGGACAGAGAGTAGACAACCCCTGGCAGATCCAGGAGATCAGACCCAAACTGACCAGATGATCCCCACAAGGGGACCAGAAATCCATAAAAGTCCTTCAAGGAGGGACCCAGGGCAGAGAAACCGAACAACAAACCACATGCGGCTGATCCCTCCAAAGCCAGAAACGACCCCCCAATGCAGAGCATAAGAAGACCTGGCAGAAACCTTCTGGATGCCAGCACAGAAGAGGAGACAGGCTGAGAGACCCTGCAAAGGAAGTCGTCCCGCACAATAGCCCAGTCCTCAACAGGGGACTCGCCAAAGAGGGCATCAGGCGACTCAGAAACCTCATGGGAGACAGAACCAATGAAAGCCGTCACAACAGACACACTATCAGGATCCCCAACAGCGGAGACACCAACAGCCAAGGCTACGGTAGGACATCCAACCCCGCAACCAACAAACTGTGGCAAAGACCAGGGGAAAAAGGCAACCACCTCCAAATGGAGACCTCCTGACCAAGAGCCAAACCAAGCTCCAGCAGATTTGAAAGAACCTACAGCATCCATGAGGCCTGGCAATGCCACACAAGCCCAGAATCGGCCATGATCCGCCCCCAACAAACATGCAAGATCCCGAAAGGGAACCTGCCATGAACACAGCACCATCAAACAGAAAGCATGAGAAGATAGAAAAACCAGCACTGTCCGTATCCATAATCAATACAGGGGAAGAGAAGCCCCCAAGCCCCAACAGTGGTCCAGACACCGGAAGAGGGAAAGCCCCCACAGGCGAAGAATTGTCCACAAAGGAGCATAACATGAAGGCATGCAACTTAGCAAACGAGCACCGCCAGGAAGACTCCAGGAGACAAAGGAAAAGATCCAATCCAGGAAACTGAATCTTCGCTGGAACGAGCGGGCACGACACACTCATCCCTCAGTGTCTATAGACACAAAAGAACAGGAGTTTTAGAGGGGACGGGGTCTTTTTATATTGGGAGGGGGTGTGTCTACAAGGCACAGGGGCCTCATTATGTAATGGAGATAGATAAGCTAGAGGGACGGGGAGGTCATATAATACAGTATGAACAATATATTCAATTCTGGTTCCTGTTCCAGAGTTGTTTGCAGGGAGTAAAAAGCCTTTCATTGCTGGAAATAAAACTGAAAAGCAGGTTTCAGCTCTTTTTTTATAAGCTTCATATGAAAGGATTGCTTTGGTGTCTGACAATACACAGGCCTCCTAAAAGTCTTGTATTTGGAAGAGAAGGAGGACCTGCAGTGAAAGAGGCATTTTCCACCATAGATGGTCAGATTGTGAACAAGCTAGTTGGGGATTCGCAAACACAAAGGTCTATGCGTGATGCACACCAATTCAAAGTGCAGAAAGAGCACTATGTAAAGGACCAATGAATTATGCCATTCGACACTTTTTTTCCACAATTGTGGATTTGCCGCGTTTGTCACAATTCACCATCTGCTGCATACTTTACAGATTTTTACAAAAAACATTATTTTTTTGGCCAAAAGTTACCAACAGTTACTAACAATGCAGTGAATGTGTTGCTCTGCAGTGGAAGGCCCTTCCTGAAGGTTCACTGGCCACCTTACAGTAACCTTTAGCTGTATTTGCATGTTACAGTGACACTGATGAGGTGAAACATTTGCTAGACTGTGCAAATAACTGTAAAAATGACAAAATACTCAAGTAATACTGTCTCAAAATGTTCCATATTATGCCTCAGATTTTGTCTTTTCTAGCTACATAATTTAGCGAGGGATGGAGAGACATTGAAGCTAGTGTAGCCTCAAAAACCAGTCACCTTGACTGCAACATCTTGAGGCGAAGAGACTTCAGATGTACCTATCTCTCATCAACATAACGTAACATGTATTTGTAAAGCGCACGTTGACCCCAACGGGGTATCTTGGCACTGAACAACAGATGTTTATTGTTACCCAACTGAATGGTACTCATTTTATCGACCTCAGATGGGTGAAAGGCTGAGTGGACCCACCAGGATTTGAACCTGTGATCATGAGGTCGAACACAGGCTCATGCAGTGGATGCATTAGTTCACTGAGCCAGCAGATCCAGACATATAAGTGCTATAAAGTTTTAGAACAACATGGAAGGAGTCACCATGTACAGGTAAATGTTTTAGGAGATACCTAGGGAGATGGCTCATTGGAAGTTGGACCTTTTGTTTATTGAGAGCGGTTTGTCAAACATGATGTGAACCAGAAAACGACAGTGCCACTAAATACCACTCTACCTTTGAGGATTTTCAGGAGAGTGGCGAGGACAACTGTGCCAAGCTACGGAGAGCATTATGAACTATTTTCAAAGCTGCAGTCTCAGTGCTGCAAATTGATCCAAAGCCAGCTTGAGCTCATCAAGCATGACTTTGTCTTCAATGTAGCATGTGAACTGGGTACCCCCTCAGCTCTCTAGAACATTATACAAGAAAGCAACAATGGTGACCGGGCTAAAGATATTGAGATCAGTGGGATTTGCATTAGAATTTTTTATTTAAAGCAAACACTTGCATATCTTTAAGCAATCTAGGACTGTACTAAGATTGAGACAGTGGTTAGTAAAAGAGGTGCTAATCTGATTTAGAGGTGTGATCTGGATGGGCTCAGTGAAATGAGGAGTGCACAGTATTTTTTGGTGACTTCTCTGATGGAGGGGGCGGTTCACTTACCTTTTGGTGGATAAACATTTGAATTCAGTGATTTCACTGGGTGTGAGAGGGAGACTTCTATGCTCTTTATTTCTAAAATAAAAAGATCGTTTTGGCAATTTGTGTGGGTTTGGAGTAAATGAGTGCATTACCCAGTCATGTCTTCGTTGTACTGTGCTGTGATTGGGTGGAAAGCGTGCATGACAGCTTCAGTCTAGTGACATTAATATATGCTGGTTGCTGTGACTGCTGCATGCGTACGAGTGTTTCTTGGGCACAGGATAAAAGCATAGTATATGTAATTTGTAATACACCAAGAAAAGGGGGCATACAGTATCATTGTTTTCGACAGACTGACTGGGATCCTGCTATCCAGGACCCCAGTCTAGCTGCTTTCTCCTCTAAATAGATTGCATGTACTTTAGGTACACTCCAGATTGGATACTGGGGTACCCTTATCAGTCTCTAGTATATGGTACACCATGTACCCAAGGCATAGGTACCCCAGAGGACTCCCATGGGCTGCAGCATGTATTATGCCACCCCTGAGAGACCATTCAAACTGACACCGCAGGTCTGCTACTGCAGCCTGTGTAAGGTGCTGCATGCACCCCTTACTTGGATATAGGTTACCTATATCTATTCTAAATCACTGCACATATAAACCTATCAGTCACCCCTATGGCAGGCCTTATCAGTCCTGAAGGCAGGGTGCTGGGTTTTGTGTGAGAGGGTACCCCTGCATGAGCAGAGCCCCTCTGCAGCCTTCGGAATCTAATCCCCGGGGTTGTCTATGATGCAGCCAAACCATATATACTTAAGTGCATTATAACATCGCTGTAAATGCTAACTTTAAAATGGCTGTTTGAAATATGTGTTTGGATTCATACCTTGTAGAACCACTACTGTGGGTCACCGGTCTACACGGTACCAGTTTTCTCGACCTGGGCAGCACAAAATGGATGCTGCCAGCCACAGACACGAGTTTGCCCTCCTGCTGCTGAGCTTTAGCTGAAGATGGCCTGACAATAGGTTTCCTGTCACAGGGAGGTGTAACCACCTCCCAGACAGACTTTATTGTATTGGGTCTGGGTGGGTGCACTCTGAGAGTGCCTGAAAGCCTGCACTGGGGGCACATGTGGTGTCCCTGTGCATAGTCCAGCTCAAACCGGTTGCAGGAGCCATTTGCTACTGCTCTGGCACGAAACTGGGCAAAGGATATGGGTGTAACCACCCCTCTGTCCTGTCCCTCCCCTAGGAGGGTCCCCAGAGTTTGTCCAACCCCTTCCTTGGGTATAAAGTAGGAAACCTGCCTACAGAACTTTAGATTTTACCTGGACTAAACTATGCCAGCAGAAACCAAGTACTTCTATGATCTACACTATGCTGGACGACAGAAGAATCTCCCTTGGAGTAAAGGAGTTACTTCCCTGCTGAAGCCGGCACCCAAACGCATCTGTCCGATTTGCATCTCCCGAGCTCCTGAGGACTCTGAAGATTTCTGAAACACAGGAGGTGGGTTCCAGAGCGTCTCTCAGGTCAATCTGTTCTCTCAGCAATTCTGAGACCAGTATCCCTCGTGGGGAAAGTGCCACCCGAACCCCTGTGACCTGTGTACTTTTGCAGCAGCATATGCTTTTTGGCAATCCCTGAGGTTGTGCTTTGGTCTACGTGTAGTCCTGACCCTGAGCAGTATTTCCACTGAAGATTTCTGGCCTCCACTCCATGAGTGCTCCGTGGACCTGTACTTCGTGATTCAGCTCGAGGTCCCTTCACTATCCCTGGTCCGTTGGCCTGTGGGTGCCTGTGAAGGTAACTTTGATTTCTTTTGGGCTTCCCTGGTTGCTCCAGACGTACCCGGACACCCCATAGCTTGGAGAGTCTCCAGGACCTTGCTGGTCCTCACCGTAACCTGTTTCCTTTGCCCGCATGGGTTGCATTTGCCTAGACTTGTTGGTGCTCAATCTGGTCACTGACCCCTCAGCACTCGACATCCTTCGTGGGTTAGCTCACCTATGGACTTTGGTGGTTTTCGATGTCTCCTGGTCCCCGTGGCTGCAGAGTCAAGCATCCAATCTTCATACCTGAAGCACCTGACATCGGTGGGCATTCGTCTACTGAGCCCCTGGAAACCCTGAACAGACACAGACTCTGTCCCCTCTCCTTTCAGGTTCTTCTCACCTCGGATCCAGGCTTGGATTCCACCAGACACTTTTCATCTTCCCGGCAGCAGCAATTCCTAGAGTCACGCCATTGAAAACGACGAAGGTTTCCGACACCACTTGACCCCTATGCACCCGGCTCCCCTGGGATAGGTAACACGGGTACCTCAGTACTCACAAGGGTGCTGGCCTTAGAACCTTCAATATTCCAAAGGGTGTGCTTAAAGCCCTCTCCGAAGTGTCCTTAAACTGTAATTTTCCAACCACGACTTTCCAATAGAGTTCTTCGGCACTCGTGTCTGTGTTCACACACTGCACCCGTCCTCCGTGGGCTCCCTGTGTCACTCCTTTGGGTGGTTCCTTGGGTTCCCAGCGATTCTACGTGCTCTAGGCACTGTGTCTAGTGAAGTCTTTGTTGTTATACCATTTTTTTACTATATGGTTTGGTCTCCCCCTGGAGCTGGCTGTGTATTGTGCTATTTGCTGTCGTCCTATTGATTAAGTATTGTGTGCCTTGTGCTCTAATCTCGTATAGAGGTTAGTAGAGAGTATTTAGTAATAAATACATATATTTTATATATCTCTTGTGTGGTTCTCCTTTCATTTGGTTATTCAGGAGGTTCTGATCTGGTAAAACAAGCAGCTTTACATTCCTTCGAGACTTAGCCTGAAGGCTGCTCTTCACAGCTACCACTAGGATAGCTTTCTATAAAGGTTGTCTTTAACCTAATCATCAGTGAGGGTTGTTAGGACTGGTACAGGGTGCCCACTTTAATTAGTGAGAGTTGTTAGGACTGGTACAGGGTGCCCACTTTAATTAGTGGACAGCATATACCAGGCCAACTTCTCACACTAACTACTATAGCAGAAAGTCTGCTCGTGAAGCAAACACTAGAAAAAGGGTGAAAATGTTCAGTATGCAGCAAGAGGAATCACTATGTCAAAGTCTGCAGAGCTGAAGGTAAGTTGTGACGTAAAAACAAAAGAAAGCTTTTATCAAGATTTGTGTGCTCTCTAACACCGCATTGCCACCATTCTCTGATTTCTCTGAAGAAAAGTCTTTAAAAATTCATTAAGTTCCTATATGAGAATGAGTTAAAAGACAGCGGTCCCACTCCTAGTGCAGAGTAAGCATTCAAGGGCTAGATGTGATAGAGTTCATAGAAGCTAGAGCATCCATCAGCCTGACGTCAACGCAATAGTTCAAGTTGAAATCGAGGTCACAACTCTAATTGGACCTTTGCATATTGGAAACATCAAAAAAATGCAGCTTTGAATCATCCAGGTGCATCTTTGAGAGGGATTCAATGATTGTAAAACTTTTTCACAACTGAAGCTACATGGGCACACTGCGCAGTTGCATCACTGGCAAAATACTGCAGCGGATTTCCTAGCCAATAAATGAAGTTAAAGACATTAATCAGCCTCTGAATCTGGGTCAGAAGGTTGGGAAGAAAGAAGAAATAACAGCCATCTTTGGGAAGATCAAAGGTCACATACCATGGATACTACCTTCCATAGTCACAAAGAAGCTAAATCAGCCTTGTGTGGTGAGACTGTGGTAAACCTTACACTTTCCAAAAGAAGCCATCAAGTTTAGGTGAAACATAACGTCCACCGTTATGGAAAATATCCATGGATCCTAATGGTCTTCTAAGCTTTTCCAGTACAGGATACCGAAGATTCCGCTCCGCAAGAAATGAGATACACCACCACACTCTCCACACATGCGACCTTGAGAACTACTCTGTAGTTCAGTGTTTTACATTGCCTGCCATGGAAGTTGCTCAAAATGCCGTCATGGCATTGAACCTGTTCAACTTGTGTTGTCAACCTCATAATAAATGCCACATCACAAAATCAGAATCACACACATTAGAGAGAAGTGATAACGAAACTCCCAAAAAGCAAAATCACACTACACATATGTAAATGTGATTTCTGAAGCTCAAATTGAAATTATTGTTGAATATATTCATTGTGAACAGCGTCTCTGCAGATGCACAGAAGGTGAAACACATCAAACATGATATCAGCAGCTCCCAATGATATGGAGCCAGACGCTTCATAAGGAATGCCAGCCAATGTCTGAAGGTAATTCTCAACAAGGCCACTCGAACAGACTCTTTGCGGCGGCTCTTGTTAAACAACATAGAGTTGATGTGGACTAAGAGGCAACATGAAGACTTCCTTTTTTTTTTTTTTAACTTTTTTTTATTGATGTTGACAGGATGACAGAAAAAAAAAAAAAAAAAAAGCAAGAGAGCAAAAATCAGCAAACATTCGTAAGACAATCGTAAGTTGTTTACAGAAAGGAAACTAGCGAAATTAAATAATAAAAAAAAAACAGATTAGTTATGGTGTGTGGTCATCTTAATTAAAGTTGCAGTTACATTTTTAATACATAAGAGTTTCACATTTCAACAGTATGAAAACAAATTCCTGATTTTAATCTATGAAGCTACCCCAGATTCTATCAAATTTTTTTAAAGATCGTGCTCCCCTGAGATTAGCTAGAGCCAGTTCCATAGCATGTACCTCTGTTACCAATGTCCACCACTTCCAAACCGTCGGAGTATCTAGATCTATCCAAGCCCTAGCTAAAGTTAATTTAGCACATGAAAACAATATAGTCGTTAAAGGAGATAGTGGAGATGTAGATAAATTAAAATCTATCAGAACCGAAGCGGCCGTGATGGTGGGCAGTGGGATATTTTTTATTCTTAAAACCCTCGGTATATCATCCCAAAAGCTCTTAAGTTTGGGGCATGAGTACAAGATATGAACTAGATTAGCTGCTACAGCCGAACATTTGGGACATTTGGTACGGCTACTAAGCGTAGGATTCGGAGACCATCTAGCGATCCTTTCAGGTGTGTAGTAGAGCATACAAGTCGTTCGATATTGTTGGAGCCTAAGGCTAGATGAGCGTACCAGTTTATTAATGTTAGTGAGAGAATTCTCTATCTGCTTGGGCGTAACATTTAGATTTAATTGTATGCTCCATTTCAAAGCCAGTTTGTCATTATCATTAGTTTTGAATGTGTTGAGTATTCGATAAGCTTCACTGATAGTGGATTTGTTCCTGTTTGTATAGAGGCATGCCCATATATCGCATTCAGACAAAGTTTGTATCTTTTTTTTATTAATCAAATAATCGTGGATTTGCATATATTTAAATCTTGAAGTTTCAGGTAAATCATATATTTGTTTAAGCGTGTTAAAATCTAGAAACCCTTGCCCGCCATATAAATCCATTAAAATATTAATCCCTGAAGAAGCCCAGCTGTTGATGGCGGAATCTGTAAATATAGCCGGGAGACCTGGGTGCCCCACAATGGTAATTTTGAGTGGAAAAAAGTTGTTTTACAAAATTTTAATATGTTTTCCCATATTTTAATGATATCTCTAGCAGTCTTAAATCTTACCCTTTTGTAGTAATTTGGGTCGTTGATTCTGAACAAAAAGGATAATGAGTCTTGTTTTAACATAAAATAATGAAAAAAAAGTGTACTACCCCCATGCAATAAAGAGCGTATGCGTGTAATAAATGAAGACCAAAAATAAAGTTTGAAGTCTGGGGCATTCAACCCTCCCTTATTTATATTGTTTTTCAGCATTTTTAGTGACCTTCTGACTTTTTTGTAACCCCAAATAAAGCTACTAAAAATCCCATCTAAGTGTTGGAAGAATTTATTATTTAATGCCAGTGGAATCGATCGGAATAAATAAACATATTTAGGGAGTATTTTCATTTTTATAAGGTTTATCCTGCTAATCATATTCAGAGGCAGTTTGTTCCATTTTTTCAATATGAGAGTAGTCTTTTTAGTCAGGTCATTATAGTTTATCTTATTGATGTCTTGTATTCTAGCTGTTAGTTTCACCCCTAAATAAGTGGCCTCTTTACATATCTCAGGAATAGGTGCGATAGGAGAATAATTGGCTATAAAAAGCGTCTTCTGCTGGTTAAGCTTATAGCCTGACACCTTCCCAAATTTCTCAGCCTCAATATATATCCCCTTCAATGCCTTGGCTATATCTGTGGTGTATACTGCAATGTCGTCAGCATAAGCTGTCATTTTCAGTTCCTGTGAACTGGAGCTAAAAGGAGCAATCAATATTTGGGAGTTAAGGGCAGATAAGAAAGGTTCCAGTGTAAGAGCAAATAAAAGGGGAGAAAGAGGGCACCCCTGCCGGGTCCCCCGCTTTATTGGGAATTCTGATGAGGTCAGGCCCCCATAGCTAATACAGGCGGTAGGTTTATCATAGAGCGCTTTTATACCCTTTAGGAATCTGCCCCCAAAGCCCATTTTAGACAGTACGCACCAGAGATAAGTCCACCCCACCCGGTCGAAAGCCTTTTCAGCATCTAATAGTATCATACCGAGTGGGGTGGATTCAATCTCCGCAATATCGAATGCCGTTATTGCCATGTTTACGTGTATCGTTGTGTCTCTCCCTGAGATAAAGCCGTGTTGTTGCGGGTTTACAATTCTAGGCATGTATGGGGCAAGTCTGAGTGCGATGATCTTGGCGAATATTTTGGCATCCGTATTTATTAGAGAGATGGGTCGATATGACCCTCTCTCCTCTTTGGGCTTCCCCTTTTTAAAAAAAAAAAATATTTTGGTCCGGTTCCAGGATTTAGGGGTTGTTCCATTTATTCCGATTGATTGAATTACTTCTAAAAGAAGTGGTTCTAGTTCTAGTCTACAGATTTTATACAGTTCTAGAGGTATCGAATCTTCCCCTGACGCCTTTCCTGCTGGCAATGTATTGATAGCCTGTTGGAGTTCGATCAATTGTATGTCGTTGGAGAGTGCATCCAAACCTAATAAATTCTCTGTGTTTACTGTGTAGTCGTTCAAGTATTCCTTAATTTGATCTATATTTACGGGACTGTCCGGGGTATATAAGTTTTCGTAATATAATGCAAATTGGTCTAGTATGTCTTGTGGTCGGTTATATATCTTGTTCCCCAGTCCTCGAATGTTAGGAATTAATGTGTCAGCTCTTTTTTCCGCCACCTTGTAGGCTAAAATTCTACCAATCTTGTCTCCACCCTCATATTGGGCAAATTTAAATTTCTGAATCCTTGCACTATTTTTACGAATAAGATTAGCTTTTATGTCATTTTTCAGTGCGCTAAGTTTTATGTTAATTTCCATTGCCGATGGAGAATTGATCTGTAAAGCTTTAGCTAATAAGTCTTCTTGGTTGGTTATGTTCTCTAGTACTGTAATCTTATGTTGCTTTTGTTCTGCGTTTTGCCTAAAAACGTACGCCTGGGTAAAGCCCCTAATGCTTGCCTTACAAGCATCCCAAACCATACAGCACCCGGTTGAATTCCTATTGATGTTAATAAATTCGTTTATATGAGTCTTAAGTTGTGTCACATAAGTAGTGTCTGAAATTAGATATCTTGGAAAAGAAAATGGCCTAGGTGGTGTCCTGGTACTTTGTGTATTAAATGTCAATATTAGCGCGTTATGGTCAGATGTGATCCGGGGACAGAGGATCAAATAACCTGTCCGTAATAAATTATCGCTCACTAGGGCCATGTCTAATCTGCTACACATCTTATGGGGAGCAGAATAGTACGTATATCCTGGTAGAGTTGGATATAAATACCTCGAAGCGTCTTTAATGTTATGTATCTGACATAAATCTAATATTGATGATCTAGTCCTATGCATCCTTTGATGTACGTGAGGTTTAGTTGTATCAATTTTGTAGTCTAGAATGCAATTAAAATCTCCCATTACAATTATCTCCCCCGCCCAATCCAGAAGTTTCACGTTTAGTTGGTCAAAATACTTTGGTTCGTCTATGTTTGAGCCATAAACGGCACATAGGACATATTTAACGTTTGCATAGCTGATTTGCGCTATAGCCCATCTGCCGTCCTTATCGTGAGCAGTTTGGAGTACTTGTACCCTAAAACGTTTATCCTTAAGTATAGCCACTCCTCTCGTAGAATTCACAAAAGTGGAACAAATCAAAACATCATACCCTAATTGGTTTAAGACTTTCCTATCTTTCCAAATAATATGGGTTTCTGTTAATAAACAAAAATGGGGGTTATGTAGTTTCAGCTCTTCTGCTACTAGGGATCTTTTATTTTTGCTATTCAGCCCTGCCACGTTCCAAGCTAAACATTTTATAAAATGCATTTTAATGCCAGTGAAAATACTACGCTCCTCTTCAAATAACCATGTAAGAAAGCTAGTTCTCTAGAGCCTCTATAGCACAAAATGGTACCATCAGAAATCAGTAAAAGGTTGCAAACTTTATCGAATTGATTCCCCCTGTCATCCTGCCAACAGTTTTTACTATAACCCCCCCCCTTCCCCTCCCCTTGCCCCCAACCTGCGGAGAAGGGGCCCCACCCCCCTCCCATCCCCCTCCCCCTGGCTCTCTCCCCGGCCGGGGAAGAACCACCCTCCAGTAACTGCCGCCGTTGGTGAGGCAGCACGTATGGTGACACACCCATGAGTCTCTCCCGCCCCCCCCACTTCCATAAGCAAACTTCATGATACAAACTGTAGAAATTGCGTGAATTTTTTCCCCCCCCACCCTTTTTTTTTTTTTTTTGTTTTTTCCCCTTCCCTTTTTTCCCCTCCACCCCCACGTGTGTATGCCGTGTGTTTGGTCCCCCTCGGCCTCCCTCATGTACCCTCATGTACCCAGTTCATCAGTAGTGACAATGCTGTTATATTGCGTTTTTAGCTCTGATTAGAGCTAATACTAGAGAGATAGTTCTCTGCCTCTTTTACATCGTTAAAGAAATACGTATGTCCGTTTCTTATAACCTTGAGGCGTGCGGGCTCTTGAAGAAATACCTGCCCTCCGTGATCTTTAATTGGGTCCATGAGTTTCCGGAGTTGCCACCTCCTTTCCATAGTGTCCCTGCTAAGATCTGAGCGTGCAAAAAACGAGAGCTCTCCTACCGCAATCGGGGAGTTAGGGCGAGCTCTCTGCCAAACCGCTTGTCGTAGAAGGAAGTTGCCAAAATATATGAGAAAAGGGCGAGGGAATTGGTTTCCTTTATTCCTCTGGAACAGGGGCAAGCGATGGGCCCTCTGAATTTGCGAGTCCCAGTCCCAGTCCGCTAGGTCTGGGAAGGCCTTCTGAAATACCCCCACTATGTAAGCTCTGGGGTCCGCGCCCTCTGATCTCTCCGGGATACCAAAAAGTCGTAGATTGGATCGTCTTTGTCTATTCTCCAAATCTTCGACCTTTAGCTGCAGTGCCTTCAGCTGGTCATCGTGTTTTCCTACTGCTCCTTCAAGTTTGATATTTATTTCCTCCACCTGAGCCACACGTTCCTGCAGTTCTATGGTTTCTTGGGAGACCCCCCCGATTTTGGTGGTAAGGTCCTGTAAGGAAGATTGCATCTTGTTGTTATCCTCCCTAAGCTGAAGGTAGTGTTCCTGTGCCTCTGCCCGCTGGTTGCTCAATTGTTTGCTCAGCGTGATAAGTATTTCGTCTAGAGAGGATGTACCAACTCCGACTCTTTCTCTAGTTGGGTCGGTAGTTTGGGGGGTCGAGGGAGAATCCCCACATATCTCGGTTGTAGGAGAGGGGTTGCCTGCTGCATGGTTGTGCAGTTGGGTAGATAAATGAGTAGATAAATGAGTAGTTGAATGTAGAGCGGTGGAGTCGATGTTCAAGTAGTTAGTGCTCGCCTCATCCGATAAGCTTGATTCCAACCCATTATAAGGCTCCTTCGCCAGCTCTTGGTCTTGGTCTTGGTCTTGATCTTGTTCCTGTACTTGTCCTTGAGGTTGTTGCCCTTCGGTCTGTTCCACCAAGGGTAAGTTATCTAGATCAATTGGAGAGCTATTCCCCGGGGGTATCGTTACTGAAAGGGTGTCTGTAGGGCTCCCGCCAGATAGCCGCAGTGTCATAGTTTTAACCAGACCCTTTGTAACAATCCAGCTTCTTAGCGGGCTTTTTTCCAATGTGTGTTTTCTCAAGGGTAGGTTACTACCAGTCTTTGATTTTGGTCGTTTAGAGATAGCACCGGCCCTGTTGTTTTTCTTAAACTTCTGCTTGCCCTTTCCCTTATTTTTTGGGAAAACATGAAGACTTCCAAGCACTCAAGGGTGTAGTGCTTAAATTGAGTGGATGGTTGTAGATAGAGCCCACCTAAGAATTTTTTAGGTCAAAACCTAGCAGACAGTGCAGCTGTCTGTTTGCTTAAGACATCCTGGGGACATTCTGAAAGCTTCCATGGGAATGCTTTCCACCCATTGCTTCCCATTGGCTTTGTGTTTTGTAACTCACATTTGTTTGCTTTCCACTTGCTGGCTTTACTTTAGGCTGTCCAGCTTGAATTCGCCCCTCCAGTGGATCATAACCTATTTACTGTATTCTTCCATGTGTGCTTGCTTTTCTGTAAATAAGCCTTGAAATCTTCTTGTTCTTATCTTGTCACATTTACTGTGCATTCAACGACATAGGTCAAATATCAGACTCTGTCTTTCAATGGAGCTTGGTGTTTACTCTTCTTACTCTGTCTTCAGAGTGAGGAATTTGACATTCTTGCTGTGAAAGGAAAGGCTTTTTTCAGGCACACAACAAATCTTAATGATTTTTTGTGGCCGGCACTTTTCCACATTAGACTGAGCCAGAGCAACAGAGAGAAAAACACAAAAGGAGGACAGAAGTAGGGAAAAAAAGACGGAGAAACTGTGAGAAAGGGTGAAAGATTGGACAAAAACACAAGAGTGAGATAAATGGGCAGGGAGTGGTTGGTGGTAGATGATAAAGGCATAATGTGGAATCATGACAAGGTGGCCTTGGTATTCGGGACCCACCACCCCCTCCCCCAACTCCCACCCCCCACCAATTTGATAGCACCAGGTGCAGGCTTTTGAGCAAAACTTTGAGCCCTGCACTTATACGTTTACCAATTAAGCTCTGCTGGAATGTATATCTAGCTTCCATCACCAGCTTACTAACTGACCAGCATAAAAAATTAGAACATTTGATTAGTCCCTTCACTTTCAACTGTGTGCTGTTTTATTCTAGGAGAACAAAGAGGATAGTGAGCCCCCATTAGCACGATAAGATGCACAGAAATGCCAAGGATCTGTTTACTTTCATCTGTTTCGTTTCACTTGGAGATTTTGGCTTCTAAAATGTGAAATCTGTGTATGAGGATCGGGGAATTGCACCCAACATTGCAGATTTCCCTGAGAAATCCAATATTTATCCACAGAACCTCTGGGTTCCACTTACAATCCCCAGTAACGTGGCCTCTGGGGTTACTGGTACCCCTTGTATGGGTGGGGGTGGAGGCGGAGTTAAGATGAAGGATACCGGGAAACTTGTAACAAGGGCAGTGGTCGAAGTGAGTTGGATCGGCAGGGCACAGCATGCCCCTACTTCTTTTATTCAATAGATTTCGATCTCCTACTTTTTTATTTTAAACATGCGTCCCAGGATGGCAGAAATAGCCAAGGCCTGCGGAGAAGGCTCTGCATTCCTAGCCGTTTGGGGACGGGTGTGGCGGGCAGAGAAGACAAGCATTGGAAATGCAATAGGTCTCGCATTAGAAAAGTTGGAGCTATTGGTCTTGTAAATGACAAATATTTTATTTATTTGTTGGTTTTTAAAATAGCTAAATTGATAGCTTTGTCATTTACAACGCCAATAGTTATAACTTTCGCGAATCTGACACCTATAGCATTTGGAATGCAACATGTTTTGTATTTACGTGTCTTAGATGGCAGCTCAGGTCGTTAGGCAACATCTCTAGAGAGCAGGAGAGTGCAGCAGGGGAGAGAAGCACAGCAATGCAATAGGTCTCGCATTAGGAAAGTTTGAGCTATTGGTATTGTAAAGGACACATTTTTTATTTATGTGCTTGTTTTGAAAATAGCGAAATTAATAGCTTTGTTATTTACAATGCCAATAGTTTTATCTTTCGCAAATGTGACACCTATTGTAACACAATATGTGTTGTCGCACTGAGTGGTGTGAGGGTGAGGGGTGTGAGGGTGAGGGGGTGTGAGGGTGAGGGGGTGTGAGGGTGAGGGTGAGTGGGTGTGTGAGGGTGTGAGGGTGAGGGGGTGTGAGGGTGAGGGGGTGTGAGGGGGTGTGAGGGTGTGTGAGGGTGAGTGAGGGGGTGAGGGTGAGGGTGTGAGGGTGACTGAGGGGGTGTGAGGGTGAGGGTGAGTGGGTGTGTGAGGGTGAGGGTGAGTGAGGGTGTGTGAGGGTGAGGGGGTGTGAGGGTGTGTGAGGGTGAGCAGCCAGCCACGTAGAGAAAGTGAAAGTCGCGGTCAGAGAGCACAACAAAAGCACCTGCGACAATACCGACCACCCACGAATCACAGGAGGAACTGAACAGGCCGCCAAGACGAGTGGGGAGAGCCGTACACATGCAGGCTATGGATAATTCAACACTGACAGGACCCCTGGCACCTGGCGCGTACTAATGGCGTACACCCACGACCCCCAGGAATGAGACACGAGAGCAGGAGTACGCGAGGATAATCGACCCCCAGGAGTACAGAACACATGGGAGCAGGAAGGACTACAGCCCTGACCGTCAGACCACGAGAGAGGAGAGGCGCGTCTGATGTGAGCGGATAACCCGACTGACTCCATGCCAGTAGTCCTTCATTAACCCAAGGCGGCCGCTGAAAGGGAGTACACTACGCGGGTGAAAACTACTGGACATAGACCGGGAAGTGTTTGTGATCGGCGGCCTAAAACCACCACTAACAGGCATTAGAGGGAAAAAAACAATACCCACCAGGAGCAAAGAGGAAACATTTTAGTTGAAAGGTCTAACTTTTTCTAATACCTCATTTCTTTATATAAAAAAACATTCACAGCCAAAAAGTGAAAGCAGAGACCACACCAATGGCTGTGCGCTGACCGCTGAGCATTTAAGAGGCAAAACACAGTTGTTGCAACCGAACCTCCGCACCCTCTTCCTCAAATGAGTGTGCTGTGCTTCCTGTCAAAAATGACAACTGCAAAGACATCAGTGACAGCCAAAGCATAATAACCACAAGAAATGCACTGCCTACTGGTGACAGTGGTGCACGTTTTTCTCTGCCGTCAATCAAGCCAACATGTTTAGTCTTAGAGAACGGATTTCCACCAAAATCGGGGCTATTGAGGCCTAAAAGTGCACAAGAATTGGACTGTAGGGGGTGTGCCCAAGGGGGTTTGCCCAAAATGTAGCGCATAAGAGAGGGAAAGTAATGTGCCCAAGTGAAATTCGAAAAAAGCCAATTTGGCCACTCGGACTGGCCAGCCACCTCTTAGGCGTGACACTCATTAAACGAGTGAAGACTCGCATTTTTTTTTTAAGATAAAAGTTGCAGGAAATGCGTTTTGATAAACGCGCCAGTTTTACGCCTATTTTGGAATTATTGATCCTGAGGTCCAATGCCCTCTTGTAAATACTGTTTTCTCTTCGAAATAGTATTATCACCTTAATCTAAAATTCATAAGCTTTTATTCACCTTTAAAAAGGTTTTATTTAAATGTCGTTTCTTACGTGTAATTCTGTCCTCCCTTCACCGAGAAGCGTACACGTAAAGCGCCCTGACACCCTAGGGATTATGAGGTGCCACATCAAAAACTATAAATAGAATATAAATAAGATGGCTGTTCTTGTTGCTGCTATCAAAGTCAGAATCCTGGCAATGCTTCAGAAATGCACACTGGTGACATGCATCAACAAATCTGCAGCTCCACCGACACGAGAAAGATAGGTTTCGAGGTGCTTTCCATTGGTTTTTCGTGCACACTATTCCTCATGACCCCGCCTCCCTCTGCTTTTCAGCGGAGTGTACCATTTGCCGTGGTGTTGGGGTTTGTTTACATTCAAATTGTGCCAGCTGTTCTGGCGCCTAAGAACGCCAAAGTTTGTGTTTTTTAAACGGTTCGAGTCGTACACACACACATTTCTTGCAATTCGTCAACACTGGAGTGGCCAACGTGGGGGCTTCAATGAAGCACACCCATGGCACCTACTGACAAAATGTAGGCCACAGGGAAAATACAACGGGTGGGTGGGGTTAAAAGATAGACACGACAGTGGTCGGGTGTGTGGCCAATCCACAAATGAAATAATGTATTTTTATGATAAAACTGCTCCGCAGATCCCTGCGACATAAAAAAAAAAATGAAAGCAAAAAAAAAAATTGGCAAGAACACCGACGGGCGAGTAACCTGATCTGTGTTGATCATTGCATGCAGGCTCGTAGACAGAGTTTACAATCAAACCATAACAACATGAATGTATATCTTAGTTAATAACATTTCACTGTAATTGGTACATAGCCACACACGTAAAGTCAATTACAAATTATATATCCTTACGAATATCAAAATAAAACCAGGACCTCCAATCAATTCGGTGGCAAGGTGAAAGAACCGTTCCTCAACATTATGAATCATAAAAGATGAAATGCCACGGATTCGCAAAATGTACTAACAATAAGCAAGGGTTATCATGCTCTTGATCGACGTATGTCACAAGGCATCAAAACAACACTGCTGAGAAACTCCCGGGGTCGGAAAAAAACGTAAAACAATAAACCAGAGCGCTTTATTTCAGATCCCCTGCATGCAAATAAAATGGAGGGGTAGAGGGGTGTGTACGGGGACATGTGTGTGGGAAAGGGAGGAGTAGCAAAATGATTTAAAGTCACTGCCTAGCATTCAAGTGAAAAATTGCCCCTCTCCAAATATGTTTCTCAGGCTTCCGCCCCCCTTCCGCTCTGCTACAAAGTTGTCTGGCATTTCTTACCTTGCTTGGAAAGCACAAGCGGGCGATGAGGGTGTGAAGCAGCAGGGGCCTTTGAAGTGAAGCTAAGCTTCACTTCAAAGGTGTGGGAGGAGTGCTGCTAAGGCAGAGCGCACGCTGGGGGAAGCTTGTGGGGCGGAGCGGGAAGAGCTGCTGGGGAACAGATGGCTGGCGATTTGATGCTGTGCACGCGCATTTTAGGTCAATTCACAACCTAATACATTAGCGTCACTGTACAGAGTTTGCCAGTGGAGCACTACTTTTGTTTTCTTGTCTTTCTTTGAACAGCATGGTGTTCCCCGGGTGGGGAAGTGCACCAATCCTGGAGGTACAGCAATGCCTGGTTGTTGGGTGGATTGGTAAACAAAATGTGTACTACAGCTCTGTGTTCACAGATGTGGTCTTTTTAAACCATACTGCTTACGTTTTGTAAGGATAGCAATGGACATTGAAATGGGCCCCTTCTGGTCCCTGTAGTCATGTCAACTTTTGAGGCAAAAGCATTTCTGAATAGTGAGTGTAAAAGCGTTATGGTAACCATGTTGTTCCTTCTTACATTCACATGCTTTACTTAATCTTGCATTCCCTATGAGTTTTTGCTTTTTCAAGGATGTTGGTACTTTTTCTTTTTAGGCAGCATATTCCTCTTGTCTAGTGCGTAATTTGAATTGAGCAGCATTGAGGTGTTTATAGTGGGTCACTATTGGGTTGCAGTTGAAGGCAGTACAAGTTTCTCTCAGTGGGGCAGTATGGTGTTCAGTGGGGGAGAGGATGTGGCACTATGGTTAGAGCTGTCAAATTTGGAACCGGAGAACCAGGTTCAGCCTAAATGACCAGTTCCCCAGACCACTCTCCTGAGGGAGCACATTCCCATGCTAGACCTTAGAAGCCCTGGTGTCTTAACACCAGCAGGTGGACCCTAGTGGTGGCAAGTGAGGGTTAACCTTGATGCCTCTCCACCACAATCCATACTGAAGTTCACCTCAGTCTTGCGGGCTGGCCTATGAAGCAGCATATACCCTAGAGCAACAGTGATTCTGTCACTGAGGTCACAGGACCCTTAAGAAATGCCGGCTCTAGCGCAGTGCGACTGTAATGGGTGCTGACTTTGGTTGGGGACGTCGCGTTTGCAAGTATATTATAGTTTTAAAAGCACTTGCTGACTCCTTCCTGGCCTCCAGCAATTTTCAGAAACAATAAAAATGTCATGATAACTCTGGTGATTAATGTTCTTGAGAGAGAGAGAGAGAGAGAGAGGGAGAGAGGGAGAGAGGGGAGTTTTGTCTAGTGAAAGTTTTGACTCATTGAAACGTAGCACAGGTGGTTAATGTGCCTGCTGCAAGGAACATGTACCATGCAGATAACAAAGTGCACATAATGTAAATAGGTCACTGGGTTACTGCTTTTGTCAGAGAGATCCTTTTGTTAGTTACAGTTTATGAGTTAAAATCCTAACATAGAACAGGGTGCTATTAACTGTCATCTAAGAGCTGCATGCAAACTGCAAGGTATAAATTAGAGCATTATGGATTTTTCCCCAGTCTTTGATTATCCTAATGTTGCAAAAGGTGTTCCTTCAGATGGAAATCAATTCCGATTATTAAAGAGAACCCCAAACCATATGTTTTAATTTCTCAGTTTGTGTTTCTGCAGACCAATCACGACTAAACTCTATTGCCTACTAGTATGGTTGTCATGTGACTCCTACACTTTGTAGTCCTTTGTCTTATGTAACATTTCCTATTCAGTGATTTACACATGTATAATTGATTGTCCCTGTGTAATGTGTGTGATGTAAAGTGCTCACACTCCCTGCACTGGTATGAGCGGAGCTGTAAATCAAATTAAATGCATCTGAGAGAGAGTGTGGTTGTAGAGAATTGAGGGGCACTGTTAAAGGGTGGTGATGTGGCAGAGTTGGTCATGTTGGGGCACCAACAAACATTGTTTAACAGGGCGCCACCAGGGCTAAAGCCAGCCCTACCCTTGAGGACAACCGCATCACCCATTGGTACCTCCAATGGCCTTGTTTCAGCAGTAGTAGCTGCAACCCACCAGGGATCGGCAAAGCAGGATTTGCACGCACACCAAACTAAGTTCGCAAACTTCACAGTCTCTCTGCTTCCTCATGCTCAAGTACTTTTAACATGTGTTGCCTGCTTTGGGGCCACTGGAATTATGCAGCAAAGGACAAAATGATGCCACAGTGTTGACTAAATTATGCAGCAAAAAAGGCTGCAGCTTGATGCAGTATATTTTCTGATACTTTATTATTTTGACACATGCTAACAGTCTCTAGAAAGATTTTGCCTTATTAGTACCAGTGTAACATACAAATACAGCAGTGAGAAAGGTGATCAGTCAACCTTTGCGAAGGGCTGTCCACTTCGCAACACAAGTCACGTTTTTTTAAACTTTTGTTGTGTTTGAGCTACAAACAGGTTATAAATTAAAATTGTCAGATTAGGCAGCAGATGGATGTTGTGTTATGTATCAAATATGGCAGAGACATAATTATATAGAAAACATTTGCCAACTAGGATATTTTGCTATTCATGTTCGAACTGCTCTTGTGGAAAAAAAAGGAGAAGTGCTAAGGACAGAAACTCCATAGCTCCAAGACAAATGGCTTTTGATTCCACTTTTAAGTGTATTTGGGACATTCTGTGATTGGAAACATATCCCACTTTGTGAATGTATTTTAATGTCAATAACTCATATTAAACCTTAAACACTCGTGTATCCATTGGTTGAATTAAATAACATTATAAGCTGTAACTGGTCAGTGAAATGCCAAACAAATACCAATAAAAATTCAGATTGTTTGTGCTTTCCTGGCACACCTTTGTCTCCACCCACTGATCCAATCCTCGGGTTATTTCCGCCCTCCGATTCTACGCCCACAGTTCCCTTACTTTTTTTTCCGCACTTCGACCAGTGAACCAGGGTCTGTCTGGCGTGATGAGGCTAGGATGGTTCGGTGCCCCGACTGGTGCTGAGCTGAAAGCGTGGACCGACTGTTCTATTATAAGTTTTTATGAAGGGATTTTATGAATCAGAATACATGTAATATATATTATGCGGCCCCTTTCTGCGCGGAAGTGCACACACGCGCGATGTTGGGTTAGATGAGCAGGTCAGTTCTCTAGAGCAGCTGATGATGAGGACGTTAGTATGCGCGGCTCTGTGTGTACTCAAAGGATTACATAAGAGGGCGTGCGATTATCCCACGCCTGTTACGTGCACTTGTGTGTGTCTTATTTAAAGGAAACTCAAGTTTCCAGATTCCAAGCATTAGTAGTTCCCCTGGCCCGGTCTACTTTGCATTCTGGCACCGCTGGTCCTGAAATGACCATGGATCACGACTAATGCCAGACCGTAAAGGAAAAGCGAGCATTGGTGCAGCTGCATAGGCATCTAATAATTAGGAAGTCCACAATTTCAGAAATGTCAAGTTTTTTCCTTTATATTTTTTTAAAGTTTCTAAAGTGGGGATGGCTTGCATCGCATCGTGTTTTAAATACGTTAAGAAAATAGTTGGTGCACTCATTCTAATAAAGTCTTTCTAAATTCGATGTATCAGCTTTGGGACGGCGCAGACCTGGAGCGCTACTTCGAGAAATATAAACACTTGCACACACACGCATGCAATCTTACTTGGTTATCCTGCGTTAAATGTTAACCCCCCCCCCCCCCCCCCCCCGGCCTCAAACAACAAAACAAGTAAATGACGCAGCATGCACGGGAACTTACCAGTCATTCAATGGGTGCAAAAGATCCGATTAATTCGGAGGTCGAAGAGCTTTTTCAACGGCGCTGCATAAAATGAAGGGTTCCTGCATCGCTTTGTTTACTTCCAAGAGACTCAGTCCCAGGTGACTGTTTGAAAACAGGAACAGCCAGTCGAGCTGGACAACACATGGACAGTTTTGTTTCCAATGCAACAGTACAATTCTCCAACCCCCCTTTGCTGTAAGTAGCCCTTGCCCCCCCTCCTCCATCTACAAACACACGACTTATTGAGAGCGACCCGAGGAAGGCTTTCCTGTCTCTATGACGACGAGGCGTCGTATTACTTCCGCAGCAGCTGCAATGGCGCCCACAGCTTAAAGGGGAAAGGTAACAAACAGCTGATAGTTGTCATGAAAGAAAGGAAAGCGTTTTCGTTACAACTCGGAAACCTGTTATTTTGTTTCTTGCTTTTCAGGTAACCAAGCGTCTTCTAAGCGCAGTGTCTAGTTGTGCTGCTTCTTACAGGAAACACATGGCCCCGATGTAGGTAAAATTGATTTACCGATTTTAAATTACCGAATTTTACCGATTCGGTAATTTAAAATCGGTAAATCAATGGGTCCGATATGTAGGTATTCCAGATGTGCTGGAATACCGAATCGGATGAATTCGGTATTTACCGATTCGGTAAATACCGAATCGGTAATGCCCATTCATTCCTATGGGCTTTGAAGCCCATAGGAATGAATGGACATTACCGATTCGGTATTTACCGAATCGGTAAATACCGAATTTCTCAAGGGTGCAGGGGGTGTCACTTTGACACCCTCTGGCACCCCCAAAACAGGCACGGGTGCCATGTGGCAGGCATACCTGCCCTAAGGGCAGGTCTGCCTGTCACATGGCATAGGTGTGCATGCACACATGTGCATGCACACCGGAATCGTTATTTTACCATCAAATAGGATTTGATGGTAAAATACCGATTCGTTAAGGCTCCTGGGACTCTGAAGAGTCCCACCTACATATGGGTGGCTCCGAATCGGTAAAATTACCGAATCGGTATTTTACCGAATCGGTAACTTTACCGAATCGGTAAAGTTACCGATTCTGTATTTTACAGAATCGGTAACTTTACCGATTCGGTAAAGTTACCGATTCGGTAAAATAGTGCACCTACATGTCAAATCATGTATACCGATCGGTAACGGCCGAAAATACCGATTTTCGGCCGTTACCGACCGACCTACATCGGGCCCTATAGTCTCTCAATGTGGAGCACTTCCAGCAAGTATTTCATCCAGAATTTTGTAACTATTTTTCTTTAAAAAAAATAAAGTAGTGCTATTAATTTCAAGACTCCTTGGATGTGGTGTGTAATGAAAAGAGGCCTGCTTACACCCACTGTTATGTTGAATTGGACTTAAACCTTTCCATAGTTCTTACTACCCCTGTGTGAGGCGCTGACATCACTTGCTCACATTAGTAGAAAGTTACACCTTGTATGATGTGTTATTCGAAGTGTGTTCTCTTTGTTTTGATGCTGAGTGGCAAGTGCATTCATGTTGTACCTGATTACCACCCTGGTGATATGTGAATCAGATCTCAGTGAAGTGTCACAGTACAAGACACGAAACACCAGGAAGCAGGTAAGTATTAAACACAAGTATTTATTATGGAAATTAAGGCCCACTGTCAGCTGGGAGGAAGAGTGGCTGTGGATACAGCTGTCGAGAATCAGAATGAGGATGCCCGCAGTGACGTGAGTTAAATAGTGTGTGAAAGTTCTAAATGACGTAAGTGTTGGCGAACCAATTATATTCAGTATCAACACAATTTGCTGAAACGCTTAAACAAGATATACAATATCTCCCTTTGATTTTGAAAGAAAACATTTAATATACAATGTAGTCTCTACATACATTTGGAAAACATGATAGCCTTCCAGAAGTGGTGTAAGTTCCCTCACTTACAATGGAGGGCGGAGCATCATTATTTAAAGCATCACTGTGACTTGAGTCTTCAACATTTGGAACACATGCATCCTGAACAACAGTACGCGATACACTTTGTCTATCACCCTCCAATACTTTTTCAGGACATTGAAGAGCTGACACATTTGTAACCTACTAGTGGTGGAAACGCTCGTATTGGGTTCTTCAATTGGCAAAAAGTCCTTGGTTGCCAATCTACAACTTTCCTTTGCACTAAAGTCAAACCAAACATAATTGCGTTCTGAGTTTGCACATTCCTTGCATGCCTCAAGTATCATGTCCATCTGGCCCACTTTGAGTTTGATGACATCACTTTTGTTCCGCCACCCTAACTTAGACAAACAAACAGAGCTGCTAGACTCTTCGACCACTTCAGTAGGCTCATAATACTTGTTTTTTCCTATAAACTTGACAAAAAGTGTTTTGACAATCACCCAGTCACCTTTGTGAATGTCCTTTATAGTGGCTCTGTGAATCTTATCATGGTATATTTTAGATTTTAATTGGTGCTCCAGTATCTTTTCCTTTACTTTAAGTTGTGAATCCTGAATTGCAATCATTTTAGAATTCTTTTCTTTTAGACCTGTGAATTTGGGGGAAAGGGTTGTGTCACCATATCTCCCTCTCATTAGAAAAAATGGAGAATGACCAGTTATACTGTTTGTTGTATTGTTGTACATGTCCACTCTCTCCTGAGTGAATTCTTTCACAGGAAAACCTGCGGCCAGAGCCATTTGAATACTCTCCTTTAAGAAATGGTTGACCCTTTCGACTTGTCCTTTGGATTTAGGAGAATAAAAGGGGGTTTTCTCTTGCTGGATGCCCTTTTGACTTAAAAATGTGACCATTTTCTCAGAAACCAGTTGCTTGCCACTGTCCGATACTAACATTTTGGGTAATCCTTCTAACGAAAAACATGCCTCCAGAAATTTTATTACGCTATTTGAATCTATGGTTGACACAAATTTGATATAAATCCATTTATTGTAATAGTCGCTTACTACGATTAAAAATTTGGAATCAAGTTCTAAAACATTGAATGGACCGGCAAAATCAATAGCTATTTTACTCCAAGAAGAATTAGGGACGTGAATCAATTGCATTTCTTGCACACAAGGTTTCCAGTGTTTGTCTGACCTGAGACAAATTACACAACTATCTACATATACATTTACATCAGAGTCCAACCCAGGCCACCAATACTGTCGTTTTAGCAATTTTTTTGTCATTGTTGAACCTAAATGGCTTTTGTGTGCAATATCAATTAAATCTTTCCTTACTTTTGTTGGTGGTATCAATAGATCACCCCTCAAAAGGAACCCTTTTTCAATACACAGCTCATCAGCGACTTGTACATATGTTTTGAAATCAGACGTTAGATTCCTAATAGGTGGCTATTCACTCAAAATATACTCTTTTACCTTGAGAAGAACAGGATCAGCTTCTAACATATTCAACCATTTGGATTCATTGCAAACTTGTGAAGATTTACTGAATTCGCTAAAATAGGACACTACCCATTCAGTGTTTTCTTCAGTTTTGGGTTCAGTAACATTCAAAGGTAAACGTGACAAAAAGTCTGCTCTTACGTTATTTTTGCCAGCTATATGTCATATAGAAAAATTGTACTCCTGTAGCTTTACAAAAAGCATCACCAACCTTGTAGACAACTTTCCATTAACACTGCAATAACCATCCATTAAGCAAGTTAATGGTTTATGATCAGTGACCGTTTTCCCCATACATTTTTTTGAGTTTTTCTACAGCCCATATACATGCAAGAACTTCCCTCTAAATTGTGATGTAATGCATTTCAGCATCCAGTAGACGTCTTGAAATGAAAGCTATAGTGTGAACATTACCATTGACTTTCTGTGTGAAAACCGCGCCTATGCCTCTAGAACTGGTGTCAACTGTAATGATATTGGTACAATCTGGGTTATATGGTTTTAATGATGGTGCCCTGACAATGGCACTCTTGATCCTAGCAAATGCGTTTTTTTGAACATCTGTCCACATATACTTTTCCCCTTTGCGCAATAACTTGCGTAATGGTTCAACCACCTCTGAGTAATTTTCTACAAAGTGTGAATAGTATTCGCTGAGACCAAGAAAGGATCTCAGAGAATCTTTATCCTCAGGTTCAGGTGTGGCAGAAATGGCTTTCACTAAGTCAAGGTTAGGTTTAATACCATCACCACTAAGAATGTGGCCTAGATACTCTATTTCCATTTGAAGAAACTTACATTTGTTTTTTGAAACTGTCATGCCCCTCTCATTGAGTTTGTGTAACACAGTGTCTAAAATGTTGTTATGCTCTGTGACTGTACTGGCGTGAATGAGAATATCATCTTGCAATTTCTGTACGCCAATTACATCTTTTAGAATACATTCCATCATTTTTTGAAAAACGCTCGCTGAGGAAGCAAGCCCAAATGGAAGTCTCCCGAATCTGTAAGCTCCTAATGGGGTAATAAATGTGGTATACTCTTGGATTCTTCGCACAATTCGACTTGATGATAAGCCGATCTGAGATCAATGAGGAAAAATACCTTGACCCATTGGTTGCTGCCAACATTTCTTGGATTTTCGGCAAGGGATAACAATCAACCAAAATATTCTTATTAAGAGACCTCAAATCGGCACATAGGCGCACATCACCATTTTTTGTTTTTAAATCAAAACAATGGCGGAAACCCATTTTGCCAAATCCGTTTCTTCTATTACCTCTTCGTCTACTAACCTTTTAAGAATATTTTGCGGATCAGCCTTAACTGACAATGGAATCGACCTTACCGTTTGTTTTATAGGAATAGCACCTTTTTTTTTAGCTTAATGGCGTGCTCAAAACCTTTGACGCATCCGTTCCTGTCAATTTTGTCCATAGAAGAAAAAGGATCAGAAGGAGATAATGAGAAAACAACAGAATCATCCAATATAATAGGATCATCAGCACCAGGCTCGAGAATTATTCCCAGGCGTGCTAAATCCTTCCACCCTACAATATTTCTGCCATGCTCTGCAACATAAACCTTTGTAGTGATAGATCTTCCTTTTATATTTTAATTATCTTGGAAATAGCCTAACCTATTTATGTCAAAATCCCTGAAAGCCTTGGTGTTGAGGTCAGAAGCAAGAAAATCAACATGCAGCCAAAATTCTTCGTATTTCTTGTTAGAAACTATTGTGATTGGCGAGCCGGAATCTGCCATAATATTAAATTCCACCTTACCTATGTGCGCTACATCAAGCATACCTTTAACAGAATCACATTGATCACCCTACGTTAGAACAATATTGGATAACATTTCTTCATCAAAATCATCTACAGTATTAATTTTAACCTTTGGATAATTGTGTGCCCTAAAATTGTTCCAAACACCTGCGAAATGCCCTACTTTGAAGCATTTAGTGCATTTCTTCCCTTGAACTGGACATCCTGTGAAATCCACCTTATGATTTCTTGAACCACACCTAAAACAAATAATATTTTTAGAATCTGTAAAATTACTTGCTTAACTTCTTTTGTCATTAAAGTTTACCGTTTTCTTGTTTTCGTGAACCAAATGCACATTAGACTTTTGATTACTCTCAGCAGAGAGCTCTTTTGAACTTTCAAGAGATCTTTCGATACCCTTAGCAATGTCAATAGTTTCTTGAAGAGAAGGGTTCCTACAAGGCAAAAGTCTCTCTTGAATCTTTTTCTCAAAACAATAAAAAACAAATTGGTCTTGAATATACACATCAACCATTTTGTTGAACTCGCATTTAGTTGCTAATACTCGTAGACATGCGATGTACTCTTCAATTGTCTTGTTTTGTTTACGCATGACAAAATGATGTCTGCCAATCATTATGTTTGGCGCCTCTCCAAATTGTTTTTCTAATCTCTTTAAGGCTTCCAGGTATTTTTCAAGAGGAATAAATTGACCAGGAGGCACCTCATACCCGGGTAAAATGTGAAAGATTTTCTCTGGCTCATATTTCTCACCATCAATGGCAACCAAATAATTCTCAAAAGCGCGCAACCAATTTTTCCACTTCATAATTGGGTTGCCTGGATCAATTAGAAATGTTGTAGGGGCACTGATATTTGAATTACTAGCCATGATACTGCTTAGTTCAAGGTAGTCTTCTTTTTTGATTTTAAAATTAATTTTCAAAAATTTCACTTTATATGACCACAACGTTTAATTTACTGAAACACTTACCTCCATTTACTTTTTATTTGATCAGTGACTTCCAAAAATGGGATTAGCATTGAGATGTTTTCTTGAATGAAAGAATTCTGATGAAATCTTAGGGAATGAATAAAGAATACTTTCTTAACGAAAAATTTAAAGATCGCCTGGAAATAAGTAAGTTTGAAAGCAATTGTACCTAGGGTAAACAAAGCGAGAGATAAAAACAACCAATGTCGTTTACCTTAGTTTATGTATCCACGTTCCGATGCCTTAGTTGAGGTGACCGGTGACTGATATCCCTTTGCACTTACTTGAAGTGGTGAAATCAAAATGGAGTCACATAACGTAGTGACGTTATTGCCGACTTAGGCTGCGTCGATCACGTCACCTGTATTTGCATCTACAGCTGATGCTAACATCGGAACTGTCTGGTGAATACGTTGAAGAGTGACATTTGAACGGACAGAGCTGCTGCTATTAACGGACTTCTCTCAGTGATGAAAAATTCTCCTCAACTACGCTGAATGAAACACAAGCACAAAACTTCCAAAATTAAAAACAAACATAGCTCCTAAGGTAGCTGAAAAAAAATGTAGAAACTTGACTTAAAAAAATTAAATGTTCCATCATTTTCATTTTTCTGATGACTAGATCTTCGATCATCTTCAGTAGTATATATTCCTTGAAATAAATATACACGACAAAATGGCAATTAATAACCAATTAAATCGAAGTGCACAAATTAATTATTAACTTGCCTGAAATACGAAGAAATGCAGTTCTCTATGAATTCTGACCGAAAATGAAATCAGCTGATGCGGGCCTTTCTTCAGCACTCGTCATCCCGTCCTCGTCGCCATAATGAAGTGTCATAGTACAAGACACGAAACACCAGGAAGCAGGTAAGTAATAAACACAAGTATTTATTATGGAAATTAAGGCCCACTGGCAGCTGGGAGGAAAAGTCGCTGTGGATACAGCTGGTGAGAATCAGAATGATGTCGTCCGCAGTGACGTGAGTTCAACAGTGTGTGAAAGTTCTAAATAACGTAAGTGATGGCGAACCAATTATATTCGGTATCAGCACAACTTGTTGAAATGCTTAAACAAGATATACAACACTTAGCATTGTGATGAATGAAGAAGTGTTAGAGAAAGGCACTCAGTTTATGGTTTTCATTAATCTGGCATCTTCGAGCACGCATGAACGTGATTTACATTCTCTCATCTGACAAATCTTTTTAATTTGACTTACACCAAAAGAAAGTTAACAAGTTAGCAATAATAAAACAGTTCGACTTTCATGAAGCCCGTTTGATCCCACGATAAGGATCATGAATCAGTAATCAAAGTTACGTCATTTTATTTTCAATTAATAGTCAATCCAATATATATACATGTCAGGCAAATATTAAAAGGATACAATATTACAGCCGGTAATCTGAAATATTGAAGTCAGTTCAGTCTCTATTGGATAAGATACATATTAATCACAGCCACAACAATCTAGAAACTGGGAATTAGAAATAGGTTTTCATTAAAGAAACTCAGATTCAACATGAATAAGTCCTAAAGTTATCTAATCAAGGGTTTGAGCTAGAATAAGGATGGGAGATCGAATAGGCTTTCAAGGAAATTCGGAAATGCAAGAAGGTGTCAGCATAGTTAAGGCTCCAGTAGAAGTCTCCCAAAATTGGAATAAGTGTTTAGCCTGAAGCTTCACACTTGCAAGAATAAAGGAGACCGAGTGGTCTGTACCCCTCAAATTCCAAGGGAATCTGCTTTAACGTTTAACAGTGAATACTAATTAAAACAAACAGAAACTTCAGCAACAGTCGTATCTCTTCCCACCCCTCCAGAGACCGATTGTCTCCATCCTCATGTTCTGCATGTGCAAAATTACCAGATTTTTCTATCCCACAGAACATGGACAGATGCTGCAACCCTGAACATCCCTCCGTTCCTGATGCATGAAAAATGGGAGGCTTCATCTGCTTATTAGGTCTTCACGTTTCTTGCCAAGATTTTTCTTCTAAGACCTTACTATCAAGAAACGAATAGAGAGACAATACTCCTTTTCTCTAGCTAGTGAAACCTTGAAAACCCACTCAAAAGGAAAGAACACTATAACCAAGAAAAGCATATTTCAAAATCGCAAGTCCTTTCTTACCTGGTTATTTTTGTGCACATATAACTCAATAGCAGATGTAAATGTGAGTAAAAGCATACATGATTACACACTCAGATATAACTTTCAAAAAATTTATAAATGCAGCTTGAATACAGAATACAGCTTCATGTTAAACTGAACATTAGTGCACACGTTTATAAAGCCTCAGCTTCTCAGTGGTTACATTTCATTAATGCATTTATATGTTCACACACATCAATCTTATTAAGGCAGACACTAGATACAATGTCAAAATATAAATGGAAAATTCACATTTATGACGTGTAAAGATTGGAGTCTAAATTACGCTACTCCACAGCTTTGAGCACTTCTGCAGATCCCTTTTTCATATTTTTTTATAAGCACAGTCGAAATAGCTGGTAATTTTACTATGTTTTCCATTCTGACATGCAAAGTTTATGATCCTTAGTAGACATAGGTTTGAGGTCGAAATAAGGGAGATATTGATGTGTTTTATCTAGGAACCCAATCAATATTGTGACCTTATGCCCCTATACGGATATAATCAATACATATCCCTATATTGGCATAATAATCAGAGCCATATTTTCAGTAAATCGCCTCTGCAGTCCATGACACAGCAGAAGCTACTTCCTTAGATTCTTAGAGAGCACACCGAGTTCTTTCGACACACCAAACCCCCAGCAACCTGGGAAAGCCCCGCTTGCTTTGTTTTGATTTGTAATAGAACTCCTGCGAGCACTGTAAGAACGACCAGTTCTTAGTGACATCTTTATTGACGTCTTATGTCCAAAACTTACGTCAAACTCAGCACCTTTCAGGTATAAATATACCAACATTGCCTTAAGCAAATACACAGTGGTGAATTCTGGAGCAGAACAGCTGTCCCCTTGCAGAGAGCTCAGCAGACGCGAGAAGCCCACGGACGCTGTCCCTCCTCTTTGACGCGCTGAGAAAGACGCTGTCTTTTCTCCTGCCGAGAAAATCCAGCTCCGGCGTTTCCAGCCTACCCTTGCGGGTGACTGGGATATCTGGTCCTGAGAGGGAGATACCAGACCTCCTACATTCTATTCCAAAGGTACGGTGCTGACTAAACCCTTAGAGAGAATTCTTGGATCAGACTCTTGGCAAAACCAACTTAACTTAAACTGCTACTTACTTACTCCCTCCCACGTATTAGGCTTAGGTCAGGTACACCGGGGTAGGCGTAGTTAGAAGCACCAGTTGAGGCCGTTAGCCAATGTATATATGAATGTATATATTGTATATATTTTATTCATTTTAACTATCTTATGGCTAAGAAACCATATCAATGCTTTTACAGTATTATTCCATAATACTCCTTTTACTGTACGTAATTTACTTCATATTGAGTATTGCAAATGTAGCAATCCATTTCTCTTGCATGAGAAGGAAGACTGTTCAATAAATCATACCCTTTATTGAAAACGCCCGTCTCTCTCTTCTCTGCACTCTGGTGAAACTAAGAACGCACGTCTGACTGAGTGAAATAATTCTCTATTGTTTTCACACAACTCTAGAGATTTACTCTTATTCTGGGGAGCAAAGTTGTCGTGTTTATGCGGTTGTCGGAAGCTGATGTAGTGTAGTTCCTAGTTTCCCACTAGGCCCTGCGCATTGGAATAACATAAACAGTAGTATCGACGTGGAACTGCGGATATTCCAGGCCTCCACTGACTATGCTAAACTTAATTGGGTTGTGTTACCAACTAGCTCAGAGGTCACTGGAAACTTTCTTCTCTGCATAGGAAGTGATCAGCTTCCTTGGCACAGACAAGAAGGGATTCAGTTTTCCAACAACCGTGCAACATGACAACTTTGCTCCTCAGATCAAGAGTCAATCTCTAGGGTCGTGTGAAACAATAGACATAGATTTCACTCAGTCAGTCTAGTGCAGTTTACTTTCACAGTATGTAGAGAATAGAGAGACGGGCGTGTATCAATAAAGGGTTAACATTTATTGAACAGTCTTTCTTCTCGTACAAGAGAAATGTATTGCCACAATTGCAATAATTGTTATTATAAAAAGTACGTACAGTAAGATAAGTATTGCGAAATAGAACTGTAAAAGCATTGATATGGTTTCTTAGCCATACAATGGTTTGAAAGTAATAAAACATATATACAGTCATATATATATTAGGCTAACATACTCAACTGGTGCTTCTAACTAAGCCTACCCCAGTGTGCCTGACCTAAGCCTAACACGTGAAAGGGGAGCAAGTAAGTAGCTTAAGTTAAGTTGGTTTTGCCAAGGTTTGTTTCAAGAATTCTCGTCTAAGGGTTTAGTCAACACCATACCTCTGAATAGAATGATGGAGGATTGGTATCTCCTTCAGGGGTCTCTCTCGATATCCCAGTCACCCGCGAGGGTAAACCGGAAGCGCCGGGACTGGATTTCTCTGCACGAGAAAGGCAGCGGCTTCTCTTCAGCGCGTCGAGGAAGGAGGGGTGACAGCGTCCGCGGGCAGCTGGAATCTGCTGGATGTCTTCGCAGAGGACGGCTGTTCAGCTCCTTAAGCGTACTGCACCATAGGTCGCGCTTTAGCGGCGATAATGGTAATCAGCAGCTTCACCACCACAGGATAGCAGGCTGCAGCGACACAGTGCTAGAGTTACCAACACAGGGTCATGCAGGCAGCTGGCATCAGCAACAGGCAACAAACTCGCATTGCTTAAGGCAACGTTGGTTATATTTATACCTGACAGGTGCCGGGTTTGACGCAAGTTTGCTGGACATAAGACGTCAATTAAAGATGTCACTAGGAAGTGACAGTTATCAGTTGCTCATTAGAGTTCCATTACTAATCAAAACATAGCAAGCGGGGATTTCCAGGTTTGCTAAGTTTTTATCTTGTTGAAGAACTCGGAGTGTTATCTAGGAATATCAGATAGTGACTGCTGCTCTGTCATTGCACTAATTGGTCGCAAAGGAAGTAGCAGAGAGTCATGCTGGAATGTGGCTCTGTTCGTGTGAGGCCAGAGATGACTTTTCAGAAAATCGCACTTGAACGGTTATGCCAATATAGGGAATAAATGGATTTATAGCCGAATAGGGGCATAAGGTCACAGTATCGATCAGGAACCTAGATAAACACGCAACACCCACTCCACGGGTAATGTCCATCAAAATTACTAAAACTAAGCAATTAAATGCATGTGTAACATTGCCCACCCCAAAATACATAAATGCATTCGAAATAGGCGTACTTGTAATACATGGAATTTAGGTACTGTACGTTTTTTAAAGCATAGTAATCATTCAAAAAATTATTGCATATGAAATCAATGAACGATTATGCAAAAGGAATTACACATGAAGTATCTCTGACAGAAGAAAGGCGAGATAAATCATCACATAAAAATGCATTGTAATAACATGTGTGCTAGAGGCTGGTGTTATGTTGTTATGTCTCTAGATGTGTTTAGAAATAGAAGTGTGAAGCTTCCGTTCTCTAAGAATAGTTTTTACGTTAAGCAAAGAATTGTTCGTGCCAAAAAAAGATGAATTATTAAAAATGTTAAATTAAAAAAAAATAATAATTTTTAATGCTTGAACGGGGAAACATAGAGTTCCAAAGCTTATTGTAGTCTTTGTTGATCAAAACTGAAGGCCGAATTCAGAGTTCATGGGAACGCTGTGTGTCGGAAAGCTTCTCAAAAAGTTATTGTTTCTCTGTGGGTGAGAACATCGTATCAGACAGGCTCTCAAAGAATTGGTCTACAAATTCAGGTGATAGTTCAACCAAATTAGATAGCGCTGTAACTTGGCAGGTGTGAGAATGATTGCTGTCGTCGAAGGCAGGACCAGCAATGCTCACAGAACGTTGTACCTGGATGATGTTGCTTTTGTCACTCGCTCCACTGTTACCACTTGGCTGTAGTACAGGAGTCTCCACGAATGCCGTCATCAGGATTGGTAGCCGCTGGGGACAACACAATGCGTGAGCCGTTATTGGACTGAGCAAAGTATCGACGTCCATTGGTACTGCTGATGGAAGTGAAAGACAGATGTCCAACACGCATTCATCGCCGCAAAGCATACACCGTAGCACAGGTAAAATGCAATTTTGCCATATCGGTCTGAATGAAAGGAACCAGGTCATGTTTAGATCTCTCAGCCTGGCCAATCCGAGGACGTTAGTTATCCTGTCCCTGTAGCGCATTGCTAGGATTGTCTCTTCCATTCCCATGGGAGCTATGTCTGAGCCGAGGCTTGCCATAACGTAGCAGGAGGGTCAAAAATAGAATCCCTGCAACGAGTCCCAAAAATAGTGGTATGCCGCCAAAAATGGAGTGCACAAAATTAGGAAAGATTCCCAAAATTGCCTGGAAGGGTGTTAGCAGTCCCGTAAAGACTGTCTTAAATATGCCTGGGATGCTTGTAGCACTAGACATGTTAAGGAGTTGGCTGAACATTTCTACGAAATGCACGGGGCAATTTGTTGATAAAAGGTCATGAACCTCAGTAGCCGTCCTTGCGACTAGAAGATCATACGTCTCTTTAGATGACGTTATAGGCACTGTTGTCTGTAAAGGTACAGATTTCATTTTGCTTAATGTATCAATTCGTATAGAATAGAGATTCAGACGAGGCCAGAGGGGAGTCACTATGTCTGGAGGCCCGCTCGGGAACAATGCTTGCATACAACATTTGACCATGGACGTAACTTGTATTAGATAACTTTTCCCTGGCGTCAGGCCACAACATCTGTGATCCGTTCTAAGAATGTAACTCCCGTTCGCGAGTTGCATAAAGAAGGGCTCTATCTGAGTTGCAGGTGTGACTAGCTGGTGGCATGAAAGGTTGTTTGAATTTCCATCACATGCTCCGTGTAAATTAATACCCTGACACAAAAGTATACCGCTTAGTGAGTGTTTACAGTTGGCACCACTAAGAAATACATTTTTGTCACTGTCACTATAGCAAGAATGAGTGTATGGTAATTTCCATTCGGATTTAACATATCCTTTACCCAATTGTTCATACTGGCCAGCAGGTATGTACTCAAGGCACTTTTTAAATCGGAAAGTTGTAATCGGAATTGTGATAATTCCGTGTATTATCCATTCAATGACAGGACTCTCTGACATTGTCAATGGTAATCTCTCGAGTTTTTCGATGCTCAGGATTGTATAGTCTGCTCCTTTCTGTGCCAAACTGATCTGTTTATCAGTAAGGTTAAAACTGGAAAATAATGACGTCGTGTTGATTAAACGCCAAGGCACATAGCCTGAACGAAGATTTTGCAGCGTCCAGCCTAATTCTATAATAGAGCGTAATTGAGACTGGCCATGTTGTAACATTAGCAAATCTCTGTCTATCACATCAAAGGCAGAGGATACAATATTGTCCAAAGAATATATTCTGGAAGACAGAGTCGTTAACCCATTGTCTACCACAGAAAGTGATTTCTCCAAATTAATACGATCAATTTCTCGTATTTTTTCAGCAGTTTTAATTTGCTTTACTTTCCAAGCCTCGTTGTAAGCAGCATAGATACTGGTCGCTATGAAACGCTTTTGACGCTGTTTGCGTGGTCCAAGAATGAAGTCGCCCAAATCAGCACCATCTTTTAATAAAGACAAGTGTTGCTTAATTTCAGCCAGTGTGGATGTAGTTAGCCATTCTAGGCAGAGTTTCCCTACACTGTATGTTGTTATAATCCCTGGATGTTGTCTCTGGGAGTATCTAGGGTCTAATCTGGTCATTTTTAACCCCTGTGTTTTATTCAGGAACCTATCTTGACAGCTATTTGTGTCTGTAGGCCAGATTAACCACTTTTTCCAATCAGGATGTGTTCTGTTGAAATGTAAAATGTGTGACACGTCTAACTCAATATCAGCGGTTGCATTTTAAGGTATTGGCTTTGGTATAGACGGTGTTTTAAGGTCTTTGATCTTAGCTAGGCCAAGACAAGATGTTTGGTGTATTGTATCATTTAAAAACAACATTTGTTCAGGTATCATGCAGGTTCTAAATAGTGCTTCAATGACTTGCACCAGCCAATCTTTTGTACCCCAAATTGTTTACGTTTCAATATTATTTTTCCAATAATCAAAACCAAATGTCATCATTTTGTCATAAAATGCTTCTGAATATATCAATTTAGAATTTGTCAGCATTGTTTTCATTCCTGTTTTATCTAACAGTTTATAATAAAACGTTTCTGCATCACTGGTGTTAAACCCTGAGAAGTATTTGAATTTCTCAAAAAATGCTTTAGAACTGCTTTTAGGTGGTGTAGCACAATGTTCCCATTGATTATACATAAAAACATTTCTAGGCTGTGCAGATTTATGCAAGTAATGATCCCCATAGTGGGTGTAACAGAATAACTGCTCATAACTAGATGAACCTTGTAAATAATCATGATCTGTGAATCTAGCTGACATTACTAAATCAGACATCATGTCATTAATACTGTTAAAGTCCCAATCATCAGAGAATGTACTAGGTGTCACAAAGTCACTTAAGGAAACCTTTAGTTGATGAGGATACTTCAGGATTTCGACCGGACCATAGATCTCATAGTCTGTTTTCTCCCATACTACCCCACCAGGTATTGGAATTGCTGTGACATTTACTGTTGACAGTTCTCTTTTCTTCACGTGGGATGATCTGTGTGGTTTCAGGACTAGGTTGATGTTCTGACTTGCTGTGTCCATTCAATTGTAATGAACTTCCCTAAAATTAAAACTAAAATTAGGCAGAGTAGGAGTATGAATACCCCTGTGATAATCCAATGCTCAATCAACGGTGAATCCAGATATAGTTCTTTGATTTGTTGAAGGAGTCCTGTTGTATTTTCCTTAGAATACTTTTTAGTTTCTGGCATCACTTCGGGGTCGTTTAAATCTTCAGAGAAGTTGTCGAAGTTGATGAAATAACCAGAGGCAGCTCTGTCAATTGATGGGATTGTTCTTTCAATCTGTCTTTCGGTAGCACTTTCTGATGCCACATCATTGTAGACTGGTGTTGTTTCTTGACAAACTGTTTCAATCTGTGTTTCAAGAGGCACGAGTTCCATGGCATTATAGCATAGTCCTTCATTGTGCACTGCAGGCTGATCGAATGTGATGAGTCTTTCAGTTTGAACCTCTTGGATTGTTGCAAGTTTGGGTATTCTGTTGTTTCTTGGGAGTCCACTGGGCCTACTGTTGATTATAGGCCACATGCTTGTGGTTTTACCAGATCGATAGACACGACTCTGTTCTCCTTTTTACCAGCAAGGGGCGGTAGCACAACTGATCTTGTTCCGGTGACTGCTAAGACAGGTACTGCTTTTCTGTAAGAAGGCCCAAATTCCTTCTTAACCGCGATCTTTTCTCTGACTAGATCCCCAATCTTTGGAATCCAGACAGGCCTTGCTGGGGCTGTTGCGGGTGGTGCCTCGTCAGTGGTACTTGGCTGTTGCTTTAACTTTATGTTGCTTAATGATTTTCTTGTTTCATTCAGTTCCTGTAAAACCGCCAAACGGTCTTTTACATCAAAGTGCGTTGTTTCTTCTTGTACCACTGACATCTGACTATCGAGGTCCTGAACTCTCATTCTAATTCCGAACAATAGTTCGTATGGGCTGAAACCTTTTAGAGAATTTCTTGGCATGTTGTTAAGACTAGTCTGGACACTTATTAAATGTTTGACCCACCCAGCGCCTGAACCTAATACCTTCGCTGTTATAGATTGCTTTATGTCACGGTTTTTTCTTTCTACCACACTATTCCCTTCGGGGTGCGACGGACAAGAATACCGCAACCCAATTCCCATGCTAGCCATGGCCTCCTTATAGGCTCGAGAGCTGAAAGCAGGACCCTGGTCAGAATGGAACGTGGTAATTGCGTATGTGCCGATAAAGACTCGCAAATCTTTTATAACCGTTCTAGCGTCAGCCGAGCGCTTGGGACCTCATTTTTTAAGTGCTTTTCGTCTTAATGGTGTACACTGGGACGCGCTTCTCTTCTTTGATTGCGCAGATAGACCGCCTTATGCTGTCTAGAAGGGATCCTGAAACTACACTGGCCTGTTCATTACTGCGATCTCTGTTGCAGTTTTCACAATTTTGAGCAAAACATTGAATATCTATACTCATTCCTGGCCACCAGTACTCTGATTGCAATTCTTTCAGAGAGGCTTTGATTGTTTGGTGTTTCAGACCCAACCCCATGTGTGCTTCCAGTAAGAGGAAGCCCCTCCTGCTCCTGTTTGGAATTACTCTGTCCCCCACTCCAGGGATTCGAGCAAAAGGAACGGAGTTTGCATCGATTATGTATGCATATTTGAGTGGATAGTTTACGGGTAGTGCTGCACAGTCGCCTTTTACGGTCGTTTTTACTGCCAGCATGGTTTCCCCGTCTATGTATTTATCTGTACGCTTTTTTGTGGCTACGGAAGCCGGGTTAGTTGCTTCCGCTTTGGCTGTATTAGCCAATGAATTCCCTGCAACGTGAACGCCATCACGTCGAAGACTCTGTGCGTGAATCACGTGAGTCTTTTGTAGTTCTTTGTGTAAAAGAGCTACTTCGTTCCAGAGCAATTCATGCTTTATTGTGGCACCTGTGTCATCTTTGTAGTCGTTTTCGATCCAACTCTGCAGTTTATTGTTGTAAGAGTTGACGCAAAAATGAGAATCGCACACTATAAGTGTCGGGAATTCACGTTCTGCATTTTCGAGCGCCATCTTTAAAGATCTGATTTCAGTTCTTTGAACCGAACAGTTTCTTACAGATTCAGTTTTTGTTACTTTCGGTCTGAATTTACCGCACAGCCAACGACCTTTAATGATCGCACATGCTGCATCGTAGGATTTTCTCTCTACGTTGAAATGCTGTACAAAGCTATCTGTATAGATTATACAGGTGTATTGTGGGAGAGGCAGAATTTCGATTGGCAGAGGATATTCTTCTTCATATTCTAAATCATTCAGTTCTTCAAATTGCGGGGCGAAATAGTATTTCACATCTTCCGCTCCTAGAGAATCTATGCACTGTATCCATTTCGGGTCCAGTGACACTGTAGGCAGGTTTACTGGGCTGAATAGCGCTTCGAAGGCGGATTCCGCTGTAAGGATATTAATCTGTTTGCCGTGTGCTAGTTCTCGTTCATTTGCTAATGCGATTTGCACTGCGTTCACAGTTCTTTCTGTGTGACTGAATGTTTTTTCTGCTTGTGTGTACAAGTGAGATTTAATTGAAATTGGTAGCTTTTCTCCCTCATTAGAGGTTCGGTACGTGAATCCGCATCTTCCTGGGATGACTCGGATTACAAGATCGATCGTGTTGTCACGTGTATCTAATTTTGTTTTTGCTAACATGTCTGTTTGCAGTGATCTCAAAATTTCTGTGTGTTTTTGAGTCCAATTGATTTGTTTTAAATCAGGTTTTATTAGTTCGTAGAGTGGTTTAACCCTCTCTGCGTAATTTAGTATGTAAGTTCTTCCGAAATTCAGAAAACCTAGTATGGATTGTAAATTCTTCAGCGTTTTTGGAGCTTGGAGTACAGCGCACTTCTCTAAGAAGTTGTCCGCTAGGCTTTTCCCTTCACTTGATAATTCGTACCCTAAAAACAGTACTGTCAGATGGGCAATTCGGGACTTTTTAAAGTTGAATTTGTAACCCTCTGCTGCGAACCCAAGTATAATGGTGTCCACTCTTTTCAAGTGAGTATCCAAGTCGTCGTCTGTGAGATAAATATCATCTACGTAAGACAATGCTTCATCATCATAGATTTGTAGTAACTCCGTTACCCTAGCTGAGAATAGTCCTGGGCTGTTCTTGAACCCCTGTGGGAGTCGACAGAATTTTTTCTGTGACCCAAATGCGGAGAAAGCGGTCAAATATCTGCTCTCTGGTGCAATGTTTTGACAAAAGAAACCATTAGAAATGTCTAATGTCGTTTTGTATTTTTTCCTAACTATGTTATTCATTAGGGCTGCACTATGCGAGTTTTGTACTGCAAAAGTTTTGCAACATGTATTAAGGTGTCTGTAGTCCAAAACTAGACGATATGAATTGTCTGGCTTGGAGACAGGAAACAAAGGATTGTTCATTTGAGAGGTGCATGTTTCAATCACCCCCTGGTACTCAAGTTGATCTAAGATCTCCCTGACTTGTTTTTTAGCTTCTTGCTTTATGGGATACTGCCGTTGGGCAGTTGGTTCACTTTTTAATTGGATTTTGTGAGGTGGTGAATCCTCATCCCATCCTACATGATTTTTATATAATGCAGGTGCCTGGGCTACTGCCCATTTCCTTGCAAATGTATATTTTTTGTGAATCGGAATGTGATTCGAGAAGGCAGGCATAATCACTTCTTCGCCATGAGGGCACTCCCTGACAAACTCCGGGGGGCAATCTTTTTCAGCTAACAGAATATCATAGCCTTTTGAGAGCTTATCCCAAAATAGACCCTTAATTTTCCTAGTCTTATCACCCTCAATACGCAATGTTATTTCGTATATTTTATGGGGCTCGCTAAGTCTGGCGTCGGCAGTTTCAACCTGAATGTATTCATTCGTGTCCACTGTCTCCAGATGACTCATCAAGATCTTGCGCGCTATACTGATTTCTGCTGCACTGTCCAACATTGTCAATGCCCACTCCCCGTTTTTCAACTGTGTCCTCAGTATTCTCGGCATGGTTGATTACTCTAATACTGGCTACCTTCTTTTTAGGAAATTGAGATTTCTTATTTTGAGCAGGTTCCTTGTCTTTGGACTTGGTGTGCTCTCCTGGGTCTGACCGTCCTCTTCTTTCCGAATTCTGTGGAAGAGATCGAGAGGGACGTGTATCAATACTTTGATATCTATCAGGTTTTTTTAGATTATCCCTATTTCTAAGGTTATATCTTTTCTCAGAGGGCTCCCGTTGGGGAGACTGGCGTTCTCGAGTCGGAGTTCTTTCCCTCCGTCGAGGAGACCTTCCTCTGGACTGGAAAACTTTTTCCTTGGGAGTGGATTGTTTATTTCCATCCCAGCTCTTTTTAGGAGTGTTTAAATTATTTTTAATAAATAATTTTTCAGGATTTTCGAGCAGTTGGGGTTTTACCGGTTTTCCACCCAAGCTGTCTCTACCTAATTCTTCATAGCATTTTTCTATGATTTTTGCAAGCTCAACAGGATCTTTTATATCTGTTTCCTTCAACTTCTGGCGGATCGCCACAGATGCTGCTTCTCCCTTTATGTTGGCTAATAATATAGCCGTGACCTGCTTGAAATCTTTCAGTAATTTCATACCTAGATTTAAAGCGGGCTCTGGACCGAATTCATTTTGAATCTGTTTTAGCACTTCTGGTATTACCGCCATAGACGGAACACCGTGTGTTTTTGTGTAAATGGAAGCAAAGACTGTACCCCAAGTGTCACAGTACTCCACGTGTGGTGCGATTCCCATAGGAAGGCAGATGGTCAAGATTCTGTGTTTCTCAATAGGGGTAGTATCAGGAAACACTGCCTCTATTTGAGTGATTTTCTGGGCTAACCAGAAAGGAATTTGTTCCCGTTTTACGGGTGTTTTACCAAGACATGACTGTATGTTCTGTGGTGTAATTTTATTTGTGTTCCCCTGATGAGGGGTCAGCTGTGGTGTATTAACAGCTGGCTGGACTGTTGCAGTCCGGATTACATATTGGACTAATTGCCTATGTATTTTTATTAGTGTTTTGAGCTGTGCTAACAGCTCTTCCTTAGACATTTTTGCAATGTCAGGATGTGGTGTGTAGCTGGCTAGAACCGGCCACGTGGCTCCTGGTCTACCTAGTGGACCGAGCCTAGTTATGTGATCAGTGTGTTTTAGGGCGCCATTAAACCAGAGCAGGTGCTCTTGAAATTTAAGTGGGATTTCAATCTCCTCGAAAGGAGCGTACTCTCCCGGAGGTTCCTCTATTTTGTAATAGTGAAACTCTTTTGTTATAGCGTTTACCGCTGGAAAGTTTATCCATGAATAGAATACCTCTGTCTGCCGATACTCGTGAGCCTCTATCACGAAGATTACTGTACCACCTAGAGGTGTCAGTCCGTTTTCTATAAGTTTTAACGTTATAGATCTTCTTAAGTGGACCGGGATGATAATAGCATCCGGGTCTGTTTCTAGGAGACTCGTGTCTTCCTCTATTAGCTGGGATGCCAGTCTAACTGCTTCCCTTTCTTCTTCACTGTCTGTCATTTTAAAAATGCAGGCTTTGCAGAGTAGGTCTCCAAGGAGACAAAGATTAGGTGCACAATATTTTGGAACACTGTATCCTTCAACGTTGAATAAACCAGAGCTTTACATAGGAATCTCTTCCTACTAAGGTCGGGCGGATTTTAACCTTTCACCCACTCCAGACGTCTATTGGAGTATTTACGGGAGAAAGGGGTGTGAAATATGCACGACTGAGTTACTCTACAAGTCTTGCGTTAGTTTATCGCCTTACCAAACGTTTGGGCGCCATGTAGTGTAGTTCCTAGTTTCCCACTAGGCCCTGCGCATTGGAATAACATAAACAGTAGTATCGACGTGGAACTGCGGATATTCCAGGCCTCCACTGACTATGCTAAACTTAATTGGGTTGTGTTACCAACTAGCTCAGAGGTCACTGGAAACTTTCTTCTCTGCATAGGAAGTGATCAGCTTCCTTGGCACAGACAAGAAGGGATTCAGTTTTCCAACAACCGTGCAACATGACAACTTTGCTCCTCAGATCAAGAGTCAATCTCTAGAGTCGTGTGAAACAATAGACATAGATTTCACTCAGTCAGTCTAGTGCAGTTTACTTTCACAGTATGTAGAGAATAGAGAGACGGGCGTGTATCAATAAAGGGTTAACATTTATTGAACAGTCTTTCTTCTCGTACAAGAGAAATGTATTGCCACAATTGCAATAATTGTTATTATAAAAAGTACGTACAGTAAGATAAGTATTGCGAAATAGAACTGTAAAAGCATTGATATGGTTTCTTGGCCATACAATGGTTTAAAAGTAATAAAACATATATACAGTCATATATATATTAGGCTAACATACTCAACTGGTGCTTCTAACTAAGCCTACCCCAGTGTGCCTGACCTAAGCCTAACACGTGAAAGGGGAGCAAGTAAGTAGCTTAAGTTAAGTTGGTTTTGCCAAGGTTTGTTTCAAGAATTCTCGTCTAAGGGTTTAGTCAACACCATACCTCTGAATAGAATGATGGAGGATTGGTATCTCCTTCAGGGGTCTCTCTCGATATCCCAGTCACCCGCGAGGGTAAACCGGAAGCGCCGGGACTGGATTTCTCTGCACGAGAAAGGCAGCGGCTTCTCTTCAGCGCGTCGAGGAAGGAGGGGTGACAGCGTCCGCGGGCAGCTGGAATCTGCTGGATGTCTTCGCAGAGGACGGCTGTTCAGCTCCTTAAGCGTACTGCACCATAGGTCGCGCTTTAGCGGCGATAATGGTAATCAGCAGCTTCACCACCACAGGATAGCAGGCTGCAGCGACAGAGTGCTAGAGTTACCAACACAGGGTCATGCAGGCAGCTGGCATCAGCAACAGGCAACGAACTCGCATTGCTTAAGGCAACGTTGGTAATATTTATACCTGACAGGTGCCGGGTTTGACGCAAGTTTGCTGGACATAAGACGTCAATTAAAGATGTCACTAGGAAGTGACAGTTATCAGTTGCTCATTAGAGTTCCATTACTAATCAAAACATAGCAAGTGGGGATTTCCAGGTTTGCTAAGTTTTTATCTTGTTGAAGAACTCGGAGTGTTATCTAGGAATATCAGATAGTGACTGCTGCTCTGTCATTGCACTAATTGGTCGCAAAGGAAGTAGCAGAGAGTCATGCTGGAATGTGGCTCTGTTCGTGTGAGGCCAGAGATGACTTTTCAGAAAATCGCACTTGAACGGTTATGCCAATATAGGGAATAAATGGATTTATAGCCGAATAGGGGCATAAGGTCACATTATCGATCAGGAACCTAGATAAACACGCAACACTGAATCCCTTCTTGTCTGAGCCAGGGAAGCTGATCACTTCCTATTCAGTCAAGAAAGTTTCCAGTGACCTCTGAGCTAGCTGGCGCAAACCTAAATTAAGTCTAACATAGTCAGTAGAGACCTAGAAGACCACAGTCCTACGTCTACACTGCTGTTTATGTTATTCCAATGCGCAGGGCCTATATTGAAAATAGGAACTACACTACATGGCACCCAACGTTTGGTAAGGCGATAAAACTAACGCAAGACGTTAGAGTAACTCAGTCGTGCTTTTTCACACAGACCCTTTCTCCAGTAAATACTCCAATAGACGTCTGGAGTGGGTGAAAGGTTAAAATCCGCCGGAACTTAGTAGGAAGAGATTCCTATGTAGAGTTTTTGGTTAGTCAACGTTGAAGGATACAGTGTTCCAAAATATTGTGCACCTAATCTTTTGTCTCCTTGAAACTTGATCTGCAACAAAAAACCTTTCTGACAGTAAAATGCCAGATAGTGAAGACGAAAGGGAAGCAGCTAGATTAGCAGCCCAACTAATGGAGGATGACACGAGTCTCCTACAGAATGACCGGAATGCTATCCTCATTCCGGTCAACATAAGAAAAACTATAACTTTAAAACTTATAGAAAATGGACTGACAGCACGAGGTGGTACAGTCATTTTCGTGATAGAGGCACACGAATATCGGCAGACAGAGGTATTCTATTCATGGATAAACTTTCCAGCGGTAAACGCTACAACACACGAGTTCCACTATTACAAAATAGAGGAACCACCGGATGAATATACTCCTTTCGGGGAGATTGAAATTCCATTAAAATACCAAGAGCACCTGCTCTGGTTTAAAGGCGCCCTAAAACATAATGATCACTTTACCAGGCTCGGTCCACTAGGTAGACCAGGAGCAACGTGGCCGGTTATAGCCAGCTACACACCACATCCAGACATTGATAAAATGTCAAGAGAAGAACTTTTAGCACAGCTAAAATTATTAATTAAAATACACAGACAGCTAGTCCAATATGAAATGCGGACAGCAACAGTCCACCCAGCTGTTAATATTCAACAGCTGACCCCTCATCAGGGGAACACAAATAAAGTTACACCACAGAACATACAATCATGTCTTGGTAAAACACCCGCAAAACGGGAACAAAGTCCTTTCTGGTTAGCACAAAAAATAACTCAGATGGAGGCAGTATTCCCAAATACTACCCCTAGCGAGAAACACTGAATTCTGACCATCTGCCTTCCAATGGGGGTCGCACGACATGTGGAGGACTGTGACACTTGGGGTACAGTCTTTGCTTCCATTTACACTAAAACACATGGTGTCCGTACATGGCGGTAATACCAGATGTGCTAAAACAAATTCAGAATGAATACGGCCCAGAACCTGCTTTAACTCTTGGTATGAAATTGCTAAAAGACTTCAAACAGGTCTCGGCTATATTATTAGCCATTATAAAGGGAGAAGCAGCATCTGTGGTGATCCGCCAGAAATTGAAAGAAGCAGATATAACAGATCAACCAATTGAACTTGCCAGAATCATAGAAAATAGCTATGAAGAATTAGGTAGAGATAGTTTGGGTGGGAAACCAGTAAAACCCCAACTCCTTGAAAATCCTGAAACATTATTTATTAAAAATAATCTAAACACTCCTAAAAAGAGCTGGGGTGGAAATAAACAATCCACTCCCAAAGAAAACGTTTTCCAGTCCAGCGGAAGGTCTCCTCGGTGGAGAGAAAGAACTCCGAACCGAGAACACCAGTCCCCCCAGAGGGAGCCCTCTGAAAAAAGATACAACCTTAGAAATAGGGATAACTTGAAAAAGCCTGATAGATATCAAAGTAATGATACACGTCCCTCTCGATCTTTTTCGCAGAAATCGGAAAGAAAAGGACGGTGAGAACCAAGGGAAGAGCACACCAAGTCCAAAGACAAGGAACCTGCTCAAAGTAAAAAATTACAATTTCCAAGAAAGAAGGTAGCTAGTATTAGAGTAATCGAAAATGCCGAGAATACTGAGGACACAGCTGAAGAACGGAGAGTGGGCACAGACATTGCTAGACAGCGCAGCAGAAATCAGCATAGCTCGCAAGATCCTGATGAATCATCTGGAGACAGTGGACACAAATGAATACATTCAAGTGGAAACTGCAGATACCAGAGTTAGCGAACCTCATAATATATATGAAATAACACTGCGTATAGAGGGAGATAAGACTAGGAAAATAAGGGGTCTGTTTTGGGATAACCTCTCAAAGGGCTATGACATCTTATTAGCTGAAAAAGACTGGCCACCAGAGTTTGTCAGGGAGTGCCCTCATGGCGAAGAAATGATTATGCCTGCCTTCTCAAATCATATTCCAATTCACACTAAATATATATATGCAAGGAAATGGGCAGTAGCTCAAGCACCTGCATTATATAAAAATCATGTAGGATGGGATGAGGACTCTCCTCCTCACAAAATCCAGTTAAAATGTCAACCAACTGCACAAAGGCAGTACCCAATTGAGCAAGAAGCTAAAAAACAGGTCAGGGAGATTTTAGATCAACTTGAATACCAAGGGGTGATTGAAACATGCACCTCTCAAATGAACAATCCTTTGTTTCCTGTCTCCAAACCAGACGATTCATATCATCTAGTCTTGGACTACAGACACCTTAACTCATGTTGCAAAACATTTGCTGTACAAAATTTGCACAGTGCGGCACTAATGAATAACATAGTTCGCAAAAAATACAAAACAACACTAGACATTTCTAATGGGTTCTTTTTTCAAAATATTGCACCAATAAGCAGGTACTTGACCGCTTTCTCAATAATGGGGTTACAGAAAAATTTCTGTAGGCTCCCACAGGGATTCAAGGACAGCCCAGGACTATTCTCAGCCAGAGTAACAGAGTTACTACAAATGTATGATGATGAGACATTATCTTATGTCGATGACATCTATCTCACAGACGACGGCTTGGATACTCACTTGAAAAGAGTGAACACCATAATACTTGGGTTCGCAGCAGAGGGTTACAAATTCAAATTTAAAAAGTCACGAATTGCCCATCTAACTGTCTTATTTTCAGGATACGAATTATCAAGTGAAGGCAAAAGCCTAGCAGACAACTTCTTAGAGAAGTGCGCTGTACTCCAAGCACCGAAAGCGCTGAAGAACTTACAATCGATTCTAGGCTTTCTGAATTTCGGAAGAACCTACATTCTAAACTATGCAGAGAGGATTAAACCTCTCTACGAATAATTAAAACCTGATTTTAAACCAATCAACTGGACTCAAAAACACACAGAAATTTTGAGATCACTGCAAACAGACATGTTAGCTAAAACAAAATTAGAAACACGTGACAATACGCGCAACCTTGTAATCCTACCTACACGTTCAGGTGTATATATCTCAATACCCGCTCCATGACTAAACACCAATCAGATATTTTTCTGCTACTTATGGATAAACAACCTGACATGCTGCTATTGACAGAGACCTGGCTCACTCCGGACTCACTACCGGACATTTTAGCTGCCCTACCTGCAGATTACTACATTCTATCAGCACTTCGCCCAGGCGGAAAAACTGGGGGAGGAGCAGCTATAATCGTCAATAAAAAATTCCAACTTAGACAGCTCCCCTCTCTGCCTCTACCTAACACTGAAAACATAGTCGCCAAAATAGATACTCCCAATGGCTCACTTGTACTGGTCCTACTATATCGCCCTCCCCAAACCATGGCCACATTCCCTTCCACTCTAGCTCAGCTACTGGCACCGTTGGTCACAAACCATCCTAAACTACTTCTGGTTGGGGATTTAAACCTCTGGTTTGACAACTTATCATTGGACCCCCAGGCTGCAGAGATGAGTGAACTTTTCTGTGATCTCAACCTGACACAACACATCCATACTGAGACTCACCAGAAGGGCCACAGCCTCGACCAAATCTGGTCTCTAAACTTGTCACTATCCGCAATAGACATAAAACCTTGCTGCTGGTCTGATCACCACAGCATAAGTTTCTCCTTCCAGTTAGATAAGACTACCCACTTCAAGCTACAAACCAGCATAACCATTAGGAAATGGACCTCTATGGATATGCCAGCCTTTCTTAACTTTTTGGGTGACTCCCTTCCCCTTGACAGCACTAATGTGGAGGAGGCCGATGGCCGGCTCAATGAATGGCTTACTGCAGCGATTAACATCTATGCTCCTCCTACGCATCTCAGCAGCTCTAGGAGTCCGGACGCACACAAATGGTTTACATCTGAACTAAAAAAACTGAAACTGGAAGTGAGGCAAAAGGAAAGAACCTGGCGCTCCCAGTACTGCCCTCTGGCCAAGGTCTCATACTGCTCAGCCAGGAAGACATATCAAAAAACTCTACAAAACCATAAAACAACCTATTACTCATCCAAAATCCTAAACTCCACCAATAAGTCAAAAGAAATTTTCAGGATAGTGAACGACCTTTGCAATGACGATAGAACTTCCCCTCCGGTAGTTCCCACACAAGCGCTATGCAACTCCCTGAATGACTTTTTCCGCGATAAGATCTTAATGATTAAACAGAACATCTCCACACTCCCAGCCTGCGCCCCAGTGGATGACATCTATCTCAATCCCTCAACTTTACATTCTTTTCCCCTTATCGATTTGAAAACTTTCTTGGTACTACTGTCCAGAGTCAAATCAGGCTCCCCTATGGATGTCTGCCCCCCCCAAATCATGAAAGAAATTGGTCGAGCTATGCCCAACAGCATGATACCCTTGCTCAACGACTCTCTCACTTCAGGGATAGTGCCTAGCAGCTTCAAGCAGGCCTTATTGATTCCCCTCACCAAGAAACCTGGTATCGACCCGCTGGACCTCACGAACTATCGGCCCATATCTTTGTTGCCCTTCCTATCGAAAATGCTGGAGGCGCATGTTACCAACTGCCTCTCTAACTTCGTGGAGGAAACGGAATACCTCCAACCCAACCAAGCAGGTTTCCGGCCTGGTCACTCCACTGAGGCAGTAATATTGGCCGTCCAGAACACCTTGAGGTCCAACGCTGACAATAACCTTCATCAAGCCCTAGTACTTCTTGACTTGTCCGCCGCATTCGACACGGTTGACTATTCCATTCTGGTCAACCGTGTCGAACAGGCGGGTCTCAGAGACTCTGCCCTAGCCTGGTTGAAATCGTTCATCTCCGAACGTACTCAGTCTGTCCGCTTAGGCTCCTTTTCTGCTGCCAAAGTCAAGTCTTTCTGTGGGGTGCCCCAAGGCTCTTCATTATCTCCCTTGTTATTCAACTTGTACATGCGGCCCCTTCTTTTTGCCCTGAGAAAGCACAAAGTCACTGTATATAACTATGCAGATGACTTGCAGCTCGTTTTCGTTCTTAACTCCCCAAATGCGGTGGAGGACTTCCAAGCCACTATGACTCTAATCCAGAGTTGGATGTCCTCAAATCACCTTAAATTAAACCCAGGGAAAACTGAGTTGATCCTGCCCGGCAAGAGCGAAATCAGTTGGAGCCCTAACTTCTGGCCTACTGACATGGGCCTCCCCCCTAAGAAATCTCTGACTGTAAAAAGTCTGGGGATAACCATCAATGAGGACCTCTCGCTAAAATCTCAAATTGGAACCGTGGTTTCTTCTGGATTTTTCCAATTGAGGAAAATTAGGAAAATCGCCCATTTCCTCACTCCCTCCGCCTTAATTCAGGTGGTCATGGCCCTAGTCCTCTCCCACATCGACTTCTCAAACAGCCTATACCTTGGCCTACCCGTAGGACAACTCAGAAGACTGCAGTACTTGCAGAATCAGGCCGCCAGGCTGATCTGCAAAGTACCCAAATGGGAATCGATCAAACCAGGCCTAGAGAGCCTGCACTGGCTACCCGTGGCTCAAAGAGCCGAATTCAAAGCCGGGTGCATAATCTTCAAGGCTCTGCAAGGCAAGGGACCTCTATTCATCAGACAGCTGATCGGAAGATATGTTCCCTCACGGAACCTAAGATCAGCCCACAAAGACCTTCTTGAAGTACCTCGCTTTAAGAAAAAACGACAAGGCGGCAGCAGCTTCCACTTCCTAGCAGCTACCCTATGGAATTCTCTGCCACTAGCCCTCAGACAGAGTAAAGACCTCCTTGCCTTCAGAAAGGCATTCAAGACTCACCTCTTCACAAAAGCTTACTTGAAATAACGTTTCCGGTAGACTCACCCTTTGTTATGTTTTTTATTTTTATTTTCCCAGCGCCAAGAAGCCCTCGGGCGTATGTGCGCTTTATAAATTTTTAATAACATAACATAACATAACATCCGGGTCATCCCAGGAAGATGCGGATTCACGTACCTGACCTCTAATGAGGGAGAAACGGTACCAATAGCTTACAAATCATATTTGTACAGACAAACAGAAAAAACATTCAGTCTCACAGAAAATACTGTAAAGGCAGTTCAAACTGCTGTAGCAAGAGAACGAGCCCTAGCCCAAAGCAAAATAATAACTGTTTTCACAGCAGAATCAGCCTTCGAGGTGCTATTCAGCCCAGTAAATCTAAAAACAGTGGCACTAGATCCGAAATGGAAACAGTGGGAAAATTCTCTTGCTGCAGAAGACGTGACATACTATTTTGTCCCGAACATGAAAAAACGGAATGATTTAAAATATGAAAAAGAATATCCTCTGCCAATTGAAATCCTGCCTCTAGAACAGTACTCTTGTATAATCTATACAGACAGATTTGTACAGCATTACAATGTAGATGATAAATCCTACAATGCAGCCTGCGCGATTGTTAAAGGTCGCTGGCTCTGTGGTAAATTCAGACCGAAAATAACAAAAACTGAATCACTGAGAAAATGTTCGGCTCAGCGAGCTGAAATCAGATCTTTAAAGATGGCGCTTGAAAATGCTGAACGTAAATTCCCGACATTAATAGTGTGTGATTCCATTTTTGCGTCAATTCTTACAATAATGATTTACAGAACTGGGTTCAAAATGATTATAAAGATGACACAGGTGCCACAATCAAGCATAAAATGCTTTGGAAACAAGTAGTTCTTTTACAGAAGGAACTACAAAAAACTCACGTGATACACACTCTGAGTCATCAACGTGATGGTGTTCACGTTGCAGGGAATTCATTGGCTAATACAGCCACAGCGGATGCAACTAAACCGGCTTCCGTAGCCACAAAAAAGCGTTCAGAAAAATACATAGAAGGGGAAACCATGCTGGCGGTAAAAACGTCTTCAAAAGGCAACTGTGCAGCACTACCTGTGAACTATCCACTCAATTATACATACATATTTGATGCAAACTCCGTTCCTTTTGCTCGAATCCCTGCAGTGGGGGATAGGGTAATTCCAAACACGAATCAGAGAATCTTTTTGATAGCAGACGCACACATAGGATTGGGTCCGAGGCACAACCAGATTAAGGAATCTCTGACAGAATTACAATCAGAATACTGGTGGCCGGGGATGAGCCTGCAACATTATAAATTTGCAAAGAGCTGTCCAGACTGCAATAGAGACCGCAGTAACGAGCCAACCGGAGTAATGCCATGGCCATTTCTGTAGGTAGCATAGGGCTATCTACACATGAAATCCAGCGTCCTATTAATTTTTTTTAAGACTATATTCACTTAAAAATGTGGCCCCAGCGCTCGGCTGATGCCAGAACTGTTATAAAAGATTAGCAAGTCTTTATCGGCACATACGCAATTGCCATGCTTCATTCTGACCAGGGTCCTGCTTTTAGCTCTCGAGCTTATAAGGAGGCCATAACCAGCATGGGCATTGGATTGCGGTTCTCTTGCCCCTTCCATCCTGAGGGAAACGGGGTTGTGGAAAGAAAAAACCGAGACATAAAGCAATCTATAACGGCAAAGGTATTAGGTTCGGGTGATGGGTGGGTCCAGCATTTAACAAGTGTCCAACGTAGTCTTAATAACTTGCCAAGAAATTCTCTAAAAGGTTTCAGCCCGTACGAACTATTGTTCGGAACTAGAATGTATGTTCAGGACTTAGATAGTCATGCTTCAGTGGTAGAAAATAAGAAAAAATGCTTTGACATCAAAGATCGTTTGGCTGTTTTACAGGTCTTAAATGAAACAAGAAAAGCCCTGAGCAACATAAAGTTAAAACAACAGCCGACAACCACTGAAGACACACCACCTGTCCCAGCAAGACCTGTCTGGATTCCAAAGATTGAGGATCTGGTCAGAGAGAAAATGGCGGTTAAGAAGGAATTTGGGCCTTCTTACAGAAAAGCGGTACCTGTCTTAGCAATCAACGGAACAAGATCAGTGGTACTACCGCCCCTTGCTGGTAAAAAGGAGAACCGAGTTGTATCCATCGACCTGGTAAAACCACAATCATGTGGCCAATAATAAGTAGTAGGCCCAGTGGACTCCCAAGAAATAACAGAATACCCAAATTTGCTAGTATCCAAGAGGTTCAAACTGAAAGACTAATCACATTTGATAAACCTACAGTGAATAGAAAAGGTCTATGCAACAACAATGACATGGAACTTCTGCCTCTTGAAACCCAAATTGAAACAGTTGGTCAAGAAACACCAGTCTACAATGATGTAGCATCAGAATGTGCTAATGAAAGGCAAATTGAAAAGACAATTCCAACAATTGACAGAACTGCATCTGGCTACTTTATAGATTTCAATAACTTTTCTGAATATCAAAGCGACCCTGAAGTAACGCCAGCAACAAAGACTTTTAAAGACAAAGCAACAGAACTCTTCCATCAACTCAAAGAAACCTATCTCATTTCTCCATGGTTAGAATTTTGGATTGTGCTAGGGGTATTTTTCCTCCTTCTTTGGCTCATCATGGTACTTTGTTTGGGAAAATTTATTGAGGGAAAATACAGTACAATAGACACAGCAAGTCAGAACATCAACGTAGTTCTGAAGCCACACAAGCCATCTCACATCGAGAAAAGAGAACTATCACCAGTGAATGTCACAGCCATTCAAATACCCGGCGGGTAGTTTGGGACAAAACAGATTACAAAATATATGGACCGGTCGAACTCTTGAAATATCCTCATCAGTTTAAGGTTTCATTAAGTGACTTTGTAAAACCAAGTACATTCTCTGATGATTGGGACTTTGAAAGCATAAATAATATGATGTCGGATTTAGTTTTATCAGCAAAATTTACAGAACATGATTATTTGCAAGGTTCATCGAATTATGAACAGATGCATTGTTTTACCCATTATGCAGACCACTATTTGCATAAATCTGCTCAACCTAGAAATGTTTTTAAATATAACCAATGGGAACATTGTGCTACTCCACCTAAAAGCAGTTCAAAAACATTCTATGAGAAATTCCAATACTTCTCAGGGTTTAACACAAGTGATGCAGAAACATTTTATTATAAACTGTTAGATAAAACAGGGACAAAAACCATGCTGACATATACTAAATTGATATATTCAGAAGCATTTTATGAAAAAATGATTACATTTGGTTTTGATTTCTGGAAAAACAACATTGAAACAAAAACCATCTGGGGTACAAAAGATTGGCAGGTACAAGGCCTAGAAGCATTATTTTGAGCCTGCATGATCCCAGAACAAATAATGTTCTTGAATGACACAATTCAACAAACGATCTGTCTTGGCCTAGCCAAGATCAAAGACTTAACAAACCGTCTATTCCAAAGCCAATACCTGATAATGCAACCACAGATATTGAGGTAGACGTATCCCAAGTTTTACCTGAAAACAGAACACATCCTGATTGGAAAAAGTGGTTAATCTGGCCTACAGACACAAATAACTGTCAAGACAGATTCCTGAACAAAATACAGGGGTTACAAATGACCAGACCAGACCCTAGATACTCCCAGAGACAACATCCAGGGATAGTAACAACATACAGTGTAGGAAAACTATGCCTTGAATGGCTACAAACATCCACACTGGCAGAAATTAAGCAACACTTATCTTTACTTAAAGATGGTGCTGACTTGTGCGATTTCATAATGGGACCACGCAAACAGCGTCAAAAACGTTTCATAGCGGCCAGTATATACGCTGCTTACAACCAGGCATGGAAAGTGAATCAAATTGAGACAGCAGAGAAAATACGAGAAATGGATCGTATTAATTTGGAAAAATCACTTTCTGTTGTGGACAATGGGTTAATGACTCTGCCCTCCAGAATATATTCACTGGACAGTATTGTATCATCTGCTATCGATATAATAGACCAGGACTTGCTAATGTTACAACATGGCCAGTCCCAATTACGTTCTATTGTACATCTAGGCTGGACGTTGCAAAACCTGCGTTCAGGCTATGTGCCATGGCGTTTAATCAACACAACGTCATTGTTTTCTATCTTTAACCTTACTGATAAACAAATCAGTTTGGCACAGAAAGGAGCAGACTATACAATCCTGAGCATTGAAAAACTTGAGAGATTACCATTGACAATGTCAGAAAGACCTGTCATTGAATGGATAATACACGGAATAATCACAATTCCGATAACAACTTTCCAATTTAAAAATTTCCAAGAGTATATACCAGCAGGCCAGTATGAAAGGTTGGGTAAAGGATACATTAAGTCATCATGGAAATTACCTTATACACACACATGTTATAGTGACAATAACAAAAATGTATTTCTTAGTGGTAATGAGTGTAAACAAGCACTAAGCGGTATACTTTTGAGCCAAGGTATTAACTTACATGGGGCCTGTGAGGGGACTTCAAATAACCTTTCATGGCACCAGCACGGCACACCTGCAACACAGATAGAGCCATTCTTTAGACAACTTTCTAACGGGAGTTACGTTCTAATAACGGACCACAGCTGTTGTGGCTTGGTGCCAGGGAAAGCATATCTCTTAAGCGTCAGTTCCATGGTCACTTGCTGTATGCAAGCATTGTATCCAAATGGCCCTGGAGACTCAGAGGCTCCGATTTGGCCTCCGTTGAATATCTCTTCTATACGAATTGATACTTTAAGCAGAATGAAGTCTGTGCTTTTACAGACAACAGTGCCCATCAAGTCATCAAAAGAGACGTATGATCTCCAAGTTGCAAGGATAACTGCAGAGATACATACACTTTTATCAACAAATTGCCCTGTGCATTTCATAGAAATGTTAAGCCAAATCCTAAATATGTCAGATGCCAGTGGTATCTCGTATGTATTTAAGACAATTTTTTCAGGACTGTTAACACCCTTCAAAGCAGTCCTGGGCATCTTTCCCAATTTTTTCCATTCGGTCTTTGGCGGCCTACCACTACTTTTGGGACTCGTAGCAGGGATTTTATTTTTGACCCTTCTGCTCCGATATGGCAAGCCAAAACGCAGACATGACTCCAGCGACAATGGAAGAAACGATCCTAGCAATACGCTTTCGGGACCGCATAACTAAAGTTCTTGGATTAGCCCGGCTAAGAGATCTGAACATGACCTGGTTTCTTTCATTCAAACCTATATGGCAGACCTGCATCTTACCTGTGCTTCGATGTATGCTATGCGGAGAAGAATGCGTGTTAGACACCTGTCTTGCACTACAATCAGCAGTACCAATGGATATCAATACTTTGCTAAGTCCTGTTACGGCTCATGCATCGTGTTGTCCCCAGCGGTTACCAATCCTGATGACGGCATTCGTTGAGACTTCTGCGCTTTGATTAGGTGGTGGCAGTGAAGCAAGAAATGAAAGCAACATCACCCAGGTACGACCCTCTGTGAGCATTGCTGATCCTGAAATCGATGATAGCAATCATTCTCACGACTGCCAAGTTACAGCATTATCAAACTTGGTCGAACTGTCACCTGAATATGTAGACCAATTTTTTGCGAGTCTGTCTGAAATGATGTTCTCCCCTGAACAGAAACAATAACTTTTTGGAAAACAATCCGGCACACAGCGTTCCCATGAACTCTGAATTCGGCCTTCGGCTTTGATAAACAAGAGCTACTGAAAAACGTTTGGAGCAATTTTTCCCCCCGCTCATCATGAATTTATTTTTTCAAAAAATTCCAATTTTTTTTCCTTTTTTATGGCACACGTACTTTGCTTAAAGTAGAACTATTCATAAAGAACAGAGCTTCTATTTTTAGTAGATCTAGAGACAAAATATTACCTCAGCCTCTAGCACATTTTACAGCAACTGTATTTATATGTGATTAAATAGTCTCACCCTTCTTTTCTGTATTGAGAGACATTTCATGTGTAATTTTTCGCAAATCGTTCAGTTGATATACATAAGCAATTTTTCTGAATGACCATACTGCTTAAAACGTACAGTACCTATTATCATTTTCATGTATTTCGTATACACCATTTCAAATGCAAAATGTGTTTTGGGGTGGGTTGGAATACACATACATCTTTATTGCTTAAGTTTTTAGTAATTGATGGACATAAAACCGTGGAGTGGGTGATTATCTAGGAACCCGATCAATATTGTGACCTTATGCCCCTATACGGCTATAATCAATACATATCCCTATAATGGCATAATATTCAGAGCCATATTTTCAGTAAATCTCCTCTGCAGTCCATGACACAGCAGAAGCTACTTCCTTAGATTCCTAGAAAGCACACCGAGTTCTTTCGACACACCAAACCCCCAGCAACCTGGGAAAGCCCCGCTTGCTTTGTTTTGATTTGTAATAGAACTCCTGCGAGCACTGTACAAACGACCAGTTCTTAGTGACATCTTTATTGACGTCTTATGTCCAAAACTTACGTCAAACTCGGCACCTTTCAGGTATAAATATACCAACGTTGCCTTAAGCAAATACACAGTGGTGAATTCTGGAGCAGAATAGCTGTCCCCTTGCAGAGAGACCAGCAGACGAGAGAGGCCCATGGGCGCTGCCCCTCCTCTTAGACGCGCTGAGAAAGACGCTGTCTTTTCTCCTGTCGAGAAAATCCAGCTCCGCCGTTTCCAGCCTACCCTTGCGGGTGACTGGGATATCGGGTCCTGAGAGGGAGATACCAGACCTCCTACATTCTATTCCAAAGGTTACAGTGCTGACTAAACCCTTAGAGAGAATTCTTGGATCAGACTCTTGGCAAAACCAACTTAACTTAGGCTTAGGTCAGGTACACCAATGTATATATGAATGTATATATTGTATATATTTTATTCATTTTAACTATCTTATGGCTAAGAAACCATATCAATGCTTTTACAGTATTATTTCATAATACTCCTTTTACTGTACGTAATTTACTTCATATTGAGTATTGCAATTGTGGCAATCCATTTCTCTTGCATGAGAAGGAAGTCTGTTCAATTAATCATACCCTTTAGTGAAAACGCCCGTCTCTCTCTTCTCTGCACTCTGGTGAAACTAAGAACGCACGTCTGACTGAGTGAAATAATTGTCTATTGTTTTCACACGACTCTAGAGATTTACTCTTATTCTGGGGAGCAAAGTTGTCATGTTTATGCGGTTGTCGGAAGCTGAATCCCTTCTTGTCTGAGCCAGGGAAGCTGATCACTTCCTATTCAGTCAAGAAAGTTTCCAGTGACCTCTGAGCTAGCTGGCGCAAACCTACATTAAGTCTAACATAGTCAGTAGAGACCTAAAAGACCACAGTCCTACATCTACACTGCTGTTTATGTTATTCCAATGCGCAGGGCCCATAGGGAAAATAGGAACTACACTACAATATCCTCATCATATATCTAATTGCCAATGTGAGATGCCAACTAGAGGTCATGATATTTGAAGTGGTAGACTAAATCTACTGCATGTGGCACATCTCTTCAGTTATCCCCTGATTGTTCAGTTGGTTATGGGTGGTTTGTTTATTTGGATTTGTATGCTACTGGACGATGGACAATCACCCATTGCAGTTTTGTCTTATGTGAGTGCAAAAGTGTCCAGTAGTATGAAGGAATTATTTTGCATCCTATATTAACTGCAAGTAACTTCTAGACTTATGGTATTAATGTGGGAGAGCAAGATTTTATATCTTATTGTAGTTGCATTTATACAGCATTTACTACCCTTGCCTAGCACTAACATGCTTTACTGCAGGCAGCATGCACCTCTAGAACCCAAGTTTAGTGTTTTTTCCAGTAGTTTGTTGGTTATTGGGATTAGCCTGGTGGTCTTGGGAAGACCATTCCATGCATTTACTCCAGTTTCTATGTGGTAGAGTAAATTAATAGGAGTTAAGGTTGACCTTTAGTGAGAGAGGTCGTATGTGAATTCATGCACATGGTTTGAGGTATTAGATAGATGAGCAAAAGGGGAAAAGTTAAGAGGTTGTGATCTCTGAAATGTTACGTGGACATTTGCAGGAATATATTAATAAGGGATTAAGGCAAACAAACATGTGACTTAGTCTAAACTGTGTTCACGAAGAGGAGGCAAGCAGAAGGGCGTGATTTGAAAGAAAAGGAGAGACAGCAATTGGAATGTTCTCATATCCTTACAGTGACAAGGCCCTGAAAGATACTTTCGCTTTGGCTGGCCTAGCTATCCTATGTAGAAAACCAGAGTACAAGTTAAAATGCTAATACAGTATCTCCCAAATGGGACCAGCTAGAAAATAATGAAACCACAATTCCTAATAGTCATCCAATCAACAGTGAAGTCACATTTTTAATAAATATTAAGGAAACGTAACTTTTAGAAAGTTATCCATTACATGGCCGAGCTGTCAGAATGCTAATTAGCATATTCTTTAAGCATGTAAGTAGATGTAAAAGAGGTGTGAAATACATCACAGTAGCTAACAATAGGCTGACCCGTATCGGCAGAGATGACTCATCTGAACTCCACAAAATATTCAGAGTGGGGGCTGTGGGCATCCTGTTCACACGGCCCTGTCCAATCCTGCTTGACAGGCCTGTTGAGCCACACGTAACACTTGTGGGACACCTGAAAGGGAATGAACAAGATACCAAGATAATTCTTTGTAATTAACTGTCTGATTGCTGAAAGACCCTGCCTTTCCTACCAGACTTCTGTCTCTGGTTTTATTGTGGATATAGTGCCTCCTTCAAACTGGATATAATGTTACAAATAGGAGGACCATGGATTTTCTTTATGACTCTCCCACTCAAAGCCCCGGCCCTCAGAGCCCAAGTTTAGAGTGACCAAAGACTTTCATTGTCTTGAAAATGCCTTTAGTTCTTGGCGGAATCGCGGCATGAAGGAACCCCATATCCGGAGGCTCTGAGTCGACATAAAATAATTCTTGAACCTACAAAACAGAATTCTATTGAGTCTGCTCATCTGCACCGCATTTCATATAACCCCGGAAATACATAAGTGACACCCGGTCACATTCTGACACAATTGGGTTTCTTGTTATTTCACAGTGACGCTCAATCCAGCAGTTATCTACTGCCCATTAGGCACACAGCAAAATTTTATTGAAAAACAGTGAGGATTCAAAAATGTCATCTACCTCTGATGTACCGACAACGTCTTTTTTACCTTTCATCAAGGTTTGCATTGTCTTCGTTGACCGTTCTACGCAACTGGCCCCTCATATACCACCACAAATAGATTCATCAACTGTCTTCACTGTGGCCCTCTTATTTATTTATTTATTTATTTATTTCAATTTATATAGCGCATTATCACCCCAGGGTCTCTAAGCGCTTGTACAAAAAGAAAAAACAGCTCTACAAAAACAGGTGGCAGACTTACAACACCCCTCATGCTTCTCGGAAGAGTATGGTTTTTAGCAAACGGCGAAATGGCAAAAGATTTGACTCCTTACGGAGATTTGTTGGTAATTTGTTCCAGGCTGCTGGAAGCAAAGTGGAAAAAGCACGCCTGCCCAAGCTGGACAGGCGGAAACGTGGACTGACCAAGAGAGTGGCTTCAGTGGACCGCAGCACCCTACCAGGGATATAACCGGATAATCTGGATTTAATATATCTGGGTGCATTACCGTAGAGGGCCTTAAATGTAATGCACAGTCCTTTTAACAGTGCCCTCTGTCTAACAGGGAGCCAATGCAACTGACGCAGGAGCGGTGAAGCATGCGTTTTCCTAGGCTTCTTAAAAATCAGTCTCGCTGCATCGTTCATTACTGTCTGTAGCCTCGCAAGTTGCCGCTGAGGCAGCCCTATATACAGCGCATTGCTGTAGTCCAATCGTCCCGAAATCATAGCTGAAACAGCACTTCTCAGCGTAGAGAACGGCAGCAGTTGAGAGATCTTGCGAAGCTGTCTCAGAAGGCCAACACATGTGCCTACCACCACTGACACCTGTTTCTTCATAGACAGGTTGCTGTCAATGTGGATGCCCAGGCTTTTCACCACGGTTGCTGGTCTCTGCGTCCTGCCCAACTCCTTGGGCCAAAATCCGTCATTCCAAGGGCTGCCCGAGATGGTAATGGGCAGCACCTCGGTTTTTTCTGGATTAATCTTCAAGGAGTTGGCGGACATCCAATTAACCGTATACATTAGGATGTTATGCAACCTGGTTTGTGCTCCTGGAGAATCCTCTATTTGGATGACGATCTGCGTGTCGTCAGCATAGTTAAAAATCTGACATTCCTGACGAAGGCACTCTTGCTCTGCCGAAATGCATGTAGAATACCACCAGTCATTTAAATTTGTGCCACTTATTTTCCAATTCTAATAGTTTTTTATATATATTGTTAATTCATCATTGTTGAGTAATATGTCATCATGCCAACAATGTTTTTTAACAGTTTTCAGTGTGTCTGTGAGTTTGTATGATGGACATGAAAGTGAATGAATGATTATTACATTTTTCCTAATTATTTAACACTCAATAAAATCTTATTTTGTATTTTTGATAAATAATTTGTTGTCTTTGGTTCTTTTTGACTGTTCACTGTCCACTGATTAACACTCTATTATTGTGTTTTGAATGGTTGCCTTAAATCTGTACATTTATTGAAAATGCCTTGGTATATGACACTTTGAGCCTGTTTGCACAAGACAACCAGGAGCTACTGAGAAAGTGAGTCGGGTTACCCCCAGGAACTTTTACCCCATTGATTAGGGAGTGGCCAGGAGTCACCCCACCCGCTACTGGTGACAAGCATAAATGGGCCACCCCAAAGTATCTTAATCAGAACATTGCTGGAATTGAAAAAAGATACCAGGCGGACTGATTCTGCTGCAATTGGCATCTGTGACTTGTGAGAGAGATCTGAGGAGGTTGCACCCCCTTCCAGTTGAAATCCAAGGAGAGAAAATCTCTAAGGAATATACAACTGATCTCCTGGGTGGCTGTAGCAACAATACAAAGCTGCAGAAGCATTCCTGTGATGGATCCCAGCTGACAAGTGGCAACTGAACTTGGTTTGCATGGATTTTTTAAACGTTTTTTTTTCTATTGCAGCTTGAGCTCATTTTTAAGACCAGAAGAATGAAATCATCAGACCTTCTTTACTGATCTAGTAAATTTCTCCTACTGTGGTATAATTCTGGCTATATTAGCCTTATGTACCCAATGGTAGCATATTACAGTGAGTTATGACTTCCTCTGCAGATATTATTATGCTATGTATAGATTAGATAGTTTAATCATCAAAGGCCCTCGGTAGGGTGAAGGATCTGATGCTCTATGTTTGAATTCTGGTAAAATGGCTTATGCCTCCCACTCTCCTGTAAAAACCTGCATGGCATCTGCAGAACATGCGTGTGAATTTATGGAGGGATAACTCAAACATCAATTCTCCTGATGTTGATAAAGTAAGAGTTTGATAGTAAATTAACAACTGTTCTTAAGCATCTAACAGCAGTTCACGTAGTGTCCTGTGCTATATAAATGGGCAAAATTAGTTTCATTGTAACCCTACAACTAAGTTTTCTCATACTTAGCGGGCACTGAGTGGCAATATTATTTTCTTTACCTGAAGACAGGATAGTACATATCTTGCAGGTATTTTTCTAATTGTCCAAGACATTAAGATGTTATTTTATGATGTTATCAGAAATGCATGGGACAGGCACTTAAGTTGAAAGAGCTAACAAAACTATGGTGTAGGAGGCTGGCTTACTATATGGTTCACACTTATTTAAGTAGTGCACCTTGCACTAATCCAGGCAACACTAATGGTGATTTTAGTGATCCTTGATAACCATAGAAAACTATCAGAGTGGTAGCTGTGAACATCCGCCTTCAGGGTTTCTCTTGAAGGGGTGTTAAGCAAATTGTTTTACCGGTTTAATCAAAACTGTAAGTTAGATGAAAAAGACCCCGACAATGTTTATATAGAAATACCTTTGCTTACTACACAACTCTCACTAATAAATTGGTATATCTCCTACCCGGAGATATCAACACAGTACACCAAAATACTTCAAATGCAATCAGGTAAGTAGCACAAAATACAGTGGGCTCCAGGGGGAGACCAAACCATACACTAAGAAAGTGGAATGCAGACTGTAAAGGAGAATGGAACTTGGACCAGAAGACTCAGAAGAGCCAGGGACACAAAGAACCACCCAAGGTAAGTAGCCAGGATGTAGGAAGGGGGAGGCTCTAGTTGGCGCAGTGCAACACTAGCGACAAGCAGGGACTCTCTCTTCCTCGTCAGGGCTGAGGGTTACCTTCCAGACAACCTCTGCTTACCCTCTAGGTAGTGTGGCTTAAGCAGTCGTAGGCTAATCTTTGGGGCACATAGGGTTAAACACTTGCAATAATACACCTTTACAACCAACCCATCACACAACGAGACCAGACTGTATTCTGTAAAAATATATATCTTTATATAGATTTTAAGCAGGCTTGGGAATACAGTCAACGTACTTTATGATAACGGTTGCAAGTTTACTCAGTTCAGGTTACCACAGTTCTTATGCAGTTCTCTTGAGGCCCGTAGGCCGGTGTTAACCAAAGTTCTTGTGGAGCCGGCGGCTTCCAGGGGATCTGTCCCACGTCGCGTTGCCTTCCCGGGGTCGCTGATCGTTGCGGCTCTTCAGCCGAGCAGGTCACTGGTCATCCGGGGCAGCGGTGTTCTGTGGCGGCAGGGTCCTCTCCTCGTCGTCCGCTCCGACCCTGGAGGCGGCGGCTGTGCGGCGGTGGCAAGTGGCAGTACGGTCCCCAAGTGCAGGACGTACCCAGCCAAGTGCCGGTGCAGCTGTGGGCTCACAGCTGGGCTGTCGGGCAGGCTACCGGCCTTGCGGATTCTCACAGGGCAACTGTCCGTCTTTGCAGGTGAGTGGCTGCTCGTTATGCAGTCACCTCGAGAGCTCGGACCGGACGGGTCCTCCTTCGCTTTGCTCTCGGGCTCCCGGTGCAGTTGCGGTCACGGTGTTCGGGCCAGCGGCGGCTGGTCCTTACTTTGCTTCCGCTGTTGCTTTGGGCCCCGGTCACGGTGGTCAGGTGGATGTCGTTGCCTTGGAGGAGATTCCTCCGTCGGTGCTGCAGCGATGGTCAGCACCCGCAGTCGCTTTCTTCCAAGGGGGTAGCGTCCACTGGTCCTGGGACGCTGGTCAGGGGGCAAGTTCAGTTGCAAGCCCTTGGAGATCTCTTTAGCAGAGTTTGGCACAAGTAAAGCAAAAGTCTTTTCGTAGTCTTTTCTTCTTCCTCTCCTTCAGCAGCAAGGCACCCGACACAGGCAAGAGTCAGCACCCTTCCTTGTCTCTCACGGTCCTTCTCGTAGGGCAGAGTCCTTCTGTGGCCCAAACCGGATCTAATTTTCAAGGAGCAGGGCTCCTTCTTTTATAGGCCAATTCTTTTGTTCTCGCAGGCCAGGGGGGCCTTTGCATAGCCACTCTCAGTCTTTGAGTACCCCGGTGGGTGTACTCCGGCTTCTGCTTTCAGTGTGAGGGGCAGGCGCATCAGACGCCCCACAGGAGGTGGAGCCAGCATTGTCCGGACAGGGGTGGCCAGAGTACCTTGTTGATGGGGGCTTCGCCTTTCCTGGGCCAGGCGTCGGCAGAGTCATCCGCCGCTCCCCAGGAGGGTGGAGCCAGCATTGTGGTGGTCGAGCACAGCTACAGTTCGAGTCAAGAGGCACTCCTACCTCCCCCTAAGGTGTAATCTGCGCATTTACCACCTGTCATCCCTCCAGCCCTGTCACTCACACATCCCAGACAGTCAGATACACATACCAGCAGAGGCGGGCTGAAATGGTTAAGCAAGCAAATGCTAACTTTCTAAAAGTAGCATTTGCAAACCCAGGATACTAAAATAAACTTGACTACAAGAAATATTTTATCATCCTGAGTTCAGGCATACTAAACATGACTCGCTACCATGCTCCTTGAGTCTGCGGGGATTATAGGGTGTAATAACCCTCGCAGCTCAGTCTGGCCTAATGGAGCAGGTAGCCTTCAATAGTGAAATACGGTCTTGGTTGTAAGTCACTACTAGGACATGCCACGCACATCAGGGCTTGTCCTACCTTACACCTACAACGCACCCTGCCCGCAGGCTTACCATAGGGGTGACTAATATGTAGTCAAGGGAAGGGTCGGTGCTGGCAAGTGGGGACACTTGCCCAGCTAGCGTGACAGTACGAGACCGCACGCAGGTTCTGCGGTCGCAGTTCCCAGACACATCTTTACGGCTGCTTCGGTGGGTGGCGCAACCAGCGCTGCAGGCCCACCAGCAGTATTGGCATCTACAAGCCCCGGCACTCTCTTGTGCACTTTACTAGGGACTAACAGTAAATCCAAAGAACCAATCATGGATACCAATCGCATGAACAATTTACAGTAGGGAGCACTTGCACTGCGGCACGGATCAGCCGTGGCGCAGTGCCCTGAGTATCGGAAAACCAGCAAAACATCGGAGGCACATCAGCAAAAAGTGGAAGGGAGACTCACGCCAAGGTGCCAGGTCTAACATGTGTCCCCTCTAGCTGAAATGTGGGGGGAACTACCCTTCCCCAGGGAGTTCCACATCACTAAGGCGGAAAAATCTGGACAGACCGTCAGCGTTGGCGTGATCGGTGCCAGGGCGGTGTTCCACCGTAAAGTCCATACTCTGTAGAGAAATGGACCACCTCAACAGTTTCGTGTTCTCACCCCTCATTTGCATCAGCCATCTGAGGGGCCTGTGGTCCGTCTGAACTCGGAAGTGAGACCCAAACAAGTAGGGTCTTAGCTTCTTCAGGGCCCAGACCACAGCAAATGCTTCACGCTCTATTGCACTCCACCTACTTTCCCGTGGAAGTAACCTCCGACTTATGAAGGCTACGGGTTGGTCAAAGCCCTCCTCAGTCATCTGTGAAAGAACAGCCCCTACACCATGCTCTGAAGCGTCTGTTTGCACTATGAATTCCTTGGAGAAATCAGGAGCCAGGAGCACGGGCGCCGTGCACATGGCAGTCTTCAGGGTGTCAAAAGCCTTCTGACAGGTGTCAGTCCAAATCACATTCCTGGGCTGCTTCTTCGAAGTCAGCTCTGTCAAGGGGGTCACGATCGTGCCATAGCCCTTGACAAACCTCCTGTAATACACAGTGAGCCCCAGGAAGGCTCTCACTGCAGTCTGGGTCTTGGGGGGTTCCCACGCCAGGATGGTTTCGATCTTGGGCTGCAAGGGTGCTACCTTGCCACTCCCAACTTGGTGTCCTAAGTACACCACTGAACCCTGCCCAATCTGGCACTTGCTTGCCTTGATTGTGAGGCCTGCTCTGCGCAGGGCCATCAACACTTCCCAGAGGTGTCGCAGGTGTTCGGGCCAGGTGCCGCTGAACACCGCGATGTCATCCAGGTAGGCGGCACTGAACTCGTCCAGTCCAGCCAACACCTGGTTGACCAATCTCTGAAAGGTGGCAGGGGCATTCTTCATTCCAAATGGCATAACCCGGAACTGGAAATGCCCATCTGGCGTAGAGAATGCCGACCTCTCCTTTGCCCCATCGGTCAAGGCGATCTGCCAGTACCCAGACGTTAAATCAAACGTGCTGAGGAACCGGGCAGCCCCTAGCCGATCAATGAGCTCGTCAGCTCTGGGGATGGGGTGCGCGTCAGTCTTCGTGACTGAATTGAGTCCTCTGTAGTCCACACAGAACCGGAGTTCAGGTGTGGCTCCCGGCGCAGCAGCCTTCGGAACCAAGACCACGGGGCTGGACCAAGGACTGCTGGAAGACTCAACCACCCCGAGGGCAAGCATCTTGGAGACCTCCTCCTTGATGCAGGCCCGGACCCTGTCAGTCACCCTGTAAGCCTTGTGCTTCACAGGTAAGCTGTCTCCAGTGTCCACATCATGGACGCACCAATCTGTGACACTCGGAACCAGGGAAAACAGGTCTGGAAACTGCCCCAGCAACTGGCGGCAGTCCTCCTGTTGTTCGGCGGTCAGGGAGGGTGAGAGGTTAACTCCATCCACTGACCCATCCTTCTCACAGGCCACCAAGAGGTCAGGAAGAGGCTCCGACTCCTCCTCCATTCCGTCATCGGTTGCCAACAACATGCCCACTTCGGACCTTCGCAAGTGGGGCTTGAGGCGGTTGACATGTAGGACCCGCAAAGGGTTCCTGGGTGTCTTCATGTCCACCAAGTATGTCACGGGGCTCTTGCGCTCCACAACCTCAAATGGGTCTGTCCACTTATCTTGAAGGGCACAGGGCTCCACTGGGGCCAGGACATACACCTCTTGTCCAGGCTGAAGCTCGACCAGAGTGGCATTCTGATCGTACCACCGCTTCATTTCCTCCTGGCTCGCTTCCAGATTTGCCTCGGCAAGTTGTCTGAAGCGTCTGGTCTGGTTTCTGAAGGCCAGCATGTAGCTATATACATTCTGGGGAGGTTTCCTGGGAGATTGCTCCCAGCCTTCCTTTACCAAACTCAGCGGTCCTCTCACGGGGTGACCGTACAGTAGTTCAAAGGGGCTGAACCCTAGGGACTTCTGTGGCACCTTGCGATATGCAAAGAGCAGGCATGGTAAGAGGACGTCCCACTTACGCCTCATCGGACCTTCCAGGCCCATGATCATGCCTTTCAGGGTTCGGTTGAATCTTTCAACCAACCCGTTACCTTGGGGATGGTAGGGTGTGGTGAACTTATACGTTACGCCACACTCCTGCCAAAGGGACTTCATATACTTCGATATGAAATTGGTCCCCCTGTCGCTCACCACCTCTAGAGGGAATCCTACTCGAGAGAAAATTCCCATCAGTGCACGCCCCACCACGGAAGCCGTCACTGTCCTCAGAGGGATGGCTTCAGGGTTCCGGGTGGCATGGTCCACCAAGACCAGGATGAACCTGTTGCCCATGGCTGTCTTGGGGTCCAGAGGCCCAACGATGTCAATACCCACTCGCTGGAATGGCGTACCGACCACAGGGAAGGGTTGGAGGGGAGCCTTGTTCTTCCCTCCCGTCTTCCCACTTGCCTGGCAAGTCGGACAGGTTCTGCAATAAGCATCGGAACTCTTGTGCATTTGGGGCCAGTAAAAGTGGGTGACAAGCCTGTCATAGGTCTTGTCCATCCCCAAATGTCCTGCTAAAGGCACATCGTGAGCCAGACCCAGTAGGAAGGCTCTGAACTTCTGAGGTACCACCAGCACACGGGCTGACCCAGGTTCAGCAGCCTTAGGCTCGGAATACAGGAGGTCGTTCTCCCAGTACACATAATGTGTTTTGGCCTGAACACCATTGGCCTGGTCTGCAGCCTGCTGCCGCATACCCACGAGAGAAGGGCATTCTTTCTGCTCCTTGCAGAATTCCTCCCTGGAGGGTCCTCCTTCTTGCTGCCAATGGGTCAGCTCAGGCAGGTCCCCCAGTTCGGCGATCTGTTCCCCTGTAGGCTCCAGGGCATCCCCCTCAAGGTCTGCTTCCTCCTGGACCGTGGGAAATTCAGGAGCCGGTTTCCCGCGCCCCCTGCGCCTTCTCCCTAAGGCCGGTTCCTGGGCCTCTCCTTCAGGCCCCAGGACCTCTCGATCACCCCTACTGGCTGCCATCGACCGGGTGGTCACGCACGCCCAGTCAGGCAGACCCACCATCCGCAGGTGAGTCGTCTTCTCCACCTTTTCCCAAGGGGAGTGCTCCAAGTCATTCCCTAGCAAACAGTCAACAGGCATGGTTTTTCTTACACAGACCTGCAGAGTACCAGAGACCCCCCCCCACTCGAAGGGAACTTGAGCCATCGGACACTGACTCTCTGAATTATCAGCGTTGATAACCCTACAGTAGACATGGGGTACAACCTGCTCTTGAGACACCAGGTGCTGCCTCACTGCAGTCACACTGGCTCCTGTGTCTCTAAGAGCCTCAGCTTCCTTACCATTGATGATCACCACCTGCCCATATTTCTTAGTGTTAGAGGGCAAGTAGTTTGTAGGGATCATCTCACTGTCTCCTAGTGAGACTAGGGTCATGTGAACGGGATCTCCACCCCCCGGGACCATCAATTCTTCTCCCAGGTGAACGCTAGTCACTTGTCGGGGCGGAGCACCAGTGGGTGCGGGTTTTCCAAACAGGCGACACTTGGGGTCACTGGATATGTGCCCAGGCTCGCCACATTTGAAACAATTGAAGGGCCCCTTTGGGACAGGTTTACCTGTCGGGGCCCCATTCTGCTTCGGAGGTGGGGGAGGCTGAGAACCCTGCTGCGGGCTCCCTTGGGAACTACTTTGGGGGCCTTTTTGGAACCCTTTCTGTTTTCCCCCTTTGTCCCCCCCACTCTTCTGCTGGGGACCCTGCCCACTCTTGGCGGAGTCTCCCACGGGACCCTTGTGGACCCTGGTGCTGAGCCAGCGGTCCGCCTCCTCAGCAAGCTTCCTCGGGTTGGACAGCTTGCTATCGATCAGGTGTTGGCGTAACTCAGGAAAACAGTGATCAGACAAGTGCTCCCATGCAATTAAATCAAAGAGACCTTGAAAATCATTAACTTTGTTACCTTTTACCCAACCATCCAGTGCTCTGCAAAAGTAAGTCACATACTCCACATACGTATTCCCAGGCCGCTTAGTACACCCCCTAAACTTCTGTCTATACATCTCAGGGGTAAGCCCGTACCTGTTCATTAAAGCTTCTTTCATGTGGGCATAGGATCTCTGATTTTCAACGGGCAAATCTAGCAAGGTATCTCTCCCTTCGCTAAGGAACCTTCCCCACAACCCCGCTCCCCAATCCTTGTCAGGGACCCGGTGGGAGGACATGGCTACCTCGTATGCCCTAAACCACTGTCCTATGTCATCCCCCTTAAAGAACTCCTTAACTACGTCCTTCGGGATGTGCACTCTTGACTCTACCTGCACTGGCGATGCGCTGCCACCAGAGGGAGGACGATCCAAGTCTCTCTCCTTGAGACTTATCTCCCTCATTTTTATTTCGTAATCCATCTGGTGCTTTCGCTCTTCCAGCGCCATTCTTTTCGTTTCAAGCTCCAGCTGGATTTTCAATTCTGCCAGCTTTCTTTCGTGATTCCTTGTTTCCTTCCTGTCCGCCAGCTCCTCTGGCGACAGGCCTTTACCAAAGCTGTGCTCGCTGTCTTGCCTCTCGAGATCGATCAGATCCCCAAGTGCATTCTGCTCCGTCGTTGCATTCTGCTCGGCGAGGGCGTCTTGATCCTCCGGGGTCTTTCTGGACTCCACCCAGGCTTTCAGGGCCTTGTAGAGCTCCGGCTTGTTTTTGCAGCCAGCGTGCGGAACCTTGAGTTTCCTACAGAAAAACTTCAGCTCCGTCTTTGAGTATTTGTCCAGCTTTGTGGCGTCCCGCTCTACCTCCAACACCTCGGAGGTCGTGGACTCCGCTCCATCCAGGCTCTTTGTGCCCGGCATGGTTCCTGCACTCGGAATCTTCTTTCGGCAAAATTCAAAAAGCAAAGTCTGTGGCTAAGTAACTGGACCGTAATCCTTGTGTAGTGGTCAGAAGCTCAGGTATAGATATCGCAAGTGTAAATTCGAAATCCTCACCGCTGCGTCCAATGTAGGAAGGGGGAGGCTCTAGTTGGCGCAGTGCAACACTAGCGACAAGCAGGGACTCTCTCTTCCTCGTCAGGGCTGAGGGTTACCTTCCAGACAACCTCTGCTTACCCTCTAGGTAGTGTGGCTTAAGCAGTCGTAGGCTAATCTTTGGGGCACATAGGGTTAAACACTTGCAATAATACACCTTTACAACCAACCCACCACACAACGAGACCAGACTGTATTCTGTAAAAATATATATCTTTATATAGATTTTAAGCAGGCTTGGGAATACAGTCAACGTACTTTATGATAACGGTTGCAAGTTTACTCAGTTCAGGTTACCACAGTTCTTATGCAGTTCTCTTGAGGCCCGTAGGCCGGTGTTAACCAAAGTTCTTGTGGAGCCGGCGGCTTCCAGGGGATCTGTCCCACGTCGCGTTGCCTTCCCGGGGTCGCTGATCGTTGCGGCTCTTCAGCCGAGCAGGTCACTGGTCATCCGGGGCAGCGGGGTTCTGTGGCGGCAGGGTCCTCTCCTCGTCGTCCGCTCCGACCCTGGAGGCGGCGGCTGTGCGGCGGTGGCAAGTGGCAGTACGGTCCCCAAGTGCAGGACGTACCCAGCCAAGTGCCGGTGCAGCTGTGGGCTCACAGCTGGGCTGTCGGGCAGGCTACCGGCCTTGCGGATTCTCACAGGGCAACTGTCCGTCTTTGCAGGTGAGTGGCTGCTCGTTATGCAGTCACCTCGAGAGCTCGGACCGGACGGGTCCTCCTTCGCTTTGCTCTCGGGCTCCCGGTGCAGTTGCAGTCACGGTGTTCGGGCCAGCGGCGGCTGGTCCTTACTTTGCTTCCGCTGTTGCTTTGGGCCCCGGTCACGGTGGTCAGGTGGATGTCGTTGCCTTGGAGGAGATTCCTCCGTCGGTGCTGCGGCGATGGTCAGCACCCGCAGTCGCTTTCTTCCAAGGGGGTAGCGTCCACTGGTCCTGGGACGCTGGTCAGGGGGCAAGTTCAGTTGCAAGCCCTTGGAGATCTCTTTAGCAGAGTTTGGCACAAGTAAAGCAAAAGTCTTTTCGTAGTCTTTTCTTCTTCCTCTCCTTCAGCAGCAAGGCACCCGACACAGGCAAGAGTCAGCACCCTTCCTTGTCTCTCACGGTCCTTCTCGTAGGGCAGAGTCCTTCTGTGGCCCAAACCGGATCTAATTTTCAAGGAGCAGGGCTCCTTCTTTTATAGGCCAATTCTTTTGTTCTCGCAGGCCAGGGGGGCCTTTGCATAGCCACTCTCAGTCTTTGAGTACCCCGGTGGGTGTACTCCGGCTTCTGCTTTCAGTGTGAGGGGCAGGCGCATCAGACGCCCCACAGGAGGTGGAGCCAGCATTGTCCGGACAGGGGTGGCCAGAGTACCTTGTTGATGGGGGCTTCGCCCTTCCTGGGCCAGGCGTCGGCAGAGTCATCCGCCGCTCCCCAGGAGGGTGGAGCCAGCATTGTGGTGGTCGAGCACAGCTACAGTTCGAGTCAAGAGGCACTCCTACCTCCCCCTAAGGTGTAATCTGCGCATTCACCACCTGTCATCCCTCCAGCCCTGTCACTCACACATCCCAGACAGTCAGATACACATACCAGCAGAGGCGGGCTGAAATGGTTAAGCAAGCAAATGCTAACTTTCTAAAAGTAGCATTTGCAAACCCAGGATACTAAAATAAACTTGACTACAAGAAATATTTTATCATCCTGAGTTCAGGCATACTAAACATGACTCGCTACCATGCTCCTTGAGTCTGCGGGGATTATAGGGTGTAATAACCCTCGCAGCTCAGTCTGGCCTAATGGAGCAGGTAGCCTTCAATAGTGAAATACGGTCTTGGTTGTAAGTCACTACTAGGACATGCCACGCACATCAGGGCTTGTCCTACCTTACACCTACAACGCACCCTCCCCGCAGGCTTACCATAGGGGTGACTAATATGTAGTCAAGGGAAGGGTCGGTGCTGGCAAGTGGGGACACTTGCCCAGCTAGCGTGACAGTACGAGACCGCACGCGGGTTCTGCGGTCGCAGTTCCCAGACACATCTTTACGGCTGCTTCGGTGGGTGGCGCAACCAGCGCTGCAGGCCCACCAGCAGTATTGGCATCTACAAGCCCCGGCACTCTCTTGTGCACTTTACTAGGGACTAACAGTAAATCCAAAGAACCAATCATGGATACCAATCGCATGTACAATTTACAGTAGGGAGCACTTGCACTGCGGCACGGATCAGCCGTGGCGCAGTGCCCTGAGTATCGGAAAACCAGCAAAACATCGGAGGCACATCAGCAAAAAGTGGAAGGGAGACTCACGCCAAGGTGCCAGGTCTAACACAGGAACACACAGAGGCTGTGTGCAGAGTGGAAACACACCTGCGTGCCAAATGTAAGTCAAAGGAGAAGTCGTGGTTGCAGTTTTGCAGAAGAAGAACCCTTCCGAGAGGACCCCAAAGAATTCTCTTGAAGGTCGGAGAGCCACCCCACATGTGGTTGCCCAGGGAACCAGGTTACCTACACCAGGAAAGCCAGGTGCATAGGGGTGAAGAGATGTCAGAAATCTTGATAAGGGAAGACTTGGTAGAAAATGCTTTCCAGAGAAGTTCAGTAAGAACTCCGGTGGAATCCAACAGTGGATTCTGAAAGTGTAGTACCTGCAAGCAGAGGCAACAGAGTCTATGCCCCCAGAGTGACCAGGAGGCATGAAGACACAATTTCCACCAATGTCTATAGGTTCGGAAGAGTTGACGGCCACCTTGTCGATGAAGGTTTGAGGACCAAGCAATGCTGATAAAGACCAGGAGCCGTGCACGAGCTGTCCCATGTCACATGTCAGTGAAAAGATGGTTGGTGTCCGGCGGGAGCACCAACAAGCCTTGGTATCCACAACTGGCATGGAGAACGAAGAAGGAGCAATGTTGGGACCAGAAGGTCCAAGGGCCTCACCAACAGCAGGAGAGTCAGAGCAGGCCTGAGCAAGCAGGGGAGCCCACTCAAGCAGTTGAAGACCCCCAGAAGGACCCACAGGCCAAAGGCACAGGAGTCACAAGAGGAATGAAGAATTAAGGCCCACGGTGCAGAGGATGGGGTGAGGATGCTAAGCTTGGAAAGAAGAGATGCTGGAGCTTCTTGTAGCCCGAAGATCTCTGGAGTGCAAAGCCAACAAGCCTTGGCAACGGCAAGTCAATGCAGTGCACATGGGTTCGGTCCCAACGGTTCTGATGAGGGTTACTAGCCTCAACATTGCAGAGAGGATAGACCAGGCCTTGCAGGAGTTGCAGAACCACCACCTGTATTGCTGAGCCTTGGGAAGTCCATGGGATGACAGGATCAGCTGATTGGTCAGATTTGTTGCGCTGCCTGCAGATGCAGGGGAGTGAATCCTTCACTCTAAGGGAGATTACTTCAGGTCTCCTTGATACCCACAGGTCTGGTGAAGATACTGCAAGAAGCACAGACACAGACAACAAAGAAGACTTGCAGAACAGTGAGACCAGGAGTGTCAGTAGTCTTCCTTGGTGCAGTCTTGCATCCAGGCGAACTCCAACGAAGTCCAAGTGTCCAGATGGTCGAAGAGTGATGTGATTTTAGGCTTGAGGTTTATCCCATGACAAATTGGAGGACCCACCGACAGGCAAGCCCTTAAAAACCCAAAGGAAAGGGTTGGGATGACTCTGGGTCCCTCCCAGAAGAGGGGCTGGATAGAGGGGAGGATACACCTATGTCCTTTGTCCAGTTTCATGCCAGATTGGGAGCCAATGGCTACCTGAACTGGATCAAACTGAAGTGTGCAAGAAGGGCACCAAAAGCCTGGTGGTGCTGGCAAGTGCCCCCAGCCCAACCCAACACACTAAGTCCTATCTGGGGGTGGTCACACATCCCTGTGACAGGAAACCTATTGCTCTACCTTCACCTGCTTGAGCTTGGCTCAGCTGCAGGAGGGAAAAATTGTGTCTGTGGTCGGCAGCAGCACTAGCTTTCCGTCAGACCCTGAAAGTCTGTTACCGGGAGTATAGGGGGTACCCCAAGTGAGCCCCCAGTACAAGGGATGATGCTTCCAACACTGGAATCAGTGTTGGGGTATGATTCCATCATGTTTGATACCAACATGACTGGGTTCGGTGCAGCTACTACTTAGTTAGACATCTCTTAATGACTGATGTTCACTATATGTATTAAAATGGCTGACCCCACTTACAACGCCTGAAGAATCGACTTTGAAGTTTGTAGGAGTGTCCTGCTCCTGCAGGGGCAACCTCACACTTATAACGAAGCACCCTGCCCTCAGGACTAAAGAGCCTTCCATAGGGGTGACATAGGTTTTAAGTGCAATGACCTCAAATATAAGGAAACATATAGCTGTTGTGAGTGGTGCAAGAACCAACTCACGCAGGCTGCAGTGGCAGGCCTATAGTAATAGTTTAAGTGGACTCCCATGGGTGGCACAAAACATGCTGCAGACTATGGGAGACCCCTGATGTACCTATGCCCTGGATCCCTTAGTGCCATATACTAGGGACTTACAAAGGTACACCAGAAGCCAAATGCCAATGCAAAAGTGCTTACCAGGGTCAATTTAGGGAGAAAGCAAAGTGACTGGGGTCTTGATTAGCAGGATCCCAGTCAGACTAGGTCAAAAACACACCGAGACAAGACAAAACGTGGGGATAACCATGATACCTTCCTATATATGGCATTTGGTTTCTATAGTGCATAACATTAAACTTTAACACAATACTATTTAGCTCAACTTACAAGTTTAATTTGGGATCACCAATACATTCAGGTTTTCATTTATTTTTCTCTTTGGTGTATTATGGTATGTACATTTACACTTGAGAAAGACTTCCAAATGAACATTAAGAGAAAATAGAGACCACAATATGCCAGAAACATACTGTCTCCTGTGCAATAGCCTGGGGAACCATTATCTCTGTTATAATCTCTTCCTTCTACGGGGCACCACTTGGTCACCAGGAACATCAAGATGAATCAATTCTCAGAAGAAACTCAACTCTACCTCTAAAACCTCCTCAGGCAAGAATATTCATTGACTCAAAAGCGTCATTGAGTGAAACCACATTTGGATCTGAAGTACATACCTAAGCCGAAAGACTGAATGACCTTGTTCACCAAAAGCTCCAAACAACCACTGGTTCAGGTCTGGCTATCTGACTTTAACCTTGACAGTTTAGCCTTCAGCTGACAACAGGTGCAAAACCACTTTGACTCACCTTGAAAGCAATCATCTCCACAAAGACTGCACTGTGCAAGTTCTCCCTCCTGAAAAAAGTGAAACTCCTCTATCCAGAAGTCAACGTTTGCACAACAGTGCCATACTTAGTCGTCTCCCACCAGGATAGAGGCAACTGTCTACTCAGCAGCCTCCATAACACCAATTTGGCAACCTGAACTACATTCTGCATACTGCAGGAATCTTACACATGCCTCAGGGGATTGAAGAAATGTGCCCATATCACCCCTGTGTGAAGGATGTGTTCGGTCTCCTCCCTCCAAGTCTGCATCATTATCAATGCCAGCTACAAATCATCTACAAACCCTTCAGGAACTACACCCTCACAAACTTATTCATGAAACTAAAAATATGTCACTTACAACACCATAGCATGAGGCAGGAAATTTCCATACTGGAGATGAGGATATACAGAAGGAAACAAAAACAGAAGGCAGTCCTTAACCAACTACTCACCCTGGCCCTAGTACAACATTAGACCTACTCTGTACCTCCTGCAATTCAGAAAGAAAACGAAGACACATCTGTTGAAGACGCCTTAGTCCTCCTCAAGATAGGAACCATGAATACATCTGGCTTTCCATATTGTAAACAATTGTGAATCGTACCCTGTTGTTCAGCCCACCCTCCTTTGCTTGCAAGTTGAGTTCATACTCTACATAATTCAAAAAGAAATATAACGTATTTATGCATTTACGTCAAATTACCATTAAAACGTGCATGTAATTGTGCTACACTCTATGGTAAATTAAATCAAACACATTTTGGATGTGTTATCTAGTATGTACTGTGACACGTATGGAATAATTCGTATATTAGCATGCTAACTGTAAACTTACATCCTTTACTTACATTTTTATACACCATCACTCAAACCAACAGAGGAAGAGAGCATTCGAGTTACTTATTTTGACAAAGTTACCACATTGTTATGGTATCTTATTTTATTGGCATTTGTATAACGCGTAATCAGCCATTAGCACACCAATTAGCACACCCTTCTGTGCTCTGTTGGCAGGGTAGGAGGCTTTTCTACATAGTTCTGAGGTTTCCAGTAAGGTTGGAATCCGAGTTCTCCTGTGATGAACTCTTTGGGTATGGGGCTGTAATACTTCTCTATTATGGGTAGTGAGGCCTTTCAGTGAACTCTAGCTCTTTAGTTTAAGTGTCCGAGAGCTTTTCAAAATTTGGTATCTAAGGAACCAAGTGGAAGGGTGGGAAGAGTTCAGTTAGATTATTACTGCAAATCAAAGGGGGGCAGAAAAGCTGTGCATAGAGGCTTAAAAAAGCTGAGATAAGCGTATTTTGCCTTCTTGGCACGATTAGCTGACCTACCTAACAGGGCAAGTCTCACTACTGAAGCTCTTGTAAGGACAAAGATCAAGGTAGACCCATGCTGAAGCAATGCCTTCCCTGTGAGACAGTCATGGTACTGCACCTTCACCTGCTGTTGCTTTGGTGGTAGGTGCTCCACTTCCCTTCGACGTGAATGAGCCCAGATAGTCTGGGGGAAACGGACTGAACAACGTGGGCAGAGCCACGCGTGCTGTTCCAACGCAAGCGCAACCACTCTTCCCTTAACCACACATACGCGTGGTTAAGGCAATGCACGGTCTAGATGCTAGAATGGGCGGGCCCAGGAACAGGAAGGATCTAGAGAGGAATCACACTTGCCTTTACCACACAATTTCATGGTAAATGCATGACTGGTATAGGGGTGTGTGGTAAAGATCACACCAATGTGCCAACTGCCTTTAGCACTAACAACCTCAGAGGAGCAGATAGATCACAGAGTTAGGAATCAACATTGATTTTGTGGTCACTAAGGAAGAGGCCTGCAAACTGGAACCCATGATCCACTCTATGGGCCGTGATGCCAGTGGCATCATCTGCGAGCACCCATTAAACGACACCGGACACTGCTGCTTTCTCAAAAATTACCCAGTTTACTTTTGGGTCACAAATATAGACAGCGGATGTGATGTTTTTCAATGTAAATGAGAAAATGCTAGTTTTTTTCACCATTAAAAGAACACATGCAGTGTTGCAATTGTGACAAGTACATCTGTGAGGGGGCACTCGAGTTCTATATCGTTGTCCGTCAGTCTTCAGCATATTGGAAAAAGCTGCCAGAGACTCATTGGATTACATTGTACTCATGGCATGTTCTACTCACACCACTGACTGTCAAGTTGAACTGATGGGTCATTTCAGGTGCCTAGCACTGTTCATTGCACTTTCTGCTGCATCGGTATATTCCACATGTGCACATTCCTGCACCACACAAAGATTGTTTCTGGTGCACCTTAGAAGCTCTTTGCAGGAGATTTTCTAGCGCTACGTAATGTAAATTGTAAATGTAAATGTAATGTAAGTGAAACATGCTAACAGCTAGGTCAAGTGAAATGTGCTTACTATTGTAAGATTCAAGTATGAAGTATGAAAGTGCAGCTTAAAAACCTTTGATTGTGTTCTTGAGGTTATAGATACCCAGATGACCTCTTGCTGTAGAGTTCTTCACCACTAAGATTGAATAAAAGAGAAGGCCAGAAACAATCTCTTTGAAAATATAACTTCAGTTGTAAAGGGCCAACACCACTTTCTGATGAACTCTCGTTAACCTACCATGACCAGGATTGCGATATAAGTTTGGCTGGTTGATACAAATAGCCTTTACTGCTTTGTGTAACATACCTCCCTTTCTCCATAAATTTGCTCCCCTCGTGTGTTCTTCTACATCATGCCTCATATTCGGTTCTCTCTACTTGTACTGTTCTGCACTCCGCTCAAATGACCTTTTGACAACGCGCTTCCTGTGCTCCACTCTGCCTCTGTCAACTGTACCTCCGACTGCTGACCAATGTTAATTATTCACCAACAACCTTAAGTGGCTGTGGCTTGTGATTCCTCCCGTCTCCATCTAGTCCAGATGTGGAATGGTGGATTTACGATCAATCAATCAATCAATCAATCAAACAATCAATCAGTAATCTTATAAAGTGAGGGTCTCAAGGCCTGAGTGGGGGGAGAGAGGGCTGCGGTTCAATTGAAGAGCCAGGTGTTGAGGTCCTTCCTGAATTGCAGCAGCGATCGTGATTGCCAGAGGTGCAGAGGCAGGGAATTCCAGGTCTTTGCAGCAAGGTAGGATAAGGATCTTCCTTCAGCTGAGGTCTTGCAGATCCGTGGGATGGTGCTCAGGGCCAGTTGGGTGGAGCGGATATGCCTGGTGGGAGTGTAGAAGGAGAGGCAGTGGTTTAGTTATGCAGATCTGGCGCTGTGGAGGGCTTTGTAGGCGTGTGTGAGATGCTTGAAGGTGATTTGTTTTTTGATTTGTAGCCAGTGAAGGTATCTCAGGTGGCCGGTGGCCGATGGCGTGGATGCGGCGTGGGATGTTCAGGATGAGTCTGGCGGAGGCATTCAGGATGATCTGCAGTATTTTTGGGAGTTTCAGGGTGGTGCCAGTGTAGAGTGCTTTGCTGTAGTCGAGTCTGCTAATGATAAGCGCGTGGGTGACCATTTTCCTGAACTCAGTGGAGATCCACTTGAAGGCCTTATGGAGGAGTCAGAGCCTGTGGAAGCAGGAGGACGAAACAGGGTTGATTTGGTGGTTAATTGAAAGCGAGGAGTCCAGGATGAGGCCGATGTTTCTTGTGTGGTCCGTGGGTATGGAGGGATCCCGAGCGCTGCGGGCAACCAAGAGTCATCCCAGGCAGCGGGGGAGGAGCCCAGGATGAAGACTTTGGTCTTGTCAGAGTTAAGCTTGAGGCAGCTCTCCTTCATCCAGTTGGCGCCTACCTTCATCCTATTGTGGAAGTTCCTCCTGGCGGCTGTGGGTTCGTCTGTGAGGGAGAGAATTGACTTGGTGTCCTTGGCATAGGAGATGATGACGATGGCTGCAAGCGCTGCCATGTAGATGTTGAAGAGGGTGGGGCTCAGGAAGGATCCCTGAGGCACTTCACAGCTGATCTCTGTGGGTTCTGAGTTGAATGGTGGAAGTCTGACTCTCTGCATTCAGTCCATGAGGTAGGGGTGGATTAATTTTAGGGCTTTGTCGTAGATGCTGGTGTTGTGGAGTCTTGCGCAGAGGGTGTGGACAGAGACGTTGTTGAAGGCCCTGAGAGGGCAACAAAGATGAGGGCAGCAGTTTTGCCTTGTCCGAGGAGGGTGTAGAAGTCGTCTTTAGCAGCAAGGAGAGCGGTCTCTGTGCTGTGGTTGCTTCTGAAGCCCGATTGGGAGAGGTCCGGGATTTTGTTCAATTCAATGAAATCAAAGAGTTGAGCGTTTATGGCTTTCTCAATGGCTGTGACTGGGAAGGGGAGCAGAGAGATTGGTCTGCAGTTTTTGTCGGGTCCGCAGAAGGTTTTGTCATCAGGGGGTTCATCTTTGCAAGCTTCCAGTCTTCCAGGAGGGTTGTTGACCTGATGGAGCAGTTTATGGTGCAGCAGAGTTCAAGTGCGATGGTTGTGCCAGCTGTGTTGAATATGAGGTGAGGGCAGGGATCCGAGGGGGCTCTGGAGTGGATGCTCTCCATGATCCTGAGGGTGTTGTCAGAGATGAGAGTAGTCCAGTTGGTCAATGTCAGCTGGGGGCTAGAGCCATTGGGTGCGGTGGTTGCAGGTGGGTGAGTCTTGGGTTATGAAGCTTTCGTTGCTCTCCTTGATCTTGCGGTGGAAGAAGGTGACGAGGTTGTCACTGATGTATTGAGACGGGGGATGCCTGCTGTCCCTGTCCTGGGTTTTGTGAATTCTTTGACCATGATGAAGAGTTCTTTGCTGTTGTGTGCATTGACGATGATGCATTCCTTGATTGCTGCTTTCTTTGTTGTTCTGATGAGGCAGTGATGTGCAGTGACAGCGGATTTGAAGGCTGCATGGTCAGCTGTGATCTTGCTGGGCCTCCATCTTTTCCTGAGCCGCCTGCAGGTGCTCCTGTACTCTTGGAGGGTGGGGGGAACCGGTTGGCATTCTTGGAGGGCTCTTTGGGTTTCCTGAATGGGGCCAACGTGTTAGTGCAGCCGGAGATCCAGTGGTGGTGGTTGCATGTGGAGGTGTTGACGTCCCTGGATGTCTGTGGTGGGGTCTTGCAGTGGGAGGTGGTGAACTGGTCTTCGGTGACCTTGTTCCAGCCTCTGAGAGTATTGCGGTGGGCGTGCTGGCGTACAGTGGGTTTGGTGAAGGAGAAGTGTAGGCAGTGGTGGTTGGTCCAGTGTGGCTTGGAGGGGTGGCTGACCGAGCTGTTGTTGCTTGCAGGGAAGATGGGGTCGAGCGTGTGTCCTGCTGAGTGGGTTGGCGTTGTTACCACTTGTTTGAGTCCAATTAGTGTGAGGTTTTCCAGTTGAATTCAGGTTGCCTAAGAGGATGTAGTCCATTGAGGCGAGAGCGTGGGAAGCGATGAAGTCGGTTATGGCTGTGCTGAAGGGGTGTGGGGCCCGGGAGTTCTGTAGACGAGGATGCAGCGGAGGGTAGTATTCAGCTTGGTCTGGATCTGGAAGTGGAGGTGCTCCATGTCGGGTGAGTGGTTGTGAGGTAGAGGGTGTCTTTATGCACGATGGCAATGCCTCCTCCCGGTCAGTTAATCCGGTCCTTGTGGATGATTTTGTATCCGTCGGGATGGTGGTTGTGAAGTCCGGGGCTGAGCTTAGTTCATCCAGGTTTCTGTTAAGAAGGTGACGTCGGGGAAGATGGAGTCGAGTAGGTCCAAGATCTCTACGGCGTGTCTTTTGAGGGAGTGGGTGTTGAGTAGAATGCATCTTATGTGGTCAAGTCCGGTTCTTGATGGTCGTGCAGGCAGTGAGTCTGGCATACAGAGGCCGGCAAAGCTGAAGGTGCATTTGTGACAGGATAAAGGGCCATGGGTGTCGTTCAACGATGCACGTTGGCAGGCGGAGTTGCATCCGGTGTTTAGGGCATGGAGGGTGCTGGCATTGTAGCGGTGGATGGTCCGAGGACCAGGGTCCGTGCCGCTGGGTGCGATCCAGGCAAGGACCGGTGCAGACAGGCTTGCCTTTGGGGCACCAGCGGGGCGCCTGCTGCGCACAGCCGCACAGCAGCCGTGATTAAGTAGAATGAGGGGAAGGCTGGGCAAATGGGAGGAGGGAAAGCAGGAAGTGGGGGAGCGGTGCTGGAGGGGGCAGGGCCACAGGGAAAGAGCAGTGCCAGGGACACAGAGAGAAACAAGTATTTGCAATGCAATAGGTCTCGCATTGCTGAAAGTTTGAGCTATTGGCATTGCTAATAATAATGCAAAAACAGTAGCTCAAACTTTCAGCAATGCTCGATCAATTGCATTGCAAATCTTTTCCTTTATTTTACTATTTTATTCTAAATGCTCGAGCAATCGCCAAACCACAAGGCCACAAGCTAGTAAGAAAAAAGAAAATGCACAAAGCAAGGAAAGGGTGCAGTAGCACAGGCTGTTACTAGGTGTCCCTGTGGGTGCAGTACCTTATGTTGCTAATAGAGGTCTGTTTATAACTCCACAGGGAAACCTAGCAAGAGCCTGTGCTACTGCACCCTTTCCTTGCTTTGTGGATGGGGGAGATGCAGCACCAAAGCTGCAAGCAAAAGAAAGTGTGGTGCTCGTTAAACGGGCACCGCGCCAAAAGTATGCATGACGATGTAAGGGAACCAAAATGAGGAATTCTAAAGCAGGGAGGATGGGAGGTGGTGCTGTAGGGATGGCACTGGAGAGATTAAATGCAGCAATGATGGGAGGGAAGGGGGTAATGCAAGTGAGAGGCAACATATTGCTATTAAAAAGTTCAGTCGTTATGAGCGGTTACAAATGTAGACAAGGCGGGACCAAAGAAGGACTACTAAGCCTATTCATAAATTAAAAGCAACAATAATGCAAGGAGAGTAACAGGAGCCAATTGAAAAGATGGGCGTGAAATGGGCGGAGCTTCTATGCCATATCTCAATTCAGCATGCTTTGTAGCGCATGTGCTGCCCAGGCTCGACTTAAAAATTCACAAAGAGACAAAAAGTTACAAAAGTGAAAGAAAGTGACAAAAAGCAGAAAATTTGAAAGGAAGGTAAAAAGAGATTAGAAGAGAAAAAGGCAGAAAGCAGTGAAATAGAGGGCGGAACAGCAGCAGGGCAGAGATGCTCCTCACTGGACCACCAGGGATGAGACACAGGTGGGTGCGTGCGCGTAGAGAGGACGGCCTCAAGCACACAGACCTGCAAGGGTCATGGGCAGAAGCTACCAGGCAGAGCTGTGCGGAAAGGGAAGCTGTTCACTGACGAGACCTGGAAGTGGTGACTCTAGTTTGTTCTGTACAGCTCTAGGATAGGAATACATGGTTTCTACTTCATTACGTCACAGCACCCCGAACACCACTGTTAGAGATAAAAAGTAAGACCGGGTACAGTACTACTTCCAAAGTAGCTTTGTAATGGGCAAATTGCACCATTCACTGACTCATTCTTTATAGTGTGACTAGAGCCGGCCTTGGCTAAGATAGTGCCCTGGGCGTGGGCAGAGTGAAATTTGGCGCCCTTAATAATGAAAATAATAATAATAGAGAAATTTATAAAGCGCCTGAATACACCAAACGGTGTGTCTGCGTGCTGGACTCTGCATATTCAAGGAAACAAATAGAAGACTAAAGGAACTGCTGCATAAAGTCACCTACATTGAAAGACAGTTGCTGTAGATTCAAGTTTTTAATTTTTTCTGAAATCCATTTCAGAGGAAGAGTTCTTAGAGCCTTCGGGAGAGAGTTCCACAAGTTGGGTACAAGATAGGTAAAGAATATTTCTCCCATTCTGGTCCTATTTGCCTTAGGCACCCTGGCTAAGTTCCCATCAGAGGATCTTAAACTATGAATGGGCACTTATATTTGTACCAAGGAGTGGAGGTAAGTCGGGCCCTGTTTCTTTAGGATTCGTCGGCACATGCATAAGGCTTTAAACTGAATTCCTTTAATCACTGGGAGCCAATGCAAAGAGTTAAGGGCATAAGAGGCTGATGATCTTTTAGGAATGTTTAGGACTAATCTAGCTGCTATAGTCTCTACCCTCTGCAGCGACTTTAGGCTCCCTTTGGGAGCACCTAGACAAAGTACATTCCCATAGTCCAGCTAAGAGGTGATAAGTGCATGGACTATGGTTTTTCTTGATGTTGTGGGGATTAAGGGGCATATGTATGAAGAAACCGTTTTGCGATTCCCCGGGTTCACCGTGAGCCTTGTTTCAGGCCTTGATCTTTGACTGGTCACTAACGCCTTTAAATTGTTTCTTCTTGTATAAGCGAGCAGGGGGTTTTCTTTAAAGATTCCTTTGAAGTCCTCCTCGTTTTGTAATAATTCCCACCGGGTGTTTACAATATGTTTGATTTGTGAAGATTCCGGGTGAAAATTTAGTCACAAATACCATCCTGTCCTCCCTGACCTTAGATTTTCCTTGTAATAGCTCATCCCTCAGAATGCTTTGTATCCTTGCCTCTGCTGTTTCCAACTTGCTTTGTGGAAACCTTTGTTTCTGTTTGTCAATCTCCTGATTGAGATCATACTCTGTTGATGCAATCCGTTTAATTCTTAATAGTTGCGAGTATGGCAAGTTTTGTAACAGGGCTCTCGGATGAAAACTGGTGAACAGTAACGTGTTGTTGCGGTCCATAGGTTTACTTTATTCATCAGCAGAATTGTTTGTCTTTGTAGGTTGGCAAAAACAAGCTTTGTATTTTACCTGCAAGGAGTTTCGCCCTGGCATGACTAACTGTTGGTGTCTAGAGATATTGATAGCAAGCAACACAAGCACAATTCCAGGTATATAAGTGTACATACAAGTCGCAGTGGCAGCATAATCTATGTGGCATATAACATAGATAGCAATGTGGGGGGGGGGGATGGGCAGGCGGTCATAGTTGTAAGGGGATAACTTTATGAACACGCAGAATGAAGGCAGAAGAGTTGGTATACAGGTTGACTGAAAATGGTGTGCTTTGAACAGGGCATTTTTGAATTCAAGATTTCAGGTGATTTCGTTGTTTTTCCTTGATATCGGTATTAGAATCACAGCTACAGGCTGTAGAAGGTCATTGATGTAGGTGAGTGGTTGTGTTTACTTTTGAATGCACTGAGCACATTTTCACTGGTGGTGGTATTTCAACGGTGAAGATATAAATAACAGTGTTTGCCTCTGGACCTCTTTATAGCATGGAATTCAGTCCTGTTTTTGATCGTAAAAACTTGAGAGTGACTAGAACCACTTTGAGTTGCATTACACATTTGAAAAATTGTATTTCATTTTTACAGTTCCCCTGAAGAAGGGATCGTGTATCCCGAAATGCATTGGGACCTACGACAACATCACAAGAATTGATTTTTGTGTATTGATTTGTAAAAAAACTATGTTATTTATGCTTAAGAATCTCTTTTTCATGAAGCTAAGAAAAAGTGGAAACTTTCAGTAAAGACATTTTGAAGAATTACTTGAGTTCAAACATTTGAAAAGTATTGTTTGTTATAAAGTTGTGAATATTTGAGTACAAAGAGAAATATAGTGGTTAGAATTAAGAGCAAACGGAGAGTTTGCATTAGCTGTGCAGGCAGGGACAAGTGATCAGGTGACACTTGAGTTAAAAGTTGAGTATTACAAGGGAGGGTGGCTACCTCCTTCCCGCCTAGCACGCCCCCATTAAACAGGCAATAAAGGCAGCATAATAGGAGTCTAGGAATAAGCAAGGAGTGCGCTGCACAACCCCGTTATTTTTGTTGGTCAGGTTGACATTCACGTCGATGCCGCTGAGACACAGTGTTTATTTACGCTTCAGAGCTTACCCAAGAATAGGAATATTGCATGTACTTTTCCATTCATCTCATAAGTTGAGGCCCCCACCCCGCCAAACTTCAATGTAGTAAAGCTGTTCCTAAAAATGTTTGAAGACCTGGAAAACAAGAGGATAGACAGATCAAGTTATAGATAGGCTAGTTACTCAGTAGTTTCTGTGAATTCCGGAAAGCTGAGCTTAGAAGTCTGTTGCACTGGGACATTATGGTGCCCGTGATCATGCCCACTCACTTGGTTTCCCAAATTAGAGGGCAAACCAGATTCTGTGTGGATATGCAACAACCAATGCAGAGTAAGCGACTTCTTGCCCCTCCAATTCAGGACATGATTTAGCACTAGAATGAGTTTCATATATTTTAGAGTCTGAACTCAACAAGCGTTTGCAATGCGCTATGTTTCGCATTTGCGAACGTTTAAGCTATTGGCATTGTAAATGATAATGTCTTTTATTTATCTGTTTTGATAATTAACAGATAAAAATAAGCATTGTCATTTACAAGTCCAATAGCTCAAACTCTTGAAAATACGAGACTTATTTCCGCCATTGTCCCAGGCTGCTTTGAAAGTGAAAGCTCACATGCCATGCTGAATGTTGCAGGAAAACATGTTGTGCCTGCAGTAGGAGAATCTCATTAAAGAAAATAGTGCTTATAGTCTAAATAAGACATACTGTGTAACAACAGAAGTAAAAGGGCCAGTCCTCATGGGAGGTTACAAATGAAGGCAAGGCAGTACTAAGGAGGGACAAATAAGCCATTTAACGAATCAGTAACCAGCATTTTCCAAGGACAATGACATAAGCCAATGGAAAATATGGGCGGAGCTTCAAGTCCATACTCTAACACAGCATACCCTGCAGAGTAGCGCATACGCTGCCTAGGCTCGATCTAAAAAGGGTTAAAGTTAGTTGAAACTGTTAAAATCTAGTTTGCGACATCAACATTATCGGCGCCATCTTGTCCCTTTTCAGGCTTGTATGTCCGCGTAAGTAGCAGCCATTTTGAATGCCATGGCCTCTCTGCCCACTGCTGATATCCAGCGCGTCTCTCTCTCCCTCTAACCTCGCAAGCATCCCCCCCGAACGCTGACAGCCCCCGCTCTCACATGCTTGGGCCATAAACCTCCCCATCAGCACAACCCTGCCTCGGAACCACCAGCTAAACACCTCCCTCCATCCCTTTCATGATCTTGTATCCTTTGATAAACCCCCTTTCCTCTGTGCCCGATTGTCCTGCTCGTTCTCAGGCCGCCACCTGGCCCTGCGGATGCAGTTTATTGCCCCCATACAGTAGGAAGCTTCTCTCATCAAAGGATCCACAACTGATCAAAGCCCCCACCCCATGAGATCCGATCAGCCGCACACATTCCGGGAATCGGCGGAATGTCCAGCTGCGCGACAGTCATCACCTGTTGAGACCAGGGTGGGGACTTCTACTGTAAATGTGTGTGGGAACGGGCATGAAGCGGGGATTCCGAGGATGTCGTTCCGTACATCAAAGTATTTGCAAGAATGTGCCACATGCAATAAACTGCAATAAAGACCATAAACCTGTGTATAAGAGGCCAGGCCTCAGAGATGCGGTTAGAGCACCTCGAGAAGATACCCTGTTGTCTGATTTGACGTGTTCTGCTCCGTTAGAATAAACTCCTGTTTCCTGCCTTCCAGTCTCCAGCGCCTGCCTCTTTGTTTGATAGATTCGAGTGGTATGAGAGGCGGTTAACGCCAGGCAATACTTAAAGGTTCTTGGTCGACATTGGCACTGCCTTTTCCACAAAACTAGAAGAATTGTTTTGCTGCGTCCCCACGTTTTACTACTCACGTGGGCTTATTCTAATATAAGTATATTTGCTTTAGTGTTACATCTGGCATTAGCTTTTCAATAAGAAATACAACGCAGAATTTTACGACGTGTTTGAAGGCATCGCCAACTACAACTGGCATCTGATTTCCAGACAAGAACATGACAACATTCGCTTGAAGATTTGGATCTCTCTAAAGAAGCTAATCTCATGCCCAAGAAGCAGAAATGTGAATTCCATAAATCATTTTTGAAATACTATGAACTTTTTTTCACAAGAAAGTATGCAGGCTGATCCTGAGAACGTGGGAGAACATAATTTCACCAACACCACTGTATCTTTTCACTATGATAATTCTTGGGCATGACCTATTTTTGTGCTAGGTACACATGAAAGTTTGTATCAGTGTACTTTTAAGAGATCTTTTAAGATCACTGTATAAGTGATCTCAAGAATCTGACATTGCTTTTAATGGCATTGTGGCATGTGGTGTTGAAGCAAACCACATAGCCAAAGCCTCCTGATTTTAGAGCCATGCTGCACCACCATGAAACTGTTCCTGACTTTCTGAGCTGCATTATCACATGTACCAGAAGAAGTCTGAGTAATGCTGAAAAGTGAATTCTATAGCTGAAAAATACATTTTGGAAGTGGTGTGGGCTTGTGAACATTTCGATATGTTCTTGTGTGGGAAAATACGCACGTTCGTTGTTGGTATGGGACTGTCTCCTGCTTGATAACACGGTTGTGCAACCCCTGTCCAGAATAACCCAAGCAGCATGACATTCGGTATCCTGATATTTTTCTTTTGCCCAGCTCACTTGACCAATATGTGTGCACGCTGTGACCTAGGCAATCCTAGTTACAAGACCCATGACCCTGCTTCTGTGTCTGGAGGGGTGCACTAAACATAACTTCGAGCTCATTCATGTCTATTATCTGGGGCCTGGGACTTATCCAATAAGCAATGGTGGCAGCATATCATAAGTCATTTAATTCATAGTCATAAATATTCTTTTTCCCTGTTTAAAGAGGGCATGATGCCTACTAGCCCCCCCTTGTGTAAAGCTGTACTTGAATATAATGCTGACACCTAGAGTGAATGTGTGTGTGTGTACTGTTAGCAGGACTCCATGTTAAATGTGAGCGTGTGCTTAACTAGACCAGTGGGATCTATTTTGGACTGCCTCTAGGACAACATAGCACAGAAAGGAGGTTCTGACTTAGCCTTGCCAGAAAAGGCACACCTGGATTGGAAGGAACTGTCCCAGACACTGAAGCTTAGGATGGTGGAGAAAAGGCTTTTGTAGAAATGCACCATTGGCCATTTGGTGGCAGATCTGTAGAGTATCTCCCCCTAAGACATACAATCGAACCTGACAGGTGGGTGAATCAGCAAATATTTCTTTAGATCTAAAGAGAATTATTTCAGACAAAGCCTGCACTTTAGTTTTCCTCCAAGTGCTACTCCCAAAAAGGGTTGTTGACAGCCAGCCGTAGAGCTTCTTACTTGATTGTGCTGCTGGTGTGGGTGCTTGCCTTGTCACTACCTGCGCAAAGGAGCCTCACTAAGACTATATCTGCTGCATGGAGATGGAATACACAAAGAAGAGGAACTGACCCAAACCAGAGAGTGTGATCCACAATCCCTGTTTGGAATGCGATTGTAATATACGGAAGCCTGCGATCGCTACTTTGTTTATTACATGAGAATTGGACCTCTTCGGTAAACTGTAATAAAGAAATGATGTAGCTGCTCAACTGTAATAAGTTATTACAGTTAACTTATGATGCCATATTGCCTCCTGCCAGACCCATCCTCCAAAGTGCAAGGCAGGTCACGGAACATAATTTCAGCTGTAGTTTAAACAAACAAAACAGGAACTAGTGTTTACATTTTCTGATTTGTTTTTCTAAAATGATGAGTGTTAGCAAAAAGCAGAGATTTATGGCAACATGGTTATTATTTGCACATTATTGGTCATTACAGGATAGTTAGAATCTCTGTATTTTTCTACTCATTCTGAGCTACATTTTTTCCCAAAAGCATTTGCTAACTGCTTTTTGCTGTGCTCAATTTTGTACTACAGGTTTGACATTTATTCTTCATTTCTTCACCCATACATTCATTTTCGTAATACGGAGCAAGATGCTGAAGATGCAATTGGTTTGTTGGAAGAGTGATGGAAAGGATTATTCATTATAAGTAATAAAATATCCTCAGCTGTATGTTAAAAGAATTTTGCAAGTGACATGACCTTATAAAGAAATTCAGCCTTCAACTTCGTTTCTCAATAAGGTCACAGAACTCTTCGGCTACTTGCAATATGCTTGTAATGTATGGCTGGGGAGAACTTCATCCCATATATAAAAGTGTGAGCCAAGCCTTCCCACTTGATTCACGTTCATTGACAAAATGAGGGGGTGCTCCATATTGTACTCAAAGAAATCCCACGACCCAGGGCTTGTGTCTTGTGCAGCCAGTCTTTCAGAGGTGAGGGGGCAGCACATGAAGCCTGTAATATTGCTGATAGGACCTCTACATCTGCCTGTGGTTTTGAAGCTTCTGGCCTGCTGTGAGAGGGGAAGGAGCGCATGGGCCTTTCAGTGACACCAGTCGCTGGGCCCAGGAGCATTGGCGACAGCCTCAAAAATTTCAGATTGTCATTCGAAGTGTAAATCCTGTTCTACCCAACCTTACAACGTCACCCATTCCAGTGGCGGCCCCCATGGCTCTCAGTTGGGGGGGGGGGGGGGGGGGGGGGGGAGCGCGGTGGAACTTACCTTTCTGCCAGGTCCCGGGTCCTGCGTTTCTGGTCCTGCTCTCCTGCTTCAGACTTCAGGAACAGGAAGCAGTCAGCCAGGCTCCCTCCCCTATGCGATCACAACGCTGCAATGCAGCATTGTGATTGGTCTGAGCGCCATGACACGGCGCTCAGCCAGGGGTTGTAGTGGTGGGCATGTTCTCCATGCAGTCTGTAATGCAGTCTGCGTGGAGCAGGGGAAAGTGCACATGACTGGTTTGGGCGACCCGAGAGGGCTGGCCAGTCATTGCACACTTAGGAGTGGGCATACCACTCCTACCCTGCCCTGCCCTGCTCCCAGAGCACAGCAGCCCCGCCCACCCATCGTCCCCCAAAGGAAACCTAACATGATAAATAACTTTAAGTTATTATCATTTTATATTTCCTTTCCACTGCTCAAAATCAGTGGGGCGACGCTCCTCTGCCAAAGCAGAGGAGCTGCCACTGACCCTTCATCCTGTAAGAAGTGCAACTGCTGCTGCGATGACCTCCCGGGTTATTCTGTAGCTATGAGCGACCAAGAGCTGAAGTACCTGCAGCTATGAGCAACCATAACCTGAGACACCTACTGTTACAAGCAACCAGGTCTGAAATACCAACAGCTATGAATGACTGATCCATTCCTAACAGAGTACATCACTATCAGGTTCTGTAGTAACTGTACTGACTCAGGTGGCTGACATCGTGGCCACACAATGTGCCCATAAGGTAGGACGGTTACCGGGCAGAACAAAGGCTTCCTGTGGCTACCCAGCAGCATGCTGACACACTGAGAGAATACAAAGACATGGGGCTGCCCTGCATCTAATTCACAAACCCGAAACATGTACGTATAGCATTCGAGCGTCAATACCCACTAAAAGGCTGGGAACCGCTTAACTCTCATGAGTGCCTCAAACACTGGACTAACACCATAACTTTAAAGACTGTTAGGCTATTTGCAGGCACAGTCCTACTAGTCACAGAACCAGGGAAACTGCTTGCACATTCAAAAAAGAACCTGCACCAGTGTTTCCTTTAAATGCGTTTCTGTGTAGAAATCACCAGAGTGCATGTATAGAAACAATATGCCTTTTTTCATTTCTGTGTGCAGGATTGATTTTGGAGTATATTAAAGTTTTTCATGAATGATTATGTCTGTTGCATAAGGGTTAAGTTCTGAGTCGCTGCCTCCACACTGCCTCCCTTAGAAACCTTGGACGGTTTCCCTATCTATCCATGAGGGCCAAGTGCTTAAGGTTGTACTTGATGTTCACTTCCCCAGCTAAATATGCTGAATCTCCAATTCCTGGCATAAGTGTTTGGTCAGAGGGTCCCATGGCTGACAGGAAGAACTGGGCACCAAATGTAATAATTGGAGTCTTTTGCTACTGGTGTCATGGGGTCTCCATGCTGTGAAACCCTTTACTGGGAACCGAACACCTCTTTTTAATATGACTCTCAGGTTAGCAGAGCAGTCCAAGGAATACTCAGGAGAGGCGCAATGGGCTAGAGATTCAGACCTTAATAACACAACACACACCAAACAACACTTAATAAATTGTTGTCCAATCAATGCTTTTTCCTATAAAAAGGACAGATATGTCATTTCACACACTACTACATACTAGACACAAATGTACAGATATATACAGCATCGCGGGCAGAAATGCCTCTGATGACATCCTCTAAAGGGCCTCACAAACAACAGTGGACGCACACTGAATCGAGGTCCTACAGTTCATATAACGCCGCATTAAATGTACCTCGTAGCCCCTGCCTTGGAGGCACATCTAACTATCTGTGCACCAACAAGACCCTCAAAGCAGATTATCCCCTATCTGCCTGCAGTCCCTATCCCCACAGCTTTCTGTCATCTTGCAGGCACCTGTGTTTCCAGCAGGAGCCTTTGGTTTTCCCTTTGGCCAGTGTCCGCCTACTGTACCAGCCCACAGAAGTTCCAGGGAAATCCTCCCCTTCAGGGTCCCCAGCAAATTGATACCCTCACTGTCCCCCCTAGAGGGAGTGGGGACACCTGTTTGATTGGCTCCAGAGCAACACATCACCAGATTCTAAGTCAGTAAAAGTCCAGAGTGACCCACAACTCCAAATATAGATACATGCATCCTCTGGGTCCTATTGAAATAAACTGCTTCTCAAAGTACCTTGTGCAGGGGTTTGTTAGGATGGGTAGAACATTCCAAAAAGTGAGCACTCCTACCCAATCTAAAGGTGACACATCATCACTCCATAGCATCCCATCCCTCCTGCCCATCATTTTGAGACTTTCAAAAATGGCAATTTCAATTTGTCACTTGTTACTGCTGTCTAAGAGCTCTAATCCTACCCCTAACTGCCACTGCCAAACTAGTTTCTTCCCATCAAACCTCACTGGGATCTCCTGGAGAGACTGAGCACAGAGGTTCTGGTTTCTCCCCAGATCTCTGTACTGGGGTGAATGTATGACAGTGTTCTGCATTCTGTCCATCAATTGTTCTTTTTGCATTTGTCACCCTGAATGGGACGGGTATGCCCAGACGTGGGTCCCGTGCTCTCCATGCCACTGGAGTCAAGCTATCCTGGCTGAAGAGGGGTGAAACCCCAAAACCGGTCCTAGGATGCTTGTTTCCGGTCCAGGGAGGACCTGGCTTGGGAGTGCGGGCTGGACTGTTCCCATGAGGCACAGGGTCAAGACTGAGTTGCATATGGCCAGGTTTAAACTGGGGTGCCATGGTGAGCAAAAGAATGGTGGATTTAACCCAGATCTCTAGACTGGGGGTGAATGTTGTGAAGACGGAGGTCCTCATCCTCGGACCCACCCCCTCAGCCTGGGACGACTCCTGGTGGCCGACCACACTGGGAACAGCACCGACACCCACCGACCATGCACGCAACCTAGGATTCATCCTCAACACCTCCCTCTCCATGTCTAAGCAGGTCAACGCCGTCTCCTCCTCCTGCTACAACACCCTCCGCAGGATCTACAAGTGGTTCCGTACCGAAACAAGAAGAACTGTGACACAGGCCCTCGTCAGCAGCAGACTGGACTATGGAAACGCACTCTACGCAGGAATCCCAGCCAAACACCTACAACAACTACAACGCATCCATAACACCTCTGCCCGACTGATCGTCAACGTCTGCCGCCGCAGACACATCACCCCCCACCTGAGAGACCTACACTGGCTCCCCGTCGACAAGAGGATCACCTTCAAGCTCCTCACCCACACACACAAAGCACTCCACAACACCGGACCAGCCTACCTGAACAGCAGACTCAGCTTCTACACCCCCACCCGCCAGCTCCGCTCCACCAGCCTCGCCCTCACCACTATCCCCCACATCCAAGGAACGACCTCTGGTGGCAGATCCTTCTCCTACCTAACCGCCAAGACCTGGAACACCCTCCCTACCCACCTACGGCAGACCCAAGACCTACTCGCCTTCAGGAGACTCCTCAAGACCTGGCTCTTCGAACAGTAGCAGCACCCCCCCCTCCCCTCAGCTCCTTGAGACCCTCACGGGTAAGTAGCGTGCTTTACAAGTACTCTGATTGATTGATTGATTTGTTCTGCATTCCGTCCATTAATTGTGTGTCTTCAGCTATACATTCAGGGCTGGTCGAGGACGTCGCACATACCTTGAGGTCACTGGTAGCTTTCGCTGCCCCCTCTTACCCTTCCGGCCTCTCTATACACCACCATGCGATGGAGGGACCATTATCTTTGCATTGCCGCCATGATTTGTGGGGCTCTCTTTAGAGAATTTCTCCCCAGGGACATAACACAGGCACTGTGGCACAGGCACAGGCGGCTCCCATCCTTCAGGGACACCTTTGACCTTAGACCATGTAAATATCTGTGAGATATAGGTAGGCTTTCCTGTTTTCAGTTTCTATTTTTGGTAAATTCTGGTAGGGTTTTTTCAGTGTTTGCCAGTGATTTCAATACCTTAAAAAACAGTGGTTATCAGTGGTTACACAATTTTGCGCCATTAAAACAACAGAAACAGTGTTTTGCCAGTGTTTATGGAACTTTTTGCTTTTATTATTGCTTGCTTTCTGTATTGATATTGCATGGTATATAGACAGTGTACGCACATTTTATATGAGGTCCAAATGCATTTTTACAAATAAAACTTATCGTAGTACACCATACAATACTTCTTCAGTGACTATTTGGTTTGGTCATGCACGCTCACTCTTTCCTTCTCATGTAAACTTTTATCTGTGAAAAGGCCCTCTCAACATTGGCACTTGAGACAGGCAATGCCAAAATAGCCAATACACAATTTGCTAACTCTGGCCAGTGGCATAGCTTTCCATGCCAATACTGGTGCACCTGGAGATTGTGATTCTCTGCAACAGGTACTGCAACATATGCGTTGAACTGGGTGCATATGCCCTCAGAGTTATTGAAGCGGTCAAAAATGAGGCAGCACTTTTGAAACTCCAGAGAAAATTTCCCTTTACGGAAGGGATCTATAACTTGTGCAGAGTACCACAGTGAGGCTTCATTTACTTCAAATGCCATGATTGGTGAAGGGCTATGTCTCAAACACTGTAAAATCAAAGTTCCTGAATTGCTCCTCAATATTTCTTTGTTTACCAAGTGGCGAGCACTCGAACATGGCACATATTGCAGTGTTAAAGTCACTAAAAGTGTCACCCAGCTTACTCTCAAGGAGATGTTTCACATCTACACGAATTATGCTGAACACATGGCAGAAAGGGTGTTTTCAGACTCTAAGGGCCTCATTTATGAGGCTGCGTGTCACTTTTACGCCGCCGGTGCGTCACTTTTTGTGACGCACCAGTGGTGTAAAAAATGCGCCTTGTTGCGCCATATTTACAAAGTGACGCATCTAGGTAGATGCATCACTTTGTAAACTTCTGCGCCACATTATACCTGCGCCAGGTATAAAGTATGCAAGGGGGTTGTTTTGACGCAAGAAAGGATCATGGAAGTGACGCAGTGAAATCTATAAGATTTCACTGCACCACTTCTAGGACACAAATGCGTTAATTTCTTACGCCTGCCTCACAGCAGGCGTAAGACTGACGCAGGCCCTTTCACATGGGGCTTGCCCCATGTGAAAGGACACATTGCTGGAGTTGCGTCACTTTTGGGACACACTCCAGCAATGTGTCACTTTTGCGCCATACAGATACGTCAGAAATACTGACGTATCTGTAACTCCTTGCGCCATGATGCGTCATACTGTAAATATGACGCATCATTGGTGTCGCAAGGAGGCGCAGTGAAAAGTGATGCATCGCTGTTTTCACGCAGCGATGCGTCACTTTTCATAAATGAGGCCCTAGATTTTTTATTTTGTCCACTACAGCAGTCATGCTTTCCTGTAAAAATCTAATAATGCAGTAGAGTGTACTTTTTTCAAATCACCATCAATATGTGACCAAAGATCCTCACATTCTTGCTGTTTGCATCATCACTCAGCAAAAGTTCTGTAAACGGTTGTCACATGGATAATATAGCATTCACGCCCTCTAGGACTGAGAACCACTGGCTAAGTGACACAGTTGAGATGACTCTTTCTTTGATGCCACACAAAGCACAAAATGAGGAATATTTGTGTTTTAGTTCCCACGCATAACAAAACAGTGCACCAGAGTGGACTAAAAAGTCAATAGCATTCTTCATTAACTTTGAAGATTGTAAAGATGCTTTCAGATTGCCATCTAACAAGTGGCAAGGATCTCCTTTAGGGAAGCACTTCAGCTCAGGTATCCAATGTGACAGGTCATCACACAACTTTTTCATATACGTAGCTGAATCACTACAAATACAAACAATATCACTCCAGTCTTTGTTGAACTTGGTAAGAACTTTTTGCAGCAGCTTTCCAAGTGACACTGCATTCCATGTTTTCTAAAAGTCTGGTATCAGGTTTTCACCAGTATCCCAGATGCTTTGTGACTGCACTCTTTTCACATATACCGGTCACTATACCTTGCATTGACTGTTTAAAAAGCCTGGGGTATTTGGGAATTCACCTACTATCAATACTGACTCACTAGAAAAGGGGGTTGATGTATCAAGGGTTTTTACCCATTATCTGTGGGTAAATGTGATGGTACATATTGGGAAAGATTCTTATGAAACCTACATTTTTCCTATCAGTAAAAGACTCACACGTAGCCAAAAAATCAAATATGATTTAGATATTTCCTGATTCTCTACAGTTTATAAAATAAATAAACAACACCTAAAACCTGCTTCTAACCCCGGTATCTTTAGACCAAAGACCACATAACTGAAAAAAGGATGAAGAAACAATATTTTAGTGACATCCCTAAACAACAAAACTCAAGCAGAATAATGTTGGCCCAGTCTTTCTTACTGCTACCTTATATAACAAAGTTACATTGTATTGGCCCATTCAGGAAGAAATAAAAAATGACTCTTTCACTCTCCTTTTCCTTTCTTTGAAAGGCATTTAGTTTTGGTTTTGCGGGGGGGGTTTTCAGTGTTTATAATTTTACACTGGTGAAGGCTATTTCCCTTCAGGTGGGGTTTTATCAGTTATTATAGGTTTAAACCTAAAACCGGACAGCCTAGATTTAGGGGACTAACAGGACCCTCATGATATTCTGCAGGGGCGCCCCATCCTTTTGCACTATGACATTGTAACTTCTCCAAGGGAGTAGCCAAAAACATGAAGTAACCGCCCTTTGAATAATATCCCTAATGGCACTGTGCCAGTGAGTGATGTGAGCGAACCCTGCAGTGTTTTGGTTGGTTCCCCGATGAAACCTTGAAATCAGTGCCCTTTACAACTAATTTATCTGTGAATTTTAAGCATAAAAAATCGGGGCAGCCTGACTGACCCCTATGAAACCCAGTCATAGATACATATAATAATAAAAATAATAATAATAATAATAATAATAATAATAATAATAATAATAATAATAATAATAATAATAATAATAATAATAATAATAATAATGGTAAACGAGTTACTTGGTCTGGGAAAGCTAAAATTGTCAGAGGTACTCAGCAATGCATTGTATCTCAAAGTCTGTTATGAAGCTCTGTGGTTATACTAAATAAGAAGCTACCTTTTTATATAACATCTCTTTATTAATGTAATAACTGCACTTTCACAATTGCTTTATTAACCTTCCTGCTTTCTCAAATTTGTTTGAAAATGCACCATTTGTCCACTCTTTTTTCAAAATTTTCTCAGGGGGAGAACCCTACCGAACCCTCCGTAGGTTGTTCCGGCTCGCTTGCTGCAGTATGATAATAAAATACGCCTCACCACTTTCAAATGTCACCAGCCACCGCTGGGAGCATGGTGCTTCCTCCTTCCTGTTCTGTCCTGGAGAGACAACAAGGGACCAGGAGGAGAGATGCGGCAAGCAGGTACATTTTGTAGGTGGAGCCTAGAGCCAGCACGCATGCGCTGCTCTGCGATGCTTATTGTAAAGGAGTAGATGAATAGAAGCTCCGTCCACTCTCCGTCCATATTTACGATTGGCTTGTGTCATTGTCAGTCCTAAATGCTGGCTTTGGATTCATCGATAGGCTCGTAAGTCTCTCCTTAGTACGGCCTCCCCTCCATTTGTCATCTCCAATGGCGACTGGCCCCTTTACTTCGGTTTTTAGAGAGTACTGCTATTTAGACTGTGAGCACTATTTTCATTAATGAGGTTCTCCTCCTGCAGGCATGATGGGCTTTGGTGCCTTCTTCCCCCCGCCCACCCTACCTCCCTCCTGTTGCTGTGACTTCTCCCCCACCCACCCTCCTGTTGTCTGTGCCTTCAATGCCCCCACCCGCCCTCCCATTGTCCGTGCCTTCTTCCCCCACTGCAACCCGCCCTCCCGTTGTCCGTGCCTTCAAAATCCACCCGCCCGCCCTCTCTCTCTCCCTCCCCGTTGTCCGTTCCTTCTCCCCCGCCCTCCCTCCCGTTATCGTGATGCCAGTCATTTGGAATGCAATAGTTGCCACGTAAATGAGAGACCTATTGCATTGCAAATGCTTGTGTTGCTCTGCTGTGAACTTGTTGGTGCTGAGCTATCAGACCTGCTCTCACTCTGCTTAGCGTACTCCCGCTGCAAGGATGTCTCTGTCTCGCCGTTGCCGTCCTTCAATGGGACCTCAGCCTTCATATTGCGCCCCTGGCCCAGGGCCCCGTTCTGGTTTCTGGAAGCTCGGTCTATTACTAGGTTTCCTGCTGACTGCTGCGTTGCTGTTGCGAGTTTAGCTTCCGGTGGAAAGAGGCCCAGCGCCGGATGTGACAACTGGAAGGAGTGAGATGATAGAATAAGCACTCGCTTAGAAACCCCCCTAATTCTGAGAGAGGAAACGGAAAACGGCTCAAAGTAGAGGGGAAAGAAATGCAGAATATAGACTTTCAACCTATGGTTTGTCAATCCATGTACATTAGTACATTATTTTACAAACTTTTCCTCGCGTAATCAACAACGAGAAGTGCATCAGTAGAGTGTTTTGGCTTTCTTTACTAATAGACCTGAGGGTTCATAAACATGTATTATAAATATCTGTGGTCATGCTTAAATCATCATTTTATGTAGAGAGTTTTATATAATCGCGAAAAGACCTCTGGGTGAGGGGCGGGGGATGTGGCGCAATGGCAAGAGCTGCTCACCTTGGAGCTGGGGAACCAGGCTGGAGCACTTAATCTCCCCGTGCCTATAAAAAACAAGCATTTACAATGCAATAGGTCTCGCCTTGGGGAGCATTTGAGCTACTGGCATTGTAAATTGCAATGCCTTTTATTTATGTGTTTTGAAAACCTGCAAGCAATGCCTAAACACTTTGTATTTATAGCTCAAACTGAATGGAGCTAAGACCGAGATCATGTTTCTGGGCAATCAATTTACCTCCCTGCCCCCTGAGCTGTGGCCCCCTTGCATGTGGGACTTACCTCCCCCCCCCCCCAAGGAGAAAATTAAAAGCCTCGGGATCTGGTTTGAACCCCAATTAACCTTTAAGACCCATGCGCAGAAGGTCGCAGGAGGCCGCTTCGGCCTGTTTCGGGCAGCCCGGAAGGTTCTCCCCCTCCTTCCTTTTCAATCGAGAAAGCTATTAATCCAGGGCCTCATTCTGTCCAGACTGGATTATGGCAATGCTCTCCTCCTGGCTGCACCTCTTGCCACTATCAATACCCTCCAGCGAGCACAGAACGCTGCAGCCAGGTTGCTCATGGGGGCGCCTAGACGGGCATCAGCCAAACCATTGTTAAAAGCCCTCCACTGGCTCCCAATCCAGGAGCGAATCACTTTTAAGTCACTCTGTATCGCTCATAAAACGCTGCAGGGTAAAGGCCCCCCGGCCTTGAGAGGTCTGATTCGCCCCTACAAGTCAGCCCGGGCCCTTCGCTCCGACAGAGAAAACCTGGCCATCATACAGAGAGTAAGGAAAGCACGTACCGGAGGCCGCCGGTTTTTGTTGAATGCAGCAAATAAGTGGAACGCACTTCCTAGAGATCTCCGGATGGAACCCGCCTACCTTAAATTCAGAAAAGCACTTAAAACATTTCTCTTCCCTATCACTCCCTAAATACGTCCCTTCTTGAGTTCTCTGTGTTCAGTTCAGCCTTCAGCGCTGGGACGCTCCAGGGCAGCCATGCGCTCTATAAATCCAATTTCATTCATAGTCCTTGCTTCTCCATGCCCAACTCTTTTCAGGGCCCCCGCTTCCCGTCTCCATAATGTATTTGCTTATTTAATTGCAATCAAGCCTACTGTCTTAATATTGAGGCAGCTTGTGTAGCCACACAATTAGATGACTCCCAACACAAAGTTTCCTCTTTCCCTGAAGCACATTTTTTAAATTCATATAAGCAGGTGCTACCTATTGCACGTGGCTGAAACAGAGGCATCGAAAGGGCCCTGCATTAGGTTGTAGCTACAGGCCTGACGCTAACCTCTGACAAGCCTGGAGGACTTCTTCAGGGGTCAGTGAACTTCAAATATGGCTAATTAAGAAAGTATTCAGTTCGAAGCAACCAATCACCTCACAGTATGTCATTGGGTCTCCGCGCGTCATTTACTGTTTCCAGCGATTTACATACATTTCATCTTAACAAATGCAGGCAAAAGCTGAATTGAGTTACAGTAATGTTATAAAACAATGTTATAACGTGCTGTATTCTGGCTTTTTGATAACGAGGTGCTAACTGTGTGATTGCTGTGGCATGTAAAGTTCCAACGTGCCTGCGGGTGTTAGTGGGCTGTATAAGAACACAAAATACATTTTTTTAAATTAACATATATAAAAGCAGACAAAAAGTCCTCTATATACATTGAAAATTTAGTGTCATTTTTCAATAGTTCATTTCTATGACAATCCATATTCATGGCGCACAAACATATTTTAGTCTGAGCTGTCAAAGGAGAGAGTGTAATCACAGAGCAGACCGTGCATATGAACTGCTGTTCTGTCTGTCAAAAAGACAAGACGGGTTGTTGGTTAATAAACATATCACCGTCATAATTTTTGGTGCATTTGACATACAAGTTTACTCTTTAGTAAGCCTGTGACTAATTGCATCATGGGATCAGAATATTCCATTTTCTAACTCGTGGCACGTTCACGAAAACAACCTGCACCTGCAAAAATAATTCCCAAATCTGTGCGAGGTCCTCACCCTTCCTCTGCTTTAAAATGCAATGCCTGTGAAAATTCCCAGATAAACAATGGCCGCCTTCATAAGTTCATGATTCAGGTGCTCGGGCGGGAGCTGTGGAAATGTGGCCACATTACCTCACAACCGACATATTATTCCTTACATTGGGAAACTGTAAAGGCCGCTGTTGGGTTTCAAAATAAATATTGCCCTTTAAATGCATATGGGGGTGATGTCAAGGTTTAAGAAATGTTCAAAAAGTTGGCAAAGAAACTCTCAGGGTTGATGTTTTTCTACAGAAAGGAAGTCATTATGCTCTCTTGGGAGGCTGGAAACTTGGCTGGCCGAAGGTCTGTAAATACAGTTTTAAAGAACCAGACAGGTATGAAAATATCTTTTTAAGACTCGCATTTAGTTCAAGACCCAAAATTAAATAGCATCAAACGAACGATAGCACCTCCACAGCGCTCAGCTGTCGGCGGCACACCACGGCTGAACTGCCTTTTCATTAAATGGCCAAATATTGTTTGTTAAAAGTTAAAAGCAATTTATCGAATGAAACTAAACCAAAGGAAGATTTCTTCACAGCCATATCTGTCTGCTTCCACTCTGTGGCTCCCAAAAACCCTGCTGCCAATGTGCCTGCTTCATTCTTTCTGTCTATATTTCCCAGTGTTCTCAGAATTTAAAAATATCAAGAGTGATATTTCCAAACACAAAGAGCCGTCCAAAATGAGATTTAGATTTTAACACGGGTTATATTGAATTTTCTTTAGTATTTATTATGAAGACCAATTTCATTTTAGCCAATATTTGGGAGTGACTTTGGGGTTCGACATTTACAATTTTCAGTGTGTGTCAACACAGTGCGGATATGTGAGAACCACCTGACATTAGTCACCCATTTTAATTCAAGTAAAGTCTCCCGAATGGTGTTTTGGAGGACCTGCCAGCATTCAACGCCCCGGCCTCTTCTATCTCTGGGGCTGACGTGCCTTCAGAGAGTTGGTGTAGACAACATCTTCATAGATCTACTGCTGGCAGTATCTTTCATGAAGGTCAAGCTTGAAAAGTTATGGAGCTCCATTGAAATCAGCAGTAATCTCTTCCATGTAGGGCATTACATGCTTCTGCTTGATATCCTTGTCGTGCAATGTTCTACCTACACAGTTTGTAACTACCCTCTTGTTTCAGCCGCTTCGTTACAACAATTGGTGAAACCTGTGATATGGGCATCTAATGTTTGTAGCTTGCGGCTTCTCCAGCTCTTTCTTTACTTAGGGCCTCATTTATGGCATTTTTGCATAGGGCAGCGCTGCAAGGCACCTTGCTCCACTGCCCTACGCCAAAGTGAAAAGGCAGGAATGCACAGTATTTATGCAATACAGTTCATTGCTGTCCTTTTTGCCTGATTGTTTTTGTGCAGGAAGGGGTACCTGCACAAAAACAATCCTACGAGGCATTTTCATCTTTCTATGTGTGCTACAGGATTAGGAGCAATAAATTTAGGAGCAATAAACAAATTTCTCTTTGTTTCGCCTCACTGTGGGAGGGGTATGAATTTGACACTTTCCCAGATTTATATCCCTTAGTAAATTTGGGGCCGGGTCAGATTCCCTGTGTGTTGCGTGGTCCAGGGAAGGCATGGCTTGGCAGTTCGGGGTGGACCGTTCCCATGGGGCACAGGGTCAGACTGATTTGCATATAGCCATGTTTGAACTGGGGTGGTAGAGTGGGCTAAAGAACAGTGATGGATTAAACCCATATCAGTTGACTGGGGGTGAGTGTTTGTATTGTCAACGCTCCGTCCATCATTTCCTTTGGTTTTTCTTCCACTAACAGACCAGACACCTGTGTTCTGCCTCCCTCTTCTTCGCAGACATCTACTGTATCGGCTGTAGCAACAGCGGAGGACTCTCCTTCTCCCACCTGGCGGCCAAAGCATCAAACGACCTTCCCCTGCACATAAGGACCACCTCATGGCTCTGAGAATTCAGGAAAGAACTCCAGACCTGGCAGAGCACAGCTCAGCATCTAGCAACTCCAGCACCTTGAGACCTTCACTGGTGATTTGCTGCGCTTTACATATCCTGATTGATTGATAGTCCACATCTATTTTCGTAATGATCCATCTTTTTGCCAAAATCCAAGCAGTTTTGAATTTTCGCAGGAGCAGACTGCTACAGTGGACACGCCTTCGGCTCTCCTTTGTCCCGTGGAGACCTTCTGGGTTTCATGCTTGATTTGGTCTCCAGTTTCAAATTCCAAGGGCGAGGCTTGGGCGTGGCATGTAGGAGCATTCTCCATGTGTGTCACCCTGAACGTGAGAGATGAGTAACCCTCCCCAGGTCTAGTGTGGATTTTTTGTGTGCAGATTTCAGGGTCTTGGAGAATGAGAAAATCAATTTCAGCGACACAGCATGAACTCAAGGGTTCAGCGTTCGCCACTTATACTTGAACCCTGTGCAGAGTGGCAGACACTGTTGTGTCCGGCCCTAGGCCCTCGTTAGGCTAAATCATGGAGGCGCAGACACAGGGTAGTAGCTTGGTAAACTGGCCACGAGCACGAGCGCTCGGCCCCTTTTATTAACTGGGTCACATGACTCGTGACACCAGTGGTGGGTGGGTGTAAAGTGTGGGTTACATCATGTAAACAACTAGACCATGTCCAGCAGGACACTACATTCCTCCCCAACTTTAATAAAAGTTGAGACAAAACAAAGCCCGCACCTGTGGGAGGAAAAATACAAAAATATGCAATCTCATAACTTTAGAAGGAGTCTCTTCAGCTGCTTGCTAGATGACGACGGTGGAAACTTTCAGCTGAAACGTTCGTTCTCTGGGGTTCGGCGTCCTGGTCTTCGGTGGGCGTGCTCTTCTGGACTTGCGCCATGGCAGTATGTTCTTCAGTCCATTGAGATCTTGCTTTCGGGGGTGACGCTGAATAGGACGACCGGATGGTGGACTTGATGGAGGTTGTCTTATACTGGTGCGGGGGCGAGATTGTAGATCCCTATCTTATCACTCTAGATCTAAAACCCGTTCTGGTCGTCTGAACCTTTATTGCCTGTCGTTGAGGAAAGAAAGTGCATCCAATACCAGGTTAACTTTGCTAATGATGACTCGACTCAGAAAAACCACAAACTACTTCTAGCTTTTAAAGATTTATTATAGAGTCAAGGTTAACTGCAAGTACAGGCATCTCAAAATGAGATTCAAAAGATATATAGGCACCACTACATACATGTGCTCTCGGAAAGCCCTTAGCCGAGCAAAGAACACAACAAGGACTAGTTCCAAAATTAAAAGGGCTGCAAGCATCGACACATATTGTGATCTCTCCGTCATTTACAAGAGGAGGGAAGGTTTCAGGTTAGGCTGTCCCTACCCTGCTCTAGATGGTATCCCTACTTAACAGAGTCCCAACCTACCAAAAGGTGTCAGCTGTGAATGACTTCCTAAGAAGATCACCCACACTTAGTCTCTAGGTGAAAACCTATGATCGCCAGTCATGACCCCTCTCTGCCTACCCATCCGCTCTCTAAAGGGTCCTCAGGCATCTGCTCTAACTCCACCCCGGGGTGCTGACCCTAATACAAATCACAATAACATTTGAGACGCCCCTTGTGAGACGCCCCTCACGTGGTGACGATTCTGGCTTTTTCCAGGTTGCTTTTCCTCTGGGCCTCGTGCGTTAGCATTGACCTTGCTTCTCAGACTCTTCTCCGGCCCGCCGATACCCCCTAAAACATTCCTGAACCCTCCTCCATGTCTGCACCAGTCCCTCGAACAAAGTTCTATTCATCCAATTATTAATTGGATCCCCCTCACATTTGCAGACAGACATCCGTAGCTGAATCTTCATTCTCATAGACTTCAGAAGCTTGCAACATTTTCCCCTGACACAGTTTGGCCTGTACCAGTACGTGCAAATCAAAAATCTTTTCATCATTTCAGGCCTACAACCCTTTCGCAAGTTAACTAAAATAACATGTTAGCGTCTTTCTCTAGCATAATAAGAAAACACATCTATGGAATATAAATCCAATGAATAAACAAATCAGTGTAACATTAGTGCCATCCATGTCTATGCAAAACATTTTATGTTTCTAAACCCCTCTGACCTAGCCATAAGGCCCGTTCCCTTCTATGCCTTACAGCATGACCTTTTTCCATTAGCATCTACATAACATGGATCCTGATTAATCACGTCTAATAAGGTTATACATTTTCACACATTTCTGCATTAGTTCTACTTCTATATAAAATCTCTAGATTAGCTACACATTTCAAGGTATAGGTGAATATGTTTTCAGCACTCATAGCATTTCTCTTTATGATTTGTGCGTACTACTTGCAACTCCGGTGCACTCATACATTTTGTTCAGTTTGCGCTCTCTCAGTTCCCCCCTTTGATGACCTCTAGGGGTCATCACCAACATTTAAACTGAACTAATGGCTAATGCCCCTCGTTTCTGCGTTTCTAGAGCCCTCAGAATCCGATACTGATTATCTTGTATTGCAGCCAATCTCTGTAACTGCTCTCTCCTGGATCTCTCCAATCTCCTCGATCTATACCATTGGTATGACCTTACCAATCCCCACAACAGGATCATACAGATCACTATTATGATGATAGGTTTCAGCACATACCATACAAAGCTCTTCCCTAGATTGGCGAACCAACCTCCAACTTCGCCCATTCCATGACCCACTTTTTCCCAAACATTTACTTTAGTTAGGTCTTCGATCTCCTTGTGAATATTAGTTATATTCATAATGACCTTCTCAAGAGGTTTTGAATTGTCTGGAATGTAAGTGCAACATTCCTGGACCTTCAAAGCCTTACAGACTCCGCCTTCTTTTGCTAGCAGGACGTCTAAAGCAAGACGGTTCTGAAGCACTATGGCCCTTATCGATTGCATCTCTCCTTCTACCAGCATTAAGGATCTAGCAGTGCTGGCAGACAACCTGTCTACGACTGTTGCCAGTCGCCTGATTTTGACATCATTTAGGATCAGTCCTAAAATAGGAAATGCAGCTCCAAATACATCTCCAACTAATTCTGCATCTCCTAGATCTCTTCTCCCTCTTGTCGAGGCTTTGCCCTCGATGATCTCTAAGTCCTGGGCATGATATATTTTGGGAAAGACAATTGCCAAGTAACATGATCCGTACCAGTTGTCAGGCAGTCTCACGTAGGCATTTCTTCCACACACAAAATATACATTTGGAATCACTTGCATTCCTTTCAAGAAATCCTTTGTGTAATATTCTAATCTGAAAGCATGTTCACAACTGACTTCCCCCACGAATACATTTTCGTAGTACGTTTTGCTTCTGTGAAGACATAACTTTCCTCTCTGCGTTTTATCCAAAGCTATTGGACCACTACTACCCTTTCTCTTGTGTGCCTTCTCTTCCTCGGTCCAATCTGTTTTCCATTGTCCTGATTTTTTCAAAATCTTTTGCCTTCTGTATCGATCATCCACCTGCCCTATAAACTTCTTCTCGACTTCTGACACTTTGCATGTCAGGTTATTTCTGCGGGCATGTGAAGTATCTAAGGTATCCCAAGGAATGAAGAACTTGGCCAATCTGTCTTCACTCTTCCAGTAGTCCCACTTGTTCATTTGCTTGTAGTTTGGGACTTCTGGTAACACTGAGTCATAATTAGAGAAATAGTATTCAAAACTATCTCTCCCATAAAATATGCTAAGCAATAAGCTACATGTAATGCCATAAGTCAACGGGAGGTGATGATATCTAATGCCTTCGTCTACAGATGCAGGCAGTTGCATGCAGACGTAGCAATCCTTGACCTCCATGGCATCCACGTATTCATACAAAAGTTTAGCATAAGCATTTGACCTAAAGTCGCCTTGGGACTCATCCATGTGTAACCTACGGGCTTCTGCTGCTAATAACGCTTTCTCATGTATGCTTTCTCCTGTCTTACCAGCAACAGTGGGTCTTGGTGTCACTACAGACTTCTCGTCTGATACCCTTGCCTCTCTCTCATGTCCCACTACATATGATACAGTAACTACCAAAGCTATTAGAAGTATTACTCCTACTATTAGTGTGCCTATTATACATTTGGCTCTACGATTTGGACTACCGGCCTCCATTCTTCAGACAGTATGATTCTCTCCCTCTTATTTCAACCCAAAAGTTCTTTTCTTCTTTATTCCTTTACAGTCTCTTTTGATCTTCCAGTCTTTAGAATCACACAATTGGAAGCTGGCAGTCTCTTTTTGCAAAAGTCCTTTTGAAGCTTTAACTCAGACAACCCTAGCCCTTCTCCGTCAACTAATAGGAAGGTCCCTAAGATTCTCTGCTTCCTAGGCACTAGGTAATCTTCTTTTTCCTGCTTGTTTACAAAGTCTTTAAGCATCTACGATCAGGCTTGAGCCTGCAGCTTGAATAGCATAGTTCAATATCTCCAGACGAAGCATGTGCTCTTCATGGCTTGTTATCTTTGTTCCAAAGTCGGGGAATTGCAATTCGGTGAAAAACATGTGCTTTAACTTGCTTAAGCGGGGAGGGTTGGGGAGTGTGAACGTTAGTGACCCTTCTGCTTCGACTCCGGGCACTAACAGCTGTACTTCTACTGTAATGATGGGTTCAGAGCTGGTCACCAGCACCGCTCGTATCCTCCCTGTCTCTCGTTCCCCAGACATTTGTCGCCAGATATGTCCACTCAGGGGTGGCGTATCTTCTACTGGGCACACGTGCTCTTCTTGACCTCCTTAGATCTGGTGCTTCAGAGCCCTGAGCACCTTCCTCCGGGTCCGAGTCTTCTGATACTGGAGCAAGGGTTCTCTCTGGAGTTGACCTCAGGCTTGAACTCCTTCTTTGCGGCCAACTGGCTTCTCCACGCCTTACCCTTCTGCTCCTTGACCTTCTGGTTTGCTCGCGCTCTCTTTCAGATTGGTCGGTGTCTGATTCGTGCTCCCAGCTACTTTCTCCTTCTGTAGCGTCGTCTCTTTCACTGTTGTACTGACCGTCCTCAGGCTGGTCAGACTCGTTCCCAGCTTCTTCTGGCACCTCTACAGCTTGGCTGGCCCCCTCTATGGCTTCTCGGTCCGCAGCTGGACTTCCATCCGAGAGAAGAGCTGTTTCTTCCAGAGGTGCTGGAACCTTCCGCGTATGAGACGCGTGGATCCAGTTGGGCACGCCTCCCTCCTTCACTGCAGTGTTCGTGATCAAGATGATCTGGTAGGGCCCACGCCAACGAACATCTAGGCAGCTTCTTCTTACGTGCTTTTTCACAAGCACCCAGTCCCCAGGGCACAGGTCATGGCACGGGTCCTGGCACGACGGAACCTCGGCAGCCTGCACCTGAAGGGACACAGAATGAATGGCGTCAGACAGCCCCTTACAATAGTCCAGGATCATATCATCTGTGATGTTTAACAGTGCAGCAGTTGGTACTGATGGCAGTCTCATTGCCCTCCCCATTAACACCTCATGCGGTGACAGTCCTGTTCTTCTGTCTGGGGTGCTACGGATACTCATAAGGACCAATGGCAGAGCATCAGGCCAACTCAGGGACGTCGATGAACACATTTTGGCAATTCGATTTTTAATGGTGCTGTTTATCTGCTCCACAATTCCCGAAGCTTCTGGTCGGTAACTGCAATGCAATTTCTGATCTATGTTCAGGGCCGCACAAATCATCTTCACAAGCTCACTGTTAAAATGGGTCCCCCTATCTGATTCCAAAGAGGCCGGTACCCCGAAGCGTGGAATGAGTTCCCTAATCAATAACTTGGCTACTGTGAGGGTGTCACACCTGCGTGTAGGGTATGCCTCGACCCATCTGGAAAATATGCAGACAACCACCAGGACATAACGAAGGCGGTTGCACCTTGGCATTTCGATAAAGTCCAATTGCATCCTATTGAACGGACCTCCAGACCTCCCTATGTGACTCAATGCAACTGGTGTTCTCTTTCCTACGTTCAACTGCTGACAGGTCACACAACGCTGGCACACTGCTTCTGCTGCTACTCTAAACTTAGGGTTGTACCAGGTTTGCCTGAACACCCTCAGCATAGCATCTCTTCCTAGATACACTGGACCGTGTATCTGTATGGCCATTGGGCTCACCATCTCATTGGGTAACACTGCTCTTCCATCAGCTGAGACCCAGAAATGCGCCTCACCTATCACACATCCTGCAGTTTCCCACGTTTGCTTTTCAAAATCGGGTGCATTTTCTTGCATACATTTCAGCTCATCCCAAGTGTCTACAGTTTCCAATATCATGGCTAATTCAGTTCTTACATTTATTCCGCCCACTTCCACCTCTGTGAAAGAGTACCCTTGTTCTGCACAATACCTAGCGACTTCGTCGGCATATCTATTGCCTTGTGACACGAAGTCCATATTCCTGGTGTGGGCGGTACATTTTACAACTGCAACACCTGCTGGTCATTGCAATGCTTCTAACAGCAAACGTACGAACTCTCCATTACGAATGGGTGAACCTGAAGAAGTCATGAAACCTCGTTGAGACCATAATTGCCCGTAATCATGAACTACTTCGTAACCATATTGGCTGTCGGTGTATATGGTGACTCGAATTTGGTTGCTTGACAGGCAGGCACGCGTCAATGCAATAATTTCAGCTACCTGAGCGGAGTGTACTCCTTCCAGGCATCCGGCTTCCACAACTCCAGTAATTGTACAAACAGCATAAGCTGCTCTCAACTGCCCAACTTCGTCTCTTACACATGAGCCATCGACAAAGAATACTTCATCGGGGTCAGTCAGTGGCTCATCCACGATGTCGGGTCTCGGTTTGGTGCATAGTTCAGTCACATCAAGGCAATCATGGTCTGTACATACATCATCATCTATGTCACTTGAGAGTGGCATCAAGGTAGCAGGGTTCAAAACAGAGCATCTCTTGAGGGTCACGTTCTCTGCTGCAAGAATAACTTGCTCATAGCGCGTGAGCCTGCTATTGGTCAGATGCTGTGTTTTGGTCCTGGTCATTAACAGTTCAACTGAATGGGGCACATACACCTCTAACGGGTGCCCCATCACAATATTTTCACAGCGCTCGATACTGACACCTGTTGCAGCAACGGATTTGAGACATCCGGGCAACGCTGCGGCTACTGGGTCTAAAGTAGCCGAGAAGTAGGCAACTGGTCTACGGGCATTCCCATGGATTTGGACCAACACAGACAAAGCACAACCCTCTCTTTCACAGCAGTAAAGCAAGAATATTTTATCATAATCAGGCATTCCCAGAGCAGGAGCACGACACAGGTCCTCTCTGAGCTGCAGGAACGCCATCAAACAGTCTTTGTCCCATGGTACCGGATCACTCACCTCCTTGTGCGTCAGTTTTTGCAAGGGTTTTGCTTTCAGTGAAAAGTTCGCTATCCACTGTCGGCAATACCCCACCATCCCCAGGAACATCCTGACCTCTCTCTGTGTTTTGGGCGCATTCATCTTCATGATCGCCTCTATCCTGTCAGGGGACACCTTCCGTTTCCCCTTCTCTATTCTGTGCCCCAAGTACTGCACTTCCGTCAGGCAGTACTGCAATTTTCCCGGGGACACCTTGTGCCCATTTGCGGCCAAATGATTTAGCAAAGCAATGGAGTCCTCCCTGCAAGCCTCTTCAGTTTCTGACGCCACAAGTAGGTCGTCTATGTACTGGACCAGAACTGACTTCTGGGGCAGCACTAGACTTTCAAGATTTTTCTTCAACAGCTGATTAAAGATCGATGGGCTCTCTGTATACCCCTGAGGGATACAACACCATGTTAATACGCGGTCTTCCAGCTTAAAGGCGAAAAGGAAATGGCTATCCTCGTCCAATGGGATCGAAAAGAAAGCCTGGCAAAGATCTATCACAGTGAACCATTCGGCTTGGAACGGTATCTGGAACAGTATCACTGATGGATTCGGTACCACTGGACAACATGAGACGACTATGTTGTTAATTTTTCGAAGGTCTTGCACTATCCTGAATTTCCCATTTGGTTTCTGCAAACCCATTATCGGGGAGTTACATGGACTACCCACGATTTCTTTCAGTATTCCCTGCTTAATCATGGACTCTATCACGGGTTTTATACCTGCAATCGTTTCTGGAGTTAATTTATATTGGGGTGTTCTCGGAAACTCGGCATGCGGTTTCACTACAATTTTCACTGGGTCTACTCCCTTGACCAATCCAATCTCTTCCCCAGTGAAATCCCACACTTCTGGTGCCACAGTCTCCCTTTGATCCCATGGGAGCTCATCCACTGTCAGAGTGGGATACAGCTCCACACATATTCTCGAGTTTGCGACTTTGAAGTCAGCATCATCATCATTGGTCAATACCTCCACTCCTTGCGGTGTACAGTATATGGTACAATTTAATTTACACAAAAGGTCTCTTCCTAACAGACATACGGGACTAGAATCGCAAACCACAAACTGATGCTCATCGCTGTACTTCCCTATTTTCACCTGTACTGGTTCTGTCAATGGGCTTGTTATTCTCCTGTTTGCGACCCCCACTACTTGGATTGTCTCTCCAGACATGGGCAGGCCTGGAACTGCGGCTGATCTTATCGTGGATCGGGTGGCTCCCGTGTCTACTAAGAATGTCGTGGGGCACCCTGCCACTTCGGCCTCAACGTAGGGTCCCCTTTGATCCACATCTAAGGCTGCCCCGAGGGTGCAGTCTTCTCTCTCTACTCTCTGTCCTGTTAAGGGATCAACGTAATAGCACTCCTCTCCTCCTACAAAAAGAGGCATCTGTCTATAGGTCTTTCCAGTTGTCCCTACTCTGGGTGGTTGAGGGAACTGGGCTCGCGGAGCTGGGGTCCCCCCTTTGACCACCTTTCCTTGGTACGGCATTACCCCTCTTCCTGGAGGGCTTTGAACCTCTTCCTCCTCTACTTCTTGTTCTCCAATTTCAACGTTGTAGGGACACTCGCGTTTCCAATGCCCCACCTCGTTACACTGGTGGCATCGGGTCGTCTTTTTCAGTGCAGCTATATCTACCCTCGGTCTAAAGGTGGTGTTCTCCTCATTGCCCTTGTTCTGACTATACTGTTTCTTACCCCCAGTCCCTGTTCCCTGTTGCTGTTGCTGTTGACCACCCTTACTAGCTGACTGCATCTGCACCACCATCAGTTTTTCTTTTAGCTTCTTTGCCTTTGAGTCTATCTCATCACAGCAGTACCTAGCATATCTCAGAATTTCATCCAAAGGTTTATTTTGCCAACAAATCAAGTGTTGCTGAATCATTAAACTAATATCCGGTCTCAAACCCAAGACTAACTTAGACACGAACTGTCCTATGTCTTTCGGGTCCATTACATCCAACCCGCTATATTGTTTAAACGCCTTCAGCAATCTCTCATAATATTCATGAACTGTCTCTTTGGGTTCCTGTCTAGTTCGATCTATTTTGACCCAATCTATGTCCTGCATTGGCACCTTGTCTTTCAGCCAGGTCATCACTCTCTCGTATTTTACCATTACTGTTTCGGACGGTCCATTAGTCCGTGCATCTCTCTCTGGCTCTGATGTGGGCCACTCAGCACTAACCTTACATGCTGTCCACAAGTCTCCTGGTACTACAATATCAAACAGTGTGTTCAGATCTATTCATAATACTTTGGAGATCTTTACGAACCTCTCCACCTGCTTGTACCACTCGACTGGATTCTCCCTTAATTTAGGGAAGGAGTTGGTAAAGGCTGCCAAGTCCCCCCTGCTCCATGGCACATGCACATAGTTCCCATTTGCAACCTCACGCAAAGGGTATGCCTCTATTCTCTGGAATCCTCCCTCTGGGGTCATCCCAAGCATGCTTCTCCTAACGGTCCCTTTCTTGGACCACCTTTCTTCCCATTTATCCAGAGCTCTCCATGTCCTTATTCCCGTTATCAGTTCCCTTATGTGTGTTTTCAATCCTATTGTTCTTCTTTCATCTAGATCCTGGTCTGAATAATGTAGCCTGTGGTTACCCTGCAATGCTTTGGTCCTTGACAGGTCTACCATATATTTGCCTGCTAGTTCAACTAATTTCTCATGTGCTGCTCTCGCCTTTCGGGTGATGTCCTTTGCCATGAACAGTATTTCATCCTGCTCGTACTTCTCCATTCTTTCTAGAGACAAGGTACCATCCACCATGTCATCCAGATCTGACTTTAAGCTGGCGACATCGAGTCTCTTGGCTTTTATCTCAGCTCGCAGTATCTCTTTCGAAGGGGGTTCACTGGTCTCTCTACCATCCCAACTCCGAGTCCTACGCTTGGGCTCAGGAGAGTTAAGGAGAGTTCTCCCTTGTTCCCATCTCTCTAGGTCCCATGCTCGGCCATCCTGTCTTGGAAGGTGATGAAACACGGGCCTGTTTCCCCCAATTTCATTTTGTCCACTCCCTCTGTCCCCTCTTGCTCCCTGATAGGATTCCCTGCTGTTCTCCCTTCTGTCGCTATTCTCTCGTTGCCTAGTGTCGCTCAAGATTCGATAGGTTCCCTCTCGGCTCCCCATCTCCCCAGGACTGCGTTCCGGTCCGTAGTCACAGGGGTTATGGCGAGGCCTCTCACAACTCTCGTTCTGCCCACTATTGCCAGACGCATAGTGGGTGCACTTAAAACTGTTCCTGTACTCCTGCGTTCTCCTGTCCCCTTCTCTGTGTATTCTACGAGACACCTCCCCACACTCAGGGCTCCTGTTTTCCAGGTCTGGTCTACCTCCACTCCTGGTATGACGAGTGTCTCCGCTTCCGTCCTGACCCTTCCCGTCCCACTCCGGACTGCTTTCCTCAGCCCCGCAGTGAGTCCGGTTCCTGCTATCCTGGCTTTCCCTCCCAGCTTCCGCTGCTATGATGCTCTTGTGAGCCTCTACTGCCTCATCCCATTTCTTCATGTACTCGCTTAGCTCCTGGAAGGATTTCCGTCCTGATCCCCTCAGATCCATCGGCCATCTAGGGCCCCCCGGATCTCCTGTTGGATCTGCTGCTGTATGTACTGGAGTGCTCCACTCCTTCGGTCTTGGCAACTGACTTGGGGAATTGATTGTATCGTTCCTCCTTGCCATCTCTGCTCTCTCCCTGTCCCCTCGTACCTGTTCCTCCCCTCTAGCTCTCTCTGGGTCGTAAATCGATACTATAGGGCCTATAGTAACAGGTACTTGCAGGGCATCTGGCAGTGCGTAGGAAGTGGCACACTCCGTTTCTGGCACCCTTTGTACCACAAACCTTCCGACCACTTTCTGCACCGGACTAGGTTGGGACGACTCTTTACTTGCCGTGGGATCCCAATCTGTAGTGGGAAGCGGTCCATACTCCCCTTTGCTAGGCCCCCCTTCCCTGCATGGCTCGACATTTCCTGTCTCTTTATTGTACGGGGGTGGCCTATCTGTTAGTAACCTATTTATCAGGCTGTCTTCTGTCTCGCTCTCCTCATCTTCCTCGAATGGGCTCTTGTTTCCGGTCACCTCTAATACTGGGTACAGTTTGTTTACTTCAATGTTATGCACTCTCCATCTTTTAGCATCCGCATCCCATTTGGCATCCTGCACTGCTCTTACCGATCATTTCACCCTTTCTTGTCGTCTATTCAGGTTCCTCTCGTGCGCTGCCCTAATCCACGCATTGAGAGCTTCAAACTGGGTCGGTCTAGGCATAGGTCTCATTGAGGTCATGACTGCTTTTAATCGATGTAGCACCTCTAATCTGAATGTCCCGTACTTTGGAAACGTCAGTTCCTCATTTCCTTCTGTAATCTTACTCCACTCTGAAATCCACATTATCGTGTGTAACCCAACATTTGCCGCCATATAATAAGCCGGCGTACCCTCCGGCGGGGCTTCTTCCCCATCATAAGACCTTCGTCTCTCTCTTTTAAACGCCGCTCTTAACCATTTAAAACATTTCATGATTAAACGTACAATTTCCAGCCTCACTATTCTGTTTACTTCCTGATGACAATCCACCAATCCTAGCGCGGCTTTGCTAGCTGGCCTATCACAGCGCGGTCTTGCTCCGGCCGGCCAATCCCAGCGCGGCGCTTTCTGACGTCACTCGTCTCCGCTTCGCAGCAGCACCCCTCCTTTTTCAGCTCGTCTCCCGGTCATGCATGCGTCCCATTCATACACCGAAAAATGACTACTTCCGACCAAGCCGTCACTTCTCTTGACTGTACGTCCACAGTCTATCTGTAATTGTCACCACAACTGACGAAACGTCCTCCGTCTCTCTGATAGGTTGCTTACACACAGTAACTTCCGACCAGCGTCCGTTACTCACGCACTCACTCTTACGTTCCCCCTATCTCGGTCCTGCGGGCGATCAATGGTACCTCATGACCCCCTTCACTCTGGTTGACAATTACTCTGGATGTCCGATACACCCGAACCACTTAAGCTCTCCTTGAACTTAAGATTTGCACCGGTTGCGCGCGCTCACAACCTGTTCCGCAGTCACTCTACAGGCATTCAACTCCGCCAGACATTACAACATAGATGCAACACAAAAACACCGCAATCTAACACGCATGACCCTTTATACTCACTCTCGACCGATACTGCTGCTTTTCTGTCTCACGTCATCCGGACCTTCTTCGGCGGGCGGTTCTTCCGATCATCGATCTCTAGGGGTCTTGGGGTAATCTAACCTGGCCTAGATCACCTTCCTCAAGAAGGCAACCATCCTCTATAGCTACCAACTGCGGGGGCGAGATTGTAGATCCCTATCTTATCACTCTAGATCTAAACCCCGTTCTGGTCGTCTGAACCTTTATTGCCTGTCGTTGAGGAAAGAAAGTGCATCCAATACCAGGTTAACTTTGCTAATGATGACTCGACTCAGAAAAACCACAAACTACTTCTAGCTTTTAAAGATTTATTATAGAGTCAAGGTTAACTGCAAGTACAGGCATCTCAAAATGAGATTCAAAAGATATATAGGCACCACTACATACATGTGCTCTCGGAAAGCCCTTAGCCGAGCAAAGAACACAACAAGGACTAGTTCCAAAATAAAAAGGGCTGCAAGCATCAACACATATTGTGATCTCTCCGTCATTTACAAGAGGAGGGAAGGTTTCAGGTTAGGCTGTCCCTACCCTGCTCTAGATGGTATCCCTACTTAACAGAGTCCCAACCTACCAAAAGGTGTCAGCTGTGAATGACTTCCTAAGAAGATCACCCACACTTAGTCTCTAGGTGAAAACCTATGATCGCCAGTCATGACCCCTCTCTGCCTACCCATCCGCTCTCTAAAGGGTCCTCAGGCATCTGCTCTAACTCCACCCCGGGGTGCTGACCCTAATACAAATCACAATAACATTTGAGACGCCCCTTGTGAGACGCCCCTCACGTGGTGACGATTCTGGCTTTTTCCAGGTTGCTTTTCCTCTGGGCCTCGTGCGTTAGCGTTGACCTTGCTTCTCAGACTCTTCTCCGGCCCGCCGATACCCCCTAAAACATTCCTGAACCCTCCTCCATGTCTGCACCAGTCCCTCGAACAAAGTTCTATTCATCCAATTATTAATTGGATCCCCCTCACATTTGCAGACAGACATCCGTAGCTGAATCTTCATTCTCATAGACTTCTAACAGAAGCTTGCAACATTTTCCCCTGACACAGTTCGGCCTGTACCAGTACGTGCAAATCAAAAATCCTTTCATCATTTCAGGCCTACAACCCTTTCGCAAGTTAACTAAAATAACATGTTAGCGTCTTTCTCTAGCATAATAAGAAAACACATCTATGGAATATAAATCCAATGAATAAACAAATCAGTGTAACATTAGTGCCATCCATGTCTATGCAAAACATTTTATGTTTCTAAACCCCTCTGACCTAGCCATAAGGCCCGTTCCCTTCTATGCCTTACAGCATGACCTTTTTCCATTAGCAGCTACATAACATGGATCCTGATTAATCACGTCTAATAAGGTTATACATTTTCACACATTTCTGCATTAGTTCTACTTCTATATAAAATCTCTAGATTAGCTACACATTTCAAGGTATAGGTGAATATGTTTTCAGCACTCATAGCATTTCTCTTTATGATTTGTGCGTACTACTTGCAACTCTGGTGCACTCATACATTTTGTTCAGTTTGCGCTCTCTCAGTTGTCCGTCGGGTTTCTTCACTGTAGGCAGCTTGGTTTCATATTGCAAAGGAGGGAGAGGTTGAAAGGCACCCCTCTCACTGGAACGCCCCTCTCGCGGGTATTCTCCTGCCACGAGATGTCCCAGAGGCCCTCTTCTTCAGGTTTACGCTGTGCAGGGTGTTCTCTGCAGCGTTGCTCCAACTCCACAAGCCGGTGTGAATGGAGGAGGTGATGAGATTACTACCATGCATCCGTAGCTCCGCCTGGAGGGTGGTTGGTAACTCTTTCCTTTGCACACAAGTTTCCCTTCTTCCTGGGACGTGCAGGGTAGACGGCGACGGATCCATCTCTCGTGTCGGGACCCTCTGCCACCGGTGTCCCTGAGGCCTTTGCCCCTTGGATGTCCACGGGCTGGTGTGGAGTGGTCAGTTTTCCTTCTGCCGGACGTCTGAGCGCTCTCCGCATCCAGGCTTCCGCTCAATCCCAAAGGTGGGTGTTGCCAATAGTCCAGCCTGTTCCTTCCTGCAGTCGACGGGTTGTCAGAGGACTTGTAGGTAGAGGCCTGTTCCTCGCCAAGTGCTACCGATGTTCCCTTTGACTTGTAAGCCCTTGTATTCAATGTTGTGACGCATGTCACCTCCTCTTCTGGTGGCTGTGCAGACTTGTCGCACCTCTCCTCACCTTTCTGGGTGTTGTTGTTCTTGATGGCATTGTGCCACATGACTCCTTTCTTCTTCTCTTTCCTTCATGGCGTCGTGCCCTTCTCTGCTTTCCTTTTCGCGACGTGATCTGGTCATGTCGCTGCTCTTGTCCTCCTGACCAGGCTTCTCCGAGCGGCGTGCACTCCGCCCGTTTCCCTCTGGTCTTGTCCTGGCTCTAGGACACCGTCTTCCTTTCCACTCTGTGACTGGACCAGTTGCCGCGACCTTCTCCTGTTAATGGTTTTACTTCATGTTCTTGAGGGTGTCGAAGTTTTTTGGTTCCCTGTTTGCGGACCACGTCTAACTTGAACTTCTTGAGCCTCTTGCCAGTCCACACTGCCGGTCTCTGGCAGTGGTGTTGATTGGTGCAGGTTCTGATGGCTGGGGTGATGGTGGTTGCCAGCCATGTAGAGGCTCCGGATGACAGTTGTTGGTGACTTGCTGGGAGTGTTGGATGTCCGGAGAGATTTGGCAGCCATGTGCCTCCGCTTTGCTGATGTTGACCTTGGGTGGCGGCTTGACACGTAAAGTGTACAGTTCCTCTCTTGCCTATTGTAGGGCCACTGCCGACTCCATCTTGAGGCGGTGAGAGGGCGGGCACTCAGTGTTGATCTTCGCCCGTGGCATCTGCGGACAGGAGCAGAGATGCCGATTGACTCAGACTGCCGACGCTCTGGGATGGACGGTCGCCTGGGAAAGCGTTGGGATGAGACGTGGACTGTGCTTGCTGTGGCTTATGTGTGGTTCATCCGTGGGGCTGTATCCTGGGTCTTCGGTCCGCCTTGGTGGCTGTCTGGCGTGTCAGGGTTTGTTTCTTGGCTGGCTGTGAGTCCCTGGTCTTCTCCCTTTGTTGGCTTGTTCAGCCCACCTGTGCTCATTCGGTCTTCGGGGTGACAGGGCTATCACTCTTCTTTTTTTTTTTGTTGAGGGCATTGCGTTTGGACCTCGAGGCGGTGCTGTCATGGTGCTGGCTTCTGCATTTACTCTGGCATGTTTGCCTGGACTGGTCACACGGTGAGGCGCTCCTTGCTTGCTGGGCGATGTGACGTCCGGTCTTATGTCGCTGTTCGTAGGAGCACATGGTGCTGTGGCGGCCTGCCACGTGGGGTGTGCAACTCCTCTCTTGCCAATCTTGGGTCGTGGCTGACTCGGTCTAAAGGTAGTGTGAGGGAGGACACTGTGGGTGGTCTTTGGCCTACTGTAGGGCTTTGCTGTGGCCGTGGAGACGTGTGTGCTCTCCGACCTGCGTTCAGCAGTGTTTCTGTGTGGAGAGGTTTTCCTTGGTGCTGACTGTGCAGTCAGGGTCACTGGCGCGACCTCCTGCGCACTTCTGGCTTTGTGTGGTCTTGCGTCTTCATGCCTTCCAGGATCCCTGGGATCGTCACTTGATTCCGTTGCAGTGCTTCTGCGTTGGCGCGCTTTTGTCTGCGCTCTTCATGTGTTTCGCTGTTTCAGGAGGGTTACGTCACCGCTCCTTCTTGCTTCTACATGTTCAGGTCGCTTCCTGTTACTTCACGGGGTGTGCTTGCTTCCTTTCGGGGACCCTGGAGCAGTGTTGGCTGTTGTCGCGCTTCACCACTGTGTCGCATTTGCCTGGTAGGGAGTCTTGGGACCACTGTATCTTCGGGTGGTGGTGCTTCAGTTTCTTCCCTGCGGTTGCAACGAAAACCTGTGGCCATCAGGTGCCGTTCCGCCTTTGATACGTCTCCGTTTGGCTCAGTGCGTCCAGTAGTCTGTGCTATTGCTCCGTCGTCCTTCTCCTTCACTCCTTGCGCCGTCCTGCGCAGTGTTCTTTGTACTTCTGGGGCGTTCCTGCGCTGTCTCTTGTGGTGTGTCTTGCGTTCCTGCACTTATTGTGTTCCTGTGTGGCAGCTGGTATTTCCTTGGCTGCTTTGGATCTGTGGTTGTGGCACTTTGGTTTGTCAAAAGCTTGTTGCAGAGTTTGTTGTGGCTTGTCAGTGCAGTTCCGCGATTAGCCACTAGATGCCAGTGTTGCTTTACTTGGCCTGCTCTAGCTGTTCTCGGTCGGTTCTGTGCTTTCACTTTTGGTCCAACGGTGCACCGGGCTCATGCAGGCTTGTCCCTGGACTCCTGAGGGTCTCACATCCACTCCTCCATGAGGGAGGGCACACCCTCATGCGGCCGCCCCGCTGCAGGACTCTTCTCCATAATTACGGTGAGTCTTATGTCACTTATGTTACCCTAGGCCTTTCAGGTGTCGGGCCCACAAGACTCACCTGGGCTAGTGAAGCGATTCTGCATAATCGACACGAACCACCGCCCTTGTACCCAACTGACCCCCGCGGGGAGTAACACTCGACAAGGATAAGATGGATCCCGGGATGGGGGCCAAATAAGCAAGAGGAGTGGCCTTTGGTGGAAGGGACGTAGGGTAGGGTCTTGGCACAGCTGAGGGAACAAGAAAAGACCCAATTAGGATGTAGTACTACTCCTGCTGCATAACACCCCACAAAACACATGCAGGAAAGAGCCCCTGTTTCCGATACTTACCAAGACACACTGTTCGTGCAGGACCAATGAAGAGGTCAGCAACTCAGCGTCCAGGTGCCTTGGTGCCTTGGAGAGGAAATGAAATAAAGCGCTCCTGCGCAAGAACCACCAAAGTACGAAACAAACAAGAAGAAGGCGCTCCTGCGCGTAAGGGTACAATACCAAGGCCCCAGGGTAAACGCTATAGCGCGGCCCAGTGCATGTTTGTCCAACGCTCCTGCGTCACATGCAATAGTTTAACAGTGCTCCTCCGCTTCACACGCAAGGTAACTAGCAGTAGCGCTCCTGCACAACTGCCAAAAATAAAGACCAACACAAGAAAAGAGTGCAGCAGCGCTCCTACGCCACTGCCAAGGAAAGGGTTCATCCTGGTCCCAACAAAAAGAATCACAGCGCTCTCCCAGCGCTCATCCAATTGGTGCAAGTAGCAGCGCTCCAGCGCGGCTGTCTGAGAAATAAGTGGTTCAGGGGAGAAATGGCCAGCGCACAACACGATGTCGAAGAATAAATAAAAGCGGCAAGGAAAAGTCACGTAACGCGTAATGGCACAGGGAAGGCGTTACCGTGACTCAAAGTGCAGTGGAACCTCCAGAAGTCTTGAGGAGCAGTAGAACAGTCCTCCGACGTCTGCTGGGCTCCGTACGATACTTCAGAATCAGAAGCACCGATCCGGCGGTGCTTCACGCATTTAAGCATAGTCCCCCGGAAGTGTTAGTGAGGCGGAGGACTAGACCGGGACAACACTTCCGGGCGGAAGTGAGTATTCCCGACGCCTGCATGTGTCCTGTGGCGCCCGGGGGATGGCGGAAAGCCGCCACATGACATCAGGGGGCCCAACGCATGTTCAGTGTTTTCAGTGGTGGGGGGGGGGGTCTCTGCAGTGTATTTCTGGGCGTCTCTGGCCGCACATAGTCACTTTTGGGCATCCCTCTTTCCACACGCAGTCTATCTGCACATCCGGTGGGGCGGGAGCTGGCATCATTTACAGTCGGGTGCTCTGACCGGCCACGGGCCGCAAGCTGTTTTCTCCTCGCTGTACCCGCCCTTGTCAGCTTCCGGGGGCTGAAAACGTAGGCACTATTGCTGGGGCCTGTCTGCTCTGTTTTTGGGCAGTCTTCTTCTCTCCAGTCAGGCGGGAGGGCAGCCGGCGATTACTTTTGTAAGCTTCCCGCCCCTCACAGCAGGCCTGTAGTCTTCACGGTCACGTGGGGGGGGGAAAGGTCGGTGCTGCTGGGGTCTGATGGCTCCGTTCTGAGCCGTCTTCTCTTGCTAGGGCAGCATATTGGTGCTGGCGCTGCTTCGGCCATTCGCGGGTGGGCTCCTCTTTATGTATTAGTTCCCGGCAGCTCTTCAAACGCTGCGGGCTGGGCGTTCCCCTTTCTGTTCACTCACCCCTCCGCTGCAGCCTCACCTCGCACACGCTGCGCGGCGGGGGGCAGGGGATGCTTCAGGCAGGCCGCGGGTGGGCTCCGCTGGCCCTGCGTTACTTGACGTTTATAGTGGGCCGCCATTGAGTTCGGGCAAGCGCCATAACTATGCGGGTGGGCTCCGCTTTCATGTGTCACCATTAGGGGGGGTTGCTTCATGCTTGTGCAGCCCCCAGGCACCTCTCCAAGCCCGGGCTCACCTCCGGCCTGCGGGCCTCGTCCCGGCGGGGGTCACGCTGCTGCGGCCAACCCGGGTAGGCTCCGGTCGGTCCGTTTCATATCTAGGCACAGTTGCGGCCGGTGCAGGTGGGCTCTGTCCGGTATGCTTTTCCCTGGCAGGTGTGAGAGGTGCAGGGTAGGCTCCCGGTCACCTCTTCATGGACATCCAGGCCGGGGACAAGGCACACTCCCGCGCGCCTCACGGCAGGGCTGGCGCCGATTCTGCGGGGGAGGGTGGGACGCGACGTCGCCTGCAGCTCTCTCCTCTTCCCCCGAGATTTCTTCATGTAGCTGTGGCACGCTGGGCACAGCTCCGCCTTGTCGCCAATGTCGTGTCCGGCCCTAGGCCCTCGTTAGGCTAAATCATGGAGGCGCAGACACAGGGTAGAAGCTTGGTAAACTGGCCACGAGCACGAGCGATCGGCCCCTTTTATTAACTGGGTCACGTGACTCGTGACACCAGTGGTGGGTGGGTGTAAAGTGTGGGTTACATCATGTAAACAACTAGACCGTGTCCAGCAGGACACTACAGACACCAAGCGCAGAAAGGCAGTGAATGCTGCTGCTGCTCACATGTGCCTAGCCTGGGCCGCCATTGCACCAGTTGTGTGTAAATCTCCAATGTATATAAATGTCACCGTCCCTGATCTAGGAGTGGAGAACCGCGCTATTTTAATACAAAAGTATCTTGATTTAGCTTTCTCCCACTTAGAAAATTCTCCACTTCGATGTCAGCGTATTTTATTTTGTCGTTTTTTTTTTACTCTGCTTCTTCCCTGTTCCACACATGTTTTCACGTATGCTGTTGTTGGTTGGGCACGAGTCATAATTCACCTGTCTCGAGTCTGAGTGCTGGTTAATACTGCTGCACTTTCTGCTCCCCAAAAATAAATATATTTAGATATCATAACCAGCTTGGAAAGGCAAGGAGAGGATACACTACTAAACAAAAAAGATGGAATAGGGCTGGAAAGTCACTGTCAGGCGTCAGCATTATCGAATATTGGTGATCTGATACACCTCGGAATAAATGTAACTTTCATTATTCTCGAAAAGTGTTATGTGATGGAGCATTGCATATTTTACACCAGATATAGTTTTTGAGTCGTTGCTAATAGTGCAATCTTAATTACACATTTTAGTAGAGATTGTGCATTAATTGCGACTACATAACGGCACACTTCAATTTATTACTGAGTTTTAAGAAAAAATGTCGCTGTTCAAAAATATAGCTATGCGTATTCGATGTTTTTGTCCTTCAGAAGGAAAAGCATGGGGAAGGTGTACCATTGCTCATCGTCCAAAAGATGGCGCCAAAATGCTACTGCGCCACTGCTGTATCGCCACCTTTATGTAACAATTACCATCACACCCAACTCTAGAGAAGACAGTGGAACTATTTATGTCAGATAGCCCACGACGTCGCCCAAAACACCGCCATCCATTGTATTGCTAAATTGCTTATGCTTTACCTTATCACTTAAACAATCTAGACATGAGCATTTCATTCTGATCCTAGAGAATAAGAACATTTGCACACCCAAAAAAATTAAAAAAAAGACAGCGAGCCTGAGAAATATCTGCCAACTAAGACAAAAATATCACTGTGTGAGGCGGGGACGGGGCCTTGGAGGGGCGTGGCCTCGTGCCACCGAATCACCAGAGAGGCGCTTTAGCCCCATCCCCCACCCCCAATCACCCTCCTCAAAAAAACAGAGGAAAAACCTTGCCGAGGCTGGTGCGGATGTCCTGACACCCCTTAATGGACACTGGCAGTTCAAAGCCTCCGAAAACGACCTGAGAATCCACTGTTAACATGGATTTCCAGCCCGTTTCCCCTGCCACCGTATGATATCGGCTCCTCACTGGGGGACCTTGATGGGAACCAATCATGTGTCAAACGGTGGCACAGTGTGACTCTGGTAGGTGCAGCACACCTTGTTGCATCTACCAGGCTGAGTCTGAACCATACTTAATAGATGAGGTAAAAACCAGCAGGGCGGTCACACATCCATTGGGTTTCTTCAGTGCTTAATTTGTGTACGAATTAGTGCAGAGCCCTAAGGTTTTGCCCAGAAGCCTGTGGCTGGTGCTATTGAATGTCAGTTTTGATTCCACCTCAAGTCTCTTTCATCCACGACCAGACACTCCCATCCCCTTTGGCTCACTCGTCGGGTTCTTCTTCACCCCTCCTTTCTTTCTTTGCCACTGTGTTTCGACTTTCTCTACCTCCTTCTTTCCACCTTTTGTGCTTTTCTCACTTTTTTCTGTATGAACGCCGGATGAGGAAAAATAAGTACCCACCCCCAACAAAGAGTGCTGGTGGGGACCACCTGCATCCAAAATATCAAATTAAGCACTGGTATATTCACTAGGAGTGTACATTGGCTGCCTCGTGAGGTGATGTTTTTTTCCGAGGTGTGTATTTGTGCCAATCTCATGGAGGTGGGTGATGAGGATGGAGTATGAGACCGTGTCAAATGCTGCAGAAAGGTCCACAAGGATGACGGAGCAGTGTCTGTCCGAAGTCATTTGGATGTCATCTGAGGTGGCAATGAGTGCTATTTCGGTGCTATGATTGGGAGGTGGTTGTTGATGAGGTGGTTCGTGAGGCGTTGGTTGATGATCTTTTTTTTGAATAATCACATTTTATTTGTTCTATGTTGCCAATTGCATAAGCCAACCACACCCGCCCGAATACCCCTTACAATCAATCAATCAATCAATCAATCAATCAATCAATCATTCAATCAATCAATCAACCAACCAGTATTTGATAAGTGTTGCTACTGACCAGTGATGGTCTTAAGGCGCTGGGGGGAGTGTGGGTGTTGCCGGTGTGACTGGGCGCTATGGTTCATTCGAAGAGCCAGGTCTTGAGATTCTTCCTGAATTGTGTCAGAGACGGGGAGAGCCTGAGGTGGAGAGGCATGTTGTTCCAAAGTTCGGCAGCAAGGTAGGAGAAGGATCTTCTTCCCTTCCTGGTCTTGCCGATTTGAGGGACGGTGGCGAGGGCCAGTTGGGCGGAGCAGAGGTGTCTGGTGTGTACGTGGAATGAGAGGCAGTTGTTCAGGTATGTTGGTCTGGTGTCTTGGAGGGCTTTGTAGGCATGTGTGAGGAGCTTGAAGGTGACTCTTATGTTGACTGGAAGCCTTTGGAGTTCTCGTAGGTGTTCGGAGATGCGGCTTCGGCGGGGGATGATGAGGACCAGTCTGGCTGCGACATTCTGCATGTTTTGAAGTTTCTTGAGGAGTTTCTGGGTGGCTCCTGCGTAGAGTGCTTTGCTGTAGTCGAGTTTGCTGTTGATGAGTGTGTGGGTGACCATCTGCCTGGCCTCAGTGGGGATCCATCTGCAGGACTTCTGAAGCAGGCGAAGAGCGTGGAAGCATGACGAGGAGATGGCATTGATCTGGTGGTACATGGTGAGCGAGGAGTCCAATATGATGCAGATATTTCGTGTGTGGTCTATGGGTGTGGGGGGTTTCTAGCTCTGCAGGCCACCATGAGTCTTCAGGACTCCGGTCTTGCCCGAGTTGAGCTTGAGACAGCTGTCTCTCATCCAGGTGGCGACGGCTTTCTTCCTGTTGTGGAAGTTGTTTCTTGCGATGGTGGACTCATTGGTAAGGGAGAGAATCAGCTGAGTGTCATCGGCGTAGGATACGATGTTGAATCTGTGCCTCCTGACGATGGTTGCAAGTGGGCCCATGTATATTTTGAAAAGTGTGGGGCTCAAGGCCTGAGGTACTCCACTGCTGATCTCTGTGGGTTCCAAGAGGAACAGAGGAAGTCTGTCTTGCTGTGTTCTACTAGTGAGGAATGAACAGATCCAGTCCAGGGCTTTGTTGTGGATGCCAGTGTTGTGGAATCTTGTCATTAGGGTACAGTGAAAGATGGTGACGAACGCGGATGAGAGGTCGAGGAGGATGAGGGCTGGTTTTTCTCCCTACTCAAGGAGGGAGCGGATGTCATCGATGGCGGCGATGAGGGCGGTCTTGGTGCTGTGGTTGCTTCGGGAACTGGATTCAGAGGAGTCCAGCCACTCAGAAGGAGGGGTCCCCCGATTTCAATATAGGTAGAGACCCACAGGGGAAGTACATGAACGTAATCAAAAGCAAGAGGTTCTCTACCTGTTTAACCCAATATGTGCAAAAAGTCACAGATCACTAAAACATTACCAGTGCATGTCTCAGGCTAATAATGACACCACAACAGAAAAATGGGAATTATCAAAAAGCCTTCTATTATAATTTAATACTAAGATGCATACGATTTTTTTTATATAAATGTCCAAACGCATCCCACAACACATTCACTCAGACTTTCAGGCATACCTTCTCATAAACTCACATTATCACATGCCTAACAATATCAGACATTCAACCAAATACAATCAATATATACAAAGATAGTCAATCAATCAATCAATCACAGAACTTGTAAAGCGCACTACTCACCTGTGAGGGTCTCAAGGCGCTGAGGGGTGGGGGGTGGCTGCTGCTACTGCTCGAAGAGCCAGGTCTTGAGGACCTTCCTGAAGGTGAGCAGGTCCTGGGTCTGCCGCAGGTGGGTGGGGAGGGTGTTTCAGGTCTTGGCAGCGAGGAAGAGGAAGGATCTGCCTCCGGAGGTGGTACGCTGGATTCGTGGGACGGCGGCAAGGGCGAGGCTGGTGGAGCGGAGCTGGCGGGCGGGGGTGTAGAAGTTGAGTCTGTTGTTCAGGTAGGCTGGTCCGAAGTTGTGGAGTGTTTTGTGTGAGTGGGTGAGGAGCTTGAAGGTGATCCTCTTGTTGATGGGGAGCCAGTGAAGGTCTTTGAGGTGGGGGGGGGGTGATGTGGCTGCATCGGGGGGGGTTGAGGATCAGGCGGGCCGAGGCGTTCTGGATGCGTTGTAGTCGCTGTAGGTGTTTGATCGGGATTCCTGCGTAGAGTGCGTTGCCGTAGTCCAGCCGGCTTCTGACAAGGGCTTGGGTCACCATTCTTCTGGTTTTGATCGGGATCCACTTGTAGATCCTGCGAAGCATGAGGAGGGTGTTGTAGCAGGAGGAGGAGACAGCGCTGACCTGTGTGGACATGGAGAGGGAGGAATCGAGGCTGAATCCCAAGTTGCGTGCGTGGTCCGCGGGCGTCAATGCTGTTCCTAGTGTTGTCAGCCACCAGAAGTCATCCCAGGCAGACGGGGTAGGGCCGAGGATGAGGACGTCCGTCTTGTCCTAGTTCAGCTTCAGGCGGCTGCTCCTCATCCACTCGGCGACAGCCTTCATACCCTCGTGGAGGTTGGTTTTGGCGGTAAGCAGGTCCTTGGCAAGGGAGAGGATGAGCTGGGTGTCGTCGGCGTAGGAGATGATGTTCAGGTCGTGTTGGCGGCCCACTTGTGCGAGGGGGCCATGTAGATGTTGAACAGCGTCGGGCTGAGGGATTAGATTAGATTAGATCAGATTAAAATTTATTGAGTGCACAACTCACACTGGGGCATTTCGGCGCTGATTAGCCATTCTAACTAGAGGAGAAAGGGACAAGAGTATATATTTATTGAAGAGAAAAGCTTTCAGCTGTTTCCTGAAGGAGCCATATTTTGGGTTAGTGCGTAGGGTCAGCAGGAGTTGGTTCCAATATATGGGGGCTAGATAGAAGAACGCTCGACCACCCTTCCGGGACAGGCGAATTCTGGGGACTGTTAGTAGTTTGTGAGTAGCGGATCTCAGTCTCCTGCTGGGGCAGTATTTGATTACTTTGTTTTGGAGATACCAAGGGCCTTTCTTTCTGAGAGCGTTATGAGTGAGACAACATATTTTAAAAAAGGATCTCTTTTTGACAGTGAGCCAGTGCAATTCTCTGAGTAATGGGGCGGAAGGAGAGCCTGGTGGACGATTGAGAATCATTCGCGCAGCTGTGTTCTAAACAGTTTGCAATTTTGACAAGAGGGTTGAACCCACCTCAGCCAGCAAGGCATTGCCATAGTCTAGGCGGCTAGTTACCATCGCATGAACCAAAGTTCTGCGGTGGGCGATGGGGATGAAATGGAGTATTTTCCGGAGTAGCCAAAGAATGTAAAAGCAGGTGCCGGTAGTGGTGGTAATGTGATCTTTCATAGACAGGGAACAGTGAATCTTTATACTCAGGTTTCTCTCAAAAGGTTTGGGAATAGGGGCAGACCCTAATTGTACAGGCCACCAGTCATCTGACCAGAGAGCTGGTGCTTTTCCCATAAGCATGATCTCGGTCTTGCCTGGATTTAACTGGAGATAGTTCATCGTCATCCACGTCTGAGATCAGCTTCATGCCATCAGAAAAACTAGCTTTCTCTAGTTCTGGACAGCTCCCGATGGTGAACATGAGCTGTGTTGTCTGCGTATGAGACAATTTCAAAACCCAATTGTTCCACAATCTGGGCTAACGGGGCCATATATATATTAAAAAGGGTAGGGCTTAAGCAAGAGCCCTGTGGCACCCCTATGTCTAAGGGTAGCTCATCTAAGGAAAAAGGGCCTAAGGTGACCTTCTGAGTTCTTCCTGAGAGAAAATGTTGGAGCCATTTCAAGGCTGTTCCACTGATACCACATTCCGATAGTCTCTCCGTTAGCTTAAAATGAGAGATGGTATCAAAAGCTGCGGAGAGATCTAAAAGGATGAGTATCGCGGAGCCGCCTGAGTCGATGGTCTGTCTTAGGGAGTCGGTAACTGCTAAAACTGCAGTTTCAGTACTGAAACCCGGGCGGGAAGCCCGAATGCGAGGGATCCAGTATCTCATGATGTTCTAAATAGCAGCTCAATTGTTTGTTTATAACTTTCTCCAGCATTTTCCCTAGTAGTGGTAAGAGTGAGATGGGAAGATAATTACTATGGGTAGCGGGGTCCGCCGTAGGTTTTTTTAGGATAGAGCGGACCACTGCTTCTTTCCAGGGAGATGGAATAAAGCACGTAGAAATGGAACAATTGAAGATGTCACAGATTACTGGTGCACAACTATTTACTAGAAGGGCCATAATTCAAGGGGGGCAGGGATCATTAGGTGAACCTGACTTTCCCGAGGCTAGATCTTTTTGAGCTTCCTCGATTGTAACTAAATTAAATTTATGCAGAAAGCAATTTGGTTTCCTCTGTTTTTCTTCAAGTTCTTCCAGCCTATTCAAGACTGAGGGAGCTATCTGTGGTAAGTTGTCATAAATAGTTGATATTTTGTTCTGGAAGAAAGTGGCGATAGGGTTGCATAACTCTTGAGATTCATTTGGGACTCGGCTACAGGCTTTGGGGGACGTAACGTCTTTCACAATGCTGAACAGATCCTTCTGGGAGTTGTTTGATTGTTCGATTTGTTTAAGAATAAAATTGCGTTTAGCTCTCTTTAGGTTCAGGTGATGCCAGCCAGTGCTTGTCTGTAGATTAATTTATTTTGAGGGTCCTAACTGGTACGCCAGGTTTTTCTAGATGTTGGCATTTTTGTTTTAATCGCCCTTAGATCGTCAGTATACCATGGGTGTTGCGGGCGCTTGTGGACACAACCAATTTTCTTGGGTATAATCTCATCAAAAACCGATTCTAGTGCAGCTGAAAACGTCTCTAGTTTTTTGGGGGCTTCCGGCTGGATATAGACAGGGTCACAATGAAAATGCTCATCAAATTTTTCTGTCGAGAGGTTCCGCCAAGGTCTACGTTTGATTGGCTTATTTGTCATGGCTTTATCTGAATTTTTTGCCAAGGTTCGAGGAATGGAGAAAATGATCAGCGAGTGGTCAGTCCATGTAGGAGGGATAGGAGGGCTACATCTAAGATTCTCATCGTTAGTAAACACTAAGTCAAGCAAGTGCCTAGCCTGATGGGTCGATCCCTCCACTTTTTGAGTGAGTCCTAAGGTTTCCAAGGCAGAGAGGAGTTTTCTGACCTCTGGATTGGCGGTAAGTTCTCCATGAAAGTTAAAATCGCCAAGTAGGAAAAATCTCCTGGTTGCTCGGGCGTGTAAAGCAATTTGTTCGACCAGTAATTCAATGAAGTTATGTTTGGAACATGGGGGTCGGTAAACCAGTGCTCCGTACCAACATTCTGATGCTGATAGTGTAACCTTACAAATGCCTAATTCCATACCTTCATTGCTGGTTGTGGATAACCAGTTGACTGTGAGATGGTCTTGAAACACAATACCTCCGCCCGTTTTTCCCTCTCTGTTTAAGTGGATTCATTTGTAATTATCTGGGATAGCAAGATTGATCATGGTGCTGTTAGTAGTATTCAGCCATGTTTTGGTTAAAAAACAAAATAGGGGGGTATGGGAGGTGAACATGTCACAGATTTCCAGAGGATGTTTAGCCAGAGATCTTACGTTACATAGTAGGTTAGTTGTCTCTGGGAGGTGGGAACATGGAGCACTTCCTTTTTTGGGGGCCGGTTGTTCCTGAATAATAGTGGTGAAATGACACAACCTGCACGCTACGGGCCTTCAAGCATAGCCGGAAGTTCATTAGCACACTTAGTGAAAGTGAGGCTACGGTTCCTCTTGAAGTGCCGCTCTCTGATGGCCTTTAGTAACTCGGCAGAGTAAGATAGGCTTGCCGGCTTGCTCTTAGTTTCTTACCTTTGGACATATTCCCTGGCCTCTGGGCACGTCAGGGCGCGGACGGGCGCAGACGGGCGCAGACGGGAGCAGATGGGTGCAGACGGGCTTGCCTTTGGCGCGCCATCGGCGCGCCCGCTGCGTGCGTTTACGGCGTGTACAGGCTGACATCCGCGCTTTATGTGGCCGAGGAGCCAACAACTAGAGCGCTGTGTCCTAGTCCCAGTCCCTGCCCAATATGGCAGCCGCCCCTGGGGAGATCCGAGTGGGAGGGCGATTCCCTCAGCACCTACTCGGCTGAGTGGAAATGAAGGGTAAGGGTTTTAAATTGACAAAAATATATCAGCAATGCGGCGCAAAATAGGAAAAGGAAAATACAATTTTTAAAAGCAGCTCCCGGCTTCCGCCTCAGGAGATAGAATAGCTAGATCTGATGCTCGCGCTGGCTGCCTCGCTTTATGTGGCCGAGGAGCCAATAATTAGAGCGCTGTGTCTTAGTCCCAGTCCCTGCCCAATGAGGTAATATGAATTTTATGGTACGTTGTGTCCCCTATCGTAGACCCCACCGGCTCCATGTACGTGCTTTAAGTACATGTATGTTCCCTCCACTTCCAGCTATGAAGACGCAAATACATTTGCGTCCAACGTTAACATGTCCTCTTTCAGATCCACCATGAATGGGTCAGATATTCCGTTCCTAAGTGTACCTTGCCAACGTCTTTATGTGGTGCACTTTCATGTTTTCTAGCTCTGGCGAGTTAGGCCCTGATTTCTGCCATCGAGCCTCTTTCTGCCTTCTGTCTCTGAAAGCTGCAGTCTGCTGCTTCCTGACCCTTGACTTACTCCCTGTGCGGCGAGCGGTGCCAGGCTCGGCCTGCCTTGCCTGCCAAGACTGTATTCAACCTTCAAGTTATCTGCTCCGCTCCTCAAAAATACATTCCTGTCTAGTAGTTTACGAAAACATCCTTCCCAGCTGCAGAGCAAAGGGCCCGGCCTCACTGTCTCCATGCAAGTAATTCATAGCTTCCGTTACCATGGTAGGCCCATGGCCCCTCACATCTCATGTAGACACGTAGTCGCATATGCACGCACTAGTAGTCAGTATAGAATAGCCTCTGCCTGAGAGACCTTTCCTTCTAGATAATACAGTTCCTCAAACACAAGATATTAGATATGATTTGGGATTAGGTTGTTCTGACACCCCAGACTTCTGTCTCCTCATGTAGGGCTAAATGTCAAGTCCCCTTCACCCTCCAGTTCCACGTCAAGCATACGTCATGCTGCTGCGCGCGCATCTCTGCCACATATTTTTGCTGACACTGCAGGATTCACTTATGGATCCACCCACTTGTGATACGTTTCATGTGACGTTGTCTAGCACACACCTCCGTGTACGCCTTCATGCACGCCTTCTGTTACGTACATATGTCCTTATCTCGTTTCTCTCAGCTGTTACGCCTCCTGCATATGTCTTTACTGTAATGCATTGACTATATATATGATAACCTGTCAATAAAGTATTGTCTATCCCTTCCCGAACCTTCGTGGTGACGGAACCCGATTGCCTGGTTCGAACCAATTCCTTTTTAAGGAATAAAACCCCTTTTAAAACCTCAAATACCACGGATTCTGTCTCTTATTTTTGACTGAGTTATTCTTATTGAACTTTACCGCATAAATTAAGTATAGGTAATTTAAATTTACCACATAATTGGCGCCCGAATAGGGACCCCTCCCCCACCCCACGCGCCGGCGGTGCGTTGCAGGCCCGGTTCCCTGCCACAGCCGGACGGACAACTACGCGTACCCGCAGGATTTCCTGTATCTCCCTCAGGCCAACGGAGGTGACTGAGGCTGCGATCAACACCCAGACGAGGCGGTGAGGAGTGCGGAGGATCCCGACCAGAGCCTAGCTGAGAGAACAAAGTCCGAGGTATACAGAGGCCCACCAGGTTCCGAAGTTTCCGAAGTATCTACGTCACGAGTCGAGTCCAGTCCGGTCCAGTCCAGTGTCGAGTTTCCGAGGCCTTCTGTTCCGTGCTTCCCGGTGAGTACCGTTGCTGGGGACGCATCTAGACGAGCGCATTAATTTGTGCCGGTCAAGACGGGTTTGGGTACACAGACCCGGTCTGCACTGTTTTAGCGGTGTATCTGTACTGTTTAGCAGTATATCCGGTCTGCACTGTTTTAGCGGTGTATCTGTACTGTTTAGCAGTATATCGAGTATGAAGGTAGTTAGTTTTATTCAAATTATTATTGTTCGTTTACAAAATGTTTCAAATGTGTTTTAATGTTGTGGTATGAGTGATTGTTCGATCTGTATTATCGTGGTTATTGTATTAATTGTGTCCAAGTCCAAGTAAGTATCAAGTAGTAAGATTCAAGATGCCTTTATTCTCTAAACTAAGACAGATAAAAACTAGAAAAGGGGTACTAGAGGAAGCTGTTCCTATTCCACCCAGGGACACTCCAGGGTACTTTATGTACCACAAACACGGCCTAGATGCTGTATTATTTCTCGATTTGTGGGTGGACTACACCAAAGATTTAGCAGAGAATCAGAGATGGCCCGCTGCTGGGACATGGGATGCCGATTGCATCATGAGAGTAGAAGAAGCATTATGGAAAAAGAAAGCCAGACAGTCACAGAAAGATGCCATTGAATTATGGCGTAAAGAATCGCATAGACGCACAGAGAAAGCACTCAGAAAAGCAGAGAAAAGTAGAGAGGATTCTGAAAAAGCCCGAGAAAATGTATTAGTTGAGGAAGGTATACAAGTAAAAGCAGAACAAGTAGACAGACAACGAAACACTCTTATGAATGGTATGTATCCTCTCCTGGCCGAGGGTTTACCTAAGGCCACCCCGGAAGTACCAAAAGACCTACCACCTCCATTACTCCCGACTAAATTACACCACAAGACCGCAAAGGACATTTTCCTTTCTTCCTATTTAGACGATGTAGCCCCCGAATATGTTAATGCTCCGCCGCCACGCACACCACCTGCTGACGGCACTCCACCCCGAGATAATCTACCCCCACCTCTGCAACGACATACTCCTCCTCCCGTTCCACCTCTTCCGCCTATTCCTCCGCTTCTTCCCGCGCCTATTCTCCCTGCCATACACCCAACAAATCCATTTGGACCTGGCACCTCAGGAGGTGCCACAGGAGGTTTTCAAACGCCACCACCAGCACATTGATTGACTTATAGGGACTTAGCACACCAACGTACACCTCAAACAGCGAGTTACGACATACTTAATGAGCCTCTTACAGACTGTAGATATGATCCGGTACCCGGTAAAGACGACAGAATGATGCTATCATCAGTACGTCTACGACGAGTTGCAAACTATTTAATGATACTACCAGGAAGGATTGATCATCTAGACCGAATATATAACTTTGTCCAAACAGGGCAAGGTCCTGAAAGTATTGGCGAGGCCATGGCATATCAGAAAGTTGACACTCAAAAACTGTTATTACGTTTCTTCATAAACTGCTTGATAAGAAACCGAGATAGGCCTGGTGTAGACCAGGAAGAAATGAAAGCACTCAACAAATGGGGTCAGAATATAGCAGACGGAAAACATGATAAACAGAGTAGTATAGAAAATATGTACCGAAGGATCCGAAAAGTAGTAGAACAAATACATGAAAGAGAACAGCCTGAAAGAGAAACAGATGCAGATAAGACTGAATCCTCGGAGGAGGAGGAACAACAAGAAACGACAACAGGACCATTACAGTTACCAGCTAGAGAAATGATAGCATATGTAGGTAAGGGAAGACCCTTTAATAATTCAATGCGTCCGGTACGTCCAGAAAGTAAGAGACTTTTTCAAGCTGCCCTGTCAAACCCGAAGACGCCTGAACATCTATTTCAGGCTACCGATAAAATACTTCAAGAACGAATGGGGTACCATGTACTCAATTCTATGGATGAACAAGAATTAGCCAGGTCAGCAGTACAATGGGCTGACAGTTCTGATAAATATAGTGATGACGCATTAGCACAAACGTTTTTGAATCTTTCTCCAGATGAACAGCGTTTAGCTGGTATCTACATGATACAACACCTCCTTATATTGTATAAAAGCCAACATTCTGATCCAGGTCCCCTACCTGATATATTAATAGAACTACTTTTGAATAGATGGAGAGGTCTAGGTACCGACTTAATTAAAATAATTCTAGAACATCGGCACAGATATAGTGCCTTCCTGTGTCCACAGTTTGATCCAGCCCCACCCGTAGACAGAAAAATGTATTACATAGACAGACAGAATCCCTTGCGAGAAGTACATCCAGTTAGGAATGATGATAATACCCTTAGACGCGTGTTTGTGTACACACCCATAACTAAAATAGAACTATTGGAAATGAAGAAATTAGTGCCCAGCCATGACAAAGATCCAGCAGGTTTCCACCGTGAAATAAAAGACATGTTACTCATGGGTGATTACACCTATCCCGACATCATGAAAATATTAAAAGTATTATTGCCTGCCGGTATTTACGAGAAACTCAAAGAAAAAGAATGGGAGGTGGGAGAGCAAAAGATTATTTGGGCCGAATTAGAGAACGAAGAAAATACTCGAACCGCAGGCCTAGGACTTGGGGAAAAAACTAAAGCATTACCAGGATTGTTAGTACAAGTATTGCCACGATTATTATCAACGAAAAAGGAAGACTGGGGTGCAATCTCAGCCTGCAAACAGAAACCCGATGAAGACACTAGTGATTTTTATTCCCGATTTGAGAAATGTTTTGGTATTAATAGTGGCATAAAAGCAAGTAGCGAGTCATATCCACATCTTTTTGTAACAAAATTAGTCGAGAATTCTCTGCCCCAAGTTAAGAATCGTGTTCTGAAAGTCGAGAGCACATGGCAAGCTAATACCCCTTCACAAATGTTACAAATGCTACAGTACCACCAGAATAGAATTAGAGAGGAACAAGAACACGAACAAAGACGTATGAAAGACACGAAAATGAAAATGTTAGTTGCTCAGTCAGTTCCAGCTGACGGTCAGAAAAAGGGTACGACACAGTCCCATAATTCAGCAGCTCCTGTTAAAGGGATATGCAACTATTGTAAGCAGCCAGGTCACTATATAAACGATTGCGCAGTTTTGAAACACAATATCTCTACAGGTAAAACTAAAGAGAGACCGCGTCCTCCTAGACAGGACCAGGTCCAACAACAAGTACCACAGAATATCCAGCCAATGCAAGCTTCACAACAGCCAGTACAGACCGTAGCAGTTCCACAGCCACAACCTATCGCCGCAACACAAAACACGACACAACAGATGTACCAGTATGCACAAAATGATTATCCCGATTATCAGCGTTACACATGAAACAGCCTAGAGAGGGAGGTTGGCTTGCCTCTTATTGAGGTTCCTGTAGATCAAGAAGGTCCTTATGTACATAGTCAAGTATTAGGGAAAGACAGAAAGTTTTTAATTGATACAGGGGCAATCAGGACAACTATTAGTCACGACGAAGTTCCAGGGGCACCCCTCTCAGGCTCACAGAATGTTTCCCTTGGATTTTCAGGAAAGCCTATTATTAATGAAGTATTGCAACCACTTCCCCTTGCAGTTGGTCCATTGACACGTACTACAGATTTATTACTAACGAAATCATGTCCAGAAAACTTGTTAGGTATAAAGACACTGAAAGCTCTAGGAGCTGTTATTTGCTGTTCTCCGGAAGGAGTAAGACTGTTTTTACGTGACTTTAAAGGTCACTATGTGTTGAGAGATATTGATCCCAGATTACAGAATGTTCCTGCACATTTATGGGCACAAGGCCCCACTGATGTAGGTTGTATGCACATTACACCATATCGAGTCACACTCAGACCAGGAGTAGTCTTGCCACGAATTCGACAATACAAGTTACCTCCAGATGCTGTAGCGGCTTTACTGAAAATCATTGACGAGCTCATTGCACAAGGGGTGGTTGTAGAAACCGACTCCAATGTATGTAATTCCCCCATCATTCCAGTTCTTAAACATACTGATCCAAATGCACCTCCTGTTTATCGATTAGTTATCGATTTGCGCGAATTGAATAAATGCATTGTACCACAATACCCTGTGGTTCCAGATATCTCGTCTCTATTGACAGCCATTGATTCCGAAGCAACGTTCTTTACTGTAATTGACCTGAAGAACGCCTTCTTTAGTGTCCCCATTGACCCGGAAAGCCAATACCTTTTCGGATTCTGTTTAAATGGACGAAGCTTCAAATTTGCACGCGCACCTCAAGGATTCACAGAAAGCCCCAGCATCTATAGCCAAGCACTGAAAAGACAACTAGGCAGTATACACATGCCTGATAACACTGCCCTGTTACAGTACGTCGATGATCTATTGATCACCGCCCGCAGCGAACCTGAATGTGAGCAAGCGTCACTGACGGTTTTGCATTTCCTGGCTGACAAGGGACACAAGGTGTCCCCTTCGAAGCTGCAATTCTGTGTTCAGCAAGTTGTTTACCTTGGGCACTTGCTGTCCAAAGGGGGGAGACAGCTAACACCTGACCGTATTCAGTTAATTGTACACATGTCACAGCCCAAGACACAAAAAGAGGTACGAGCCTTTATAGGCCTCACTTCTTACTGCAGACAATGGATTCCTCAGTACGCATTTCTAGCAAAACCACTCATACAGTTGACAACCCAGGAGGCAGCGACATCGACTGCCCTCCCTTGGACCCAGGAACATACACAAGCTTTTGACGACTTAAAGAAAGCCTTATGTCAAGCACCAGTTTTAGCGACACCATGTTACAGCAAGCCTTTTACACTTTTTGTCACAGAACGCGAAGGTACTGCATTGTCAGTGCTGACGCAAGAACAAGCAGGATCACACAAACCGTGTGCTTATTTTTCTAGTACATTAGATCCAGTAGCCCAGGCTCTGCCTGCGTGTTTGAAATCAGTAGCAGCAACAGCTCTAGCAATCAGACAAAGTGATTCTATAGTGTTAGGACACCAGTTGACAGTGCAAGTTCCACATTCCGTGGAAGTTCTTTTAAACCGAACACAGACCCAGCACTTGACTATAGCACGACTGACAGGTTATGAATTGACATTGTTTCAGCCACACATAGAAATCAGACGTTGCAACACATTAAACCCTGCTACACTTTTGCCATTAAGTGGGACAGATCCATTGGCACATGATTGTATCGAAGTCATTACTATTACGACGAAACCCAGACAAGACTTGACAGACACTCCATTACTAGATCCAGACCTGACACTTTATGTGGATGGTTCATGCATGAGAACAAGTACAGGAGAATTAGTGGCCGCTTATGCAGTCACGACAGAAACTGAAGTCATAGAAACACATTGTATTGACACCCTGTCAGCTCAAGCAGCAGAGCTCATCGCTCTGACTCAAGCCTGTATTCAAGCTAAAAACAAGAGAGTTAACATATACACGGATTCACGCTATGCATTCGGAGTCGTACACGACTTCGGTGTCCTGTGGCGAGAGAGAGGTTATTTGACTTCTCACGGTGCCAGAATTCAGCACGGTCCCCTTATTCAAACTCTGTTAGATGCAATACATCTGCCTACAGCAATATCCATCATGAAGTGCAAGGCACATACAAAAGTCACTGATATCATTTCCCAGGGTAACGACCTGGCAGACCGAACAGCCAAGCATACAGCTCAGACTCACGCAACTGACTTAACAAAGACAATAGTCCAGACACCGACACATTGCATGACAGTTAGGGATCCCGCTCTAGATGTAATTGACATACAGACACATGCTACGCCAGATGAAATCAAGAAATGGACTGAACTAGGAGGGATCCAGACAGATCAAGGATGGATGACGAAGGGAAAATCTACATGGTTTCTCCCTGACTCTATGGTCCAAGTAATCATTAACACAGTACATAGTCCTGCACATTTAGGAGAAAAAGCCATGTTAGACAGTATTCAAAACATCTGGTTCAATAAACATTTACGAGCAGCAGCCAAACAGAAAGTGCGTACTTGCATGATTTGTTGTCAGTTTAACCCAGGTAAAAGCATTCCCGTAGAGCAAGGTGGATTTCATCCTCCCGATCACCCTTTTGAAGTCCTCCAGATGGATTATATCCAGATGGAACGTTGTCGAGGATTCAAATATGTCCTCGTAGATGTATGTGCACTCTCCCGTTGGACAGAAGCATATCCAGCCCCAGATTACACTGCTCCGACCACTGCCAAGCAGCTGGTTCGTGAATTCTTCCCCAGATATGGTTTGCCCCGCGTCGTATACTCCGATAACGGTCAGCCATTCTCGTCCGAGTTAATGAAGCAAGTATCTCTCCTGCTCGGCTACCAATGGAAGTTCCACTGTGTCCGGCATCCCGAGGCAGCAGGCCTCGTGGAGCGTCATAATCAGACTCTGAAAATTCGCCTTGCCAAGATCTGTAGAGAGAAAGGAGTCGACTGGATAGTAGCTTTGCCGGTCGCACTCTTTTACATAAGAATGGTCGCACACTCCGGAACAGGGCTATCCCCGTATGAGGTAGTCTTTGGTAGGCCACCGAATATGTGGGGGACGCCTCTGCCTAGAAAAATCACCGATGTTGACTGTATTATGCTGACCGATTACCTTGCCTCCTTGATGTCTGCACTACAATCTTGTCGTTCACAGGTAGCTGCAGCCTTTCCCGACAACACCGAGGTGAAGCCCCATGTAGTGGTTCCAGGAGAATATGTTTTTATAAGGAATTTCGATCGAAGAAGTCCGCTGGAGCCCCGTTGGCAAGCCCCAAGACTAGTACTTCTGACAACAAGGACAGCCGTGAAGGTGGAGGGCCGCAAGGGCTGGCTTCACTCGAGTCACATTAAGAAATTTCATGGACTGCCTCCAGATCTGAACTCTCAGCCCGGCCCTCCTCCACAGACTGACTCGAAACTCCCCCTGGTCGAGAAAACTTCTTCCCAGGAATACAGACTTAAATTGAGGTCTAGCAAGTCAGACAGTTTAATTGTTTAAGTCCTCCCCTAGGTGAATCGGTTGAACGAGTTTTCTGACATGTATCCCCTAGACCCCAATAGAGAGAGAGATAGACAGAAACAGCTCAAGAAACGTGAATATTGTAAATCTCTTCGCAGCCACTGCATCGTGACACTATTGATTATGTTTTTTCTAAGTCTTTTGATTATTGCTGCGAGTATACTGTTGCATATCTACTACCCTATTTTCAAGCGTGCACATTCTCCCTTCAATGTCACTGCCGAACACTCTTTCAGTGAACTGCCCCCGCATGAATTGTCTTACCGCCTTGCGCTGCGCAACAACACATTCATTAGTATGTTACATCATTCCCATCAGACCAGCAATGCTACCAATTGTTGGATATGTGGCCGACTCCCTCCCTATCAGAAATACAAGGGAGTTCTGCCCCTCTTTCCGTACCCGTTTACACACAATGGTTCCTGTGGTGCATGGTTTAGTTTAATGAACTCTCTAGATTCCAATTCTGTAGTTTACCAGGGCAACTGGGTATGGGGTAATCTGAACACAGTTCTGCATAAAGTATGTTTTCCTGACAAGGAGGGTCTACCAAAAAGAACAGGAACTGATCTAGAAAATGAAGTATATGGATTAGGTAACTTTACACTTAACCTCATGATTCTGAATGTTGAATCTGAATCCGAACCAGTCTTGCCTGCTATGTCCGTACTACCAGTCAAAGGTGAATTATGTGTCAGAAAGAATGGTTCAGTACACTTGGGTCATAGTAAATGTACTACTGTAATCGAATTCAGTGATAAGGGCAAGTCTACGTTTAAAGCTTCACGTCATTCCTACTTCGTTTGTGGTCATACCGCATATATACGCTTACCTCTAGATTGGGATGGCACCTGTTACATTGCATTCCTTCTGCCACCTGTTTTCCTAGCCCCTCCTGATTATCATAGGAACACCCATCTAGTACACAATAGACCACAGAGAGATCTCCCGATTGTCGACTATACTGAAACGGCATGGGAACAATATACAGACTTCAATAAAGGTTTCTTTCCCTACTTAGGTGCTGTTTTTAATAGTAAACTGATACGAAAATTAACCAGAACCCTCGAAGCAGTAGTGAATTAAACTACTTCCGCCCTAGGTAACTTAACAGAGGAGCAGTCTGCTATGCGGATTGTTGTTCTTCAAAATCGTCTCGTCCTTGACGTCATCCTGGCCGATAGGGGCGGAGCCTGTAGAGTCATCGGGTCGAGCTGCTGTGTTTTCATTCCAGAAAACGCGCCATCAGTATATAAAGCCAGCACTCGTCTTCACAAGATTGCAAGTCTGATACACCAGAATCCAGGCACCTGGACTTGGTCCGGTTGGTTCTGGACCACGTTGTCAGCCTGGGGATGGAAAATCCTATCCTTCCTAGGCATTGGCCTTCTCATAGTATTCAGTTGCTGCCTATGTCTGCAATGTGGGCCAGCGATTTGCGGCCTGTGCGCCACATCATGTATTCCTCACTCAAGTCCTCATTCAAAACGCCATAAGAAGAAAGAAGAGCAAATGATGTTACATGAACAGATTGATAGATTGATGAAGATTGATATATCATGAAGGGTCCGTAGGGGACAAGGAGGGAATGAGGTAATATGAATTTTATGGTCAGTTGTGTCCCCTATCGTAGACCCCACCGGCTCCATGTACGTGCTTTAAGTACATGTATGTTCCCTCCACTTCCAGCTATGAAGACGCAAATACATTTGCGTCCAACGTTAACATGTCCTCTTTCAGATCCACCATGAATGGGTCAGATATTCCGTTCCTAAGTGTATCTTGCCAACGTCTTTATGTGGTGCACTTTCATGTTTTCTAGCTCTGGCGAGTTAGGCCCTGATTTCTGCCATCGAGCCTCTTTCTGCCTTCTGTCTCTGAAAGCTGCAGTCTGCTGCTTCCTGACCCTTGACTTACTCCCTGTGCGGCGAGCGGTGCCAGGCTCGGCCTGCCTTGCCTGCCAAGACTGTATTCAACCTTCAAGTTATCTGCTCCGCTCCTCGAAAATACATTCCTGTCTAGTAGTTTACGAAAACATCCTTCCCAGCTGCAGAGCAAAGGGCCCGGCCTCACTGTCTCCATGCAAGTAATTCATAGCTTCCGTTACCATGGTAGGCCCATGGCCCCTCACATCTCATGTAGACACGTAGTCGCATATGCACGCACTAGCAGTCAGTATAGAATAGCCTCTGCCCGAGAGACCTTTCCTTCTAGATAATACAGTTCCTCAAACACAAGATATTAGATATGATTTGGGATTAGGTTGTTCTGACACCCCAGACTTCTGTCTCCTCATGTAGGGCTAAATGTCAAGTCCCCTTCACCCTCCAGTTCCACGTCAAGCATACGTCATGCTGCTGCGCGCGCATCTCTGCCACATATTTTTGCTGACACTGCAGGATTCACTTATGGATCCACCCACTTGTGATACGTTTCATGTGACGTTGTCTAGCACACACCTCCGTGTACGCCTTCATGCACGCCTTCTGTTACGTACATATGTCCTTATCTCGTTTCTCTCAGCTGTTACGCCTCCTGCATATGTCTTTACTGTAATGCATTGACTATATATATGATAACCTGTCAATAAAGTATTGTCTATCCCTTCCCAAACCTTCGTGGTGACGGAACCCGATTGCCTGGTTCGAACCAATTCCTTTTTAAGGAATAAAACCCCTTTTAAAACCTCAAATACCACGGATTCTGTCTCTTATTTTTGACTGAGTTATTCTTATTGAACTTTACCGCATAAATTAAGTATAGGTAATTTAAATTTACCACACCAATATGGCCGCCTCCCCTGGGGAGATCCGTGTGGGAGGGCGATTCCCTCAGCACCTACTCGGCTGAGTGGAAATGAAGGGTAAGGGTTTTAAAATGACAAAAAGATATCAGCAATGCGGCGCAAAATAGGAAAAGGAAAATACAATTTTTAAAAGCAGCTCCCGGCTTCCGCCTCAGGAGATAGAATAGCTAGATCTGATGCTCGCGCTAGCTGCCTTCGCTTTATGTGGCCGAGGAGCCAAAAACTAGAGCGCTGTGTCCTAGTCCCAGTCCCTGCCCAATATGGCCGCCGCCCTTGGGGAGATCCGTGTCGGAGGGCGATTCCCTCAGCACCTACTCAGCTGAGTGGAAATGAAGGGTAAGGGTTTTAAAATGACAAAAATATATCAGCAATGCGGCGCAAAATAGGAAAAGGAAAATACAGTTTTTAAAAGCAGCTCCCGACTTCCGCCTCAGGAGATAGAATAGCTAGATCTGATGCTCGCGCTGGCTGCCTCGCTTTATGTGGCAGAGGAGCCAATAATTAGAGCGCTGTGTCTTAGTCCCAGTCCCTGCCCAATATGGCCGCCTCCCCTGGGGAGATCCGTGTGGGAGGGCGATTCCCTCAGCACCTACTCGGCTGAGTGGAAATGAAGGGTAAGGGTTTTAAAATGACAAAAATATATCAGCAATGCGGCGCAAAATAGGAAAAGGAAAATACAGTTTTTAAAAGCAGCTCCCGACTTCCGCCTCAGGAGATAGAATAGCTAGATCTGATGCTCGCGCTGGCTGCCTCGCTTTATGTGGCAGAGGAGCCAATAATTAGAGCGCTGTGTCTTAGTCCCAGTCCCTGCCCAATATGGCCGCCTCCCCTGGGGAGATCCGTGTGGGAGGGCGATTCCCTCAGCACCTACTCGGCTGAGTGGAAATGAAGGGTAAGGGTTATAAAATGACAAAAAGATATCAGCAATGCGGCGCAAAATAGGAAAAGGAAAATACAATTTTTAAAAGCAGCTCCCGGCTTCCGCCTCAGGAGATAGAATAGCTAGATCTGATGCTCGCGCTAGCTGCCTTCGCTTTATGTGGCCGAGGAGCCAAAAACTAGAGCGCTGTGTCCTAGTCCCAGTCCCTGCCCAATATGGCCGCCGCCCTTGGGGAGATCCGTGTCGGAGGGTGATTCCCTCAGCACCTACTCAGCTGAGTGGAAATGAAGGGTAAGGGTTTTAAAATGACAAAAATATATCAGCAATGCGGCGCAAAATAGGAAAAGGAAAATACAGTTTTTAAAAGCAGCTCCCGACTTCCGCCTCAGGAGATAGAATAGCTAGATCTGATGCTCGCGCTGGCTGCCTCGCTTTATGTGGCAGAGGAGCCAATAATTAGAGCGCTGTGTCTTAGTCCCAGTCCCTGCCCAATATGGCCGCCTCCCCTGGGGAGATCCGTGTGGGAGGGCGATTCCCTCAGCACCTACTCGGCTGAGTGGAAATGAAGGGTAAGGGTTTTAAAATGACAAAAAGATATCAGCAATGCGGCGCAAAATAGGAAAAGGAAAATACAATTTTTAAAAGCAGCTCCGGCTTCCGCCTCAGGAGATAGAATAGCTAGATCTGATGCTCGCGCTAGCTGTCTTCGCTTTATGTGGCCGTGGAGCCAAAAACTAGAGCGCTGTGTCCTAGTCCCAGTCCCTGCCCAATATGGCCGCCGCCCTTGGGGAGATCCGTGTCGGAGGGCGATTCCCTCAGCACCTACTCAGCTGAGTGGAAATGAAGGGTAAGGGCTTTAAAATGACAAAAATATATCAGCAATGCGGCGCAAAATAGGAAAAGGAAAATACAGATTTTAAAAGCAGCTCTCGGCTTCCGCCTCAGGAGATAGAATAGCTAGATCTGATGTTCGCGCTGGCTGCCTCGCTTTATGTGGCAGAGGAGCCAACAACTAGAGCGCTGTGTCCTAGTCCCAGTCCCTGCCCAATATGGCCGCCACCCCTGGGGAGATTCGTGTGGGAGGGCGATTCCCTCTACAGCTACTCAGCTAAGTGGAAATGAAGGGTAAGGGTTTTAAAATGACACAAATATATCAGTAATGCGGCGCAAAATAGGAAAAGGAAAATACCATTTTTAAAAGCAGCTTCCGGCTTCTGCCTCAGATGATAGAATAGCTAGATCTCAGGGATGAGCCCTGGGGTGCGCCGTAGATGAGATTGGTTGCTTCGGATCGGAAGGGTGGGAGGCAGACTCTCTGGGTTCTGCCAGAGAGGAAGGAAGTGGTTCAGTCCAGGGCATTCTCACGAATTCCGGCTTCTTGGGGGCGTGTTCTTAGTGTGTGGGGGCAGACCGCGTCGAAGGCGGCTGACAGGTCCAGGAGGATGAGGGCTAAGGTTTCGCCGTTGTCTAGTTGGCGTCGGATGTCATCTGTGGCGGCAATGAGGGCTGTCTCTGTGCTGTGGTTCCGCCTGAATCCGGATTGCAACGGGTCTAGTATGTTGTTGTCCTCGAGGTGGCAGGCCAGCTGTATGTTGGCGATTGTCTCAATGACCTTCGCCGGGAAGGGGAGCAGGGAGATGGGGCAGAAGTTCTTGAGGTCCTTGGTGTCCGCCTTGGGCTTCTTGAGAAGGGCGTTGATTTTGGGGGTCTTCCAGCTTTCCGGGAATGTCGCTGAGTCGAAGGAGATGTTGATGACCTTTTGTAGTTGGGGTGCAATGGTGGCGTCTGCTTTGTTGAATACGTGGTGTGGGCAGGGGTCTTAGATAGAAACCCTCTAATGGATCTAAGGTTGCATGTGAGGCCTTACAGAAAATGCAAATGTGCCTCAAGGAGAAAAAACATTTCAGGACATAAGAATCAATTACACAATAGAGTAATAAACACAAATACATTTTCATAAGTTAATACACATTCTTAGAGAACAACTGGGGGGATTTTTTTCTTTCAGAGCTATTCTACGTATGGAATCCAGCGCTGATTCCATACGTGGAATAGCTCTGATAATTTGCCATGCCCATGCCCTCTCATATGTTTATTCACAGCATTTATCGCAGCCAATCCCGGAAGGCTGACCAGCCCAGAGAAAGGTTTGGATTGAGACTGTAATGTCTTGAAACCAGAAGGTGGGGATTTGCATTGAGAAAGTTTGAAAGAGATATAGGAACCTCGGCAAAATGATCATTTTTAATACCCGAGAATCTGCAGAGGATCTGGATTGATAGATTTGCCCAGGAATAGAAGTCTTGTTTCATTTCTGACAGGAGTGGGAGGGATTGAGGGCTCAGGACAGAGCGGGTTTCCACTGAGACATGTACACCAAGGTAGAGGAAGCTGAGGCGTTTGATTGGGATCTGCGTTTGCCAGTTTATGGCCTCTGACCCTCTCATAAGGGGGATCAGGAAAGACTTGGCACAATTAGTTGGAACCCTGAAGTCTCTCTGTAAAGAGACAGGATCCAACTCATGTGGGTTCCTTAAGTAAAGGAGAACATGAACAGCATATAGCACAATACTGTCCTCCCCTTCATCCCATTGCCAACCTGGCACCTTTGCAACGCACCAAATGAACCAAGCTAGTGGCTCAATCACTTGGGCAAAGAGTAAGGGCAGTAGTGGGTAACTTTGCCTGGTTCCTACATGGCTGGGGAAAGGATGGGATAGAGTCCCATTAACGCATACCTGTGCCTAGGGTGCAGAGTATAATAACTGTGTGTAGCGGGCTGTTACTGGGTCCCCATATGGAGAAAAACTGGGAAATGATCAGAGATACCTCACAGGAGGACCTCCACTGCCGCGGTGTGGAGAACATCAGATGAATGTGAGAGAGGGTTTTGTGGGTCACTAATGTATGTGCATACTCCTTATCATGAGGGTGTCATGCATTCCACAGATTCAAAAGGCAAGGTGGGGGACCATCCATGATTACAACAACTTAGAACTGCCTATCCTGTGTGTTTTGGGGTCCACAGTGGAGTCGCATTCAGGGTCAGGGACAGAGTTGAAATCCCCTTTGATGATGGTCATCCCGTGGGGAGGGAGCTGACTGCAATGGGATGTAAAACCTAAGGAGATTGTAATGGGAGCCCTCTAGAATGCCCTACTATGCCCGGGAACCTGCCAAGTGGGTCAGCATGTGTCTGCTTGTCTACCTCTACAGGACCTCTAGAGAAACATTCGTGGAACACTCAGTGATAACCAAAGCAGCTGGAGAAGGGGCATTGAGTACCTAGTACGTAGGTGTCCTGTAGCATGAGAACAGCCATAAATGTCTTCTTTGAATATCGTAGGATGCCTGGTCTTTTTACGCAGTCTAGGAGGTCATTGACAATCCAGTAGAGCACGGAAAAAGTTAACCATTATGGCATTGGAACCTATGGATCCTGGTTGCATGATGCTCTTTAGGTGGACAGCCAGGGTGCCATGGGACATGGAATGGAAACTGATCGTGTGTGTGGTGTGGAACATATGTACAAAGAGCCTTGCGTTTGGGCTAGTTTATAGGTAACTTACAACAAAGCAAGTTGAACTTCATCTTCCAGAAGCATCTGTCGCTAACCAACTTCTCTAAAAAAAACAACATTGTTTCTAGTAAGAGGGGTCTCACTCTGGGACCTTCAGATTCTCAGGAGTGAGAGTTGCATCTGTGTCTCACGGTCAAAGAGTGAACACAATTTGCAGCTCGGGCCAAGTGATCCAAGAGTGTGTGATGTACAGGATTTTCAGGCTATCCTTTGTCCGGAGCATCGCACCCTAGGCTGTTCGAGAGTTGGTCCATCTGGGATCTCGTCAGATGTTCTATAGGACCGGCCCTGCACTCTGGAGTGTTGGGTCGCTGCACATCCATTTCAGCTCCAGAGGAGTTAGGCGACTGGTGGGGTGCACCACCAACTAGACCTGGTCATTCCCTGTGGATGTTTGGCTTCTGGTCCCCTTGTGTCTCCCGCAGCTCCCCAGAAGTGCTGAAAAAGTATGTACAGGAGTTGAACAGCACCTTCAGAGTGGCAGGAAACAGCAGCATGTATTGAAGATTCATTGCTTTCAGTTGTTGTTTATCTTCTCACAGGATTTCCGTTCCAGCTGGATCAGAGTAGACAGAGAAAATCACGATGTGGGTAGATTGGTACATGAGGTCTCTGGCTTTTCATGTTTCACAGAGTATTAAGTCCCAGAAGTTGAGGGTGGGGGCTTTCATGGGTGGTGGGAATGCCCCCAGCTGAGGCTTCAGCACAAAGGATCTGTTATCGTGCTCCATAATGGACCATGGAGAAAGGAAATCAGTCAGGATCTAAGATTTCAGCCAGGTAACCAGAAACCTCTCTGGGCCTGTGACTTCTGTGCCCTCCGGGAACCCCACAAAGTCGAGATTATTCCCGCACAATCTACTGAATGCATCTTCCTATTTCGCCTCCAGTTGTTTTGTCTAGAGAAGCACTTTGGAGGCTGTGGACTTGAGGGAGGTTACTTCGTCCTCCAGAGCCATGTTTCGGAGGTCTTGTCTGAGTAGAGTCGCATCCAGCCTCACCTCTCTGATTCTCACTTCCACCACCTCCTACAAGTCTTGAATTGAGTCAGTTGGCTCCCTTGGGCACTGCCCTAATGATCTGTCTGTTAGCATACCCCGGCTCATAATGGAGGACTGAATCTGTCCTGTAGATTAGTTTCTACATTCCCAATAGAATCTGCGCATTGGAATAATATATCCTATAGATTTGACGTAGGACTTAGGTCGACTAGGTCTCTACCGAATATATTAGACTTAATTGTGAGTGCCAGCTAGCTCAGAGGTCACTAGAAACTTTCTCGAATAAACAAGAAGGGATTAGTTTCTGAAAACCGCATAAACATGAGAACTTTGTTTCCCCAAGAATAAAACTGATCTTCAGAGTCGTGGAAACAATAGATAGATATTTTCCTCAGTCAATCGTGCATGCTTCGTTGCATCAGAGGTGCAGAGAAATACAGCGACAGACTTTTTCAATAAAAGGGTTTATTGAACATTTTCTTTCTCAGACAGGTAAAATGAACTGCTGCAATCGTAATACTGGTTGCAAAGTAGAATGCGTACAGTAAGAAGAGTATTATAAAGTAATACTGTAAAAGCATTGTATGGCTCCTAAACCATAGATAAACACATACATAAATTTCAAAGGCTAAAAAGTACTCAAATGGTGCTTGTAAAATACGCCTACCCCAAATGTACCTAACCTAAGTCTACGCATATTTAAAGCAATATGTCATTCAAAGCATATGTTATGATATTGGAAATGCTATCCGAATGAATCATGAAATTACATTTATGAAATGGCTCTTAATACAGAAGAAAAGTCTAGGCCATTCCATGACAGAATATATATACTGTTTCGCTTGTGGACAAGGTCAAATATTGTCATTTGGAAGTGTTTCAAAGCATTCTTGTTCTCTAAGAATAGTTCTACTTTAAGCAGATTACTTTATGCCAAACAAAAAGTTCAATTTCGGAAAAGTCAAATCCAAGCAAAATAGAGTTCTAAAGTTGAAAGCTTTGTTATGAAAAATGAAGGTCGAATACAGAGTCCCATAGAACGCTATGTGCTAACTTCAAAGTCATTCTCGTTGGGAGGAGAAAACATCAAGTCTTCTAAGCTAGCAAAGAAATCGTTTACCACAGTAGGTGAAAGTTGGACCAATTCATTAAGTAAACCGATATCACAAAAATGTGAAGCATCGCCATCAGCGTTAGTCGCATTAGCGATGTTTGCCGGAGATGGAGATGGAGGTTGTACCTGTGTGCCTGTTGATCCTCGTATCTCACCGTCAGCAGATTGCGTCTGTGAGATCTCAATGAATGCCGTCATCAGGATTGGAAGCCGCTGGGGACAACATGATGCATGGGCCGTTACCAAACCAAGCAGGGTATCAACATCCGTTGCCAGTGCTGATGGACAGACGCCCACACGCTTTCTTCTCCACATAGCAGGCATTGTAGAACAGGTAAGATGCAATCTTGCCATATTGGTCGGAATGATAGGAACCACGTGGTATTCAGGTCTCTTAGACGAGCCAGGCCCAGGATGTAAATGTAAATGTAAATTGATACTTGTATAGCGCACTACTCACCCGCAAGGGTCTTAAGGCGCTTGTACGAATACCGCTGTGGAACCCATCCTGGGCACCCCCAAGGTGGAGGCCAGGTATCCTTAGCGTTGTGGGGGCTGTTGTGGAGATTAAGCAAGCTATTGCCCAGAGTTGCAGAGTGGGACTCCATGATTGGAATAGGCACAGAGGTGAGAATTATCAGGTCCGTGGAATTTTGAGCCCAAGACCCGCCGAGGCGGGGAATTGAACCCTGGTCTCGGGCTAGACCTTTGCATCAGGGTCGGCCGCTCTAACCATTGAGCCACACTTCATATCACTTCATTGCCAGGAGACTGTTATCGATGGTGCTCTGGGTGTCGTTGCTGACCGGACTTGCCATATCGGAGCAGAAGAAACAAGAATAGTATTCCTGCTACGAGTCCCAAAATGAGAGGCAGGCCACCGAACACAGAGTGCATGAAGTTTGGAAAAATGCCTAAGACAGATTCAAAGGGTGCTAACAGTCCCGAAAAAACGGTGTTAAATACATGTACAATACCACTGGTATCGGAGATGTTTAAGATACAAACTAACATTTCTATGAAATCAATGGGACAGTTTGTTCATAATAGGGCATGTATCTCTGCAGAGGACTTTGCAACTTGTGGTTCATACGTCTCTTTAGACGAGGTCAGTGGCACAGTTTTTTGTAAAAGAATGGCTTTCATTCTGCTTAAAGTATCAATTCGAATAGAAGAGATGTTCAGTGAAGGCCAAAGCATCGACTCTCCGCCTGTTTTAGCTTTAGGAAACAATACTTGCATACAACAAGTGACCCTGGCTGATACAGTTACGAGATAAGGTTTTCCTGCCATCATTCCACAACAGCTTTGATCATATATAGCTCCTGTCAGAAAGCTGCCTAAAAATTTGATCTATCACTGCTGCTGGAGAACCTTGCAGGTGGCAGGATAAATTGTCCGAAGAACCTTCACAGGCCCCATGTAAATTAATACCCTGGCATAATAGTGTACCACTTAGTGCACTTTTGCATTGTGTATCACTAAGAAATACCTCTTTTCCCCCACTCGAACATCTGTGTGGTATATGTTTCAAACAGTACTGAAAGTTGAAAATTGTGACAGGCAGAGTGATTATCCCGTGTATTATCCATACTGTTGCAGGCTATTTCAAAACAGTTCATGGTAATATTTCCACTTTTCAGTGCTCAGCACTGTATAGTCTGCTCCTTTCTGTGCCAAACTGATTTGTTTATCTGTAAGGTTAAATACAGCAAACAATGATGTGGTGTTGATTAGACGCCATGGCACATATCCAGAACGAAGATTTTGCAACGTCCAGCCTAATAGCATTATAGAACGTAATTGTGACTGTCCATGCTGTAGCATGAGCAAGTCCTGTTCCATTATGTCAATGGCAGAGGACACTATGCTGTCCAAAGAATAAATTCTGGATGACATGGTTGCTAACCCATTGTCAACTACAGAGAGTCCTTTCTCTAAATTAATACTGTCAATTTCTTGTATTCTTTCTGCAGTCCCTGCCTGTCTCTTTCCAAGCTTCATTATAAATGGCATATATACCTGTGTATATGAAACGTTTATGACGTTGTTTTGCCAGACCTTGTAGGAAGTCCCTTAAATCAATGCCATCTTTAAGTAAAGATAAGTGTTGTTTTACTTCTGTATGTGTAGATTTTTGTAGCCACTCAAGGCACAGTTTTCCTACACTGTATGTTGTTACTATCCCTGGATGTTGTCTCTGGACATATCTTGGATCTGGCCTAGTTGCTGTAAACCCTTGTGTCCTGTTCAGGAATCTATCTTGACAGTTATTTGTGTCTGTGGGCCAGATTAACCAGTTCTTCCAATCAGGATCAGTTCTATTTTTAAGTAAAACAGTTTTGACGTCGACCCCTCCCTCTGAAGTGTTTTTACTGTCAGGTGTAGGTGTAGGTATAGACGGTTTGCTTAAGTCTTTTATCTTGGCTAGGCCAAGGCAGGATGTCTGTTGAACAGTGTCATTTAAAACATTATTTGTTCAGGGATAATGCAGGTTCGTAATAAAGCTTCTATTCCCTGCACTTACCAGTCTTTTGAGCCCCAGACAGTTTTTATTTCTATGTTGTCACTCTAAAAGTCGAAACCTAACGAGGACAGCTGGGCATAAAAGGCTGCTGAATAAATTTGCTTTGTATTGGTTAGCATATTTTTCATTCCTGTCTTATTAACATTTGTAAAGTAAAATGTTTCTGGATTTGTGGTATTCAAACCTGAGAAGAATGGAAATTTTTCATAGAATGTTTTTGAGATACCTTTTGATGGCGTTAGACAATGTTCCCATTGATAGAAAGTATAAACATTTCTAGGGCTTGCAAATTTGTGCAAGTAATGATGACCATAGTGATTATAACAATACATTTGTGCATAATCGGATGAACCTTCTAAGTATTCATGTTTTATAAATTTAGCAGACATCTCTAAATCTGACATCATATTATTAACAATCTCAAAGTCCCAATCATCAGAAAACGTGCTTTGTGAAACAAAGTCGCTCAAGGAAACCTTGAATTGATGTAGAATCTTCAGCAGCTCTGCCGGACCATAGATATCATAATCACTTCTATCCCGTGCTCTACCACCAGGTATAGGAACGGCGGTGATGTTTACTAATGTCAAGTCTCTTTGTTCACAATGAGATGATTTGTGTGGCTTCAGGAGCAAGTTGATGTTCTTACTTGCTGTGTCCATTTTACTATATCTTCCATTTACCGGCATCCTCAAAGTTAATACCATGATTAGCCAAAGTAGGAGAAAAAGTACGCCTAGCACAATCCAAAGTTCAACCCATGGTGAAACCAGACAAGTTTTTTAAAGTTGCTGAAAGAGTTCTGTTGCATGATCTTTAAAAGTGTTATATGCTGGCGTTGTTTCAGGCTCACTGGGATCCTCAAAAACGTATTAAAGTTGATGAAATAGCCAGAAGCAGTTCTGTCAATTGTTGGAATTGCATCAGGATTATTTGAAATTGCTGGGGCTACTGGATCCTATGTCATATTAGTGTAGTACGATGCTACATTATTGTAGACAGGGGTGTCTTGACGAACTGTAATTTGGGTCTCCAGAGGCACAAGTTCCATAGCTTTATTGCTTAGTCCTTTGTTTTGTGCTGCAGAGTCTTCAAATGTTATCAGTCTCTCAGTCTGAACCTCTTGGATAGTAGCAAGATTTGGTCTTCTGCTACATCGTTGTAGTCCACTGGGCCTACTACTTATTATTGGCCACATTATGTGGTTTGACCAGGTTGATGGATATGAACCTGTTCTCTTTTCTTCCAGCAAGGTATGGCAGTAGCACTGTTCTTGATCCGTGGATTGCTAGTACAGGTACTGGATTTCTGTAAGAAGTCCCAAATTCTTTCTTATCCACTATCTTTTCTCTGACTAGATCCCCAATCTATGGAATCCAGACAGGCCTTGTATGGACAGGTGGTTCTCCTTCAGTGGTAGTTGGCTTCTATATTGTGCTGCTTTGACTTCTTCTTTTGTCGTTTAAGTCCTGCAAAACAGCCAACCGGTCTTTGATATCAAAGGGTTTTTGTTCCACCACTGAAGTGTGACAATCAAGGTCCTCGATAAGCATTCTAGTACCAAAAAGGATTTCATATGGAGTGATTCCACCCAGAGAATTTCTTGGCAGATTGTTAAGACTACGTTGGACACTTATTAGATGTTTGACCCACCCGTCACCCGAGCCTAGTACCCTAGCTGTTATAGATTACTTTATGTCCCGTTTTTTTCTTTCCACTACAGAATTTCCCTGAGGATGGAATGAACTTGAGTACCGCAATGCAACGCCCAAGCTGGCCATGACCTCCTTGTAAGCCCGAGAGCTAAACGCAGTACCCTGGTCAGAATGTAGCGTGCCAAATGCCTATGTGCCGATAAAGACTCGCAAATCTTTTATAACAGTTCGAGCGTCAGCCGAGCGCTGAGGCCACATCCAAATGAATCTTGAACATTAATCCACTGCGACCATGATATATTTGTAGTTACCATCCCTTTGTAAGCGACCACAGTGTTCCAGGTAAACACATGCTAATGCTTTATCTGACATTAAAAGAGGCATCTGCGATGGGCGTTTCACTGTTGAAACCTTCTTTTTCTGGCAGATTTCACATTCCAAAATATAGTTTCTGGTCTGTTTCCTCATTCGCAGCCACCAGTATCTTTGTTTTAATAATGACACTGTGGTGGAAACACCTGCATGTGCAGAGGTGAGCCCTTCATGTGCTGCTAAGATTAGTCCTAATCTGTGTTCCATGTTTGGAATTACTCTATCCCCTACTCCAGGGATTTCAGCAAAAGGAACATTATTTACATCAGTTATATATGAGTACTTGAGTGGAAAGCCTTTTGGTAATGCTTTACCACTGTCTTTATTGGAAGCGGCGAAATCCTGCATTATTTCGCTGTCTATTTTTGTTTTTAAACAAGTGATTGCAGCTACGGAAGCCGTTTGCACAGCTGCCTTTGCGGCTTCATCAGCCAATGAATTCCCTGCAACGTGAACGCCATCACGCTGATGACTCAGTGTATGGATCACCTGAGTCTTTTGTAGTTCTTTCTGTAATTGAACTACTTGTCTTCAAAGCAACTTATGCTTGATTGTGCCACCTTTTGCATCTTTGAAACCGTTTGAACCCAGTTCTGCAAGTATTCATTGTAAGACTGGATGAAGTAATACGAAATGCACACTATGAGTGTGGGGAATTCGCGATCAGTATTTTCAAGCGCCATCTTGAATGCTTGTAGTTCAGCTCGCTGAGCTGTACAGTCTCCGAGAGATTGAGTTTTTGTGACTATAGGTCGGAATTTACCATCGCGCCAGCGACCTTTAACAATCGCGCACGCAGCACTATAAGCTTGTTTACCACCAATTGCGGGTTGTGCTGATCCGTCTGTATAGATTATACATTCGTACTGTTCCAGAGGCAGACTTTCAGTGGGCAGAGGACATGCTTGTTCGTATTGTAAAAATTCTTGAGTTTTCAAGTAGGGGTCAAAACGTATGAAACGTCTGTTGCAGCAAGAGAGTTAGCCCATTGTATCCATCTTGGTTGTAAAGCCTTATCATTCGGAATGCTTGCTTTTGTCACTGCCTCTAAGGCAGGTACAGGAGTAACGACCATAATGCGTTTACCATGTGCGAGAGCTCTCTCTTTTGCTACTGCAGTTTGAACCGCAGTCAGAATTATTTATGTTGAAGTGAATTTCATTTCAGCTTGTGTGTACAAGTGTGATTTGTAAGCAATTGGTACTTGTTCACCTTCATTAAAGGTTAAGTACGTAAATCCGCATCTTACTGGGATTATGCTGATTACAAGTTTGCGTACGTGTACGCGTGTCTGTGAATGTGATGTTGCTAACATGTCTGTTTGCACTGAATGCAAAATTTCTTTGTGTTTTTGAGTCCAATTTGTTGTTTTAAAACCAGGTTTGATTAATTCGTAGAGAGGTTTAACCCTTTCTGCGTAATTTAGAATGTATGTTCTTCCGAAATTCAGGAAACCTAAAATTGACTGTAAGTTTTTCAGCATTTTTGGAGGTTGGAGCAGCGCACACTTTTCTAAAAAGTTGGCTGCCAGGTTTTTGCCTTCACTTGATAACTCGTATCCCAAGAATAGGACGTTGAGGTGTGCAATTCTTGATTTTTTAAAGTTGAAATTGTACCCTTCAGAGGTGAATCAAAGTATAATGGTATTCACTCTGTTCAGGTGCCTGTCCAAATCATCGTCTTTAAGATAGATGTCATCGACATTAGATAATGCCTCATCATCATACATTTGTAGTAACTCTGTTACTCTGGCTGAAAATAACCCTGAACTATTCTTGAATCCCTGGGGGAGACGACAGAAGTGACGCTGTGTCCCCATAATTGAGAAAGCGGTCAAGTTCCTGCTTTCAGGTGCAATGTTTTGACAGAAGAAACCGTTAGAAATATCTAATGGAGCTTTATCATTTTTGCGCACGATGTTATTCATCGGGGCTGTTCTGTGTGCATTTTGTACTGCAAAGGTTTTGTAACAAGAGTTTAAATGTCTGTAGTCTAAAACTATATGTATTGTCTGGATTGGAGACAGCAAACAAAGGATTGTTAATGGACGAGGTTCATGTTTCAATCACCCCTTGGTATTCAAGTTGATCTAAGATCTACCTGACCTGTTTTTTAGCTTCTTGCTTTACTGAATACTGCCTCTGTGCAGTTGGTTGCGTTTTTAACTGGATTTTATTTTATGGTGAGGGGAATCCTCATCCCATCCTACATGATTTTTATATAAAGCTGGAGCCTGGGTCACTGCCCATTTTCTGGCATAGGTGTATTTTTACTGAATCGGAATATGATTGGAGAAGGCTGGCATAATGATGTCTTCGCCATCCGGCACTCCCTGACAAATTTTGGTGGCCAGTCTTTTTCAGCTAGAAGAATGTCATATCCCTTAGAGAGCTTTTCTCAAAAATTGGTGCTCTTATTTTCCTAGTTATGTCCCCTTCCATTCGGAGTGTTACTTCATATAACTTATGGGGTACACTAACCCTGGTATCAGCTGTTTCAACTTGAATGTACTCATTCAAGTCCACTGTCTCCAGATGATCCTTCAAGATCTTGTGAGCGATGGTGACCTCTGCTGCGCTGTCCAGCATTGTTTTCGCCCACTCCCCGTTCTTGTGTTGTGTCCTCAAGATCCTCGGCATGTCTGATTTTTAGACCTGCTACCTTCTTTTTGGTGAATTGGATTTTCTTATTTTTTGGACCGTGTTGATCATCTTTGGACTTCACGCGTTCTTCATTGTGTTCTGACCATCCTCTTTTTTCCGATTTCTGTGAGGAAGTCTGAAAGGTGCGAGAGGAACATGTATCAGTATCTTGATATCTATCAGGTTTTCTCAAATTATCCCTATTCCTGAGGTTATACCTCTTTTCAGAGGGCTCCATTTGAGGAGACCTACCTCTGGATTGAGAACGCTTCTCATTAGAAGTTTGTTTAGTATTTTCCCACTTCTTTTTAGGAGTAGTTAGAGTATTTTTAATAAAGACCTTTTCAGGATTTTCTGTTAGTTGGGGCTAAACTGGTTTCCCACCAAACAATCTCCACCTAGTTCTTCATAGGATTTTTCTATTATTCTGGCCAGCTCATATAGTTGCTCAGTTACATCAAGTTCTTTTAATTTTTGGCGGATCGCCACAGATGCTGCTTCACCTTTAATATTAGCTAATATTATAGCTGAGACCTGTTTGAAATCTTTCAGTAATTTCATACCCAGATTTAAAGCAGGCTCTGCCCCGTATTCATTTTGAATCTGTTTCAGGACGACTGGTATCACCGCCATAGACGGGACACCATGTGTTTTTGTGTAGATTGCAGCAAAGACTGTACCCCAAGTGTCGCAGTCCTCAAGGTGCGGTGCGATCCCCATTGGTAAACAGATTGTTAAAATTCTGTGTATCTTATGAGGTGTACTGTCAGGATATACTGCCTCGATTTGAGTTACTTTTTTTAGCTGTCCAGACTGGAATTTGCTCCCTTTTTGCGGGTAATTTACCAATGACTGATTATATAGTCTGTGGTGTAATTTTATTTGTGTTCCCCTGGTGAGGGGTTTGTTGTGGAATCCTTATAGAAGGTTGGACTGTTAGAGTTCGTATGACATATTGAACTAATTGTCTATGTATTTTTATTAGTTGTTTTAGTTGAACTAATAGTTTTTCACTTGACATTTCTTCAATGTCAGGATGAAGTGTATAGCTGGCTAGTACCGGCCATGTTGCTCCTGTTCTACTTAGTGGACCGAGCCTGGTAATGTGAATTTGATGTTGTAGGGCACCTTTAAACTAGAGCTGATGCTCTTGGTAAGTTAGTGGGATTTCAATGTCCTCGAAAGGAACGTATTCCGTTGGATTATCCTCTACTTTGTAGAAGTGAAACACATGTGTTACTGGATTTGCTTCAGGGAAGACAATCCATGAATAGAATACCTCTGTCTGCTGATATTCGTGTGCCTCTATGACAAAAATTACCCTACCACCTCTTGATGATAGGCCATTCGTTCTAAGCTTTATAGTGATGGTTTTCCATAAGTTTTCCTGGATGATTATGGCATCGGGTCATTTTGTTGGAAACCTGTAACGTCTAAACCCAGTTGGGCTGCTGCAGCTCCACCGGTCTCGTTTTCAGTCATTTTGTTGACTGAAAGTTTGCAGAGCAAGTTTCATAGAAACAAAGATAAGGTGCACAATATTTTGGAACACTGTATTCTTCAACGTTGAACAAACCAAAAACTAATACATAGGAATTTTGTCCTACTCAGTAATGGCAGATCTTTTATGCTTTTACCCACTCCAGACGTCTATTGGAGTATTTTACCGGAAAAAGGGGTCTCTGTGAAAAGCACGACTGAGTTACTCTAGTATCTAGCGTTAAATTAGTGCCTTACCAAATGTTGGGCGCCATGTATTGTAGTTCCTATATTCCGAATAGGCTCTGCGCATTGAAATAATATATCCTATAGATTTGACATAGGACTTAGGTCGACTAGGTCTCTATCGAATATATTAGACTTAATTGTGAGTGCCAGCTAGCTCAGAGGTCACTAGAAACTTTCTCGAATAAATAAGAAGGGATTCGTTTCTGACAACCGCATCAACATGACAACTTTGTTTCCCCAAGAATAAAACTGATCTCCAGAGTCAAGGAAACTATAGATAGATATTTTACTCAGTCAATTGTGCATGCTTCGTTTCATCAGAGGTGCAGAGAAATAGAGAGACTGGCTTTTCTAATAAAAGGGTTTATTGAACAGTCTTCTTTCTCAGACAGGTAAAATAAACTGCTACAATCGTAATACTGGTTGCAAAGTATAATGCGTACAGTAAGAAGAGTATTCTATGGTTCCTAGACCATAGATAAATACATACATAAATAACAAAGTCTAAAAAGTACTTAACTGGTGCTTCTAAAATACGCCTACCCCAAATGTACCTAACCTAAGTCTAGTACGAGGGAAGAAGTAAGTGAGGTGTAGCATAGGTTTAGTCTGTTTTTTCCAAGAATTTAACCAAGAGTTCTCTTAGGGTCTAATCAGCTCCGTACCTTGGTTTTAGAATGAAGGAGGTCAGGTATCTCTGTCTCGGGACTCGATTTCCCAATACCCCGCGAGGGGAGCGTGGAAACACTAGAGCTGGATTCTCAGTGAGAGAAAGGACAGCTTCTCTGTCAGTGTGTCAGCTGGAGGGTCGGCTTCCTTCGGCACTTGCTGTAGCGAGCTGCGTCTGACAAGTAGATAGTCCAGCTGAGCTGAAACACTGTGTGCTTGCTAGGGCAAATGTAGGCTTATTTATACCTTGAAAGTGCCTAGTTTGACGTAAAGTCGGAAATAATAACGTCACCGAAGAACCCCAAGGAAATGGTAGTTATTTGAAAACGCCATGATTTCTAGGACAAATCAATATTCAAGTAAGGGGATGTCCCTGACTGCTGAAGCCGATATTTCCAAGAAATCGTTGTGGCTTTGTGGAACTAGTGGAAGAAGCCATGCCTATATTTGGACTGGATGGGTTATGTCTAAATATGGGTATGATAGAATCTGAGTGAGTATCTGAATGTATTTTTTTGTAATTGTATTTGGCGATGTTCATTGATTCATCGCGACTTTGAACTGGGCCATGCTGAGGGTTGTAATGCATTCACGAATATTGTACATAGGAAAAAAACATTTTTGGATGTGCTTTACACATAAGGGGTCCCACAAACACCATTATACGACACCCATAGGGTCAGGGTACCAATATCCTGACCTCTTATACGTCTTTTGATCTTTAGTTTCAACACCGGGGACTGTGTCCAATTACTTAAAATTAGCGAAGAGAAGGAGTCAGGTCCTAAGCGGGACTGAGGGGGGCTGGACCGTAATATAATGAGGAAAAAATAGAAAATGCCCACACCTCATAGAATGAACAGTGATTCAAAGAAGCCAACACGTGTAACTAAATGACACATGTGAAGGTACATTTATTTATACCTACTACTCGTAGTTTTTATATTTTTCAGCAAATTGTTTTTTGAAAAGCAGAAAAAAGGTAAACCCACACAATCAACACAGTGATTATACAAATACATACAATTATACACAATTATAAACAACAACAATTTATGAAAAACGTAAGTACACAGAACGAAAATATAGACACATTTAGTAATTCATGGTTAAACATCAATGCCTGTTTTAAAACCACCAAAGCGAAGTGAAAGGGCAAGAGCTTGCACAATGTTCATTAGCATAGGCACATTTAATGTATTTCTGCGCTCTTGCAAAGTGCCGACGCGTTTCAGGTTCGAGCAAAACGTGTTCGAACCCTCATCAGGGCTTTGTGAGTTGTCTGTGTAAAAAAGAAAAATGAAACAATATTGAAAGCCAACACTCACATGAATCGATTTAATTCATGAGGTTGTGAAAAAGGGGTACCTGTGGTTATCAGGCTCCTATGAACTGATCGGTGGACAGGGGGCGGCACCTCAAAGGTTTAATTCTAAAATGAATAGAGCATGTGTTGTTTTAAGCGTTTCATAAAATTACATTCTCATTTTACAACAAAAACGGGGGGGGGGGAATATTTTGGATGAAAGCCTACCTCTATGTGCACCGTCCGGCGCCTCTTAGAGGGTGGAGATCGAGGTTGTATGTCTTTGGGTCCTGTCAGAAACAGAGGCTAGTATTGTCAAATCAACCTCACTAGGACAAGTTTTACATTATTTTGAAGAAAGGGGGAGCCCCATACCTTGCGTTTTTTGTTCGATGGAGAAAAGGGGGTTTCTCTCTGGGATGATTATCGGTGTATTTCTCCTACCTGGAAAATTAAAGTGAACGTCACAACGGCTAAAAATTGCAAACATTCATGGGCAAAGTGGAATACGGGTGGACAGGAGCCTACCTGGGTTAGCTGCGTGAGCCGTGGCTGCCCACGAATCATAAACGGAGTGTTTCAATTTACCTCCGCGCGCTGTGAAGGGAGGCAGAGGCACAAGTAAATTCAGGATCCGAGGGCGGTCGGATTTGGAGTGCATACAAGCCCCGTGAGGGAGCGGATTCTTACCTGTCCTCGGACAGTGAGTGTTCAAAATGCGAGGCTTCCAAACGAATGCCTGGCGTTACGTGAGGCCATTTTAGATACACTAAATAAAGAGTGATCGGCGTGTCATTGAATTCTGGGATATGTAGTCCCAAATAGCAAGCTCAACGCGCCGAGTAAAGTAAATCCAATTTTACACTCGTGGGGGAAAGAAGTTATGAAGGACGGGGGTCACACCTAATGGGAAGGCGGGAAAAAGCCATTATTTTGGGGCTCATTGCGGCTGAAAAAAGAGGTCCACCTTATGTAGGCAAAAGAGAGAACGCAAGGCAGAGGGGGGCAGAAGGCTATTCAGAATTGAGCTATTGTCGGAAACGTCAGTTAAATTCTTGATAATTCAGACATGCTGTTAAGACCTGTAAGTGTGCTATTGAATTTGAGAATCAGGTATGCTTCCTTTTGAAGTAGTACCTTGTCGATGTCTGCCGGGCGCTGTGTTGTACCAATTGTAAATAGTACTGACCATTTGAATTCCAGTTCTGTGTGAGATTTATCAATAAAGTGTTCGACCATGGGGGCCGTGAGGACTTTTTTTCTAATCCTGGACCTGTGCTGGCTGATGCGGAGATTGACTGTTCATTCTATGAGGTGTGGGCATTTTCTATTTTTTCCTCACGGGGCTTGTATGCACTCCAAATCCGACCGCCCTCGGTTCCTGAATTCACTTGCGCCTCTGTCTCCCTTCACAGCGCGCCGCGCACACGGAGGTAAATTGAAACACTCCGTTTATGATTCCTGGGCGGCCACGACTCACACAGCTAACCCAGGTAGGCTCCTGTCCACCCGTATTCCACTTTGCCCATGAATGTTTGCAATTTTTAGCCGTTGTGACGTTCACTTTAATTTTCCAGGTAGGAGAAATACACCGATAATCATCCCAGAGAGAAACCCCCTTTTCTCCATCGAACAAAAAACGCAAGGTATGGGGCTCCCCCTTTCTTCAAAATAATGTAAAACTTGTCCTAGTGAGGTTGATTTGACAATACTAGCCTCTGTTTCTGACAGGACCCAAAGACATACAACCTCGATCTCCACCCTCTAAGAGGCGCCGGACGGTGCACATAGAGGTAGGCTTTCATCCAAAATATTCCCCCCCCCGTTTTTGTTGTAAAATGAGAATGTAATTTTATGAAACACTTAAAACAACACATGCTCTATTCATTTTAGAATTAAACCTTTGAGGTGCCGCCCCCTGTCCACCGATCAGTTCATAGGAGCCTGATAACCACAGGTACCCCTTTTTCACAACCTCATGAATTAAATCGATTCATGTGAGTGTTGGCTTTCAATATTGTTTCATTTTTCTTTTTTACACAGACAACTCACAAAGCCCTGATGAGGGTTCGAACACGTTTTGCTCGAACCTGAAACGCGTCGGCACTTTGCAAGAGCGCAGAAATACATTAAATGTGCCTATGCTAATGAACATTGTGCAAGCTCTTGCCCTTTCACTTCGCTTTGGTGGTTTTAAAACAGGCATTGATGTTTAACCATGAATTACTAAATGTGTCAATATTTTCGTTCTGTGTACTTACGTTTTTCATGAATTGTTGTTGTTTATAATTGTGTATAATTGTATGTATTTGTATAATCACTGTGTTGATTGTGTGGGTTTACCTTTTTTCTGCTTTTCAAAAAACAATTTGCTGACAAATATAAAAACTACGAGTAGTAGGTATAAATAAATGTACCTTCACATGTGTCATTTAGTTACACGTGTTGGCTTCTTTGAAACACTGTTCATTCTATGAGGTGTGGGCATTTTCTATTTTTCCCTCAATTACTTAAAATGGCAGCCGCAACTTTCTGATCAGGTTGCAGACCGCCGACCACAGCATTCCCGTTGGCACGCGCAAAATAGTTGCAAATTATCATGCCTGTCAAGTATCACGCATCAGGTGTGACGCTCACGCATTTCAGTGTGGTGTTCCGCAACACCGCACTGAAATGCATTGTCACGCATAATGCCACACTCTGAAACTCTGGCTATGCAGGGTGCCAGCATGCGCCACGGGCGGTTACACCTGTGCGCCGGCTCTCAGTACTGCTGCTCCGAGACGTGCTGCCACTGCCAGCAGCTGCTGGGGCTCTGTCATTTAATAGTTAATGCTCTCACCTCGAGGGGCTGAGAAGGACTGTTACAATGTTTCAATTGTTCTGCCCAAACGCCGCCGCACGGCTTTTACACTAATTAGACGTCAGGGGCGGGCCTGCGTTCAGTGGTTGCTACTACTTGCTGTGCACACCCTGGGGTCCCGGGATACCATAGTGCCGCCTCATGTCCGGAGGAAAAGGAACACGTTAAGGTAGGTCGGAAGCGGCGGGAGATTTGCACCCACCAGGATCGGGCCGCAGTAAGTGACTGGACTCACGGCAATGGCATGGCACGGACTCCTATGTGGTGAGGGGCTGATGTGGCACCTCCCCTGGCTGTCAGAGGCCTCCGGGTGCGTGGGTGGGCGGCTTACTTTGTTGCTTGATCACAGCGGAGCCCGACAGCTGCGAAAATACAAACACCCTCCCACTGTATCAGAACCACAATAAAAAATAGAGAGAAAAGCAATAACCCCTGCAAGTATCGGGAAAAGGCTATTCGTGGAGACATCGGATGAAAACTGCTCGGGATCGCCTTGAAAGACTGGGTCTGACCAATCAGGCCGATGATGGGGAGACAGGGCAGCAAGAGTGGGATGACAGCCAAGTCATACAGTGCTGGATCGGCGCTGGGCTCGGGTCACACTGTCCACACTGTCCGTGTCACCTGAATGCTCTTCTGTCGCGCCTGCTGCCTGCTCGCCGCTTCCTGCCTGCCCTCCTGCTGCCTTTTATGGACATGTTTTCCGCCTCCTCTGACCGGTATTGGGTGCATGAGGCCACGGCATCTGGGAGGCCGGGGCCGAAGGAGAGAGTTTAGAGGCACAACAGTGTAGGAGGAACAAGTAGCGATCCATTGGTCACCGCTCTGTTGCGCTGCTGCATAAGTTAGCCCCTGGCACACATTGCACATAATTGAAACATAATTTAAAAAAAATAATACTTGCCCTCCAACACACTGATCAAAATGAGGTTGGGACCTAGGCATCAAGCCTACGTCCGTGTCCTGTATGCTGGGCCGGGTTCATGTCGTACTGTCCCCCAGATTTCCTATCTACCGAAGCACCAGACACGGCTGCCTGGTGATCCAGTTTGTAAGCTTTCATTACCTAGGGATTTACATCACCTGAGAGCCAGACCTGGTTTCGACCCTCAACCTTAGCCTCCTTCCCCGGGTCATTCAAGCAGACCTAAACAGATGGACCAAATCACCGTTCGCCGCTTAATGTGCTTGGCAGAGTGGTTTTGTACAATGAGGGTCCTTCTGCGCCTCCTGTATGTCCTCCAGAATTTCCTTTTCCCTGTACACAGCCCGTTGTTTACTGCATTGACGTCCAGAGCGCAGAAATTCCTTTGGGACAATTAACCCCCAAGGATCTCCTTCAATAAATGTGTCCATTCTACATACGAGTGGGTTCTGACCATGGCCAACATCTGCCTCTACTATTGGTCAGCACATACCATTGTAGTGAAGGTCTGGGGCTGTTGTCTTGTCATCCTTCTTGGGTACCAGTACTAATCACTTGAGGGTATTCTCGTCAGACTACAGGGTGCCGGTGCGTATTTTGCCACTTGTGGTAAATTTAAATTACCTATACTTAATTTATGCGGTAAAGTTCAATAAGAATAACTCAGTCAAAAATAAGAGGCAGAGTCCGTGGCATCTGAGTTTATGAAGGTTTTATTCCTTAAAAAGGAATTGGTTCGAACCAGGTATCATGTTCCATCACCACAAGGGTTCAGGAAGGGAATGGACATGGACATGCACATTCCCTTCCTGAACCCTTGTGGTGATGGAACATGATACCTGGTTCGAACCACTTCCTTTTTAAGGAATAAAACCTTCATAAACTCAGATGCCACGGACTCTGCCTCTTATTTTTGACTGAGTTATTCTTATTGAACTTTACCGCATAAATTAAGTATAGGTAATTTAAATTTACCACATAATTGGCGCCCGAACAGGGACCCCTCCGCCACCTTATGCGCCGGCGGTGCGTTGCAGGCCTAGCCCCCTGCCACAGCCGGACGGACAACTACGCGTACCCGCAGGATTTCCTGTATCTCCCTCAGGCCAACGGAGGTGACTGAGGCTGCGATCGACACCCAGACGAGGCGGTGAGGAGTGCGGAGGATCCCGACCAGAGCCTAGCTGAGAGAGCAAAGTCCGAGGTATTCAGAGGCCCACCAGTTCCGAAGTTCCGAAATACCTACGTCACGAGTCGAGTCGAGTCCAGTCCGGTCCAGTCCAGTGTCGAGTTTCCGAGGCCTTCTGTTTCGTGCTTCCCGGTGAGTACCGTTGCTGGGGACGCATCTAGACGGGTGCATTAGTTTGTGCCCGGTCAAGACGGGTTTGGGTACACAGACCCGGTCTGCACTGTTTAGCGGTGTATCTGTACTGTTTAGCAGTATATCGAGTATGCAGGTAGCTAGTTTTATTCTAGTTATTATTGTTCGTTTTTCAAAATGTTTAAATGTGTTTTAATGTCGTGGTATGAGTGATTGTTCGATCTACATTATCGCGTTTATTGTGTTAGTTGTGTCCAAGTCCAAGTAAGTATCAAGTACCAAGTAGTACGGCTGAAACATGCCGCTATTTTCCAAACTGAAACAGATAGGAACTAGAAAACGGATACTCGAGGAAGCTGTTCCCATTCCACCCAGGGACACTCCAGGGTATTTTATGTACCACAAACACGGCTTAGATGCTGTATTATATCTCGACTTGTGGGTGGATTACACCAAAGATCTAGCAGAGAATCAGAGATGGCCTGCTACAGGGACATGGGATGCCGAGTGTATCATGAGAGTAGAAGAAGCATTATGGAAAAAGAAAGCCAGACAGTCACAGAAAGATGCCATTGAACTATTGCGTAAAGAATCACACAGACGGACAGAGAAAGCACTCAGAAAAACAGAAAAACATAGAGAGGATTCAGACAAAGCCCGAGAAAACGTATTAGTTGAAGAGGGGATACGAGTAAAAGCAGAACAAGTAGACTGACAACGAAACACTCTTGTGAATGGTATGTATCCTCTTCTGGCCGAGGGTTTACCTAAGGCCACTCCGGAAATACCGAAGGATCTGCCCCCTCCATTGGTTCCGACTAAATTACGTCACAAGACCTCAGCAGATATTTTCCTTTCTTCCTATCTAGACGATGTAGCTCCCTCCTATACTTCTGCACCTGCTCATGTACCCGTACCACCTGCTCCTGCTGACATCTCCCTACCCCTACAGCATCAGCTCCCAGGTCCGCAACTGCAGATTCCTCCAGGTCCGCTGCCCGCACCTGCTCCTGTTGTTCCCCCCGGTATTCAACAACTGCATCCATCAAATCCTTTTGGGACTAGCGTGGCCCAGGACCCAACCCAGCTACAGCAAGTACAGTCAGGTTATGCTCAAGCCTCCAGTTCAGGAGGTGCTACGGGAGGTTATCAAACACCCCCACAGATACACCGAATTACGATGAGAGATTTAGCAAAGGCACGGACACCGAAAGGCGTTCCGGCCGAACTACTTAGAAGAGAGCTTACAGACTGCAGATATGACCCAGTGCCTGGTACGTCAGGCCCCATGTTACTAGCGTCCCTACGTTTGAGACGCGTTACAGACTATTTAATGTTACTACCAGGAATGCCAGAACATCTAGACAAATTGTACGATTTTATTAGAACAGGAGAAGGTCCGGAGTCTGTTGCTGAAGTCATGTCACGTCAGAAAGTTGAGACTAAAGGTTTGATAATGCGATTTCTGGTTAATTGCTTAATAAGAGAACACGATCAGGCAGGTTTTCCGCAAAGTGAGATGGATAGACTGATTAGATGGAGCCAGAATATGTCGGAGGGTAAACATGATAAGGAAAACCAAGTACATCATATGGTTAGAAAGGTCCGTAAAGAAATAATAGAAATACATGCCCAGCGAGCACCTGACGAAGATCTTGAATTAGACGATCCAACTTCCTCGCAAGAGGAGGAGGAAACAGAGGATCTAGCAGAAACTTCGCGACAGTCAGACAAAGGGACAATAGCATATGTAGGTAAGGGAAAATACCTTAAGAAAAGAATACGTCCAGAAAGCAAAAGACTTTTTCTCTCTGCTATATCAAATCCGAAATCTCCTGAACATATGTTTCAGGCTACCGATAAAATACTTCAAGAACGAATGGGGTACCATGTACTCGATTCCATGGATGAACAAGAATTGGCCAGGTCAGCAGTACAATGGGCTGACAATTCTGATAAATGTAGTGATGACGCCTTAGCGCAGACCTTTTTGAACCTTTCCCCTGATGAACAGAAATTAGCTGGAATATACATGATTCAGCATCTCATTACGTTGTTCAAAGGCCAACATTCTGATCCAGGTCCCCTACCTGATATTTTAATAGAGCTACTCTCGAATAGATGGAGAGGTCTAGGTACCGACTTAATTAAAGTAATTCTAGAACATCGACACAGGTATAGTGCTTTTCTGAATACACAGTTTGTTCCAGCTCCACCCGTAGAAAGAAAAATGTATTACATAGACAGACAGAATCCCTTGCGAGAAGTGCATCCAGTCAGGAATGATGATAATACCTTTAGACGTGTGTTTGTGTACACGCCCATAACAAAAATGGAACTGTTAGAAATGAAGAAACTAGTGCCTAGCCATGACAAAGACCCTGCAGGTTTTCACCGTGAAATAAAAGACATGTTACTCATGGGTGATTACACCTATCCCGACATCATGAAAATATTAAAAGTATTATTGCCTCCCGGTATTTACGAGAAACTGAAAGAAAAAGAATGGGAGGTGGGAGAGCAAAAGATTGATTGGGCTGCATTAGAAAACGAAGAAAATACTCGAACCCCAGGCCTAGGGCTTGGGGACAAAACTAAAGCATTACCAGGATTGTTAGTACAAGTATTGCCACGTTTGTTAGCAACGAAAAAGGAAGACTGGGATGCAATCTCAGCCTGCAAACAGAAACCCGATGAAGACACTAGTGATTTTTATTCCCGATTTGAGAAATGTTTTGTTATTAATAGTGGCCTGAAAGCAAGTAGCGAGTCATATCCACACCTTTTTGTATCCAAATTGGTCGAAAATTCTCTGCCCCAAGTCAAGAATCGTGTACTGAAAGTTGAGAGCACCTGGCAAGCAAACACGCCTTCACAAATGTTACAAATGTTACAGTACCACCAGAACAGAATTAGAGAAGAACATGATCACGAACAAAGACGTATGAAAGACACGAAAATGAAAATGTTAGTTGCTCAGTCAGTTCCAGCTGACGGTCAGAAAAAGGGCATGACACAGTCCAACAATTCAGCAGCCCCTGTTAAAGGGACATGCAACTATTGTAAACAGTCAGGTCACTATATAAACGATTGTGCAGTTTTGAAACATAATATAGCTACAGGTAAAACTAAAGAAAGACCGCGTCCTCCTAGACAGGACCAGGCCCAACAACAAGTATCACAGAATATCCAGCCTATGCAAGCTTCACAACAGACAGTACAGACCGTAGCAGTACCACAGCCACAGCCCATTGCCGCAACACAACATGCAACGCAACAGATGTACCAGTATGCACAAACAGATTATCCCGATTATCAGCGATACACATGAAACAGCCTAGAGAGGGAAGTTGGCTTGCCTCTTATCGAGGTTCCTGTAGATCAAGAGGGTCCTTATGTACATAGCCAAGTGTTAGGAAAAGATAGAAAGTTTTTGATTGATACAGGGGCAAGCAGAACAACGATAAGTCATGACGAGGTTCCAGGGGCACCCCTCTCAGGCTCCCAGAATGTTTCCCTTGGATTTTCAGGCAAACCTATTGTAAATGAAGTATCGAAACCAGTACCTCTTTTAGTTGGTCCATTGTCTCGCACTACAGATTTGTTATTAACGAAATCATGTCCAGAAAACTTGTTAGGTATCAAGACACTGAAAGCTCTAGGAGCTGTTATTTGCTGTTCTCCGGAAGGAGTAAGATTGTTCTTACGTGACTTTAAGGGTCACTATGTGTTGAGAGATATTGATCCCAGATTACAGAATGTTCCTGCACATTTATGGGCACAAGGCCCCACTGATGTAGGTTGTATGCACATTACACCATATCGAGTCACACTCAGGCCAGGAGTAGTCTTACCACGAATCCGACAATACAAGTTACCTCCAGATGCTGTAGCGGCTTTACTGAAAATCATTGACGAGCTCATTGCACAAGGAGTGGTTGTAGAAACCGACTCGAATCTATGTAACTCCCCCATCATTCCAATTCTTAAACGTACTGATCCAAATGCACCCCCAGTTTATCGATTAGTTATCGATTTGCGCGAATTGAATAAATGCATTGTACCACAGTATCCCGTGGTCCCAGACATCTCGTCTTTATTGCCTGCCATTGATTCCGAAGCAACGTTCTTTACTGTAATTGATCTGAAGAACGCCTTCTTTAGTGTCCCAATTGATACAGAAAGCCAATATCTTTTCGGATTCTGTTTAAATGGTCGAAGCTTCAAATTTGCACGCGCACCTCAAGGATTCACAGAAAGCCCCAGCATCTATAGCCAAGCACTGAAAAGACAACTAGACAGTATACACATGCCTGACAACACTGCCCTGTTACAGTATGTCGATGATCTACTGATCACCGCCCGCAGCGAACCTGAATGTGAGCAAGCGTCACTGACGGTTTTGCATTTCCTGGCTGACAAGGGACACAAGGTGTCCCCTTCGAAGCTGCAATTCTGTGTTCAGCAAGTGGTTTACCTTGGGCACTTGCTGTCCAAAGGGGGGAGACAGCTAACACCTGATCGCATCCAGTTAATTGTAAACATGTCACAGCCCAAGACACAAAAGGAGGTACGAGCCTTTATAGGCCTCACTTCTTACTGTAGACAATGGATCCCTCAGTATGCATTTCTAGCGAAACCACTCATACAGTTGACAACCCAGGAGGCAGCGACATCGACTGCCCTCCCTTGGACTCAGGAACACACACAAGCTTTTGACGACTTAAAGAAAGCCTTATGTCAAGCACCAGTTTTAGCGACACCATGTTACAGCAAGCCTTTTACACTTTTTGTCACAGAACGTGAAGGTACCGCATTGTCAGTACTCACTCAGGATCAAGCCGGTTCACACAAACCGTGTGCTTATTTTTCTAGTACATTGGATCCAGTAGCCCAGGCGCTGCCTGCGTGCTTGAAATCAGTAGCAGCAACAGCTCTAGCAATCAGACAAAGTCATTCCATAGTGTTAGGACACCAATTGACAGTACAAGTTCCACACTCCGTGGAAGTTCTTTTAAACCGAACACAGACTCAACACTTGACTATAGCAAGACTGACAGGTTATGAATTGACATTGTTTCAGCCACACATAGAAATCAGACGTTGCAACACATTGAACCCTGCTACACTTTTGCCATTAAGTGAGACAGACCCATTGGCACATGATTGTATTGAAGTCATTACCATCACGACGAAACCCAGACAAGACTTGACAGACACCGCATTACCAGATCCAGACCTGACACTTTATGTGGATGGTTCATGCATGAGAACAAATACAGGGGAATTAGTGGCCGCCTACGCAGTCACGACAGAAACTGAAGTCATAGAAACAAATTGTATAGACACCCTGTCAGCTCAAGCAACAGAGCTCATCGCTCTGACTCAAGCCTGTATTCAAGCAAAGAATAAGAGAGTTAACATATACACAGATTCACGTTATGCATTCGGAGTCGTACACGACTTCGGTGTCCTCTGGCGAGAGAGAGGTTTCTTGACCTCTCACGGAGCCAAAATTCAGCACGGTCCCCTCATTCAAACTCTGTTAGATGCAATACATCTGCCTACAGCAATATCCATCATGAAGTGCAAGGCACATACAAAAGTCACAGATACAATTTCCCAGGGTAACGACCTGGCAGACCGAACAGCGAAGCATACAGCTCAGACTCAGACTCACGCAACTGATCTGACAAAGACAATAGTCCAGACACCGATACATTGTATGACAGTTAAGGATCCCGCCCTAGATGTAATTGATATACAGACACATGCTACACCAGACGAAATCAAGAAATGGATTGAACTAGGAGGGGTCCAGACAGAACAGGGATGGATGACGAAGGGAAAATTTACATGGTTTCTCCCTGACTCTATGGTTCAAGTTATCATTAATACAGTACACAGTCCTGCACATTTAGGAGAAAAAGCCATGTTAGACAGTATTCAAAATCTCTGGTTCAATAAACATTTACGAGCAGCAGCCAAACAGAAAGTGCGTACTTGCATGATCTGTTGTCAGTTCAACCCAGGTAAAAGCATTCCCGTAGAGCAAGGTGGATTTCATCCTCCCGATCACCCTTTTGAAGTCCTCCAGATGGATTATATCCAGATGGAACGTTGTCGAGGATTCAAATATGTCCTCGAAGTTGTATGTGCACTCTCCCGTTGGACAGAAGCATATCCAGTCCCAGATTACACTGCTCCGACCACTGCTAAGCAGCTGGTTCGTGAATTCTTCCCCAGATATGGTTTGCCCCGCATCGTATACTCAGATAACGGTCAGCCATTCTCGTCCGAGCTCATGAAGCAGGTATCTCTCCTGCTCGGCTATCAATGGAAATTCCACTGTGTCCGACACCCCGAGGCAGCAGGTCTCGTGGAACGTCATAATCAGACTCTGAAAATTCGTCTTGCCAAGATCTGTAGAGAGAAAGGTGTCGACTGGATAGTAGCTTTACCAGTTGCACTCTTTTACATGAGAATGGTTGCACACTCCAGAACAGGGCTATCCCCGTACGAGGTGGTCTTTGGTAGGCCACCAAATATGTGGGGGACGCCTCTGCCTCGCAAAATCACTGATGTTGACTGTAACATGCTGACAGATTACCTTGCTTCCTTGATGTCTGCACTACAATCATGTCGTTCACAGGTTGCTGCAGCCTTTCCCGACAACACCGAGGTGAAGCCGCATGAGGTTGTTCCGGGGGATCTCGTCTTCGTAAGGAACTTTGACAGGAGAAGTCCGCTGGAGCCCCGTTGGCAAGCACCGAAGCTAGTACTTTTGACCACAAGGACAGCGATTAAAGTCGAGGGCCGCAAGGGCTGGCTTCACTCGAGTCATATTAAGAAATACCATGGACTGCCGCCAGATCTAGACTCCCAGCCCTGCCCTTCTCCACAGACTGACTCAAAACTCCCCCTGGTCGAGAAAACTTCTTCTCAAGAATATAAATTAAAATTGAGGTCTAGCAAGTCAGACAGTTTAATTGTTTAAGTCCTCCCCTAGGTGAATCGGTTAGACGAGTTTCTGACATGTATCCCCTAGACCCCAACAGAGAGAGAGATAGACAGAAACAGCTCAAGAAACGTGAATATTGTAAATCTCTTCGCAGTCACTGTATTGTGACTCTATTGATTATGTTTTTTCTGAGTCTTTTGATTATTGCTGCAAGTGTACTGTTACATGTATATTACCCTATTTTCAAGCGTGCACATTCTTCCTTAAATGTCACTGCCGAGCACTCTTTCAGTGAACTGCCCCCGCATGAGTTATCTTACCGACTTGCGCTGCGCAACAACACATTCATTAGTATGTTACATCATTCCCATCAGACCAGCAATGCTACCAATTGTTGGATATGTGGCCGACTCCCTCCCTATCAGAAATATAAGGGAGTTCTGCCCCTCTTCCCGTACCCGTTTACACACAATGGTTCCTGTGGTGCATGGTTTAGTTTAATTAATTCCTTAGATTCTGATTCCATAGTTTACCAGGGCAATTGGGTATGGGGAAATCTGAACACAGTTCTGCATAAAGTATGTTTCCCTGACAAGGAGGGTCTTCCCAAAAGGACAGGAACTGATCTAGAAAATGAAGTATATGGATTAGGTAACTTTACACTTAACCTCATGATTCTGAATGTTGAATCCGAAACAGAACCAGTCTTGCCCGCTATGTCCGTACTACCAGTCAAAGGTGAATTATGTGTCAGAAAGAATGGTTCAGTACACCTGGGTCATAGTAAATGTACTACTGTGATCGAATTTAGTGATAAGGGCAAGTCTACATTTAAAGCTTCCCGTCATTCCTACTTCATTTGTGGTCATACCGCATATATACGCTTACCTCTAGATTGGGATGGCACCTGTTACATTGCATTCCTTCTGCCACCTGTTTTCCTAGCCCCTCCTGGTTACCATAGGGACACCCATCTAGTACACAATAGACCACAGAGAGATCTCCTGATTGTCGACTACACTGAAACGGAATGGGAACAATACACAGACTTCAATAAAGGTTTCTTTCCCTACTTAGGTGCTGTCTTTAATAGTAAACTGATACGAAAATTAACCAGAACCCTTGAAGCAGTAGTGAATGAAACTACTTCCGCCCTAGGCAACTTAACGGAGGAGCAGTCTGCTATGCGGATTGTTGTTCTTCAAAATCGTCTTGTCCTTGACGTCATCCTGGCCGATAGGGGCGGAGCTTGTAGAGTCATCGGATCGAGCTGCTGTGTTTTCATTCCAGAAAACGCGCCATCAGTATACAGAGCCATAACCCGTCTTCACAAAATTGCAAGTCAGATACACCAGAATCCAGGCACCTGGACTTGGTCCGGTTGGTTCTGGAGCGTGTTATCAGCCTGGGGATGGAAGGTCCTATCCTTCCTCGGAATAGCCCTTCTCATAGTGTTCAGTTGTTGCCTATGTCTACAATGTGGGCCAGCAATTTGCGGCTTGTGCGCCACATCCTGTATTCCTCATTCAAGTCCACATTCAAAACGCCGTAAGAAGAAAGAAGAGCAAATGATGTTACATGAACAGATTGATAGATTAATGAGGATTGATATCTCATGAAGGGTCCGTAGGGGACAAGGAGGGAATGAGGTAATATGAATTTTATGGTCAATTGTGTCCCCTATCGTAGACCCCAACGGCTCCATGTACGTGCTTCAAGTACATGTATGTTCCCTCCACAACCAGCTATGAAGACGCAAATACATTTGCGTCCAACGTTAACATGTCCTCTTTCAGATCCACCATGAATGGGTCGGATATTCGGTTCCTAAGTGTACCTTGCCAACGTCTTTACATGGTGCACTTTCATGTTTTACTAGCTCTGGTGAGTTAGGCCCTGATTCCTGCCATTGAGCCCTTTCTGCCTCCTGTTTCTGAAAACTACAGTCTGCTGCTTCCTGACCTCTGCCTTACTCCCTGTGTGGCGAGCGGTGCCTGGCTCGACCTGCTTGCCTGCCAAGACTGTATTCAGCCTTCAAGTTATCTGCTCCGCTCCTCGAAAATACATTCCTGTCTAGTAGTTTAGGAAAACATCCTTCCCAGCTGCAGAGCAAAGGGCCCGGCCTTTCTGTCTCCATGCAAGTAATTCATAGCTCCTGTTACCATGGTAGGCCCATGGCCCCCTTGCTTTACACATAGACACGTAGTCGCATATGCACGCACTAGCAGTCAGTATAGAATAGCCTCTGCCCGAGAGACCTTTCCTTCTAGATAATACAGTTCCTCAAACACAAGATATTAGATGTGATTTGGGATTAGGTTGTTCTGACACCCCAGACTTCTGTCTCCTCATGTAGGGCTAAATGTCAAGTCCCCTTCACCCTCCAGTTCCACGTCAATCGCACGTCATGCTGCTGCGCGCGCATCTCTGCCATGTATTTCTGCTGACACTGCAGGATTCATCTATGGATCCACCTACCTGTGATACGTTTCAAGTGACGTTGTCTAGCACACACCTCCGTGCACGCCCTCATGCACGCCTTCTGTTACGTACATGTGTTCTTATCTCGTTTCTCTCAGCTGTTACGCCTTCTGCATTCAACACTACTGTATGCATTGACTATATATATGATATCCTGTTAATAAAGCATTGTACATGTCCATGTCCATTCCCTTCCTGAACCCTTGTGATGATGGAACATGATACCTGGTTCGAACCAATTCCTTTTTAAGGAATAAAACCTTCATAAACTCAGATGCCACGGACTCTGCCTCTTATTTTTGACTGAGTTATTCTTATTGAACTTTACCGCATAAATTAAGTATAGGTAATTTAAATTTACCACACACTAGGGCTCTCTCTCTGCTCTATTTGTTGCTTCCAGGAAATATTTTTGTATTTAACTGTGCATGTGTCAGCATAACACAAGTCTAGAAGGTACATGCACCAAGTTTTATTCACTTTGGATGTAGGTTAAATGTTCATCTGTGAATATGCTTCAAATTTCTGTATGACACATCTTTGTTAAAGTCTATAGTGACCAAATGAAAAGTTCAGGTCCGTTAATATTTTGATAAATGTATCTTCGTGGAATCAATAATTCAAACAATTCAAAAATAATTCAACAAGACTGTGTATTATCTATAGTTTAAGTGCTTTGGCACTCAGGTGTGCTTAAGGTTTCCACCTTACACCGGTACGTTTTCTGGCTGGTATACTACTTTAGCACCTCGTGGACAGGAGGTGAACGCCCTGAGCACCCTCACACAGTATTACTGAACTACTTGAATCTACCATTTTCTACACCTGGAGTGCAGCGGACCTCCATTTGCTTAGCATAACACAGAACTCATAAGTACACAGAAATGTAATAAAATACTGCTACTGAAAAACCTGTTTAATATCATGGCAATACATTCGTTTACAGTACAGTCAGGTTACAGGAGGGAGCACTAGGTTAGTGTGCTTCCATTTCTGGTGCCCTGCAGCAGTTTCAGGAAGTTCATGGAGTTTATTGTTGCTCAAATGGCTGTCATTTCTGATATTTACAAGTTTCCCTCGTCTTCATTGCATGATTTTTGCTCGCGAGAAAGTGTCACTCATAGTCGATGAAATGTCACTCATAATTTCACTGAATTTATAAAAATGTCACACATTGCAATCTGAAACCTTGGCAGCTATGAATTATTCACGCACCTGGATATACAAATTTGATTTTCTTTTCATATCTCAAAAACTACCGAACGGATTTACACCAAAGAACAAAAAGGGCACTTTCTGGACCAAAATCCTCCTTTGAGCCACATTTGGTGTAATTCGTCCAGCAGTTTGGGTTGTAGCCGAGTTCAAAATCTCAATGGGAATCAATATGGGGAACACACTTTTTTTAACACACTTTTTTTCGGCTTGATTGACGGTTCACCTCAAAACTTTCCATGCACAACAAGATCCAACTTGGCACTTTTTTTTAGGAAAAGTTTGTGAAGATTTGTCAAATGGTACAAACGATATAGGCAAGTCAAAAAATATTTTCCCTATGGGAACTACGTCTTAACTGCAACTACCTACTGGCGACTGCCAGTAGGCAAAAATAAAAAATAAAAAAAATAAAAATATATATATATATATATATACATATATATATATATATATATATATATATATATATATATTTTTTCGAGCAATTCAAAGAAACACCGCACTCTTCTCAGATTTTGTCAAGCTTCTTTATTCCATCTTGGAAAGAACTTCCTCACCTACGCGTTTCGAACAGACTACTGTTCTTGATCACGGTAGTAACAAGTCCGTTTTTACTTTTCAGTGGGATGGGTAGTTTTAGGTTGAAAAACCAATGTCAGGTAACTTTTCCCAGGTTGCAAGCCATATGTTAGATGACAGTATAATGGTATCACTATTATACTGTCATCTAACTCATGGCTTGCAACTTGGGAAAAGTTACCTGACATTGGTTTTTCAACAGTAGTCTGTTCGAAACGCGTAGGTGAGGAAGTTCTTTCCAAGATGGAATAAAGAAGCTTGACAAAATCCGAGAAGAGTGCGGTGTTTCTTTGAATTGCTCGAAAAGTTACGAGTCTTGTCCTTGACTCGTCACTGGCACCAGCTGATCAGCCGATCCTCCTCCAGCAAGGGACATTTGTTTTGACAATATATATATATATATATATATATATATATATATATATATATATATATATATATATATATATATATATATATATATATATATATATATATACATATATTCACAGAAAAAAACATAGGTTTTACACACGTTATAGTTAGGAAGTAGCATTTGAAAAACCTATGAAATTCACTGAAAAAACCATAGGTTTGACACCAGTTATAGTTAGCTGGAAATTTTACTGACATAAAACCAATGAAATTCCACGTTATAGTTAGTTGGACTCACTATAACTTGCGCGTGCAATGCACTGCTGATGACGTCACATATTACATCACTCATGACATGGTCAGTGACATCACTCATGACATCACTGATGACACCATCCTTGTGACATAGTGACAGACCTCCTTTCACTGTAATGTAATCCTTGAAACACATTCAAAAATAGAAACTGAAATTTAAAAAAAAATGCAGATACCCATATCAGTTACAACAAGTAATTCCACCATCTATATACACATCCACTCATACATATACTCACTCATCATATGAAATGATACACCTATACATCCTGTTACACACCGACAATCATTGAAAAGTTACTCACAGACATACTCACATGTGCAAATAAACTATTGAACATCCATTTATTTGAATATAGAGTTATACACACACTTCCACCTTACTTCTATTGAAAATTACACATATTTATTCTCTTAAACAATCACTTATAGAAACACATACTTATTTAAACAGGAACTCTTTCAATCTCTTACTCTCACATATACTCACTTATATACATCAATATTCACATATACTAGATTAAAACATATGTCGTTACTGATAAAGACACTAGTGAGACAGTCATTCACTCACTAACAAACACATATACACACTCATCCACCCATACAGTCCTGCACATATGCTGTCTTCAAAACACATACAAACAGAGAGTCAGTCACTCATGCATCTATGTGCTAAGTAATACCCCCACCAAACCATATAGACACTCATACTGATACTAAGAGAAACATCTAATAACCCATATACATACGCATGTAGCTACTTACCAACACATGTAGCCACTTATACACAAAATGAAACACTAATATATATATTTAAATATTTAAACATTACTCACTAATATTTATTTTTCAGAAAGACACATATTCACTGGATGGTGTCATCAGTGATGTCATGAGTGATGTCACTGACCATGTCATGAGTGATGTAATATGTGACGTCATCAGCAGTGCATTGCACGCGCAAGTTATAGTGAGTCCAACTAACTATAACGTGGAATTTCATTGGTTTTATGTCAGTAAAATTTCCAGCTAACTATAACTGGTGTCAAACCTATGGTTTTTTCAGTGAATTTCATAGGTTTTTCAAATGCTACTTCCTAACTATAACGTGTGTAAAACCTATGGTTTTTTCTGTGAATTTCATTGGTTTTTAAAATGCTAATTCAGAAAAATGTCGCGTATGCAACCTATACTTTTGGCAATAAAGTTCTGGCAATATTTTTTTCGAAAACAAGCCGTTTTCTTCACTGTTCAAGTTCCATAGAGACTCCTTGTAAAGCAATACGGAATTCAAAAGTCTGTACCTTGCCTTTTTTTAAACACATTAAAATTTGTCTGTAAATAAAAATAGCCTTACTAAACTTTCGTGCGCGACCCGGTGTGCGCACTCTCGGCAACAGTTGTCAATAAAATGGATATCGCATTTCCAGGCTTTCGTGCGCGACCGAGTGCGCGCACAGGCCTATATATTTCGTAAAAACGTTGCGATTTGAACTTATTGAAATTCTTCATACACCCCTCAAAGAACTTATAGTACGTCAAAGAGACTGTACCTAGACTTCTTTTTTATTCTTATGAAACTTTTCAGTAAATGGAGCCGAATGTCTTTTTAAACTTTCGTGCGTTACCGGATGTACACACCTTGGTATTTTTTTTAGAAATATAAAACGTTTCATACTTTAACAATTGTGCGCTTAAATCCAGCTCAGAAGATATACAAAATCATGATGGTAGTTGGTTCAACCCGGACCGTTTATTAGAGGTAGATCGTCCGACTCCACCGGAAGACACCCCTAATAAAAAGGACATATATATAAAATGCGGACTAGCCGCTGTATCGTGCTAGCAAACTATAACATATAAATCGTTAGAAAAAACAAAAGGAATCGAGCAAAATCAGTAGGCCACTGATGAGATCTTTTTTTGACCTCGCTAAAATAGAAAAATTAGGAACAACACCTCATGAGAAATATGAAACTAGTGAGAGAAACCGAGCTCGACGCCATGATGGCTGCAAGACAGCTCGGCTCCGCCGTCCACCCCACCCAAAATAACGACAAATATTATAAAGATACACAACACACCAGCAAAGTAACAGGGTAAAACGTTTTATTAAATAACTATTTACATGGCAGCCTACTGCAACATGAAAACAACACTTTCAATTGGTTCTTAATAGTTTCAATTCTGGAATTTACACGCAGCACTCCACCCACTTCCCTCACTATCTTTTCTACTCTCAAGAGACAACAACGTCCTACATCTTTTGGAAGACTTTGGTGAAATGGCTACCGTATTTCATTCATCTTCCGAATCTGATCAAAATGATCGACTACCTTTAATAAAAAAAATAAATCTTTCATCTGGCAATTTTTCACTTATCCTGAAGATCAAAAGAAAGTGAATGCACCAAAAGTAACCTGCACGATATGTGACTTGGTTCTCTTAAGAAGAAATCCAGCAAAAAAATATTTATTTTCCATACATACTATGGTGCGGCATGTCAAACAAGTGCACCCTCTGCAATTTGCAGAGGCAACGACAAGAGCCCTGGCCACGCTATTACCATTAGAGGTGGCCAGCACATCTTCTGATCGACGACCTGTATCTCCATGCAGTGCAGAGATGGACTTCAGATATTTAACTATATATGGTCTATAACCTATGGTTTTTTCAGTGTTTTTCTTTGTTTTTTAATAGCAAATATCAAAAGCTTTTTTGGGGAAAATGACTACAATTAGGTATACATAAGCGGCGTTCATTTATGTTCACCACAGCCATTGTTAAAAGTAAAGTGAAAGTCGCGAAACAGTGGCCACGCCATCTAGTCCCTTTTAGGCCCCATCATGCATGTAAGTAACAGCCATTTTCTGTGTCATGGCCTCTCTGCCCACTGCCAATAGCCTATGATTCTTCAAAATTGGTTCTCTTTGGGTCATTCTCTGTTCACAAATAAGCATAAAGTCGCAATACTCTATTTAGTTTTTGCAGATAGTGAAGGATAGGTAGTGCACACTTTTGTCCCCTTTGTAACCCGTCATGCCTATCTCTGCCCCGTTTGTTGCTAGTTGGTTCAACCCGGACCGTTTATTAGAGGTAGATCGTCCGACTCCACCGGAGGACCCCCCTAATAAAAAGGACATATATATCAAATGTGGACTATCCGCTGTATCGTGCTAGCAAACTATAACATATAAATCGTTAGAAAAAACATGAATCTAGAGAGAGGAACCGAGCTCGACGCCATGATGGCTGCAAGACAGCTCGGCTCCGCCACCCACCCCGCCCAAAATAACGACAAACACGATGCAAATATTATAAATATATACAACACACCAGCAAAGTAACAGGATAAAACGTTGTATTAAATAACTATTTACATGGAACCTACTGCAACATGAAAACAACACTTCTAATTGCTTCTTAGTAGTTTCAATTCTGAAATTGAACACCCAGTACATCCAGAGGTCATGTCCGACAAGTTGTGTGGGGGGATACCTTGCTAATGCCGCCACCCCCACCACCTTCTGTAGGAAGGACTCTGGATATCCCTGCCTTGCACAAATGTCATAAGTTCTGGATGTTGAGAGCCATACTTCAGGGTCCGACAAGTTGTGTGGGGGGATGCCTTGCTAATGCCGCCACCCCCACCACCTTCTGTAGGAAGGACTCTGGATATACTTGGTCCCTGAGAGGCTTCGATGTCCCTGCCTTGCACAAATGTCATAAGTTCTGAATGTTGAGTCCCATACTTCAGGGTCTAAGAAACGCGGACTCGGAGGGGGCGCTTGGCTCCTGCCCCCTCCCCAAGTCTTGTTCCCCTGGTATGGCCTGAGATCGCCCACGACATAGGCGGCCGGCTCCCGGGGTCAGGCGGACCTTCTTGCCTTTTGATGCCTCTTCCATTCTGGACCTTGTCCCACAATCCGTTTGACCTGAAGACATGTCCTGCGGTGCCATGGTCCAACCATCACATTTACACCGTCTCACCCGCCATCCGGCTGAATTGCACCCACTCTTCCGATACAGCGACAGGCGGCTGCCACGGAGCTCAGGAAATGGCGGTCGGCTCCACAGACTTGGGCCTGGCCTGCAAGGATGGCTCTGGGCAACCCTGGAACTCGGACGCTTGACTGCTAGGGCATGAGCCCCATTCCCAAAAGCGTCCCGTCAGCCTTGAAGATTCTACAAGAGTCACCGAGGCCCCCGACTCCTGCAGACTTCCGGTGGGGAGCGACTGCCATGATTGCTCGCGGAATGGCCACGACGTAGCCACGGGGTGCTCTCATGCTGACGCCAGCTTCAGTCTGAAACATCCAGAAACACTGTAGACTACCAATTCGATCAGTTCCGGTGGAGCCCCAACGACGTATCGCGTTCTTGCGTAATCCGTCATATGACGCGCCGCGTTAGCGCACCCGGAAGTGCTCCGGTGCGCGAGGCGCGAAGCACAGCTTCCCGGAAGCAATGCGGAGCGCGTAACGTAAGCAATTACATTTCAGTTGGTTCTCCCTCACAATATTTTCAATGTCACATAAAACTCACCCATCACCCACTGCCATCTCTGGCTGTTTCCATGGTAACACCTCATTCTGCACCTGGCTGAAGGCACAGGTCAAAAGTTCATATCTCAACGTTCTACAGCAAAGTAACAACACTGTTTTCCCTCCAGAAACACCTGCCAATCCACAGCTCTGTTACATGTCTTTTTTTTTCACACCCAATAGTACTTTTCGTTTAACATAAACATTAACATGCAACGTACTGTTCAATCTCCACTTCTTACAATCAACCAATCATTTTTATTTTTTAAACCACACCCAGCCTCTTCCTTTTTCTTTATTTAGAATTTCAACTTCTAACTACCATTCCACTTCCAGAACCGATCGGAGGACGACTACAAATCCCTTGAAAATGAAGGTCTGGCTAATAGGACACAGTTATATTCACTGGAGTGAAAAATATGCAGTAAGCAGACGAATTTGCAACCTCAGCTTACCAAATGTACACATAACATGGATTTCCAAAAGAGGATTGAAATGTCACCAATTGATTCCATTGGTGAAAACTTTTATGCATCTCCCAGAACCAGACCTTATAATTGTGCACTGTGGTGGAAACGATCTAGGCACAATCACTGGGGTAGGTCTGGAAATGCTTCTAAAAGACACCTTTCGACAATTGATGACACTTTTTCCTCGATCTGCCTTGGTATATTCCAATATATGCCAAAGACAGAAATGGAATTGGTCCAATCAACATTGTGCACAATTTGAGAAAGCAAGGAGACATGTAAATAAATCTGTTTCTGCGTTCCTCAGAGATTCTAGCATGGGTTCTATTTACCACAACAACTTGCGATACCACATGCAAGACGTCTATAGGAGAGACGGTGTTCATTTCACGAATGAGGGAAACAGAATCTTCCTCTGCAACATCAGGCTCTGCATCGGTACTTACTTATAAATGCAGAAAACACTCAATTAACACAATGGCTCTTTTCAGAGCCACCTTATATCTAAGCACTCAAACTTCTGATTTATCTCCATTTTCACACTCTTGTAAAAAGGTGTGCGCAACCGAGTGCGCGCACCACGCAACTTTAAAAAAAAAATATATATATATATTTTCGCCTTTAAGGGCCTTACTGCACACCCTGAGAAAACCTACGCAGCAAAACAATCTCTACCTTCTCCCCTTTCCATATTCCAACGCTTTGAAATCAACAATATATTTACTCGCAATGACAAAATGGCGGTCAACACTTCCTGATTTCCTTCGAATCGAACGTTAACAGACGTCACGCAACAAAATTCCGCTCGCGCGCGCAGCCGTTTGGGTGCGCGCACGTGTGCGCGCGTATAGATATATAATTGACTTTAACTTTAATTTCCTCAGCAACTACTGAACGGATTTACACCATTCCAAAAAAAGCGTAATCTGCGAGCCGGACTGTACAGTTTTGCCTAATTTCTTATAAATCCATTCACCCGTTCGACCTGTAGCCGAGTCTAAAGGTCCTATGGAAAATAACATGGAGAAAACACGTTTTGGGACCCCCCTTTTATCTCAGCCCCCACTTGACCAATCCCCCCCAAACTTTTAGGGAAGGAGCGCAGCGGACCGAGCCATCTTCTTTGAGAAATTCGCTAAGATTCTTCAACCAGGGCCAAAGTTATTCCAAATAGAATGTTGAGGATTTCCTATGGAAACTAGGTCCTAACTATAACTACCTACTGGCGACCGCCAGTAGGTAATATATATATATATATATATATATATATATATATATATATATATATATATATATATATATATATATATATATATATATATATATAAATATATACATATATATATATATATATATATATATTCCAAATAATAAAAACACGTCCACCACCTTTCAGTAGCATGAGATCCAGCCCACCAGCTAGTCCATTAGTAACGATTTTTTAATACTGGCCCTGGCACAGCAAACAGCATGACACATTTCGTCATCATCATATGCTCACATGTGGGTGGTCACAATATAGAACCTCCAATCCTGGGAACAAACTCATTATATGCGAATTTTCCAACAACTTGATACACTGTTTAATCAGTTCAATTTCGATCTTGCTTGCATCCATATTATTTTAGTCACTGTTCATTAGTTCATCATTAAAGTGAACCACGTTACCTACAATGCACTGTTATTATTGTCAACCATGGCCTTACAACATCACTCGTAGTTTTCTTATACTGTTACCTTCGGTGCAAGCACTTAACTTAATACTTCCTTCATTATTGCAGTCTCCAAGGTCACACCACCACCACATTTGAAAGGCGTTGAATGTGTTTTTATTTGGAATATTTTGGGACTGACGCTCCCCACAGGCCCCCACCCAAGAGGATGGGCGTCCCAGTGCGGCATTTGCTTTTGCAATCAGTAACAGTATGGGATGCCCACCGGCTGGGGTTTGCATATGGATGGAATATTTCTTGGAAGGGCAAAACAACCCGCCTACCATGACAGAAAGTTGTTCGAACAGCCAGAGTTTCTGAGGGGAGCTTTTCCCTTACACGTCAGGACCTGTAATAACAAGGAATGACACAGCACGAAGGAACATCCCTACACATTTGTTCCCTTGTATTACCTCTCATTGTTTGGCAACATTCTACTATGTATGTCTCTGATTTTTGCTCCTGATTGCAAGAATTCCCTTTAGATCTTCTATTGGATGTCCTGTCTTGGCTCTTTCCCCCTGCTCTGATGTCAGGAAGAGTGTGGTTCCTTGCTGATCTACTTCTGCATTAATCTTAATAACCAAGAGCTTCAAGAAGACATGAAGACTTTTTATTTGCTTTTGTGTGTTCTTTTGGCACTTTTCTCCATACTGGGACTTTCTGAAGGAGTCACTTGACATATTTTTCATGTACAATTAAGTGCAGGAAGGCATTGTTGCTACTGGGAGGAGTTACCCTTTCCTCGGCCAATCAAGATTGAAACGTGATACACCTTCGTAGCATCCTGTACATTGGTATGATAGAGCGTGCAGGTCGCCCGACTCTTTATTTTATCAGATTTCACGCACTTGGGCCCATGACGTGTTTATGACATTATTTTTATGAATCGGGCGAGTTTACACACCACCATCAGTAATTCTATGTATTTTCTTACCACTATTACCAGAATACCTGACTTACCACAGGCACCTATTTTCCTGACGGATCAGGAGCTAGCCGTGGACAGGAGATAAAAATAACCAAAATACTTTATGCATTTAATAGCACTTTATACCTTTTATAATGACCACAGACACCTGAAGGGTTTTAAATATTTTATATAGTAAGTTTAAAATCAGAATGCCATGAGGATAAAACTAATACAGATTAGAATATCAATAATCAGGATTAAAACGATAATGTAACTATGAATAAGAGCAAGCACCATTGAGTGCGAGTGAAAAACTACAGGGTAAGGGTAACAGGGAACATGCTATTCAGTTTTCAGGCTTATACTAAGGTAGGTGAGTTTAAAACATATTAGTCAGTGAATTGCTAAAGTCCTACAAGTGATTCAAACTGATCTTAGTCTAAATGCTGATTTAAGCATAGATTCTAAACACAAGTAAAATTAGATCACACTAATTAAGTAAACAGTTTCAATAATGTTCTACAGGTAGGGGAAAAATGGAACATAGCTAACAAACAGTTTTGCATATAAGTCTTTTGGAGATGACAGAGAGAATACCATGGGCAAGGATGCTTTATTAAAAAGAGAAGAAGGAAGGAGAATAGATAGACGGACACCCACAATTATATTTACCTAGGACGGGAATGAGGACTAACCCTGGCCACAGGTCAGTTTGCGAAAGGCGAGGACAAGGACCCTCAAGGATTTGGGATGTCAGTAGGCGAGCAGGTACAGCTCATGGACAGTCGGGACAGGATACCTCTCAGGATTTGGATCAGGACTGGGCTCACCAAAGGGCACGACCTACACCTGCAGCTTCGGATGCAACGCCTGCGCTACTCCCTCTCTGCACGGAATCTGCCAATAACCCAGATTGGGTTCTCAAATCTCCCAGCAAAGTGCTTCGCCAGCACTTAAGACTATTCCACCCCTTGGAGTTTGTGGAATTTACGGACAGAGTGCTCCGCAGCTCTCTGTATCAATCACCTATAGAGTTCGTAGGGTCGGTGACAGGTCAGCTACTCGGACAAGTCGGACAATTTCTCTAGCTAAAACTAGGCTAGTTATACCATTTTCGGGTCCCTAGACCACCCACAAATGTTGCAAGTGACAGGATCCCCAACTTGGGATTGGTCAGGAGAGGTGGTTAGGTCATTGTCACCACCTAAAATTCTGGGTTCCCATAGTTAATATTCAAATTTTGTACCCACCCCTTACATTCCAGTTCCCATGGCCTGAGAAAGGTGTAAAACAATAGAACACACATAAACTATATACAATTGTATCAGTTTTAGGTCAGCCGAAATCTTCTCCCGGTACAAGTAAGTCTTTCCCAGGCGCATCTCAGCTTCAGAAGCCAGCTGGCTTGGTTTTGCTTCTGCGCGGTGCGGGTTTTCCCTCATCACGTGATTAGGGTGACATGGGTTTCAAAGATGGGGCGGCTCCCCACTCCCACGCCCACAGATACGCGGTACATGAAAAGTAAGCGAAAACAAATTAGAAACACAGAAAAAATTGAATACACTGTACACCATGATTAGCTACACTGCACCCCTTACTTTATAATATCTATAGCATTAGGGTTTTAGGCAGAAATAGACAGTTGAGCAAAAGCGGCAGTAGCAGGCGGAGAGCATGTTAAAGACAAAGCGGCCATTTTAGCAATACTGCGCATGAGCGAAAAATCCCTCCAGAACTACGAGTGCGTCACATCACATGGGTATGACCAGCGCATGCGCAGAAAGGATCTCTGCGAAGCAGCGATTCTGTAGTATGCAAGCCTCATTAGGATTAATAGACACATAGGCAAGCATCTCTGGGACACCCGCGTGCAGTGTGAAAGTGCAATTTTAATGACAAACAGGTTGATTAATGACATTATAGGTTAAATGAGGTTCTTGAGTGTGAGCAAGTCGCTTTACGTGCGAATCCTTGCTCCATCAATCCCCTCTTTGATGATATTTACTATCATTAGTATTAATGGAAACAGATGCCAACTTCAATTCTCATCCATCTCAATCTCCACAAATTTGTTGTTAATTCTTTTCCCTGCATCCTTATTAGGATGGAAATTCTTGGCCTTTTTGTATATTTGGTTTCTCAACTCTTCTAATTCCAGTTCATCAACATTCCGTTTCACTCCTCTCTTATTTACCGGATACTTCTTTCTGCATTTTTGACATTTGCAGCAAATTATTATAATCAGCACAATCAAACTTATTCCAGCTATTGGCATCAGTATTTTTCCAACAAGACTCCTACCTATGTTAGAAAACCAACTACCTACAGAAGAGAGACCATCAGTTAGTCTCTTCCAGGCACTATCAACCTCCAGTGGTTTGAGTTCTTTTTCCAAATTAGTTATGTTTTTCACATATTTCTTAATTTCTACGCTCTTATCAGGAATATAAGTGCAACAATGTTGCGCGTTCAGCATCCTGCAGACTCCGCCCTCTTTTGCCAATAAGGTATCACGAGCAAGTCGAATCTGTAAAACCATTGATCTGATCGCAACCATTTCAGTATTGACCAGCAGGAATCCAGCAGCAGTGTCAGTTGATAACCGATCCACTACTGTAGACAATTTGCAAATTCGGTGAGTATTCAGAACCACTCCCACTCAAGGTATCAGTGCACTAAATATATCACCTATAATTTCTCCTCTTTCTCGTCTACTACGTACTAAACCATTAGTATTTTCATTGCTTCCAGCGGCGTTGTTCACATGGTATATTTTCGGGAAAACAATGCCAAAATAGCAGCTTCCATACCAGTGATCTGGCAATTTGAAATAAGCCTTGTTTCCACATATATAATAAATTCCGGGAAACACAGGTTCTGACCCATTTTTGAAACCCCAACCTCCAATTACCTTGTAATTGTGTTCGCATTCACTGGAACCGATGAATACATTGTTATAATAGCTAGTCTTTTGTCTATGAAGACAGAGTTTCCCTTTTCGTTCGAAGTCCAGCAACAGTGCAGGATTAGCTTCACCATTTGAGGTGTTTTCCATGTTTTCAGCCCATTTAGGAGTTTTCTGTTTCTTATCGTTTTCCTTTCTCTGGAAACTCTCCCTTCTGCCATTTTTAAAAACATTTTCTCTTGTTCACGTAGTGAACAAGTCAAATTATCTCTATGTGCTTCATTTAAATCTATGTCACCTATAGTCAGAAAGTATTCTCCCATATAACGAGTCACGTCACTTTTGGTATGTACAATGTTCAGGTTCTCCGAATAGGAAGTTCAGAAAAGATTAGTCAGAGTTTGAATAGTAGTACTGTAAGGTGCTTCTATAAAATAAGCTTGCTAATATACTACAGGAAATTCCATAGGTCAGGGTTAGATGGTGATAGGTCACACCTTCAGCTATAGAAGTAGGTAGTTTCATGCAGACATAGCAATCTTCTATTTCCATGGCTTCTACATAGTGCACTAAAAGATTTGCAAATACATTTAAATGCGTTCTGTTTTTGATTCTGTGATAATGTAGTCCTCCCTCATATGATGCATCTAAGTCAGGTCTAGTTTGTGTCATGCTAACTGCATTCTCACGTCTTTACATTTCGTGGTGTTTCTTCGGTTTGTACAACTTCTGTGTCTGGCGTCACTTGTCTAGTAGGGTACAGGTTAGTATCTTTACTTATCATAAAAGGTATAAAGACTGTTAGTCCTATCCATACTATTAGTACTATTGCTATGCTACATAAGCATATTTTACAGCATGTTTAACAACAGTTCCCTCTAGGTCTTCCATTCACATATGAATCAGACATTTTGGCTCACAAGAAGCTTTCCAACCTCTCTTTGTAACTTTACACAAGAGGCTTACGCAGTTTCACTTTCAGGTTGGGTCTTCTTCTTCGGAACCCTGATCAGTAATTGATTCTTTGTCGCTTTTATCACTTATTTCGAGATCATCAATTTCTTCCAACACCAAGTAAGTCCATTCAGGACTCCGATAATTTTTGTTTTGTCTTTTTATTCTGGTACTGCGTCTGTTTGGCAGAGTTCCTGTTTTCTGTCTTTCACTGGCAGCCCTTTTTCGGTCTTCTAATTTCTCTTCTACTGTCTTTAATCTTAGTTTCAGTCTTTTTATGTATCTGGGTTCACTTTTCTTCTTGAGCCTTTTAGCTGTTATTGTAGTTTGGCTCTCCTCACGAGCCCTTTTATTTTAGTTCAGTTGTGGCACTATTATTCCGATGATATCTTTTTCCCTTCCTGTCTGACTAGTCCCAGGTCTTTCTTCAGTTTCATCTGCCTGGTTTCTAAGCTGGCCTTGTTCAGGTATATTTTGGATTTGTCTTTGATTTTCAACTGTTTCAGGTTCTGTCTCCTGAACACGTTCGTCTATTTCTATCTGTTCCTGTTCATGCACTTCGAACCCTTGATTTTCTTCCGCATGAACTTCAGCCCTAATTATTATCTGTCCCTTTTCAGTTTCTGGAGTCTTTGGAGGAGTGTCGATGTCTTGGTCTGTCCCTACTTGACCTATTTCCTGATCAGGTCTGATGTGATTCTCGATAACCTGATCGTATCCTTCTATTCCTGTCTCATCCTCACTATCCCACTCTCTATCTAAGTAGGAATACTTTCTGGTTCTTATTAGATCAAGAATCAGATCGTCTGCGGGGAACCATTCGTCTTGACTGGTGCTCGGTAGTATGACATCAGCTAGGTCCGGACCCTCATCTGGAGACTCCTCAGCTGCACCACCTTCAGCTTCAGTCGTTTCTTCTCCGGTTACCCGCTTAGTATGGCTGGCATGGATCCACTTGGGCACGCCTGCACACTTCACTGCAGTTGTAGTGACAAGGATCACCTGTCTCGGTTTTCCCCACTTTGGTCCGAGGCAACTCTTCCGGGTGTGTTTCTTCAACACAACCCAATCACCAGGTTTCAGTTTATGAGCTGGAGTTGTTGGCCAGGCGACGGCGTCCTCCCCAATCTAGTGAGAGATAGAACGCACTTGGTCACCCAGCTGCCTGCAGTATTCTAGTACCAAATCATCAGAAATACTTAGCAGTTTGTGTCCAGGTACCCATGCCTGTCGCATCACTCTTCCCATTAGTATCTCATGGGGACTCAGGCCTGTCTTTCGGTCTGGTATGCTTCTCAATCCCATCAGGACAAGGGGCAAGGCTTCTATCCAGTTCAATCTTGTAGAGTTACACATTTCTGCCAATCTTGATTTAATAGTGCCATTCACCTGTTCGACTACTCCAGAAGCCTCTGGATGATATGCACAGTGCAGTTTTGGGGTAATCTTGAATGCCTTATAGAGTTCTGATAAGATTTCGTTGGCAAAATGCCCACCTCTGTCTGTTTCAATTGTCTCTGGAAAACCATACATAGGTATTAGCTCCCTTAGTAACAATTTGGCTACAGTAATAGCATCATTTTTCTTTGCTGGGTAGGCCTCCACCCACCTTGAGAATAGGCAGACTATAACTAGGACATACCTATATCCTTTGCACATGGGCAACTGAATAAAGTCAGCCTATAGTCTGATAAAGGGACCTTCTGCCTTTCCAATCGTACTCTGGTCCACTACTGTACTTTTTCCTGGGTTAAACTGCTGACAAACCAAGCACCTCTGGCAAAGTGTCTCCGCAATGTTTCTGAACTTTGAATTGTACCACACTTCTTGGAAAACACGGCACATTGCATCCCTCCCTATGTGTGTGTCTCCATGTATTAATCTGGCCATTGGAGCAACCATACTGTCTGGTAATACAGGCATACCCTTCCCACAAACAATAACCCCATCCCTATCCCTAGGTTGACATCCTTCTGTCTCCCATCTTTCCTTTTCTTCCTCTTCTGCTGCTTGCTGCAACTCTTTCAGTTCCCTCCAGGTAGATACATTCTCAAACACCATAAGTTGGCAGCTGTTTCCGCCTCCCCATAATTTGACTTTTAGGGACATTTTGTATCGGGCACAATATTGGGCAATTTGGTCAGCATATCGATTTCCGGCTGTCACATCGTCATTGCCAGATTTGTGAGCAGCACACTTGACCACCGCCAATTCTTTGGGCAACTGGATTCCTTCCAGTAAGTTCTGTACCACTTTTCCATTTCTGATAGGGGTACCTGAGGAAGTCATGAATTCTCTTTGCAACCATAACTGGCCGAAGTCATGCACAACCCCGTAACCATATTGACTGTCAGTGTATATGGTTACCCTCTTATTTTTCCCTTGTTTACAAGCTCTTGCCAATGCAATTAATTCAGCTACTTGGGAAGATTTTATTTCACTTAAGTAGGATGCCTCTAGGGTCGTTTCCAGAGTGACTATGGCATAGGCAGCACTCAGACCTCCATCTTCATGTCTTAAACAGGAGCCATCCACAAACATCACAAGGTCTTCTACAGGTAAGGCTGTTTCTTTTATGTCAGGACGTGGTTTAGTGCTAAATTCAGTTAAGTCAATGCAGTTATGTTCCATATCACCCCAATTTCTGCACTTTGGGTGTTTGGTAACAAGGTTGCTGGGTTCAGAATATTACATCGGGAAATTATCACATTTTCAGCACCTATAAGAATTCTCTCATACTTAGTCAACCGACTGGGTGTGAGATATTGAGTCTTTGTTCGGGTCAGTAGAATCACAACTGAATGTGGAACATATACTGTTACAGGATGTCCCATAACAATGTTTTCACTTTGTTCTAGACTAATGCATGTTGCAGCTACTGCTTTCAGGCATCCAGGTAATCCAGCAGCCACCGGATCTAGAGTAGCCGAAAAGTAGGCCACTGGATGTCTAGTCAGACCATGTTCTTGTGTTAGAACTGAGAGTGCACAATTGTCTCGTGTATCACAAAACAATTCAAAGTTCTTGGAATAATCAGGCATTCCCAATGCAGGAGCCGAACACAGACAATTTCTTAATTTTATCCAGGCTGTCATGCTTTCGTCATCCCAGGTAACTGGATCTTGTACTCCTTTCTTGGTCATTTTTATCAATGGTTTGGCTAGGACAGCTAATCCCACAATCCACTATCTGCAGTACCCTACGACTCCCAGGAACATTCTGACTTCTTTCTGGGTTCTAGGTAACTCCATATCTCGAATTATTCTAATTCTTTCTGAAGTGACCCTTCGGATACCTTTCTCTATCTGGTGCCCCAGATATTTCACTGAGTTCTTACAGAACTGCAATTTGTCAGGTGATACTTTATGTCCTCCCTTGCCTAGATGATTCAATAAGGCAATGGTATCAGTAACACAGTCGTTTCGACTTTTAGACGCCACCAGAAGGTCGTCTATGTACTGGACCAATACTGATTCTTTTGGCAGAATTAGGGATTCAAGACATCTTTTTAAAATCTGATTGAAAATCGAAGGACTTTCTGCGTACCCTTGAGGGACACGATTCCAGACATAAACATGACTGTCGAATTCAAATGAGAAAAGAAATTTGCTGTCTGGATGTAATGGGATGGAAAAGAATGCGTGACATAAGTCAATAACGGTAAACCATTCCGCTTTCCATGGGATCTGGTACAAAATTACTGCAGGGTTCGGCACAATAGGACAGCAAGGTACAACAATCTGGTTTACCTTTCGCAGGTCCTGCACTACCCTGTACTTTCCGCTAGGCTTTTTAATTCCAACTGCTCATTACTTCCTGTATTATGTTTGCCTCTAGCAACCTTTTTACTTCAACTGCAACTCCGGCTTTCACTTCTGCACTCATTTTATACTGTCTGGTTTTCGGGTAAACAGCATTTGCTTTAATGGCTATTTTAACTGGGTCCACATTTGCCATTAATCCCACATCTCTCCCGGTGAAATCCCACACATCTGGTATCACTTTTTGTTGGAGCTCTTCAGGCAAGTCCTGTATTGTCAGTGTCTTAATTTCTGTGTCGGGCCTCAGTAACATCAATTTGTACAGGCCATCTTCATCTGGGGTCTGAATTTCGACGCCCTTTGGTGTGCAAAAGATGGTACAGTTCATTTTGCACAACAAATCACGTCCCAGTAGATTCACTGGACTAGAGTCACAGACAACAAATATGTGCATTTCTTTGAAGTTCCCTATAGAAATCTCCATTGGTTCAGTTACTGGAGTACTTATTATCTGATTTGACACGCCCACTACTTGGATGGCTTCTCCCGAGAGGGGTAGGTTTGGAACGTCTACTGTTCTCACAGTAGAATGGGTAGCACCAGTGTCCATAGAAAGGTGACATCATTTCCTTCAACCTTTCCTTCAATGTATGGCCCTGTATGGTCTACTGGTAAGGAGGCGCCAAGCACGCACTCCTCGTCCTCCCCCCTCAGGCCCGGTCAGTATGGTTCATCACAGAGGAATGTATCATTTAACAGGAATTGCGAAGTTGCTGCATTTCTCTCATCTCCTCCTTCCCATACCTCGATCCCCTAATTTTGCTGAGCCTGATTCTTGTAATTAGGTCTAGGAGCTCGAGGCAACGGATGCTGTTTTACCTGTTGCTGGTTCTTTCGTGGCCCCTCTTTCTGCACCTGTGGATTTAAACCATTTATGGGGGCATTACCAGCCTGCAAATGTGGACACTCGTCTCTCCAGTGCCCTATCTGACCGCACCCGTGGCAGGGAAACTTTTTCTTAGCCTCTTCTTTACTCATTTTTACCCGAGGTTTTCCCCCTCCCCCAGAGGTAGTATTTTGAGTATTATTATTCATTTTATTTAACTGTTTCTCTTGTTGTTCAGCCAATTTTACTTGTGCCCACATAACCTGTTCCTTCAGGGCTTTTCTTTTGTTTTCCAACTCATCCTCACAGTACTTGGCGTACTTAAGGACCTCATCTATGGGTTTGCCCTGCCAACATATATTATTGTCCCTGATCCACTGGGATATTTCAGGCCTCAAACCCAACACGAATCGATAAATGAAATGGTTCATATCCTTCATTTCAATATTATCGATTCCACTGTAAGTTTTGAATACATGTAGCAGTCGTTCATAGTAGGAATGCACTGTTTCATCACGATTTTGGGTAGTTTTATCTATTCGGGTCCAATCAGTTTCTTTTGCTGGTACTTTCTCTTTTAGGTATTGTATGACTTTATCATACTTTCTCATTACATCTGGCGAGGGTGCTCCGGTTCTGGAGTCTCTCTCATATTCCTCACTGGGCCAATCAACTACAATCTTGCATTCTGTCCATAAGTCTACAGGAACTACAATGTCAAAGAACCCATCCAGGTCCTTCAGGAGACATTTTTGAACCTTCACAAATCGCTCAACCTGCCTATACCACTCTACAGGTTTCTCTCTCAATTTTGGGAAGTCATTGGTAAAAGACACAATATCCTGTCGGGACCATGGGACATGTACATATTTCCCACCCGGTACTTCTCTCATGGGATACAGATTTTCTGCCTGGCCCACTTCTTTTAGAACATATTCAGAAGTCTTTGGTTTGGCCTTACTGTCTTCCTTTTTCTTGGCCCACCTGGCTTTCCACTTGTCTAGGTCTCCCCATTTCTGTGTTATGTTCAGCAATTCCCTTATCTGTATTTTCTTTCCTGACACATTCATATTCTCTAAATCCTTGTCGGAAAATTCTGTTCTGTAGGGTTTCTGTAGTACCTTGGATCGACTAACATCTATTCCCATACTTGCGGCTGTGTCCATTAATTTTTCATGGAACACTCTAGTGTTCCGGGTAAGGCTTTTGCATAGGAACAGCAACTATTCTTCATCAAAGGTATTCAACCTGTCTAAACCTACATTCCCAGCCGTCAGTTCCTCCAGCTCTATCCTTAGCTTGTATATATCTAATGGTTTCGGCTGAGGGGTTTCTTTTTCTAATTCTCGGGACCATCGTTCTATTTCTTCCAGAGTCACTACGGTGGCACTCCGGGTACCTGAAGCTGTTTCTATCAAGACCTCCTTTGCCTTAGTCTGGTTTCCTGACCGTGGCACACTGTTTCCAGGTTCCCTTATGGGCAGATCCATCAGGGAGATCACAGACTCACATTCGCTTGTCTGATCATCAACTATGAGCGGCTCTTTTCTAGGCGGTGCTACAATAGGCGTAATAACTGGAGTTCTTGGACTAGCCTGTCTATTCCCATAAAGGGGAACAACTGGACCAATAGTGACTGGAATTGTCAATGCTTCAGGACTGGGGTTTATCTGAGCTATGGTCTGAATTAGTTCATTTCGCTGTTTGATCAATGCTTACTTTTCTCGTTCGTGCAAAACCCTTTCCATAGAGTTGTCATGCATTACTTGGGGTACTAATGGAGGGTATATACTCGGGGCAGTTGGGATCGCCAGACTCGGTCTGTCATCACCAAAGGGTCGGTAATTTGGGACCGCTGTGCCAGGTCTACAAAATACATCGCTATCACTGATTTTGCTACCGGTACAAGCTACATCATTCTCACTGGCCCTTCTATTTTTTTTTCTGATTTTTCGAGCTTAGGGGCCCAGACTCTTCAGCATAAGGAGGTGGATTTTTCATTAATAAATCTTCCAGGTATTCATCCTCTGAATCCCCCATGGCCATTAAATGTCGGAGTTTCTCTGTCCTCTTTCCTCCCTCTTTTTCAGTTACCCCAAACATTGGAAACAGTCCCTCAACCATCATATTCTGTCTCCACTGTTTCATCTTTTTCTCCTTTGTTTCCCACTGCAACTTTGGATATCACTTACTTACTCCCTTATCCATTCGGGGTCTGTCTCTCTCTAGAGCCTCAATCTCCCATTCCTCTAAAGCTTCATATTGCGTTAATCTGGGTCGGCGGTGTAGTTCATTCATTCGGGTCCTCAAGTTAAACAGGATTCTACCATTGAAGGTACCATCGAGGGGAAATGCTAAGACTCCGTCATCTTCGGTATACTTTACCCAATTTTCCAACCATACACAGGTATGATACCCTTTGTCAAACATCATAAATGATGCGGGAGTATTAGGTGGTGGAATGATTACACCTCCTCTAGTTCTAATGGGTTTGTCTTTCTTGAAATAGTTCTTAATCTTTTCGGCAAATGACATTTTTCTCTTGCTCCGTACATATTGTGAGGTCTACCTCTTAGCATCTGCTCCTTATGAAAACCTAGATTTTTCGGATCAGGTAAAAATTCAGGATACCACATACTCCTCTCCAAACTGTCTTCAAGCTCGGATTGATTAATTTTGTTTACTAAGGTGCTTCCAATGCTAGCGCGTCTTTCAATTCACAGCAACAAATCAGCACAGAGGTTGCAAATACTCTTGACCAATGGGTGCGCGCCCCCTTCGCGAGACACGGTCTCACGCTTTGGCACTCACCCCTCCCTTACAATTCTAGCTTCGCTACACACCCGCTGGCTCAACCAATACCAGCGCGGCACGGAGTGACGTCAGTGCAGCCTTGCGACCGACTCCCTCCTTCACAAGGTAACGGAAACTTTGAATTTTTCTTGAAGTGCAAGTGCTCAGTTTAGTTAACAACGTATAACAGCCACTGTGCTTGAGGGTTTTAAACAGGAAAAGGGTTTTTCTCTTACTGCAAGTAAACCACTTCTGTCTACTTTTCATTCACTACGGATAGATCTCTCTTGCCTATCCTATCACACAAGCATTAGAGAACCTGCTACTTCTTAGACTCATCCACTTTTTCCGGGATATATACTAAGTCATAAGTTTCACCAGCGGACTCCTCTGCTGTCACTCAAGCTCCGAAGAACCTATTACTCCTTCCGCATGTGACCCTTACTAGGTGATATCACAACGGGAGTTTCAACAGTGGACTCGTAGCTATCATTCATTCAATAATTCATTCAGGAAAATCCTAATTAGCGCTTCCAGTTCTGCCTAACCATGCACTAATCTCCCTCCCAGCCAGTGACCGCACAGCCAAGTGGATTCTACTCACCACTTGCTATTTTATTTCCCCAGGGATTCCATACACCATATAACACTTACTCACAATTTTTGTTAGTCACATGTAATAATATAGCAGCAATTCATAAATCTTATTTCAAACCTTTATAACATTTAAATGCAATAAAAACTTTTTTTAGCAGCAATAAAATTTTAGCAGCACATTTTATTTTTCACCGTTCATCAGAAACTATCTTATCTACCTATCTTAACTAGTCCTAACCATCCTCTGCTACCGGAAAATTACTGATAGAGCGCACAGGTCGCCCGACTCTTTATTTTATCAGATTTCACGCACTTGGGCCCATGACGTGTTTATGACATTATTTTTATGAATCGGGCGAGTTTACACACCACCATCAGTAATTCTATGTATTTTCTTACCACTATTACCAGAATACCTGACTTACCACAGGCACCTATTTTCCTGACGGATCAGAAGCGAGCAGCGGACAGGAGATAAAAATAACCAAAATACTTTATGCATTAAATAGCACTTTATACCTTTTATAATGACCACAGACACCTGAAGGGTTTTAAAGTTTTTATATAGTAAGTTTAAAATCAGAATGCCATGAGGATAAAACTAATACAGATTAGAATATCAATAATCAGGATTATAACGATAATGTAACTATGAATAAGAGCAAGCACCATTGAGTGCGAGTGAAAAAACTACAGGGTAAGGGTAACAGGGAACATGCTATTCAGTTTTCAGGCTTATACTAAGGTAGGTGAGTTTTAAACATATTAGTCAGTGAATTGCTAAAGTCCTACAAGTGATTCAAACTGATCTTAGATAAGCATGGGCGAATTTTGCGAATCTGGCGTTCGCGAATTTTGTGAATTTACGAACTCGCAATCCGCAAAATCCGCGAATTCTCGCGAATTTGCGGATTTTTTTTTGTGTTCGCAGGGATTTCTGCCAGTTCGCGAGGGTTTTGTACTAGTTCGCAATTGCGAACTTACATGTCGGCTCGCAACGGTCGCGATTATGCTGTTTCTACGTCTGGTTCATCATCACAGGTTCCCAGCACCCTCTGTTTCACCCCTGCCACCCTCTGTTTCACCCATGCCACCCTCTGGTACATCAATGCCACCCTCTGGTTCATCATCACTGTAGATTATGGGGGGAAAAAGCAGGCACACCTGCCCTGCTTCAACTGACATGAATTAATTTGGGGTTGATTTATTAATGTATCACTGCTTTAACATTCCAGTCTGACACCTGCTTCCTTATCTGTAATTTGCTTTCTGTTGCAGTGCAATTTTTTTTCCCAGCACCTTTGTGGCCTACTTGTAGCTATTCTATGAGTCTGTGAGGGTCAGAGCAGGGTCATACAATTGTTGCAACTAGCAACTGAACTCTGGAGGGGCCCCAGTCAGGAAGCACTACAGGGAATGGTTACTAATGATGAGTTGAACTTTTGCACCTGCTGAATGCTTTCACTTTTGCAAAACTCGTTTTTCTGCAGAACAGCATTACAGCAACTGTAATGCCCCAAACAAGCTTACTTGTGAAAGTTGATTTCTAATCCAAAAGTGATCCAAAGAAAGTCAAAAGGCCTCAAATCCAAAAAAGTGCAGGCAAATGTCAACCTGAGGAGTTATTCTGATAAAAATCATCATTTTCAGAAGGTCTATGCTGCTTTCTAGTGGATTTCTTGTGCAGAATTGCAATTTTTGTAATTTCGCGAGTGCGAGATTGTTGCTGCCCGCCGTACCTACATGTTCGCAATTGCGAACTTACACCGCACGCCGCAAAACTGTATCACCAAGAAAAAAAAATCCGCTGCGTGCGAATTTGAGGATTTTCGGTAAATTCGCGAGCGTTCGCGGATTGCGAATTTACCGAAAATCCGCAAAATCCGCGAGCGGAACGGATTTTCCGCCCATGCTTAATCTAAGTCTAAATGCTGATTTAAGCATAGATTCTAAACACAAGTAAAATTAGATCACACTAATTAAGTAAACAGTTTCAATAATGTCCTACAGGTAGGGGAAAAATGGAACATAGCTAACAAACAGTTTTGCATATGAGTCTTTTGGAGATGACAGAGAGAATACCATAGGCAAGGATGCTTTATTAAAAAGAGAAGAAGAAAGGAGAATAGATAGACGGACACCCACAATTATATTTACCTAGGACGGGAATGAGGACTAACCCTGGCCACAGGTCAGTTTGGGAAAGGCGAGGACAAGGATCCTCAAGGATTTGCGATGTCAGTAGGCGAGCAGGTACAGCTCATGGACAGTCGGGACAGGATACCCCTCAGGATTTGGATCAGGACTGGGCTCACCAAAGGGCACGACCAACACCTGCAGCTTCGGATGCAACGCCTGCGCTACTCCCTCTCTGCACGGAATCTGCCAATAACCCCGATTGGGTTCTCGAATCTCCCAGCAAAGTGCTTCGCCAGCACTTAAGACTATTCCACCCCTAGAGTTTGTGGAATTTACGGACAGAGTGCTCCGCAGCTCTCTGTATCAATCACCTATAGAGATCAGGGGGTCGGTGACAGGTCAGCTGCTCGGACAAGTCGGACAATTTCTCTAGCTAAAACTAGGCTAGTTATACCATTTTCGGGTCCCTAGACCACCCACAAATGTTGCAAGTGACAGGATCCTCAACTTGGGATTGGTCAGGAGAGGTGGTTAGGTCATTGTCACCACCTAAAATTCTGGGTTCCCATAGTTAATATTCAAATTTCGTACCCACCCCTTACATTCCAGTTCCCATGGCCTGAGAAAGGTGTAAAACAATAGAACACACATAAACTATATACAATTGTATCAGTTTTAGGTCAGCCGAAATCTTCACCCGGTACAAGTAAGACTTTCCCAGGCGCATCTCAGCTTCAGAAGCCATCTGGCTTGGTTTTGCTTCTGCGCGGTGCGGGTTTTCCCTCATCACGTGATTAGGGTGACGTGGGTTTCAAAGATGGAGCGACTCCCCACTCCCAGGCCCACAGATACGCGGTACATGAAAAGTAAGCGAAAACAAATTAGAAACACAGAAAAAATGAATACACTGTACACCATGATTAGCTACACGGCACCCCTTACTTTATAATATCTATAGCATTAGGGTTTTAGGCAGAAATAGACAGTTGAGCAAAAGCGGCAGTAGCAGGCGGAGAGCATGTTAAAGACAAAGCGGCCATTTTAGCAATACTGCGCATGAGCGAAAAATCCCTCCAGAACTACGAGTGCGTCACATCACATGGGTATGGCCAACGCATGCGCAGACTGGATCTCTGCGAAGCAGCGATTCTGTAGTATGCAAGCCTCATTAGGATTAATAGACACATAGGCAAGCATCTCTGGGACACCCGCGTGTGGTGTGAAAGTGCAATATTAATGACAAACAGGTTGATTAATGACATTATAGGTTAAACGAGGTTCTTGAATGTGAGCAAGTCGCTTTACGTGCGAATCCTTGCTCCATCAGGTACATGTTAGTTTTATTTTCATAGTTCCTCAGTTTTGGAATATATGTCTTTCTTCCAACCTGAAAAGTGGTAGATAGGTTTGGAGGGAAGCTTCTTAAGCTGGAGTACAATTCCCTTGCATATTGCATCTCAGGCATGTCACAGGGAGATTACCGAACTTCAGGTTTCTGTGTTATAATCAGAGCCACTGAAATTATGCATTTGAGTGGCTGTGTCATTTTTCGCAAAATTACAGATTTGCCGTTTGACACATAATCAATATTCTGCCGCATAATCTGCAGATTTTAACAAACAAAAAATGTCTACCTCAAGTGGTTCAAAGTTACTAATACCGCAGTTTCACTTGTTGCTGCACAGTGATAGGCCCTTCGCAAAGGTTCACTGGTCACCTTTCTTTTACATAATGCTATGTTCGCGTGCTAAGTTAATTATATTTATAAAGAGTGCATTCACAATAGGTTTCCTGGCACTATGAAGGGCGCAGAAGAATGTAGGTGTCAGTCCAAAGAGTTTGGAATGCTTGTATGAACAGCCAAGTTGTAAGATTTGTCAAAATGTCTAGAAATCAGTTTCATGGAACATATAGTCAGACATGCAATTCCAAGCTGATGTAGCTTTGACCATGACACCGCATCCTCCAGATTGTCTCTTCCGGAACCTAGAAACAACAAGGAAACTGGAATGGACGAATCTTAGATTTTTTCTTTCTGATTATAAATTGAGGGGCAGTTCCATGTAAGGTTATGAATAAAGATGATGCATTGTTTAAAAGGGAGTCACTGAAGCTTTTCCAGCAAGGCGGTGGCATGCGTGTTTCTTGGAAGCTGGTATATTAACATTTCTGCCTCATTTTGAATGACTTGAAGCCTCTGTAGTATTGTGTTGGGCAACCCTAATTTGGTCGAGTTTGTGTAGTCTAATCCATTGATGATAACAGCCATCTCAATCATTCATCGTGCTTCCAAGGGTAACATTTCAGCTATTTTTCAGAGAATTTCCAGAGTGAATGTACATATGGATATCACTGATGCTATCTGTTGTTTCATTGTCAGATTAGTGCTTATTAGAACTTCCCAATTTTAGCCAAGGATTTTGCCTACAAATATTAGTCCCATTCTGTAGGTCAATATGACTGATTCCAGAAGTTAGTTTTATTATTAAGAATATCTATGTCTGTCTTGTCCATATTCAACTTTAAATGACTATAAAGCATCCGTTCTGCAATGTTGCGCATGGTACCTTGGAATTTCACTTGGGATGCCAATGTTCCATCCAAGCAAAGTAGCAACTGTGTATCATATGCATAGCTGTAGAGTCTAAAACGTCCAGATGCCAATTCCGGATTAATAGCTTGGCATAAATATTAAAGAATTGAGGTCGAATTTAATGATGATCATTGAGGGACTCTACAATCTATGAATTTTGCCTCTGCCATGAAATTTGCAAGATGTACCACATCAGTGTGGTGCATCATAAACAATTGAACCCAGTTCAGTGCGGAGCCTCAAATTCCTGCCTCCTCCACATGGTCAATTGGAGTCTTGTGGTCGATCGTGTTGAAGGCAGCAGACAAATCCAATAGTACAGCTATGGAGATTGGTCCCTGGTCATCATCTACGCACCGGATGACTGTCTTTGTACTATGTGTAGGTCAGAAACCTGCCTGAAAAGGTTTACATATTGAACGTTTGAAGTTGTTTGCAAATCTCTTGTACCACATGTACCTCCAGAATTTTTGCAGGATAAGGATGCAAAGAGTAATTCTTCAACACAATAGGATCTTCTCCTTGTTGCTTCATTAAAGGAATCACCACAAAATACTTGAATGTTTTTGGCACAATGCCTTGATCGAGGGACTTATTAAGAAGGCTGTGCAGAGATATATTAGCAGCTGCATTTAAAGAATGTACAATGGGTGGGGAGGGGAGGGATTTGTCTAGTTTTGAGTCAAATATAAACTTTATCAAAAGTTCACAAAGTCGATCTTCATTGATCTCGTATAAGGAGGACAAAGCTACAGGATTTCTCTCTTTTTTGTCTCCTTGATTGTCTGTGGTGTTATTTTTAATTTTGTGCAATGAAGAAATTGTTAAGATCATAGCAAAGTTCCTGAGAAGAGGTAGGCTAACTGTAATTCTTTTTGGGGGATTTACGTTCTATTAAGATGTTAAATATTTCAGTTTTGTTGTTGGTATCGTTGATTTTATCTGAATAATATGTAAATTTGTCTGAGTTAGTTTATTTTTGTGTTGTCTGCTAGGCCATTTTTAAATTGGGTTTTACTTTCCTCATTATAGTTTCTATGCCGTTGTTGCTCAGGTCACCTTAACACCAGTCATGCTTCCTTAAGCCTCCATGAAAACCAGGGAGCGAGATTAATTCAGTTCATCACCCAATGTTTCCTCCATGGGGTGTGTAGGTCACATACCTGTGTTAAACATTGAGTGAATTCCTGCTCTAAAGGGATTACTGCTTCTCTCATGTCAGCGGCGGTGTACTGGGGTGTAAACATAATTTCCACAATGTTAGTTTACATATTAATTTCACTTCGCTTTTATATGCTGCCTTTTTACGGAACTCAATCAGATAATGATCTGTCCAGACGCATGAGATTATGTTTGTTTCAATTATTCTTAGAGATTTAGGAATAAGCCAAGAGTAAACCAAGAGAAATGTACACCTAGCTCAGGAGAGAGGCACAAAGATTCACAGGAAAAACTTTGTGAAGCAGATTCTCAAGAGCTACAGTCCTAATAGTTTATACAATTAAATTATGAGAGGAATTGGACAGGTGTTAATGCAAGCTGGACCACAATCAACTCTTATGATTGTCCTTGGTTGAATTTATATTAAAAGATCAATTATATCAAAAGCTTTTTTTCTTCTTTCTGCTTGTTCCATCTTATTCAATTCGCACCGGTGGCCATTTTTAATTTAACGTTCCTAAATGGCCAATAGTCACATTAAAACAGTTAATTACAATAAAATAATACAGATGATTAAGAGTGTAAATACAAACAAGCATTAGCAAAGCCATTAGGCCTGACTTTATTATGGTGCATTCACATGTAGCAACATACATAAAGCGTTGCACACATAACACTACAAGCACCATGTGGTCACAAACAACATACATGTAGGCATGAATACACAACAAATTCAAGTACATAACACATACAAGTAACTAAATGGTACTCATTTTATCAACCTTGAAATGATGAAAGGCTGAGTGGACTGGCCGTGTTTTGGTTCTGTGACCACTGGGGCAAAAAACACAGGTCCTTGCAGTGGATGCACAGAACCCAGTGAGCCACCAGACTCGGCTCAAAAAACCGTATATTTGTGTATATAGGTTAGTGAGTAGACAGGGAGAGGGAGAGGAAAGTGAAGCGCTAAAGTAGATTAACAAGTATTTGCATTGCAAACTGGTCTTTCATTTGTGAGATTTAGAGTATTGGCGTTCTACATGACAGTCTTTTACCTAATAAAGGAATGAAAGCGGAAAGAATATGGAAACAGAAAGGATGCCAGAGAAAGGAGGAAAATGAAATGGAGTAGGAATCACGGAGACATACATTTTTTTTAGAACAGCGTGTAAAAGCCCATTTATAGATAGAGAACCAGCAACAAGTTGCAGCTGCTGAGCCCGTCTGAGAGTAAAAAAAAAAGAAATACAAAAAACTGTAGGAAGAGGGGGCAATGGAGAAGATGGGGGGTTGATGGAGCACGTATACACGGCTTCCAAGCAACGGCTTTGAGCACGGTAGCTATAACGGATGGACTAAATGTTTTTAACGCAATATGTGGGCGCTGTGTATGAATCATAAATATGAAAGCCTTAGTCGATTCAGCAGGAAATCACTTTCTTTATAAATTTGGTCATCCCAAATACTTCAGGAAATTAAACTAAAGACCTTGAGAGCAGCTGCAAAAACCTGGTATGGTGTAAGAACAACCTTAAAAATCCCTTATTACAGCAAGTTTGCACCAATCTGGGACTCCCCAGGAACACGTGAATGTCTAAAGGACAGATTAGTGACCCCTTTGAGAGAAGGAAACATCAATAACTGAGGACAGCTAATAGAAAATAACAGAATCATAGACTGGGAGATCCTTAATGAAAAGCGTGACCCAGGGTGTGCTAGCAAGATTCAAATATTACCAACTCAATAGTTGGTTAAGAGACAAAAATAAGATGTACAAGGGGATGATAACATTGAGCAAAAGCTGTTAAGCATAAATTCTTTTAAAAAGGAAATATCATTTTGGTACTGGGCCCTTATACAAGCTGATGAAACCGAATACAAAGCTCTGAATGAAATCTGGGGGAAATCCTTGCCAGAACTAGATATCCTTCATTATTGGCAAATATCAATGTCTACTTGTTTGCACATGGTAAACCCGCTCCCTTGAGGAAAAAAACACTTGTTCACTGCACATAGATCATACTTGACACCTAAAAGGCTGACTAAGATCAACAGTAATAAGGTAAAATGTTGCCCCAAATGCGGCGATGAAAGAGCAGATGATCTGCACATGTTCCGGTATTGTACACAGTTGGAGGAATTCTGGGGACAAACGGGTAAGACTCTATCCGAGATGTTGGAACAGCCTGTAGAGGTAAGTGTGGAAGCAGTTAATTTTGGGATTAATCAACACAACTCAAATTACCCTAAAATGAATAAAGACCAGGAAAATATTCTCTTCATATTAATATTGCTAACCAGAAGAGAGATATGTATCAAATGGGTGAAAGATGTACCACCAACCCAAATGAATGGTTGACTTCCATACAAAGGGTGTACAAGTTAGACAAAAAAGGGAAAAAGAGCAATAGGTTTAAATTCTGCAATATTTGTGAACGTTATAATCAAATGAATGACAATATGTCCAACGATTAAGGCAATGGCAACAAAGATTTCAAGCTGGGCCTTGAACTGAGTAGTCATAATGACTAGCTCCCCCAAACCACCAATCTTGTGCCTGGAAGCGGACAAAAAGGGACCCTGACGGACAAGGTTAGGTAGAGTCTCCATGCATAAATAAATGGATTCGCCTTATTGGGAACAGATGGGTTGAGGGGCCTCGGCTCCTCCAACTCCTAAAACTTTGCTGGATGAGGCAAAAAAAAAAAAAGATTTTTAGGAGAAACTACCTTCGAGCACATTCCCTCACCTTCCCCCTACAGCACGATCCACACGTTTTGCTTCATGGCTCCGGTTTGCTCCCCAATCCCAGCACACCAGGAGCTGAACTCCTACTTTGCCGCAATCCCGAGAGAGGCAGGAGGAGTCATATCTGGCATGGGTGGCTGGCAACCGGCAACACCGTCTAAGCTCCACCAAAGCAATACAGGACAACAAGTGGTGACATAAAAGGAGGGCTATGCTGAATGCCTACATGCCATTTCCGTAGCAACAGGATTCACAGCGGCCATACTAGAAAGATATATATTTTTTTATTACAACAATGTGTGGTCGAACAGAAAGCAAAACTCTTGGACACATTTTGGTGAAACTTGCCTATTTTATAATGTATTTGTTGCTTCCAATTTACAGCTTGACAGTAGTAAGAATTGTTCTAGCAATTAAATAATACTCAGGAAACATAGAATTTGTAATATATTGTTAGCACATATTGATTCTAGCTGATTAGATTTCCCTTTGTGAATGTTTCTGACTCCTATCGAAATATCAACATTCTGAGTCTTCTAAAACATTACAAATTGAAATAAGGAGAGCTGAGGTATTACTCGCCAGGCTTGGTGTTTATCATACAAGTGTGTCCTGAGTTTTTATTGCATAATCTGCTCGGGTTTAGGCGTTACGTGCGCAGCTGCATATTCAATGTGTGCCCTCGTGACAGTATTGATTGACAAAGTGAATCCTGCTGAAGGACGCAACTCTGAACATGTGACAGCTAGCGGGTCCTCTGGTGCCATCCCTTTCTTTGAGGCTGACCAAAGGAAACCATTAGTGAAATCGCCATAGGGTGGAACGGACACAGAAAGAAGGGACCAACACTGACAAACATCAATAGTAAGCCAGCCTTTAGGATTGCCACAGATAATAACCAATGGCAACAGGTGGGTGTGCGAAAAGCCCACAATAGAGAATACAACAGGTCAAAACTCGACATAAAATGCAGTCTCCTCATGTCTGCAGTGGAAGGATACAAATCCTCTAATCAGAATTAGGGGGTCATTAGGATCGCGGACGGACTTGAGTCCGTCCGCGACCCCAGAGCATGAGGGAACGTCCGCATGGGCTGCGGCGTTCCCTCTGTGCAGATTAGGATGTGACCGCCAGGGTGGCGGTCACATCCTCTATTTTTAACATTGCTGCGGGTGGAGCTTCAAGCTGCACCCACAGCAATGTTAAAAATGCATGCACAGCATTTGCGTGCACAAAGCGGCAGGCACCGCGCGGTGCCTGCTGCATTGTGCACGCAAATGCAGGGGGGTACCATAGGTATCCCCCCATGTGCACCCCCCACCCCCCACTACACCTAGGGGGCCCGCAACGGGCCCCTGCAGTGCAGTTACACATGCTTTTCCACGGCGGAAAAGCCGCCGCGGAAAAGCATGTTCCCAAGCACATCCTAATCTGGCTGACGGTGTCTAAGAGACACCTTCACCATTTTAGTGCTTTTCCGCCGCGGTTGTAAGCCAGCCGCGGCGGAAAAGCTGCGGACCTAAACCATGACCCACCAGCCATCCTAATGTGGCGGTGGGTCCTGGTGGGTCCGCAGAGGATTTTCCGCATCCTCCGGGCCGGCGGTGGCTTCCGCCGGCCCGGAGGATGCGGAAAATCCTCCATCCTAATGACCCCCTTAATGTGAAGAAGTTAATCTCAATGGGCATAATAAACACTTGAGGGAAAAGACATTTAACATAGGTCAAGGAACTGAGATGGACAAGAAAGCCATCCATGTGAGTTTGTGATATTTATACATATCTCATTTTCTCCCCTTCAACTCTTGTCGTCCGGTGGCAAGAACCACACGTTAAGGTGCAAATTGTTCAGAGTGGCTACGACCATGACTGGCTCACATCGCTGACAACATTCCCAGGTCCATTTGTGATGTGCTGCTCCAGCTCAATTTGTTTCCTTTCAATTCTGGTACTTGTACATCTGTTTCATAATGGAATAAACAAAACGACAATGCCCAGAATTCAAAGAGAAAACTGGACTGGAGCATCACATCACACATGGACCTGGGAAACTTGGCAGGACTGGGTTCGGGTTAACGTATTCTTAAGATTACTTTGAACAAAATCCATAAAGCCCTTCCAGAAGAAAAAAAATGATTTCAAGGAAAACTGCAAATCAATCAATAGTGAATATAAAAGAATATGCTGAAGTAGAAATCTGTAAATAACAAACAGGAAGGCATGGCGCAGCTCTGTGGGGTGTTTGTTTGCTCCGTAGCCTCAGTATGCAACATTGCAAAGTTTACACAGATCCAAGTTAAATGGTCATTGTCCAGAGTGTGGGTGATATGCTGTTTCCAAATAATGTATCAGTACCAAATGTACATTGTTATCACCTGTAGGATAATTCGTTTTGGTTGCTAAGAATTAAAATATAAGTTAAGCAATAAAGTGCAGACGGCTGAAGAGAATGTGGCTGTACTTTATGTTACGCTACATTGATTTTGCAATTGTTTTTTAATAATCTACCTGTTACAGAGGTGACCATCAAATGACTAAACTACCTTGCTGTGCTTGAGGTACTAATCCCGTAGTGCAGTGGAACCCGGGGATCCTCCCCACTAAATCATTATTGTAATGCGGAGACACCCAGTGTATCATTACTGGTATTTTTTTATAATTTAAACTGCAAACATTACAAAAAAAATACAGAAAGAAGTATTCATTAACTAATACTCAAATAATGACGTTTTTGGTTTAATTTACAAACAAATATAAAATAGCTCAACATTTTAATTTTACTGGGAAGGTTGGAGCTTTTCTAAACTCATTGATGCGGCTCATCATCCATACAATATGCTGTTTGATGCACTTGCACTGCTCCCACGAATCAATCTGCGGATACTAACTTATTTTTTGAGCCTCCGATTTCAAATTCCGTCTCATTTACAGAATGTTTTATATTTTTCTTCTTTATTTATACACAGTTTATTAATCTGTTAATATTATTTCATTTTCTAATCAGTCACTGACCCCCTGAGTATGCTTCGGGGACCCGCAGGGGTCCCCTGAACGCAGGTTAAGAACCTTAGTAGTTAGAATGCTTGTTTTTTCTGTACTAATATTTTTGTAATTATAAGTGCCTTGGGGATTATGCAATACTTTAATATGCTCATAAATAAGCAGACTAAAGTAAATATTTGTGTCTGTGTTTTTAGTTTCTGTTGTAATTCTCAGTCACAGGTGTCACAGACTTTATGCACCCTGCTCTCCTAAATCTTTCTTGCCCGTTGCAATTTCACATTCTTATTTTTATTTCTGCAGCACTCAGAGCAAGCTAATCAGTGGTAAGCTGCAGTACTTTTCAAACGTCAAATCAATAAATAGGGTACTCCAACGTTTCAAGGAGGAGCCATTCAAGCAAGACGTAGAAAGGTGATCTACTACCATAACCACTGGTTGAGGCTGGGTAGGGAGGGATGGCAGTCCTACAGGAGTAAACATAATGGCCACTGGTCATCTGTAAAATCTGTAAAAATAAACTTTAACAGAGGGTCCAAAGGGAATTGAGATTACAGACCCTCTAGTATCCTATCCCCCAATCCAACTGTACTAAGAATCTGTAAAGTCTGTATAGTATTTACATATTGCATTTATCTCTGCTTATTGTGTGTAATACATCTGGAATCCTATGTTTCTAATGTTCCAAGTGGGAGAGTCTTTGTGTTTGTATGTTCTAAGAAAGACAGTTGATCAGGACCTGGCATAAGACGCACTTGTTTATGACAGTCTGCCAAATGGCAGACATGAGAGCAAAGACTCTTGGCATCAGAACCCTGTGATCTTCACAAGTTCACCCAATGTCCTCCACAATGAAAAATAAGGAGATGCCAAAACCTGCTAGTCCCCGGTGTGGAATTAAGTAATTTAGATTTATGGTGAAAGTAGTAGGGTCAGACATATTCCTGCTTCATGCTAACCCAATGCTACCAACATGTTAATCCTCAATCTCATGACAAGCATTACAGAGAACTATTGAAAAGATTGCTCAGCTCTGAAAAGTTCACATTTTTGTATCAGGTTGAATGTGTACTAGCCTATGATTTCAATGTGTGCATATGCATAGATCTTTTCTTTCGGCTTTGTCGCATGAGCTCCATTGGAGCCCTACATATGAAAACATATACATTTATGTTGTGTATCTCTCTGCCTTAGCTTTTATGCTCACAGGGTGCTTGGGGGGCTCTTGTAACCCGGTCATGTTATTCACAGATATTTTTATTTTTATTAGTAAACATTTGGCATGCAAGCCGATTTCTTTCACAACCGGATGCGTTTTTGGTGGGAAGTACTTGCGTTTGACCAGAGTCAGAGCAGAGAGGACAGAAAGGGTATCACACAAGAACCCCAGGTACCAAAGTAAGTTGAAGAATTCTTTGGAAAAGGGGGAACTGGATCAAAAGCAGCTAAGCATTTGAATCACTGATCAGATCAGAGCTAAAACACTTCAAAATGATGATATGCAGAGTCTGATTGTGTTTATTGACTGTTAGGGCCTCATTTATAAGGTTTTGGCGTAGGGCAGCACTGCAAGGAATCTTGCTGCACTGCCCCACACCAAAACAAAAGGCCAGGAATTTGCTTTATCTATGTGATATTGTGTATTCCTGCCCTTTTACCCAGCACTGACGCACAATGGGCTGCCATGCGCCAATGCAGTCACCCTTGCACTATGGTGCAAGGGTGCCTGCGTTGTGGGCTGATTGATTTTGTGAAGGACGGGACACCTTCCTGCACAAAGCCAATCAGTTTAGGTGAAATACACTTTCGAAAAAGGAAAAACTGAGGAGAAATGAGAACATTTCTCCTCATTGCACCTCTCTAATGCCACCCATGCGTTATGATTACTCGTCAATCTGGGAATGCTTCAGATTTCATGAGTGTTGGTGGGAACACCCACAGCAACACACATGGAACGCCCCTTTCACAGAGTGTTCTGCATGAAAGGGACACATATTTACAAGGCCATGAAAAGCCACATAAAGTGGCTTTACGTGGCCTTTTAAATATGCCGGGGAACACATTGCGCCACTGGAACATAAAAAAGTGACGTTTCAGTGCTGTGGAAACTGTAAAGAAACTTGGAAGGTGGCATCCTTGCAGATGATGATGAGGCACATCAGGGAAGCCCCCGGATTAGGAGATTAGAGGTGTGAATGAAATCCATAGTACAGAGCAGAAGGATCTAGAAAAGGGCAAGAAGTTAGGAAGGTACAAATAAGTGTCTAGAGCCCCAACACACATTCTAGCAAATTAATGCGCAAATGAAAGAGGGTCTCTGACACATCCACACAGGGAAGCACAACATTTGAAACCAAGATGGCTAACGTCAAGGTTACAAGATACTTTCTTACCTCTAGTCACATTAATACATGGGAAAAAACAGTTTCTTCCACCTCACGATTTTACCCTTCCACCCTCGACCTCCTGGGGATGTGCTATGGAACAAGGCTCGCAGACATGCTAAAGACTTCCTGGTAGTAAATTAGGGTGTAATCAGAGAAATATGGGCTAATAAATCTACACAGGAGCAAGCCCTGGCTAAAGGGACTCCCACTTATGTGATCGTATACCACCAACATGGCAAAAGCACGTGCTGGTATTTAAAATAGTGGGATGGACTCATTCGCGATGATGAGAAGTACTCGTTCCCAATGGATGTTACCTTTGATCCAGAGAGCTTGTTAAATCTCAGAAAAGATTAGGAGCACCCAAAAGTAAAGCAGATGCTGACCAATGGGCAGTCAACCTAAACTGACACAAAAAAGTCAAGAAAGACAAACTAGAGTCTCAGATGTAGGGCATGAAAGAAAGCAGCGAGAGACTCAAAAACAAATGACCCATTTGAAATATGTGTAGGGCTAGTAACCCTGCTATTCCACCTCCTTCCTACTTTTTTCTCTGATCTTGTCTGAAAGGTCAGAGCCATTAGAAGATGAGGGGAAGGACTTGTTAGATGTCTTGAGCTTCCTCAGGCTGGTGGCTGATTCTGGGAGTGAACCCATAGTGTCAAATTGAAAGAAAGCTGCACTGGTGGGTCAACATGCTGTAGGAGTACCAGCAAATGATGCACAGATGGGCGCCATGAACCAAGCAAACCGCATAGTGTTGGGTGGCGAAACACTAGAGTGTGGTGGAATGTGCGCAAGGTGAAAAGCAAACTCTATGACTTCACATAGAGTTGAGGAAGTCCTGACGGTTTTTGAGTGCTATCAATTTAATTGGGCAGTTAGTTAGAAATCGTTTGGCATAAAGGAACTGGCCTCAACAGGCACCTGATGATGCAACTGCTTTTGTTGCTGTGAGGGTGGCGTTCACGAATACCATTATGGAGGTATGCTCAATCAAAACTGGGTAGAGAAAGATTTCTAATTTTAAACTAAATAAATGTTAATCTACTGTTGATTAGCTTGATCACTAGAAAGATGTGTTTGAATATTACTCTGGTATTACTGGGGTTTCTGAGAATGCTCAGGAAACTGCTGATCCTTCTTTTGTTCAAGGTCAGCTCCCCAAAGTACAGGAACAGCTCCACGCCATTTGTACTGCATGGCATGCCAAAGATCTAGCTGAGCTAGTATGTAGTGGTAATCAACCTGACATTATAACAAAGGAGAAGGAATTACATATATCTAGGTTGATGTGGTAATAAATGCAATAATTTCAACAAAACATTGAAAAAGAAGGAGTAAAAAGACATGGGGGGGATCAAGTGAGAGGTGTAGGCAAGAGAGAGGAAGAGTGGATGAAACCAGGGAAGGAGCCAAGGAAATTCTGCCCCACCCGATTGGTGTTTATGTTTCAGTTGTGGCAATATAGTCACTGAAGATGGGATTGTTTCAATATAACTCACCTCTTAAACTGACCTTTCAGAGTTTACGCTAGTCTTTTAAAATTCATAACATACCTTTTAGCATGGCCGAGAGATAGACCAAAATGGTTGATATGAACCATTAATTGGAATGCCTCATTGATACCAGCGCTATCCAATCTGCCATAAACCGCTGAATTCCCCTTATTACCGCTCTTGGGTTTGTCTCCAGAACCCTAGGTCCTATCACAGATCAACTTGCCTTTCTGTAGAGTCCCACCTCTCCTTTGAACCTATTGGGAAGAGACTTCTTGTGCAAATTGAACTGTGCGTCTACTCTACCAGTGATGGTGAATTTTTGAATGCTACAAAAATATAATGAAAATAAAGTTCTAGCTGTCTAGTATGAAAGTGAGGATGTTGAATGTAAAAATGAGGTACTGAAATCTATCTCTGACATGCATGATACAGTGTCTTCTACTTAATGGCCTGAACATGAAAAATAATGCTGGCTGTGTACTGTCTGCAGAGCCTGTAAAGATGAATGTAAATATTCTCCAGGAACTGTTTCACCTCAAAAGCAGAAGCAGAATTCAGACCTGTTATTAACACCTTCCCTAAACAAGAAGTGCAAGTGCCTACTGTAAGTGTGTGTATTGCCCACCTTTCACTGATCAAAAAGCCTTGTAAATATGTACAGATTTGTGCAAGTCCTACAAGCTATTAATGTTGTGTTGAGAACTAGTTTTCTTGTTGTTCCTAATCCTGCAACCACATTGTCCTGTATTCCACGCACTGCCAAATCGTTTGCACTATTAGATCTTGTTCATGTTTCCTCTCTATTCCTATACTTCCTAAGGGTCAGTACCTTTTCGAATTCTCATTCTTGGGTGGCCAGCTAATCAGGTGTAGACTGTCTCAAGAGTTTCCTGAATCACAATCTACCTTCTGTCAAGCTCTCAAGAAAGCTCGGGACACCTTCATCTTCCCAAGATGTTCTACTTTTCTTTAAAATGTAAATTGTTTGTTGGTGACCTCTGACTCCTTGGACCAATACAAAACTTATTTCCTGCATCTCTTTAACAGGTGAGCTAAGAAAAGGCACCAAGGTTCCTAAAGAAAAATTACGAATCTGTCTTCCCATGTCATGTTACCCATTTACATCTCAGTCGGGAAGAGGCATCTCTCTGCAGACCACATTGAAGCTATTTGTAGTTTACACCGATCAGTCTCCATCTTTCAGTTGCATACTTTGTTGAGAATAGTAGGTTACCACAGGCAGCGGGCATTGGTATATGCTACTACTGTTACATCTTCCCATGGTTATGCATAGAATGATACTCCAGCGCTTTTCCATTGGACCAAGGAGGCAGAGCAGGTTTAGGTGTCTTTGAAATCAACTATCATCTGCCCCTGCATTGGGGCTACTTGATTATAACAAACCCCTCACTGTTTACTGTCACAATAAATATGGGTTTGCTACAGAGGTGCTGGTGCAAAATCAAGGCAAAATCAAGGAGATTACAAGAAACAAGTTGCTCACCACTCTGCTACCCTTGATACGGTCGTGACAAGCTTTGTGCCTTGTTCATAATCTGTGGTTACCGACGCCTATCTCGTAGTAGCCTCTGAAAACGTTGCCCTTGTCTTTTCCTCAAGCTGTAGTTGCCCTTTTGCTCACCACTCAAACCCAGAATGTGTCCATAGCAAGACTATCACAGTAGAACAGCGTTTGTTGTCGCCTTCTCACATTGCCCTGGTTTGAGGTCCTTTCTTAAACTGCACCTCATTTCTTTCCATTACCATGGACAGTGAGCCCTAGGACTCCAGCTCATTGATGGCCACGTATATCAAATGTGCATTGTATGAAGTTACTGAACATGTTGCTCTTGCTGAGTTTGCATTATTGCTACTCAAATGATCAGTACCCTATTTATTGATTCATTGTCATATGTTTGCCAGATGCGCTTAAGCTTTATGAAGTTGCAATTGTAAAGTGTGTCACACTTCAGTCCTCTCAAGGGGAAGCATTTTTAGAAAACGCTTTTGCTGATGTTGTTGTCAGAAAGACTGCCTGGGTGGACTCCAAATTCTGTAGGCACTTTATATATGTCTCAGGCTGTCGACGTCTTACTGTAAAAAATTGTCAGAATTGCGCTTCTGAGCTGGAGGAACAAGCTTAAATAAAACAGATCCCAATGGAGTGTGTCGCGACAGCACTAGGAATGTGATTGACACAAAATTCCTCCTCCCCAACCTCGCCCTCAGAGCCGGTCCTAGGCCTTCTGAGGCCCCGGGCGAAAGGGAAGATGTGAGGCCCCTCTAAGTGCCTTACTGCCTGCGCGAGTGCGCGCAGCACTTTTTCTGCATTTCATATCGGGCCCCCTGCTCTGCGGTCTACTCTGCGGGGCCGGCGGCGGGGCCCCCTGAGCGCGAGGCCCTGGGTATCTGGCCATACCGCCCATGCCTAGGACCGGCCATGCTCGCCCTACTATGCCACAGCGCTGTTAACAACAGCAGGGATTGTATGATCCATTCAATGAGTGCCTATTTCTTGGCACCCTTCTGGCATCCAACAATGGTCCCACTCCTGTGCCATCTGCCAAGCCCTCAAAGCTGGGCAAAGCTGGGCAAAGCTTTTATGTGTCGGTTTTGTCGCATGAACTCCAGTGGAGCCTTTTGTACGAAGTGAGACATTTGTGTTCTGTGTTTGTGTGCTTAAGATTTAAGGCTCAGGGGGTGCATGATGATCCCATTGTCTTTCAGTTCTGTGATTCACAGATTATTTTCTTTTTGCTATTAACAACATTACGACTTTTAATCCTCACATTTCTAGGGGTGCAATTATTTGCCTGCACTGACTTTAGTCAATTAGAAAATAGCAATTAACTATAACAGCCTCTACAGATGAAGCTCTCTGCAAGGAGAAGTAATAGAGGCACCACTTAGGTTGTCGAGTGAGAAGAGAGTCAGAACTTGCTTAATTTAAATGCAAATATCAATTTTGTATTGATAATACTGGTTATTAGGTGCTGCACCATCTACAAGGCATTATGTACTAACACATCACTCAACCACCCACCTAAATTACCATATTAGGTATCCATGACAACATCCACACAGTGCTACATTTCTGCTATATTTTCTAAGTATTATTTTCAGTTTCTTTGAAAGAATATTCACCAAATAATGGGGTCTATCAGAACATTCAATTCCTACATTATACTCTCCTTCCCTCTGTCTCTAAAGATTTCCCACACAAGGTATGTGAATGAATTTCATAATTGTATAGATTTCGCATTCCTCTTCACCCTGGAAAATGATAGTAGCTCACCGTGTGGTGCATGCTGAAGAGTACATTTCAATATATATTAGCATAAAAACAAGAATAGAAAAAAAAAGGGTAGAAGTAAATCTAGCATCAACGACAATTCTCTTTACAAAGCTGTGCAAAAGATACTCTGTGCAGGCTTGCAGCGCTTTTATAGAAAATCTGGATTAAGCAAATGTCAGAGTGAGACAATTTATTTAAGAATTCAGACCCACAAATTAGAATTATACCAATGGTAGTTTGGAACATTTGCAGTGATATCAAATAGGACAGAATGTGAGGGCGTGGGGATAAGCAAAGGCTCTAACAAAATATATTACCTAGAAGGAGCAGACACAGTTTTTTCATGTGTTTCACGTTATTGAATGCATCCTATGTCAAATTTGGCACCACAAATAACTATGTAGTAACATGTCTATTAAATTACTCAAGAAGTCCATGTTTATGTGGTCTTCAAAACATATCACATGTTATTTTACAATTACAATCACTAATATATCAGAAGCTGCAATTTAGTTTGGATATTGATTTTTGTCCATTTAATCCTCTTTCTGATTAGCTGAGTGATATTTGTAAGTGAGGGCTAAATCACAATCTGCAAAAAGCAATATATAGCAAAGCAGTCTTACAGTGAGACAGACGTCTCTCACAATTTAGAAGCTGTAGATTGTGTTGTTTGAGATAGTGCAATTTTAGTATAATCTACACTCTACATGCAATATATTTACTGTTGAAAGTGTTTTATGGCTTCTAATAAATCAGCAAAAGGAATAACTTAAATCACAGGTGGAAAGCAAGACATCGGTTGAGTAGCACCTGTGTCAAGTTGTTTGTTAAACCCCTTCTATTCCTGAATTGAATACATCGTTTTTGTAACAAATGTTATTACATCAGTTGGAAGTGAATGTTTTAGAGTAGTAATGTTTGCGATGCCATTTGTCATTAAATGTTATATCAGTTTGTTTCATTCAAGTAAAATTGAGTTTTTCCTCGTTAGATGAATGACTAGAACTGTGACCCTATCACAGCATAAATTACTCAATCGAATGGAAATTTTGGCATTTGTACATGGAAATGGCATTTACAAAGTATTGCATATAGTTTTGTCATAAACAAATCATCAATATGGATCTTACAAGCAAAGCATCCATATTCATCACATTTGGAAAGCACAGATAGTCATTGGTAGGGAGAATGCAAATATATCCAAACATGTCTGCCAACACATCACTAATAACAAACCTTAATATGGCAAGACAAGGCAGACTAGTATAACACAATATTCAGATAAGTCAAACTGGTTTTGAAGATGGTCTTCCATGTGTTTTCTTACATACCTAAACAGGATGGCAAAACTACAGGCAGATCCAGTTTCACATGTTAAAATGTAGTTTTCACCTGTTTCAGAAAGACCAGCAGCAAGGAAAAAGGATGATATTTTTTAATGCCAATCTTAACCTGCATTCTATAATCTATACAGGTTCTCAACTTTACGTTAACCTTATATTAAATAAAAGTGAGACTGTGGGAAATCTGGAATGGCATGTAAAGCTTTTAGCCACATTTTTTTTTTGTAGATAAAAGCTGCAACATGTAATAGAACATCAAGTATTTAATAAACTGATTGGGAGGGTCAATGGAAGAGTATCAGCCTCCTTTTATTCAAAGATGTTTACACTCTTTGGCAATTATCTGGTAACTTGATAGTGAATGTTAATCACATCAACACTTGTGCCTCCCATTTGTTTATTCTGTTTAAGAATATTTCTTGGAAAAAGGTGAGCCTATTAGTACTGGGTTCCGAACCAGTAGTGCATGGCATAGGCAGTCACAAAATTACAACACATTTCCAGGAAAATGAAGTGTAATTATATCTTGAGCTAGTTGACCATTTCAACAAACCTTAAGGATTTGACGTAGCCAGTGCTGGAATAGAGGTGCATTCTTCTGGATTGCAGATCCGGCATTTATTCTTGGTCTGGAACTGAGATCTTGGGCTGATGGCAGCAAATTGGCCCGCCATTTTCCTTCTGTAATGTGTCAACAAATGAACGTGTGCCACAAATGCACAATGACTGTGCCTTACTGTGAGAACAACTGCCTGATGGCGGATGGAGAGTGATAATCTAATTGTATTTGTTGAAGGGATAATCTGGCTGGAAAGAAGTATAGATCAAAAACAGCACAACTGAAACATAAAACATGGGTATCACAAACAGCCAGCCATCTAGAGAGACAAAGACACTGTTCACAAGTTTCTTAGCTTTGAAAGGGATTTTAACTTGTTAAATTTGTAGATCTATATAAGCTATGGAGCACTATGCATGATGTGCAAAAACACCAAGAATGTCTTTCTGAGTGTCTAAACTACATTAAAAAGAATGTAGCACACACTGCAAACTGAATTCCTTGGCACTTAGAATTAAATGTTTATTGCTACATATTAGAACCCATTTTATCACCCTTATAATAATGAAAGATTGAGTTAAATCATGCATAAGGTGGTGACCAAACATGATCTCAGGCAATATGCTGCAACATAACGGGTGTGATATTGTTCAGAACATATAAGTCCAGATTTACTAAGATTTCACACAATGCAGCTTGGCACAAAACTTTTCAGAGTTTTATTTTGTGAAAGGAAAATACAATGTAGTACCATTTAAATAAAGATTGACTCCAGCTCTGGCACACAGTCTCCCCTGCACGATGCACAGCTTTGCACTATGGCACAGAGTTGAGTGTGTGCTGTCTTGCCTAGTATTTGTATTGGAGGCATGCCCTTCCAGTAAAAACCCCTTTGTGTAGACAAACTCCAGATGCTTCAACCGATGTCTACTGCTCCATGTTGTTTGCATCAGCTTCCAGTTGGTGTTAGTTTTTGATGCAAAGACAAGCCTGCCTCAACTTGCATCACCAGGTAGGCAAGACAGCATTAAGTATGCAATAGCAGTAGTGACAATCACCTCAAAATCTAGAACACACATAGTTGATCGGGGTGGGAATGCAGGTGCTTGTTTCAGTGACAAATATGTAGTAGGCTATTTCACTACCAGAGTGCATTTCTTCTCAGTTCCCAGTGACCAGAGGGCTTAACACCAACGGGGAGGCACCTATGTGGGACCTCGCTCTACATGAACCGCATTCTGTCCTGGGGTCTCACATACTCGCTGCAGTGCCAAGTAATGTACCACCGGGCCCCAAACGTCCTTAGGGCATGATTTACTAAAGATGAGTTCCCAGTAGCAGTAGCGGCTGATGTTGTGGAAGGGTGGCGGGTGGACCGGAAGGGATGGGGGTGACAAAATAATAAATATTTTTTTTAACTTACCTGCAGCCATCTGCATCACACTCTTCTGCTCCATTCCTCCGCAGGTACAGGCTCCCAGACTCCACTGCGGCAATCCTGAGTGAGACTGGGAACCTGTGACTGCTGTCTTCAACTCTGCAATGCAACTCTGGTTGGAGACAGCCTCAGTGTGCATGACGGTTTGGCCGGACTGTATCAGTCGACCATACCTTCATGCAACCGCGGCCTGTGCAGGTAAGAGCGGTGGGGCCCGATGGGGGAGGGGGGGGGGGATTTCGACAGACGATGATGAGGATAAATGTATTAAATGAATAATTTTCCCTAGTCATCGTCTGTCGAAATCTTCCCCCACTGTGCCCCACCCCTCTTACCTGCTGTGGCTGCCATCATGCACACTGACAACAGTGGCCACCACTCCTCCTGCACCCTGTCATCTCCCATGGCCCGACCCAAAGTCTCATCAGAAAAGGAAATGTAAAACAATATTAAAATGTGTTTATTATCATTTTATTTTTTCTGTCTTGCCATTTTGAGGCCTCATGCTGGGAGGGGGCGACTCTCCTCCGTCATAGTGGAGGAGCCGCCACTGCCCAGTAATGTTCAAGCTCGTAGATGGCAATATGCAATGTCCCTGAGTCAGTCTTGCATTTGAAGTGGCGTCCCCCATTCCCAATGCATCACCATCTTGCATATCGTTAGTAAAATATATCCTTCTTAAACTCAGAATTTGTTTTTCATTCCCAACTCAGCAGCATTGGAGGAGTTATTAGTAAAGTTTTAATGTTCAAAAACAAATAAGTCTCAATGAGATTTGGTGGCATAGGTGAAGTACTTTTTGTGCTCTCGTTTTTTTGGCACCAGAGTGACTAGAGCCCTCTTGAGTGAGTTCATGAAGGACACACCACCCACCACCAGGTGGCTCCTTTCTGCCTTTGCCTAGGAATGGCTTGGTTACGAGTTATACTTTTTTTTTATCAACTAGCATATGATTTATTTATTTATTTATTTAGTGTACTTGTAGAGCGCGGTCCTGTCACCCAGAGGGCATCCTGGCGCTTTGATCTTCAGGCGGTTGCACCTTTCACTGCTCAAGCAATTTTAGGAAAGAGATGCGTTTTTAACGCTTTCCTGAACGGCAAGTAATCCCTGTGGTTTCTCAAAGAGAGAGGCAGGGAGTTCCAGAGTTTGGCCGCTGCAACACTGAATGAGCGGCCACCCATCCTAACTCTCCGAAACCTCGGGACTACAAGTAACTGTGCTGAAGAGGAGCGAAGGGGCCGCGATGCAGAGTACCAAGCAAACATATTCTGCAAAGGTACTGGGCCCTGTTGGTGTACTGCCTTAAACACCAGGCACGCGGCTCTGTACAGCACTCGCAGATGTACCGGGAGCCAATGTAGGTCTCTTAGAGCTAGAGTGGAAGAGCTAGACCTAGGGCGGGAAAGAGCCAACTTGGCGGCCATATTCTGCACCCGTTGTAACTTCCCCAGCAGATTTTTTGGGGCCTCCAGAAGTAGCGCATTGCAATAGTCTAGACGACTTAGTATGGTACCGCGAACTACTTCTGGCCTGGCCTGGGGGGGGAGATGGGGCAGAACTTTACGCAACATGCGTAACAGCATCATGCACGTAGAAGTGGTTTTATTGATGTACATGTCAAGCTGTAAGTTTGGGCCGAAGATCACCCCCAAGTTACGAGCTGATTCCGCCGCCGACACTGGCTCAGAAAAAGTATAAGGCCAAAAGTTATCTGGGAGTGCCCTCGGGATCCGATCTATGGAACAATAGAGCACCTCCGTCTTTGAGCTGTTGAACTGTGAAGAGTTGGCCCGTAGCCAGTCCGCTGTGGCTGCCATACAGCTGTGGAATGTCTCCAGCGGGACAGCATTTTTTCCTTCCAAGGAAAAGACCAGCTGGGTGTCGTCGGCGTAGTTAAAAACCGAGACACCAAAAGATTTTATGAGCTGGACCAAGGGGCGAAGGTACAAATTAAAAAGTATAGGGCTGATGGCCGAGCCCTGTGGGACCCCCTGACCTACTTTCCTTGGTTCAGAAGAAAATGGAGGAAGCAAGACCAATTGTTGCCGGCTGCCAAGATAGGATATCAGCCAGTCTCTTGCGCCCTCTGTGACCCCACACTCCTCTAGTCTCCTGATAAGGGTCCGATGGCAAACCGTATCGAACGCGGCCGACATGCCGAGCAGCACTAAAAAGGCTGCCCGACCACTGTCGACACGCGAACGAAGATTGTCCAATACCGTTACCAGTGCGGACTCCGTCCCGTGCCCGGGGCGGAAGCCAAACTGTGCCTCATCGAATGACCCGATGTTCTCCAGGAAGCCTGAGAGTGAACGGGTCACCCATTTTTCCATGATCTTAATAGGAAACGGGAGCAGAGAGATTGGCCTGTAGTTGGAAAGGCAGGCAGGGTCCAACGTTGGTTTCTTGAGCAGAGGTGATACTACTGCTAGCTTCCAGCACTCGGGGATAGATGCCAGCTCCAAGGACTGGAGACAGATGGAGTACAGAGGCTAAAAAAGTTCCGCGTGGAAGACCTTCCAGAATTTAGGAGGCAGTGGGTCGAGCGGAGAGCCCGACGACACCGTATGTGCCAGGCTGCAGAATTCCTCAAAGGAGGGGCAGCGAAAAAGTCTCAGTTGGGGTCGACTGGAAAAAGTATACGGAGCTCCCAAACCAAGGACTGGGTCGATCTGCTGGGGTCGACTGGGTGGCCCGACCGGAGCTCCCAGACTGGGGCCAGAGGCATCCGTCTGGGGTCGACTGGGCGGGTCAGCCGGAGCTCCCAGGTCGAGAGTTACCGATGTGAGGACTGCAACCGTCGGCTGGGGTCGATTGGATGACCCGTTCGGAGCTCCCAAGCCAGGGCTAAGGCCAGCTGGCCGGGGTCGACTGAGCGGGCTAGCCAGAGCTCCCAGGCCGCGAGCAGGGGGCAAAGGATTTTTTAAACCCTCTAAGATCTTTGCAGTCTTCTCCTCAAAAGCACTCGCCAGGGAATCGCACAAGGCCTGCGATGCAACGACCGTGTTGGCCACACACACTGGGTGGGACAAGTCCCTGACAATTTTGAACAGGGCTTGAGATTTATTAGGCGCCTGAATCAAGGTGGATTCCAAAAAAGCCGCCTTAGCCAGCTTGATCTGCGCTTTGTAGCCATGCAGTGCGATGCTACTTTGATGTAGAAACTCACAGAGTGGTGTGTTCTACAGCCATGTCCGCCAAAACCTAAGGAGATTAACTGTTTTTTGTGGTTCGAAAATCAGCCAGCGTATGGCTCTGCACTGTGGCTGATAGTCAGAAACAAGCATTTGCAAAGCTAATAGGGCTCGCCTATGGAAGACCTATTGGCTTTGCTAATGTGTTTTAGCGATGTTGAACACCAGCGTGTCTGCTGTTCAGAATGGCTGATAGTTAGTGGCATCGAGGAGAGTGGTGTGAAGTGTCGTGGTGTAGAATGGCATAAAGTGGAGTAGAATGTTGCAGAGTGGAGCAGCATAGAGTGTTGTGTAATGGAGTGGCACAGAATGGAGTTGCATACAGTGGCATACAGTTGAGTGGTGTGGAGTAGAGTGGACTGGTGTTGAGTGCAATCACGTAGAGTGTTGCAGAGTAAAGTGGCGTAGAGTGCAGCAGCATAGAATTCAGCGGTGTACAATGAGTCGTCTTAAAATGCAGTAGTGTAGATCAGTGTGTTGCATAGAAGAATGCAGTGGCTTTGAGTGCGGTGGCTTGGAGTGGAGTAGAGTAAAGTAGAGTGGTGTAGAGTGAAGTGATGTAGAGTTCAGCAATGCAGAATAGAGTGGCATAGAGTGCAGTGGTGTAGAGTGATGCAGAGTAGAGTGCTGTAGAGTGCTGTGGCATAGAGTGGAGTGATGCAAAGTAGAGTGATGCTGGGTACAGTGCAGTTGCATAGAGTAATGGCATAAAGTGGTGTAAAGCACAGTGGCATAGAGTGCAGTGGTGCAGAGTAGATTAGAGTGGGGTACATTGGATTAACGTAGAATGCAGGGGTATAAATTGAAGTGGTACAGAGTAGAGTGCAGTGGTGTAGAGTTCAGGCTTGCAGAGTGGCATAGAGTGGAGTGGTGTAAAGTGAAATTGTGCAGAGTAGAGTGGAGTGGTGTAGAGTAGAGTGGCATAGAACATATAGCCATAGAGTATAGTGGTCATATTAGAGTAGAGAGGCATATAGTGAAGTGGCATGTATAGCAGTGGCATATAGGGGAGTGGTGTAGTGTGCAGTGGCATAGAGTGGAGTGCTGTAGAGTGCATCTGTGTTGAGTGCAGTAGTGCAGATGGGAGTGGCATAGAGTTCAGTGACGGAGAGTGCAGTGTTGGAGAGTGGAGTGTAATAGAGTGCAGTTGAGTAGAGTGACATAGAGTGCGTGGCGTATAGAGCAGTGACGTAGACTACACTGGTGCAGAGTAGAGTGCATTGGCATAGTGGACTACATTGGCATAGAGTGCAGTGGTTTAGAGTAGAGTGGTTTATAGTTCAATGGCACAGAGTGTAGCAGCGTAGAGTGCAGTGGAGTAGAGTAGATTGTTTTTGAGTAGAGGAAGTTCTATAAAGTGGAGTGGTGCAGTGTACAGTGCAGTGGCATATAGTAAAGGTGTAAAGAGGTGTAGAGTGGAGTGGCATAGAGTGCAGTTGGTAGAGTGGAGTGTGCATGGTGAGATAGCACATCTTCATTACACACAGCACATTTTCAATTGAAATAATCATTGCATTTGCACAGACATACAGTTTTACTAATACACCTATACAGAGCACAAACAATGACGTGTGGATAGAGCATCACCAAGGGTATTGATTTTTGATCATATTAAAGTACTTATTTACAGTACACTTCAGACTTGGCAAAAAATGTGCACCCTTTGTGCTTTGCTAAATCTGAGATATTCAGAAATACTTTTACAGTTCATGTAAAAGTTGTTGTGTGCTAGAAAAAAACCCTTTCCTCTACCCCCAGTATTCAGCTACATTGTCACATAAATACTCTCACTTTGAAGTTGAGAAAGAAAAGTAAACATCAAGATACCTCCAAAGACAGAGCCTGAAATGTGATGTCTGTCTTTAAATGCACAGCAAATGTGACAAGATAAGAACAAGATTTACAGGCCTGTTTACAGAAAGGAGCACTCCTGGAAAAATACAAGGTGAGGTAGAGTGAAAAAGGCTCTGCTCCTTGGGAGGGACAAACTGAACCTGGACAGCCTAAAACAATTAAAGCCAGAAAATAGAAAGCAAGAAAATGTGAGTTACAAACCACAAAGCCAATGGTAAGTAACTGGTGGAATGCATTCTCAGGGAAGGTTTCTGAATGTCCCTGAGATGTCTTTAGTAAACCAGAAAGATGTACTCTGATAGGATTCGACCTAAAAATCTGATGTTTTTAGTGTGTCCGGCACTTTGTAGTCATGAAGCAATGCTTCCATAGAGCAAATATGGCGTTGCAGTGTTGCTTAATAGTTAAAAAACGACTTTTCCATCAACTAACATTTGGTGCTGCTGCTCTGTATATAGTCTTGAAGTGGCCATTTTTGAAGTGAAAGTATGGTTCTGCTGTGCTGTTCAACAGCTTTTGTGCTTTTGTTTTTTAGAAGAATGCACATGGCGGATTTGATTTGGCCGTAGACTAAAACTACGAACAAGTATGGTGTGGATGATTTAAATAAATAAAAGCGCTATTGTGTGATCTGCATAGGATCAGGGGCATACACTCCCTTCTTTCTCTGGGGCTCACAGTCATGGTTACTGAGCCTAATCCGTTGTTTGGGACTCTCTTGACTTGAAAAGGTTCTATATGTTTCCACTGTTTATGTAGTCTGTGATAAACTGTGAACACAGGATAGATTGAGAATGACAAGCCTAGAGTTTAGTATCGATGTTGGTCATATTTCAAGCTATAAAGCTACAAGGCCAACAGTCAAATGGTTTGTGAATGTTATCAGAACTCCAATCTGTCTCTTTCTCTCATCCACTACACTCTGTTCCATGCAGTCTTTAATGTACTGCCTTCACCCACACATTCATTCACTGCATTCTATCCAATCACAAACTTCTTTCAACCTTTCTTTATTCACACAGCATCCATTTGCAAATGTCAAATCATTCTTCCATCTTTTTAATGCATTCATTCATTATCATATAATCTGTTTTTTGGTGTATTCAGTGGGTGTTCAGTTACTTAGTAGTTAACTAAGTTCATCCTCTCGTCTTCTCTTTGCAAATTTTGAAGTGAACAATGGCTTGAACTACATTGGAGTGGCATAGCCAATGTGTCCTGGGCCCTAGTGTAAAAAAGCAAAAAGGCCCCCAGGCCGCTGTTTGCACTGTGAGATACATAAGTAATCCTGGTTCAGGCAGCCCCTCAAGCATCTGAGCCCTTTTGCCACTACTCCTGCTGCACCAATGGAACCTACGCCCCTGACATATCAGTGGACTTAAGGCGAATGATGCTGCCAGTCTCCCAGAAGCTTTTGAGTCAAACCCCGAAAATTACAACATAGCTCTCGTCAGCACTTCCTGCAACTACAGGTCCTGAGAATGGTCAGTGTACAAGTAGGTCAGTGCTTCTTGTGGCAGCATTGCGTAGACATATTTAGGTCTTGCTTTAGATAGCATGTGGGCTGTTTCGAAAGAGGCATGTTGTGTATACTTTGTGGGCTTGAGCCTGACCATAGGCTCCCTATTTGCTGACTCCATCGTCACTCTCCTAATCTTTCACCCCATTTGTTCATAGCATGCATGAGCATTGCTTCTTCCAGTGTTTAGCCCTCCCTGGACCAGCATTCCCCTCCATGGTCTCCATAGATTGCAAGGTCACTTGAACACTTCGTTTCAGCGGCCCTTCACTCATTCATTCTCACCCCTCTTCCCACCCCTGTGATAGTTACAAAAAACAGGAACACATCATAAAAGGCTGACTTGTTATTCATAAAAAAAGGCTGCCGGAAGGGCTTGTTTCAATTCAATGGATGGTCATTGTACAGCGCCATATGCCACCAACTGCAGTTCTAGGCGCTGTAGTGTATCTGTGTGGAAAACGTGTTGTGGTTTAGAATATAGCGCACAGTATATCAGCAATCCCCTCCATGTTCTCTTTTGCCCTGCAAGGTCATGTGATCGCTTTGTTTAAGCTGCCCTTCACTCACTCATTCTCTCCTCCCTCCCCACCCCTGAGATAGTTAGAAAAACAGGAACACGTCATAACGGGCTCGCTGGTTACTAATAAAGCAGGCTATGGGAAGGTCTTGTTTCAATGCACTAGATGTTAATAGTAAAGCGCCACATGCCACCAACTGCACTCCTATGTGCTGTAGTGCATCTGTTACTATGCTATGTTTAACCCCTTGCCCGCGGCCGGAATTCCGCTCCTGTGCGGCACATTCCGATCGCGGGCGTGGTCATGACGGCTGGGAGCCTTCATCAGCACACGAGTACTGTGTGATATGACAGCTCCCAGCCGTCATCAGCATCGAAGGGGTTAAGTCAAACCAGATAGACACTACTGTGACCCACAACACACTATGCAATAGGAAGAGGGAATAGATTTGAAAAAGGATACCTGAATTTGAATCTATGCCTGCAATGATCTCAACAATTTTATGATTGTTGGACGAGATACTTCTAGCCAGTCGGATAGCTCAGTGGGTTGAGTACCTGCAGCGGGATGTTTGTTTAGCATGCAAGTCACAAGTATGTATTGTACTAAGGCAGACAATCTAAACTGTTCTTGAGAGGTGAACAAAATAAGTATCATGGTTTTATTTGTTAACTTTGGCAGCACTCGTTAAAGGGAATTGACACATTTCATATTGTGTTTTGCTCTCTATCAAATCGTAAATCTAATTTGGGATGCCTATGTTGATGTATGCCTGTGCTTACACAAAGGAGTAACGGCATTTCAGCTGCGGGCGCTTGGGTGGTGAATCTGCCTAGGAAACACTTACCATCTGGCCATGCAATACTGAAACACATTGACACTTGAAAAGCCAATAGCTCTTCCATTGAAGAGACAGATTGGCTTTGCCAATGCTTGCTTTGTCTAACTGTGAACATTCGCACTTTTTGTAGATAGTAACAGGGAACATGCACATCTGTTTGCACAGCTGTATATTAGTCCGAGATTAGGAGGGTTATTTTCTTCCAGTACTGATTTTCCGTGTACGGTAATTAGCACAGAGGGGCATATCGTTGTGACCTTTTAATTACAGTTATCGAACTACAAGTCCCACTACGCCACCAGCAAACAGATTGATGATGACTGTATTTTCGGCCTTGATATTTCGATATAGTGCTCAGCACTGGGAAGCTAACCTGCTTCCAGGCGCTCTCAGCTAGGCTAGGTGAGGTAACTCAGGTACAGGACAATGAAACAACGAACCCAGGACCGCACCATTTGATCGATGTATGTGAAACTGGCCATTTTGAGCCTATTACCAGAAATACACTAGCATGACATGTCTAGAACTCAGTTTCATTATGTGACACTGCACGTGATGTGCAGAGAGAGGAGCGCTTGGGAACGCCCAGAGGCACCGGGTCTGTGGCTGACATCCTTCACTCCCCATCTCCTCACATAGGGTTTGGATGGCTGTTTCCAGTACAACTTCAAGAGCAGACCCGGCTGCTCTCTGCCAAACGTGAGATTACTGCGGGGGAGTACAGCATAAACAAGAAACGGTGGTGAGGAAAGAGGTCGGAGGAAGGGACGGCGGAGAGAGGGGCTTTGGAGAGGGCACAAATCACTGGAGATAGATCAGGAGATAAACTCAAGAAGAAAAGGAAGATACCCTGGCGAATGAGAGAGAAGGAATCCGGATGGAAGAAACTAAATAGAGAAAAAGAAGAAAAGCTGGATGCAAGGAAAGTTGAAGTGGCGCAGAATGAATAGTGCTCGCACTTGTGCAAATGTGATGAGATGTATTACAAGCAGCTCAGGCCTCTCTTCCACCACAAAGGCAACGGACTCTCCTTCTTGGGTTAATAATAGGACATAGCACATTTACTTCACATCAAGCAAGGTTTCGTAACAACCACTACAAAAATTAACACTGCACAATGCACAATATAGCAAAATGCACAGCAAACCTGAACACAACAAATCTAATTAGCAAAATATCCTGCTTCCACCCCGTTTGGTGGCAGCTTTGAACAGAAAGACCAGATGACATAACGTTACACGTCAAAACTCCCTGACACCTCCAGAGACCACATAGAGCATTAGTCCATACTGAGGCTTCCTGTCACTCTGGTCATGCTCCACATACTCTCCAGGGTACCCAAGATAGAGCTAGAAGTGAAGGGTCTCCATCAGGTCAGCCTCCCTTCCAACCAGCCTCACCCTTGAAAGGCTTGTCCCGAAGGATGCGACCAACTTGGCAACCTAGGGGCAGATTTATGAAGGCCTTGCGCCGCCGATGCGTCATTTTTAACATGGGAAAAAGTGACGCACCGGCGGCGCAAGTCCTTCATAAATCTGCCCCCTAGTGCGCTCAAGAATCACAGTGCCGTTATTTGGCTAATGTAGCAATGTGGGGTTGGGTGAGTGGTTTGATACATTTCTGTCAGCGACATCCATGTTGCAGCACTGCTGGGTGCACAGATGGGGCAAGTAGGTGCCAGACCACTTTTAAAGCTCCTTGACCCTCTCTCCTCCCTTATGTTGCATGCCCCATGACTGCTTCAGGACATGTCGTACCACCAGCAGCCCGAACCCCTCCACGGTGGAGCGACTAATGATGTCCACCTGCAAATGGCAATGGGCTCTTTGCCAAGATGGATGTAGGATGGACAGAACAATAGGGAGCACAGAGGCGATGGAAAAATGCACGGGAAAGAAACGTGGAGCACAAGGGGCATTTGTAGAACACACTAGAGGCAGGGAGAGAGCTAAAACACATGTACCGTCTCATGGATGACTTAATCCAAAAAGCAAAAAGTAGTTTCCTAAAAGTGAGAAGTGGAAGGACACAAAGCGAGGAAATTAGAGTAACAATAAAGCCAACCAAACGGGCTATTGTTTAAGCCCAAAAGCAATGCTGTCTGGTAGGCTTGACCTAAAATTGCGGCTGAGAGAATGCTGAACACTAAGTAGTGGTGACAAAAAATTAGGCCTGGGCGGTGAACTCTGCTCCGTTCATGGAGTTTGCAGAGTTTCTGCACTCTGCGTAGTACACAGAGTCTTTTCCCAGCTTGCACTCACCAACGTCAAGTTAGTGTGCACGAGCGGGGAAAATCCACCTCCTGTCGAGATTTCTCAATGCGGGCGGTCAGATGGTTGTGACCGCTCGCATGGAGAAACCTTCCGTTCGCGTTGAGAAAGCTGCAGCTCGGGTAGAAAATCTAAATGTGTGGCAAGAAAAGAAGCAGCGCCCTCTTGAGCTGTGCATGGTGCCATTCTCACTGATGTTACAGCGTGGGACTAACACTTAGCACTGAAAATCAACAAGAACAGCATGAGCAATTTCACTCTGTCGCTAGAGAAACTCCACATAGAGTGGCGGACATTTTTGTTCACTTCGTGGCGCTGAGCTGCAAACACTGCCCAGGCCAACAAAAGATAACTTTTTTAAAAAAAAGTAGTGAAATGTAATGAATACAGGATTGATATCATGTAAATGCCATCAACCTCCACTGACTTGCTTACTCCTTAGATCTCTGATGCATTGTGAACATGTTTTAGAGTCACAGTAAAGCTTTCAACAAGACAAGAAGGGCAACAGTGGGGTGGCACCAGACAGAGATTCATGCATGAAAACCGACCACATATTCCGATATACTTGTGGCCCATCCTCAAGGGTGGAGGGGCCACGCCCGCACCTTTTAAACATAAAGAGTGTCTGTTAGGCTGGTTTACGATCAGCCTGACAGACAGTCTTTATTTTCAGATCAAGCAGCCAAGAGTTAGACATTTGCTAAATGCGCAGGCTCCTGGCTGCCTGAACTGAACTTTGCTGGGCTGAGGATGTCACAGCTTCTGTTGGCGTGACCTCCTCAGCTTGGCAAAGGTTTTGGAGGCCCTCCCCCTCATGATGAGGGGGATGGAGCATCAGTGATAGCATTGGTGGCTCGCCGAGGGAGTGCTGCGGGTGGTGGGGCGGGAGGGGTAGGCCTGGCCGAGTTGGCAATGCAGCGCACGCAAGGTAATTTTTTATTTATTTCATTACTTACCTTTCTCCTTTCTGTCGTATGTCGGACCCCACTACCCCCCCCACCCTGCAGCCCCGCAGCACTCCCTCGGCGAGTCGCTACCGATTGATAGCCTCTTATCAGGGCGCTTCAGTTTTATGCCCTGAAGTGCCCAGGGCAGAGTGTCTAACACGGATACCTCATCACAGAGTGGGTGGGGTCTGCACTCTCTCTGACACCATCCTACTCAGTGTCGAGGTAGAGCCTGCTGTACCCCCACTGACTGACATAAGGCCAGCCAGTGAGGGGAGGTAGCACTCCCAACTCACCTGGCACCTTCAAGGCTTTCCTCTCTGAGAGCTGCAGCAGGTAAGTGTAGTGTTTTTACTGATTGTTTGGTGTGTGTGTGAATGTATGATTGTACATGTATTTATGAGCGAGTGTTGTGAATCAATCAAGCAAGTGGATTTATGTAGCGCCGCTAATCACCCGAGAAGGTATCCAGGCACTTGAGGGTCATGATGATTCAGGTGACTCAGTCTAGGAGCCATGTCTTAAGTGCTCTCCGGAATTCCAGTAGACAGGTGGAAGTCCATAGCTGCAGAAGGAGGTCATTCTAGGTTTTCACTGTGAGGTAGTGGAAAGAGTGTCCTCTGCTGTTGTTTCAGTAGTTGCGGGGGGGGGGCGAATGAGAGTGAGGTGGAACATAGTTATCTGTTAGGGAGGTGAAAATTCCGGCAATAGGTGATGGAGGCTTGTTCCTGGTTGTGCCGGGCTTTGTAGGTGTGGATCATCAGCTTGAATTGGCATCTCTTCTGTATGAGGAGCCAGTAGGACTTTCTGAGGTGGGGGTGATGTGCGTCTGTCTGGGGAGGTCGAAGATGAGTCTGGAAGCTGAGTTCTATGTGGTGTGGAGTCTCTGCAGAAGGTGTGTGGTGATATCAGCATAGAGTGTGTTGCTGTAGTCTCATTGGCTAGTGATTAGGGCTTCAGGCAGTTGTCCTTCATCCGACTGCTGACACATTTCATGCACCTATGGAAGTCGGTTCTTGTGTTGGCAGGATCTTCTGAGAGCGAGAGGATGAGCTGGTTGTCATCTGCATAAGATGTGATGTTTAGTCTGTGGGATCTGACAGTGTTGGCCAAGGGGGTCATGTAGGTGTTGAAGAGGGTGGGGCTGAGGTAGGATCCTTGAGGGACACCGCAAATTATTTACTTGGGTACAGAGTAAATGGGTGTATGTGCGCATGACCACATTTGAATTTATTGTAGTAAGTGAGTGTGCATCAGTGCGTGGGTCTATGTGTGTGTGTGTGGGCTCCCCTCTCCCTCTAAGGTGCAAGTTCAAAACAACTTTATTTCGATTAATAACAAATCATAAAAAGCACATAGACACAAATACATAATCAGGGGAATACAATTACATTGAATTGATGACACTATTAAAATTGAACAGTTAAAATATTTACAGATTTTTAAAAAGTAAGGGCGGATTTTCAGTGATTTCATAAGTTATCGCCAATGGTGTTATGTTGTCTGTTCCTGATGCGTTTTTTAAGGCGAAAAGCAGCCACCAGAAAATTTGCAACACTAAACATTATTAGTGGGGAGTCTAGCTGTTTTAGGTAAAGGAGAGCTGGTTTGGCTTGGACAAACCCCTTGTTTTTGAGCAGCGGGATAATATATTTTTTCCTAGGCAAGGCATAAAAACTACAGAAAAACATAAAATGTAAAGTATCCTGCAAAGAATAACTATCGCAATTACAGACGGGCAAATCCTCGGGCTTAGCCCACACCTTAAAATCATTTAACAAAAGATGAATCTGGTTAAATCTTAATTTAGTTAGTAACCAGCGGTGTAACGGGATTGACACAACCGTTAAATATGGTTCGATAGCTATGGTTGTCTTGGAAATATAGTGCTCCCTCACTGTGGGTTTCACAAGCTCACCGCTCTCCCGCTCTAATTCTCTATATTTAATAAAAGTTGTTTTGAACCATTCCAGGTCAGCTCTGACAATACATTCAGGTTTGCAAAATAAATCAGGGCGGCCCAAGGAGCTACGGGTATTTTTAATGTATGCTAACCACGGGATATTTTTCATGTTGTCCATACGTAGGCAATCCCTTAAGATTGTATGATTCAAGGTTAGGTTAGGGTTCAACCAAGTTCTTAGCCACATCAAGATTGGGGACTGTTTAATAATGCCGCTTATGTACCCCTGGCCTAATTCCGTATGGACAGAAAAGGTAGCCGTGGATTGTGGCAAACCTAAAAGCATACGTAGAATTTTATTTTCCTCTACCTGAATCGCTACAGCGTTGTTGGTGTAGCCCCATATAGAAGCCCCATACCTTGCTATTGCAATTGATTTAGCTCTATAAATTGCTAGCATTGCTTTTGTAGGTTTGCCGCCCAGTCGTTTTGCAAAGCCAGCGATAGCAGCTGCAGATCTTTTCATGGCATTAACTTTTACCGATATTTGGGGTACCCAGGTGCCATTTTCGTCGTAAACCACCCCTAAATAGGTAAAAGTTTTTACACTGGAAATTGGTGTGTTGGCACAAAAAAAGGACTTCAAGTTTTTGTTCTTTCTCCCGCCCACTGACATGACGTGTGACTTGTCTGTGTTTATTTTTAGGTCAAGGGAGGTCATAAAGGCGTCAAAGGCCGCCAATAGTCTCTGTAGTCCAAGAGGTGTACATGCCACGAGCACGGCGTCATCCGCGTAAAGGAGGACCGGGGTGGACAGCCCTCCAAAACGCGGGACGTCTAGTGTCGCCAGACCCAGGGTGGATTCGAGGTGGTTTATGTATAGTGTAAATAACACTGGGGCGAGGATGCAACCCTGTCACACCCCTCTGGTGGACTTGAAACCAGCGGTGCAAGCTCCCCCCTGTGTCATCCTGATAGAGGCTTCTAGGTCCCGGTGCGCTTCAGCCAGAAAATGTACCAAGGAATGGTCCATCCCCAGGTCCAAAAGAATTTCCCACAGCCTGGACCTGTTGACCAGGTCGAAGGCTGTGGACAAATCCATGAACCCTAAGTAGTTGATCCACTAGATGCCACTGTATACTTTCCTAGGATCAGGTGTAGGTTAAGGCCCTGATCCTCAGTCCCCCTTCCCCTTCTGAACCCATATTGGGCATTTGATAGAATATTGTTGCTAGCAGCCCACTCATCGATTCGTGCCAATATCACTTTCCCCAAAATTTTAAAGGAAGAATCAATGAGTGAGATGGGGCGATAACACCTCGGGTCTCCCCGTTGGCCTTTCTTAAAAATAGGTATAATGGTTGCGTGTGACCATGAAGCAGGCAAACTATGGTTGGTGGCAGCGTTAAAAACATTGGTCAAGATTTTGGCCCAAAAGGGGGTGTTGGCCTTGTACATGTCGGCTGGGACACCATCCGGGCTTGGGGCTTTTTTCCCTTCGGTGTTAATTATGGCCTTTTCAACTTCTTCCACGGAGAAGGAAAGTGCCGACTTGGGAGAATTAGTTGTAAAGAGAGTGGGAATTTCGCATACGTGATCTCTCCTGTAGATGATTTTAAAATGTGCTAGCCAATCTTCCTCACTGAGATTGGCCTCCAAATTGTCATTAACCTCACCGGAAAAGAGGGGATTATTTATTATGGCCCAGAAGCTAGCACTATCTCTTAGTGTTGCCTTTTCCATTAGTGCAGACCAAGCATCCTTTTTAAGTGCGTCTTTGCGTGCACAAATAGTATTTTTATATTCTTTTCTTAATCTGGACACTTCCCCCTTATCCCTTGGTGATTTTTTAAGTTCTGCCAAGAGGCAACTGTGTGCTTTTGAACAGGCTCTGTCAAACCAACCCTTATGTGGCTGTGCGTTCTTTCTGGATTTGACAGTTAGTTCTTCAGAAACTAGTGCACACATGATAGTATAAGCGGGGATCACTTTCTCCCCCTGTTTTGAGCTATCTAGACATATATCAATTTCTTTGCAGGCTTTACATGTTATATTGTTAAAAAAGTCTACAGGAACTACTTTAGACCACTTCACCCTTCTACCTTGGTCTGTGGACCGCACAGCCGGCACTAACGTTTTGTTAATTCCTTCCTTAAGCAAACCAACAGAGTTAGCGAGCTCGAGGATAACTGGGTTGTGGTCACTAGACGCAGCCACAGCTGCGTTATAAAAGAAAACCAGACTTAATAAACCAGGGGAAACAAAAATATAATCTATTATTGATTCAGAGTTTCTAGCGCTATATGTCATGACGCGATCGCTAGTGTCATTAAACCCAGGTTCATACAGATCAACAACAGATAAGAGATTTTCAAGAGCATAACCTTTTGGGCTGTGTTCAAAATGTTGGTAGTGGGCTGAAGTGGGGCAATCAACATCTTCTATATGACAAGAGAGCCCACAGAGATGAGTGTTGAAATCACCCATGACTATGGTGTGCGTAAAAGTAGTTTGATGTTCTGTATGGTTAATCATAAAATGCTCTATGGAGCGAAGATGCTCAGTTGGGTCTCCGTCTAATACGGAGTTATAAAAATTAATAAGAATTAATTTGAGACCGTTAGCTAAACTGATCTCTAAACATAAGAAGTTGGGGGAGCAGGTGGTTATTTGTTTAGCGGTTCCCGCCAGATTAACGGTGATCAGGATATAAGGCCCCCTTTATCCCTACCAATGGGGGATGTAATAGCTGGGACAAAATAGGATGTGTACCCAGGGACCCAAAAATTGCTATTGCAGTCCCAGGTTTCTTGCAAGGCTATAATGTCATATTGGTTTAAGAAATTCAGCCATGCACTGTCCTCCCTTTTTGAGCGAAGCCCGGCTATGTTCCAGCTTACAATTTTAAGCCTTCTACTAAAATTTCCTGGCTGGGGATTGTCCGCTAAGGGTAGAATGGGCAAAGGATCATTAATAGCTGGGGGTCAGTTGTGCTCAGCTGCCCAAGCCAGGGGCGTAAATCTATTGTGCAAGGGTATGGGTCTGTTTAAGGTCAATGGTGTATATATACCAGAATTAAAGTTGTTCGGCCTATTACTCATGGTCCAGCTGCAGTCAGGTTCCTGGGGAGTGTAGGCAGGTTGAATAGGCAGGGGAGCTATCCTGTCGTGTTCCTTTCCTTGGGCGTAACCCTTGTTCAATGTTAAGTGAGGTATAGTAGTAGGGTAAAAGAAGCCCAAAGGTACAGCTTGGGGCCCGGCATCTAATCCCTCCAGAGGCGAGGCGTCCCATAATAATCTGCGAGCCTCCCCAGGATTATTGAAGTTTATTATCACACAATCGCCCTCTACTGATTTGGTTGTGCGCCCTATCCAGCCCACCCGCCGGGCTGAAAGAATAGCACTGGAAATATCGTTGTCTCCTGAACAAGTCGTGTTTGACCATGACTTTGCCCTGGCTAACAATTGGGGCGATTGTTCATACTCTCCTGGTTTAAGTGGAGGAACATTAACCAGAATGGCTACAAAAGGCGCAGCCTCAGGGGGCAAATTAATTATAGGTTGACGTGCCGGGTTAGGCAAGTTAGATGACTTCTGTTGTACCAGAGTCTCATATTTAGAAGACAGAATGTTCCCTCCTGCTATTTTGGGAGCGTCTACCCGGGTGGTGGCTGGGCCACTAGAAGAAGTGGCTGCCGCACTCTTGGCTACTGGGGATTCTTCCCTAGGTCTTTTGCAAGCACTAGTTAGCTGAGTGCATGAGGGTCCTGATTCCATCGGCGTGTTCCCTTTAAAGACAAACGTAGCAGGTTCAGCAGTTTTTAAGCATACATTCAAGCGCTCACATTTCCTTAAGATACCATCAACACACTGTTGTAAAACGTCAATAATGTCTGAGGCGATTTTTGTTAGTGTGGACTCTACCTTTTCAGTAATAGCTTTTTCCACCATGTCTCTAATTGCATTTTCCAGTGAACCCACAGTGCCCTTTCCTCCCTTAGGTTTATTCGTGTTCTTTTTCTTGTACTGTCTTTTGACTTGCTTTGGGCGTGCAGCTGTGCTTACCCCGGCAGCACCAGAAAGGTTAGGGGTCACCCCAATAGTTTCAATGGTAGCAATGGTAGGAGGTATAACTCTGTCCTTTGGCGGGGCAATAACAATCCTTGGTTCAAGGGGGATAGTTGTAAAAACAGTTTGCGATTGGGTAATACCCCCCTTGTTAATCGGCGATGGTTCTAATCCCAGTTTGCGTTCAGTTCTAGCAATTTCTGTGGTCAATTTCCCAACCTCCGTAGTCAGAAAGGAGAGAATACTATTTGAGTTCCTGGGTACTTTCACCTTTGGGGTCCCACCAAGAGCAGGGGAGGGTAACTTTATCTTACCCATTTTGTTCCTGTGTCCTGGTTCCTGGGCGTAAGGGAGATGGCCCGTCCCGTCCCTCGTCGGCCCCGGACGGCCCGCCCTCTGCCCGGGCTCCGCCCGACGTCGCCCGCGCGCGTCCCGTGACGCGGAGGGAGCGTCCGGTCTTTGTAGCGCCTCCGGGCGCGAAGAGTGCGCGAGGCAGGAAGTGCCCGCAAAGCTCACTGGGAGCTGTAGTCTCCAGCCGCGAGGATGGAGCAGCGGCGGCGAGACTTACAGCGTTCCCCACCCAGGAGCAGCTTTCCGTTGTGGTGGCAGGTAAGGCTTTCTGCTGCTTGTCCCCCCGCTCCACCGAGGGAGCGTCCGGTCTTTGTAGCACCTCCGGGCGCGAAGAGTGCGCGAGGCAGGAAGTGCCCGCAAAGCTCACTGGGAGCTGTAGTCTCCAACCGCGAGGATGGAGCAGCGGCGGCGAGACTTACAGTGTTCCCCACCCAGGAGCAGCTTTCCGTCGTGGTGGCAGGTAAGGCTCTCTGCTGCTTGTCCCCCTCTAAGGTGCACTTACCAGCTGCCGCTGGTATATCTAGCCACACGAAAATTGGACGAAGAAGTGTAAATGCATTTGCTTTTTCTCCAGGGGCAAATATTATTCCGTGTGAAGAAACCCCTTGCACTACACTCCAAACAGTTCTAGGGGGATTTCAATGTATTTCCCATCCATCCCAGAAAAAGATTTATCCCTGCCCTTGCCAGGAATAAGATTATGACTGTTACAAAATGGGGAAGAAGTAGGGGAGGAGTTAGTGAATACCCAAAAGCATGTAGATTGTGGGCACTGCAGCCCATGAATGTTGATCCCTTAAACTTTTGAGTAGATATACACATACTAAAATCTTCATGTGAGTTAAAGTTTTTACAAGTACAAAGTGAACTTTTGTGAATTGAAATAGGAGTTACACACAAATGGTGATGGGGCTTGGACCACTTACATAGAAGTAAATGATCAAATCTTTTGAAGTTTTTTTTGTAATGATTTTTATCAGTCCTCATATATAACAAAGGCTTGAAACCAACTGAGGGAGGGGAAACTGGTATCTAGTATCTGGGCGCCGCATACCTCCATATTCCCATCGTTCATTAAATGCCTTCTTCAACTGATGGTTGAGGATGATTTAAGTGGTTACCATCACCAATCTCCTCTCCTAGTCTAAATTAGTCCTAATTCTTGGACTTAGTTGTAACAAGCCCTAGAAGTTGTGTTAGCTCAACCCTTATATAATGGATTAAATCAATAGATTAGTAGGGGGAAAGACCTTAAGGAAAATATCCCATATTTTTCTCTCTTAGTCAAGCCAGATTGGCAATCCAACCTTGCAACATGTCTAGTAAAACTTAGCCAACCCGAACATGTAGGTGGGAGTTCAGAGACCCATTCTATACAAATTTCCCTGCGTGCAATAGCTATTAGTTTAAAGAGTAGAAAATACCTAATGTTCCCCAAACCAGCTTTATCTGCATCCAGTACCCGAAAAATGATAAGGGCTAGGCTTACCTCGATGTTGGCCCCCGAAATTCTATTCAATACTTCACCCACATCTTGCCAGATAACCTGGATGCCTGGGCATTGCCAGAAGAGATGTATGTCATCTGTGCCTCTAAAATCTTTGGAAGTTTTTATGCTTATGGGTCAAAATGAAAAAATGCTTTGCCCAAGATTGTAGTCCAGCTCTCACCTAGTCCTATATTTTGCAAAGTTTTTCTGAAAGTTACAGTGGCTACTTTTGATAATGAGTATTCAAAATCGGATTAATCACAGTTCCCATAGTACTAAAGTTCCATTAGAAGACATCGGATCCATGCAGTGATACAATCCTTTTGGCTCATATGTGGAAAATTGCAGCAGTAAGAACACTGCCTTAGCGATTATGACTTCTTCATGTGTTTCTTCACCATTGTCATAAATTAGTGTATGAACAGTGTATTTTGCTTCATATTTCAAACACTTTTCATTGTAAGAAGTATACTCTTTCTGAAATTGTTGATTTTCAGAGCTGTGCTATGCTTATTTTGGCAGGATAAGACTATTTTAACCAGGGTAAAATATGAATTTCACACTTTCATACTTCCTTAATTGACCACCTTCCTTACCTCGTCTCCAGTTAGCTGCCTGCATAACATTTCCACAAGCCAGACTGCCTTTTTCATCTCAAATCCCCACTGCAAATTATAAGACTTACAACTAGGTACATCAATTATGCAACTCTTCAAGAATTCTATTGGAGGGGTCTGCAACCCTTTTGGGCCATGGTCAAGATTTGTTGTCTCATTTTGTCATTTACAACTGGCAACATTTCTAGGTTTGGAAACATCGTGCCAAGTTTTACTGGGCGCAAAAAGAACAATTGATGGACAGAATGCAGAACACTGTCATACATTCACCCCAGTACAGAGATCTGGGCCTAAATCCATCGGTATTTTGCTCACCATGCCATTCCTGTTTGGACCCAGCCATATGCAAATCAGTCTTGACCCTACGCCCAATGGGAACAGTGCAGCCCAAACTGCCAGGCCCGGTCCTCCCTGGACTGCAAATAAGCATCCTAGGACCGGTTTCGGGCTTTCAGCTCTCATCAGCCAGGATAGCTTGACGCCAGTGGCATGGAGAGCATGGGACCCACGTCTGGGAATACCTCTCCCACGGCTCGAGTGGGAAAGGAACATAGGTCAGAGGCACAGCCCCCTCACCCACCCCCACCAGGACCACAGGACCAGCATGTAAAGGAGTTAGCAATCCAGTAGTTGGGGTGGGCGGAGCTAGGTGGGCAGAGGGGAAGAGGTGGGGACAGGACAGGAAAGAGTTAGTTAGAGTAGGGACGGGGAACTGAATAGAAGTGCAAATAAAAGGTTGAGCATACCTAAGCCAGTGTCCGTGTATGATTGTAGTAGGACACTACAACTGGCGACGGTGGGTGGGATCCAGCAGCAAACCCACCAGAACGAGCCCCGTCCCGCAGCGTGGAGCATCCAGAGCTCCGCTGCGACCGTGATCCTGCGGCGCCAAAAGAGAGGCCCCCCAGGAGTGACCTAGCGACCCTCGAAAGCAGAGAAAAGCTGAGGAAAGAAGAAAGAGCGCCGAGTGAAAGCGCCAGAGGAAAAGGAGCCGGTCGCGCTGGACGCGCGAGACCCATGGGCGCGAAGACCCGACAAAACCGTGAGTGAAAGTCGGGAGCCCACTCCGACATTGCCCCATCACTTCCTAAGGCACCGCATAGGCGAGAGAAGCGCCCCACAAGCAAGCGGCAAAGCGCCCCAGTCAGCGCCGACACCGTCGGAAAGTGAAGTCTTGCCGCCTGATGCGTGAGACTTGGCATCAGGTCGGCGCGCGTGATTAGAAGGCCGCGCCGAGCGGCGGAAGACTCCCTCAAACCGTACCTGAGAAGCAGAAGTCTGCAACTACCTGCATCCGTGAGTCCAGCAGCCCTGGGTGTGTGTGTCTGGAGCGAGGGAGAGAACCTCGTGCACTGCAGAGGGGGCGGCCATCTTAAGGTCAGGCAACTTGGAAGACAAACCCCATATGAGTGGGCGGCGACCATCTTTGAGTCAGGCAAGAACCAAAGACGAGCACTAGTAGTGAAAATTTTCCGGCTGTGGCGGAGAACCCAGCGAATCTAAAGAAACAAACAAGCATTGGTAGCTACAATAGAACAATTCTTAGAAACGCACACCAGTCACTGAAACAAGAGTCGGATACAAGCACCAAAGACTCACCGCCAGGATGTCTAACCCTCCCGCGCAAAACCTTCCCGCGCAAAAGGAAGTCAAGGGAGGCACACACCTGCGAGCACCTGAGCCACTGACAGTCACAACAGGAAGCAGCATGGGCCTAAAATGGCAAGAATGGCTAGAGGACTTTGAGGACTATATTGAAGGGTCCAAAATAGAACCGGACAAAGACAAGATAATAGCCCTTCGCAATCTAGGGGGGCGTGAGATAGGCAAGATTGTGCGAGAGATCCCAACCACAGATGGTGACACCTATGCCAAAGTGAGAGACGTGCTAAACAACCGTTTTCTGCACAAGAGAAACGTCGACTACGAGCGGCACAAGTTCCACCAACAGCGTCAGGGAAAAGAGGAACCCCTGAGCTCCTTCATACATCGACTGCGACGACAGTCCCAATACTGTGATTTTACAAATTTCTCGCCTGATGCAGCCATCAAATCCCAAATAATCACTGGATGTCATTCGGAGTCGCTGAGACGACGACTACTACGAAAACCGCAAGAACTCGCAGAAATCGAGGAGAATTCCCGGTTGTACGACCAGGCTGAAGAAAATGCAGCGGACATCGAAACCGGCCCCAGTACTAGTAATGAACATGCCAACCGTGTCTCTGACCGACGACCTGGAAGACAAGATCATCGTGACGACAGCAGACGTAACCCACGCGACAGGTCACGTCGCTCCAAATTTTCGCCCCGGCGTCGCCCGGACTACAGGAGGAAAGAACCTGAGAGGAGGGATCGGCGACCCGATCGCACGAGGCGGTGCTTCAGGTGCGGTTACGACTACCCTCACATCGACTCCTGCCCTGCCATGGGCCAACGTTGTAGAAAATGTGGTCGATCTAACCACTTTGAGGCCATGTGTGGTGAATACCACAGAGAACGACGCAGTGACACTGACAGACGTGATAGCCGGCAGAGGCCTTTGAGATCTGAGACCAAACGTCACCACATCAGAGCGGTTCAGGGTGAACCCACTCGATCTCCCGCGTCTTCCCACTCCAGCCACGAGTCTCGACGCTCCAGATGGGACCGTCGCTACCTGTCAAAGGAATCAAGATCGTCTTCGTCCCGGCGGTCTTCGTACACCACTGAGTACATCAACATCGCTGACAATGATCAGCTCAAACGGTACCCACGTCTCAACATCATGGTGGGCAACCACGCGGCCAGGTTTGTGATGGACAGTGGCGCGTCGCTCAACTACATCTCGGTTGCTGAACATGAACGCATGGACCCAAAACCCCACCTGCGTTTTGCGCCTGTCCGTGTGTACACATGGATGTCGAGGAAACCACTCCCGTGTCTCGGCAAGTTTGACACCACCCTCACACACGGCAGCATCTCCATCCCGGCAGTCATCCACGTCATTAAAGGGCCCGATGCCGACTGTCTGCTGAGCCTACCCACCGCTGAGCGCCTTCGTTTGGTGCATGTCCTCTTCAACGTAAATGACAGCTCAGACTATGTTGTGAAATTCCCATCGCTGTTCCAGGGCCTGGGTAAATTGAATACGTTGTCGTCATCATGGACGAGTACTCCAGATTCCCAGTGGCCCAGTTCATATCATCCACCAGTGCCGCCTGCACCCTCAAGGTCCTTGAAGAAACCTTCGCGACATGGGGTGTCCCCAAGGTCATCAAGATGGACAACGGGCCCCCGTTCAACAGTCACAAATTCAGTGACTTTGCGAAGCACATGGACTTTCAACACCGCAAAGTCACACCACTCTGGCCCCAAGCCAACGGCACTGTAGAGAGATTCATGTCCACCATCAAAAGAACTTTCCAGCAAGCCACCGCCGAGAGGAAAGATCTGAGGTCAGCCCTGAATGAAGTCCTTTGTGCCTATAGAACCACTCCACACTCCACGACGGGCCAGTGCCCTGCCACTCTCATGCTTGGAAGGACAATGAGAAATAGGATCCCAACATGGGATGGAGCACTGAGGAAGCCCCTCTCGGATCAGCAACACAGAGACATGATCGCAACAGATCAGCGCCGCAAAGAGAAAATGAAGGAATATGCTGACCACAAGCGAAGGGCCCGGTCACCCTCCCTCAAAGAAGGCGACAAAGTCCTTGTCAAGCAAGAACAGCGCCAGAAGACTGACTGTCGCTTCAAGGATGAGCCTCTCACAATTGTGCAACAAAAAGGCACCATGGTGACAGCGGAATCGGAAAATCGGCGAGTTACCCGCAATGCTTCTCACTTCAAGAAATGTCCTCCTGAAGATCACGAAAGCATAACCACTATTCCCACACCTGAGAGCCAAGACAATCCTGGGTCTGTCGCATCCGACCTTGGACATTCCTCGACAAAGGAACCATCCGCTGAGAACATTGTGTCCACACCAGCGAGACCCCGACGTCACGTGCAGCCCCTAAGAGACTGATTGTGGAGATGGACTAATCTTTATTTCATTTGTTACGTTATTAAGAAAGGGGGAGATGTAAAGGAGTTAGCAGTCCAGTAGTTGGGGTGGGCGGAGCTAGGTGGGCAGAGGGGAAGAGGTGGGGACAGGACAGGAAAGAGTTAGTTAGAGTAGGGACGGGGAACTGAATAGACGTGCAAATAAAAGGTTGAGCATACCTAAGCCAGTGTCCGTGTATGATTGTAGTAGGACACTACACAGCAGACAACACTCTCACTAGCAAGGTAACTTCCATGCCTGGCTGTAAACACCCTCTCTCAACTTCATGACGTCCACCTGCGACTGGGCACCCAGCTGATATTTACCACCAGCACAGAGCAAGTAGTAAATATTTGCTGTTTTATCCCTGCAGTCTGGAACACACAGTGGGAATCTCCCCAGTAATTACAGGCCTGTTGGGTAATTCCCCATTCCAGGGACAAAAACTCAGACAGGCCGGATTTAGATGTGAGGGTACTGACAGGAATAATTCCTGCACCTAAATTTGGTCAACACTTACTTAAGGCCATACCTTTTTATCTACTGTACCTTTGTTGATCTCCAATTACTCAGATTACATTTTAACTCAATGTTATCTTAATTTGTGTAAAACCAAATGTGCATGGCCCCAACATATTTCTTTCAAACCTCTGGCCATGATGTAAAATGCTGCGGTTACAGAATACCTAGGCTGCCTAGTCTGACTTGATTCCAAGTCATGCCTCTTTCTTCCACCTCCCTACACTCTCTGTTTCTGTATCTCACTCTGGCATGTCGTTTTTTCATATCTTGTTCTTTCTTCTTTCTTTTTTGCGTGTCTCATTCTTGCATTAGCTGAAAGCCTTATGATGAAAAATAACTAATGAGCGCTGGTGCCAACTACTACTAAAACCAAGAGATATGTCTTGTATTGTATTGTAATTGCATTTATATAGCGCTTACTACCCCTGACGAGGCGTCAAAGCACTTTTTTGTAGAGTAACCCGCTACACCGGGACCCATAAAGGTTTAGTTTGTAATTAGTATAGTGAAATAAGAAAGTAATTTAAGTGGTGGATAGGTTAGTCAGTTATTTGGATTCGGAAGGATAGAAGAGGAAAAAAGGTTTGTATTTATATAGCGCTTGTTACCCCTGATGGGGTGTTGAAGCTCCTTTTTCAGCAAGTAGCACGCTACTCTGGAAACCCATGAAGGATTAGTAATGAATAAGTATGGTGAAATATGAAAGTAATTTGATTGGTGGATATTAGTCAGTTATTTGTAGTGAGAGGGATAGCGGAGGGATAGAAAGGGGAAGAAAGGTTTGCATTCATATAGCACCTCTTACCCCTGATGGGTGTTGAAGCGTAAGTGACTCTATAGATATGTTTTTACCTAGTCGCAAAAACAATTTAGAGAAGGAATCATTCGATGTGGAATGGAACAGAGCAGTAATTACTGGGAAATGTCACCCTAACCCATAGCTTGTATATTACATTACAGTAATCCTCTCCTGGGTTCTGATAAACAAGTGCATGGTTTATTGACGTCTTTCCCGTAAGCTCCTGCACAAGAGGGTGATCTGTGTTTGCTCTCTCTTATGTAAGGTGACGATTTCCAGACAATGCCTCCGAGATATTAGCTCTGTGCTCTGTTGGCAGGATCTAAGGTGCTGCTTTTCGCGGAAGAGCCGCGGAGCCGGCCCACGCGCGCCTTGCGATTACAGTGCGTGATAAAACATTCTGAGCAGCAGGTACGTGTGTCCCACAGCTTCTGGGAACTGAACAGTGCTTGAATTGGGAATCCAGTAAAAGGCAACCCAACAGGATTGCTACAAGCAGATAGGTTTAAACAGGTCTGCTAATTTATTATGAAGATTATAGTTAAGGTTCCTAGGGTCTTATTTATGTGCCCCTTGCGACACTTTTGCGCTGCGGTTGCGTCACTTTTGATGACGCAGCGGCGGCATAAACAATGCGCCACATTGCGGCATATTTACAAAGTGACGCATCTTGGTAGATCTGTCACTTTGTAATGCCCAGCGCTACATTACACCTGCGTCAGGTATAATGTATGCAGGTTGGGCGTTCCGAAGCAAGAAAGCCTCGTAAAAGTGTCGCAGTGAAATTTATCAGATTTCATTGCGCCACTTCTAGGACACCACTGTGTCAAATCTTTACGCCTGCTTCCTGGCAGGCGTAAGGGTGACACAGTGCTATAATCATAGCCGTCGACCCTGCATTTCTGGAGTTGCGTCACGCTTCCGACATGACTCCGGCAATGCGTAATTTTCGGGCTGACTTATAAGTCAGTAATACTGACGTATCTGTCATTCCTTGCGACATGATGCGTCATACAGTAAATATGACGCATCCATCATGTCGTAAGGAGGGCGCAGTAACTGTCACATCGCCATTTTCAGGCAGCGATTCAACATTTTTCATAAATAAGGCCCCTAGTTTTCCATTTTTACTGATTTTTATAGCTGAATAAGAACAGAAACCCATCTGTTCTCTGTATTTATTTTCAAATATGGAAAAAACTGAAAATGTGTAATTTTTTGAGTTATTTTCTGCTTGTTGGAGGTTGACGGGCAAGGAAGTTAATAATAAGCTATGGCTAAGCCAATAGGTATCGCCTTTGGGACCTAATGGCCCTGGCAATGGTTTTTAGCCATTCCTTGTAGTATTCCCAATGCTGTGCAACATGGCTAATGTAAATAAACTTAAGAAAAGGTGCTATGATATGGTAGCTGTGCAACTTTGTGGGCAGTCGCACCGCATAAGCGAGCGCTTACAAAATGGCGTAATATAGCAACAATGGGGCGACCTTGTGTCATTCCGAACCTGGGTATGTATATAATGGGCTGCAATGGTTCTGTTGGGGAGAACCCAATTGCTTTGAGGAAAGTAAAATTAAAAACAAACAGAAAGAATAGCTTAATACCTATTAAATAAGTATGTCAAATGTAGTATTTACATTGGGTAAATCATAAAAACACATATCAAATAAAGTTGGAAAGCATATCAAATGACATTGAAAAATAGACTAAAGCAAAACACCTACTAGTGTATGCTTGCAAAATAATCCTCCTCTATGTCAATTAAAGTTTAAATCAATATATACAAGTAATTAGAAGGCTGTCATCAATACAAAGATCACTGACAAAAGTGACATGTGGTACGGTGGCATTAAGTCCTCAGTGATAGTGGAGCAGTGCATATATACAAGGTGAGATTATGTACAGTTTATTTACACAGGGAACTAGAATGTGGTCAGAACGAAGGTAAGCAATAACTCTGGTGAACAACAGGTTTACTTATTGATTTGACACTCAGAGATTCGATTGATCTGACCATATATATTCCTCGACGTTTCGACCCTGACAAAGCATTATTGGAATGTCATGGTAGGTCTTCTTCAGGACAAATGGGAGTGTTGACAGCCCAAAAAGTAGGAAGACTCGCTGAGGCATCCCTTGCTGGGTGGAAGCTGTCAGAGGATCTGCACGTGTCAGATAGTCGCAGGGAGTGAAGCAATAATAACTTATTAAGTTGTTTAGCTCCTAGGTACTTGAGAGGTGACAGGTCTTTATTTCCTGGATGGTATTTGCATTAAGGTTTTAAGCTTTTTTTTTTTTTTTTTTTAGATGGATGTGGCACACACTTAATTGAAATTTATCTGCTTATTTTCTGTTTCAATAATTTTTATTAAGGGACAACAGCCATAAAGGTAGACATTCCAACTTGAGGCCTTACACATGCATAGTTCAGCACGTCACTGCTTTAACATCCTCAGTAGTCACCCATCAACTGCACCGTAACACATATTTAAAATTTGCCAGTAATTACTTTTTTTTTTTAACATGAAGACACCTTCCCATGATACCAGAAGCCAACAAGCATTTACAATGCAACGGTTTCGCCTTTGCAAAAGTTAGAGCTATTGGCACTGTAAATGACAAACGTTTTATTTATGTGTTGTTTTTGAAAACAGAAAAATAAATGGCATTGTCATTTACAATGCCAATAGCTTAATCTCTCGCAAATGCGTGACCTATTGCATTTGCACCCACACACACACAGAGCCACACACACCCACACACACACAGACACAGAGCAACACGCACCCACCCACCACACAGACCCCCTGCTTTTAAATGATATCGACCCCCACTAACATGCTGGACTTGCACCTCAGTCACTGCTGTGACCCGAGGGTTTGCCCATAGAGTGCATTGTCCAAGTAAACAGAACTTAAGCTCTCCTTTTGTTAGCGCCACGAGGGCCCTGGCCTGCTTAGCAGAGAGTATGTTTGCTGCAGACAAATAAAACACCTGCTTCCTCTCCAATCAGTGACAAAGAGTCAAGACTCGTGCTTCTGTTCATTGAAACCTTGAAGGCTCGCATTACCGGCCATGCTCCTGCTAACAGTGAAGAGAGGCGCTTTGTGTGAATGTGATCAGGGTTTGATTAAAGTCCCTCGGTTCACTTGCAAACTGCGGCATACGTGAACTGTGGCTGATTTAAACCTTTGTTTACTCATTTTAATTTGGTTCGTGCCTTGAAAATAACATGTCTATAATGAAGCCACTGGCAGCTCTGTCTGAAACCCGTGAATGCCAGCCTGGTAGACGTGAACTATTGTATACGGATTATTAGATGGTGAAACCTACAGCTGATCCCATGCCAGGTACTGGTGCGTGTGTGTGCAGTCGCGGCTCCTGGAGGGAGTGCTGCGGGGCAGTGGGGCGGGCCGAGGGAGGGGCACGGTGGGGGATAGTAAACTCCGGACCGACCGGGGTCATGACTGAAACATGACACCTTCGGGTAATGTTCGCGCTATATAAAAGCACATGAAATATATAAATATATGGAGGCGGGGAGGCAAATGAGGGGGGGAGGCAAATTCAAGCCCAGTTGGAACAAACGCTTCACAGTTCCCTTTGTGATCATAAAGGCCCCCAAATTCAAAGAGCTTTGCGGATAGGAAATGAATTCCAGAGCGCCCTCCCCTCTCCCCATGTTGCTTGCCAAGCATGGTGGCTGCTTGGAATTCAGCAAATGCCTGGAAGGGCTCTGAGATTGCTGCTGGGAACTCTTCGCAGCAGAAATATGTGTTTCACGGGAAGGGGGACTGGTACGCCCTCCACAGACATGGGTCACATGGCTTAATAAACGTTAGTTTGATCTTTGACATCCTGGAAACAAATAGCCCTGATGATCGCAAAGGGGCGGTTCATTCATGCCCGCCCCACCCCTCCTTGGATATCTCACGGGGGGGTCTGTCAGCCTGTGCTTGGGGAGACCGCAGTAATGAAGGATGTATGCAGTCACACCGCGGCTAGAGGGCATTGCTACTGAGATTGCAGTACCACAAGACCTACAGGCACTTAAGAATGAGCTCCTCGCTGCGCTGCCTGTAACACGAGGCACACAATTGAACTTACATACACAGGGGTCAAAGGGCGATTCTGATTCGCAGCTCACAGTAATGCCACAAGACAGACACACAAACAAAGGGTTGTAGGGGGAGCCTCTTGCAGATCTTACAGCAACGGAAACAACAAACACAGGAAGATTCTGCCGGAGATTTATAATACGGCACACAGACGAGATCTTCCTGCAGAGTTTACAGCAACTTATGCACACAGAAACAGGGGGACAGGAGGGACAGCGGAAACAGGCACACGGACAGCGCGAGGGGGGCGGGATAGACATACAAAGTGCAAATGCTGCTTACCTGCTAGCAAAGCTAGGAAACTGAAATCGCGCAACCCACCCCTGCAAACGACACTTTTGAAATGGCCAAAACAAACCTTTAAAAAAAAAAAAACACCGCCCACCGCCGCAATGACAATCGCAAAGGGGCGGAGAGCGAAAAAAACTGCGGACGCCCACGAATCTGCTCCCGCGAAGATTGACACATCTCTCTTCCAATGGCTAGCCTCCATCTATGGAGCTAGCCAATGGAAGAGAGAGGTGGGACAAAGCCCCGTACTGTCTAACATAAGATTTCACCTCCGCGAACACTGCTGCGCAGTGGACCCCAGGCGAAACCTAAAAAGGCAATTAGGATGTTAAGTGGGGACAGCAAAGAGACCAGGGGCAGCTAACAAGGAACCATCCTGTCACACTATACTCAGCTAACTCCAGTCCGTCTACCAAAAAGACACCACCTCAAGTACGTGCTACAACATTAAGGTGTTAAGCATTAGCTAGTTCCAAGCCACATGAGACTCCAACTAAATGTGTAGTTATGGTCCATTATGTGAGGCATTTGTGTTGGAACTGAAAAGAAGAGCACACCCTGCTCTGAATGAAAACACACAAAGATCCTACTTCTCATTATCAGTGGCACGAAAACTCTGATGGGCCCCGTAAGGCTAGTTACAAGGACCAGCAAAGTTATGAGTGGTGTTAAGAGCAGCTGCAATCTCTCTGTGAAATACCGGGGGGAAACATATTGGAATTGGTACAGAAACACAGATTCCAGCATGTTACACACAAAAACTTGCAATGCCTATTATTTCAACAACCCCTAGCATGATCAGGACCCTAAGTAATGGTAATTCTGGGGCAAGGAATTAACATGAATCATCCCGGGCAACTGAAAATGAGGGTCAAGGCGCAGGCACTGCTGAACGTGTTCTTAGTTTGGGCACATTTGTGGGAAAGTCATAATATTTCACTTGGGCTGTCTCGGATCTGATTCAATAATAGTTATCACATCCAGGATCCGGCTGGATCCCCCTTATTTGCAGCACTTGATGTGTATCTGCTCATTGTAAAAACTGTGCTTGCATACTATTATTCCTCACTTCAAAGTATGTGAATCAGATGAACGGCTATAGAAAGAAACATTTTAAAGGGAAAGCAATAGGGACTGAATCAAAAGCTCACACGTTCTTCCATTACACAACAAGTTGTAGAGTAAAGATCCAACAAATACAATTAGTGTAATAGAAATGGGCTAGCTAGAAGTTAGTCACTGACTGGCACATTTCAATTGTACACCTAGGCAAACAATTTTGTTTCTAAAATAACAACAGCGGTTTCATGTACACATTCGGGGAATCTTGGATACTCCATATGGTCTGGCTGGAATCTAAAGAAACCAGATAGAGTCTCCAAATGCAAACAATAATCGACAAGCAAATCCTTTTTGTTGTTTTTATGTCGAGCCTGGGCAGTGAATGCTCTGCTCTGCGAGGCATGCTGCGTTGAGGTAGGGACTTGAAGCTCCACCCACTCTCTGCCTACATTTTCCATTGGCTTGTGTCGTTGTCCACTATAAACTGTGGCAGTTCATTGGTCAAAAGGCTTAGTAGTCCCTCCTTAGTACCGCTTTGTTTCATTTTGTGACCTCCCATAGGGACACCACATTAGTGTAGGGTTTAATTACAGCCTCCGAGCACTATTTTCTCAAATACCTTTGTCCTTTGCTGCTGTTGCAGGCAGGACACGGTCTCTCCTAAAGCTTTTTAAAAAACATTATGGCACACATTTGCAATGCAACAGTTATCCCATTAACACCTTCGCTGCTAAGGCAATTCCCCTCCTGTGCTGGCGATTTTATTTTTCATTGTTTTATGACGAGCTGGGCTCGTCATCAGCACACGACCACTGTGCACCATGACGAGCCCAGCTCGTCATCAGCATCGAAAGGGTTAAGCTATTGGCATTGTAAATGACAATGCCTTCTATTGATCGATTTTAAAAACAATACATAAATAAAGGGCCTTGTTATTTACAATGCTAATAGCTCAAAATCTTGTAAATGCGAGACCTATTGCATTGCAAATGCTAGTTTAGTATGCCGGCTAGTCATGGTTTCTTATTTGCCTATCCCGTATATTTGAAAGCCCCAAAATGTAGGCATGCCCCAAATGGTCTACAAAACTCCCTTCAATCAGGGGCCATATTACAATAAGTGCACTGGGGGCGCAATGGATGTTTGTGCCCGTTTTGCATGCCCACGGGGCACTTTGACATTATAGAATGGGGCGCAGATGCTTGTGCGTCCCCTTCAGCAATACAAATAGCCTCGCATAGGGCATTTGCATGCCCTATGCAAATGAGGGAATTCCTTAACCTCTAATCCCACGCTATATTACAGACGTGGGCACAAAGGCAAAGAATCTTTCAGGGGCACATTCACAGTGCGTCACCTTCTAGGTGGCGCACTGTGAGTGTGCTCCGTGAGAGCAGCCCTCTAGAAGGGGGAAAGGGGTCTTATGAACCCTCTATACATCCCCTTGCAGGCGGGTGTAGTCACTGACTTCACCCGCCTGCAAGAGGATCTTTAATCCCCTATAAAAGTGCAGGTGGGTTGCCACCTGCACTGTGAAAACCACTCTGTGTTTTCACATGAGCAGCGCCAGTTCGCATCTGCCCAGGGGGCAGCGCATTCGCCATATTGGGGTGCATTGTTATTGTTTCCACCGGTCGCACCTTTTAAAAGGTGCACCATATGCAAACAATGTCAATGCCTAATACGGCCCCAGATAGCTAAAGCCACAACTGATATACTGAAGTCAAGGCAATACAGGCGAACAATGTACATTTGTAAGAGTGAAATGAACGGCTATGAAATCAAGTAGCCATTTACCCCGATGATGTAAAAAAAGAATGGGAATTTCCCCTAGATTCATTTTGGGGTTTTAAAACCCAGTGTCACATACATTCATTACACTATTCATAAATAGAATGTGTTCGCTATTTAGTAGATTAGAAGCTCAATAGTCATCAATATTCTAAGAGAAGAGAGTTTGGTCTAGGCCCCATTCAGTCTAGCCAATGATAACAGGATTATTAGAACATTCTGCTGCAACTCCATATAAGGCTGGTGTGCTAGTATTTGTTACACAAGGATAGTGGGGCCTGCACTCATATGTGGCACTTTATGTTACATGGGAGCAGATCTCCATAGTTGAGAAGGAGCACATGCTTTGCAGGGAATGTTAAAAATCTCATCTACTTTATCGCCTCAAAAGTAACTGAAATTATTAATTTAACCTTACAACTGGGATCATTTTTATCATGTAATAGAAATTATCAGGAAGGAGCAGGGAGACATTAGATAGTAATACAAGGATCAGTCACACCTACTTTTGGGGAAATTGATGCAGATTATTTTTGTCGCATACATATATGGGGTTTATAATTTGCTAAGCAGAAAAGGAGAATCCAGCAGGAAGATTTGTGGTTCACCTGCGCAAAATGGAAAAGGTTGTGAGGAGAAACCTAAGTTAAGAAACAGTTAATTGGTAAATAGAGGATAGAAGAAATGCCATGTTTTGATGTAGGCACTCAGCACTTTATTCGGAATTCAAAGCCAAAACAGAATGGGGATTTAAAGAGTCACTGCTATTGACTCATTAAAAATTGGGTTTCTGGTTGGCTATGGTATGCACATAAGCCTGGCAGACCCCCAAAACACTCTAGTCAGAGTAAGGAGTTACACATCTACGATAACCCCTGCTCACCCTCTTACTAGCTTGGCAGAGCAGTCAGTCTTATCCCAGAGGCAATGTGTAAAACATTTGCGCAACACACACCAGTGACACACTAGGTACACCACAAAAAGAGACCCACATAAGGGTATATAAATATATCCTTGTATTTTTTATTTTATTTTACAGAGTTTTATATAGTGTGAACTTGACCCGAATTGGGTATCACAGCGCCTTATAGAGCACCAGTTGCATTACATGAGGACACATTAATTTTTGTTAGGCACGGGGAGATTAAGTGATTTGCCCAGAATCACAGGATGTTCTGCGACATTGCCGAGACTTGAATCAAGTTCCCAAGATTCGTGGTCGACCGCCATAGACGTTAGGCTAACTCCTCTCCTTTACATTGTTCCTAAAACACTTTAAACCATAATCAGATAAATTACTGTGCCACTAGACACTTGTCATGTCATCACATAGGCCATACATCACTTTGCCAACCGGCCATTGTCATAACATCACATTTAGTACTATCACGTAAATGCTTGTAGATTGCACACATTCTAGAAAGAACACCATCACTGACACATAAATGCACCTTCCTGAGGTAATAACCATTATCAGGACGCTGCAAGGCAAAACTATATATATATATCACAATTTCAGGGCATGAGCGGCAACAAATTACATTGTCAACAACACAGGGATCCTCAATGCAGTGCCACCATATGCGAATCCTGAAAAGTGCATGCCTCATAATGGCATAAGCGATTACCTCAGTAAGTGAACGGTAGTTAATGAGGTCCTTGTGCTCCTAACCAGTCCTGTTGGTCAGCAAGGCTCCTCACAGGCAGCAACTTCCAAATCAGGAGCCCCCACCGGGATCGCCACACAATGCCACTTCAGAGTAAGGCAATGCACCCACAATAGTAGGTGTCCAGACGTGGGTGTGGGGCACACCTGCGACCAAATAAGATGGCCAGCAATGGGGTAAAAAAAAGCCAACTGCCCGCTTTGGCGCAGGGCAGATGCCAACCATGCAGCTTCCCCGCGTGCTGTGCAAGCGGAAGCGCGTGTCAAATTTCAAACCCCCCAGGACCGACTCACACTCGAGGAAGATAGGTTCAATTTGCTGCAGTTGGGCTAGCAGCCAGGTGACCGAGGCCCATGGTGTCCCCTCCTCAAGGCAGGCATCCATTACCATCTTTATATGGATGACACTCAAATCTACCTCAAGGTGTCTTCCGCACACGATCTCTCACTACTCAACTCTACTCTCAACTCTATTCACAACTGGATGTTAGCTCACCAACTTATTCTAAATTCCGCCAAAACTGAATTCCTCCTCCTTTCTACCGCTCTCTCACCTCCTCCTGTTCAGTCTTGGATGGATCAGCTGAACTTACTCAACAACAAACCCATCATTGTCGACGGCGCTAAATCCTTAGGTGTCCTCCCTGACAAAAGACTCAACCTAATCTCCCACATCAACTCTATTGCTAAGAACGCACGTTACCAGTTGTGCCTTCTGTAGGGGATCCATCGGTTCTTCCCAGAGAAAGACTTAACAACCTTGGTACAATCACTGGTTCTCTCAAGAATGGATTATTGCAATTCTCCTCTGACGGGCCTACCCAAATCCCACCTCTCCCCTCTCAAATTCATCCTCCATTCAGCAGCTCACTTCATTTCAGGGTCTAAACGAAGGGACCACGTCACTCCCATCCTGTCCTCTCTTCGATGGCTTCCGATCGAGGCAAGATCTATTTACAAAACTACCTGCGTCACACTCAAAGCCTTACACATGTCCTCCCCTCGTTACCTGGCAAATAAATTAAAATTGTACGGAGGCTCTCAACCTTCTCGCAATGCAGAAAAGCTTCTGTTTGAGCCCCACGATCTTCAAAAGGGCAAGATCGATGGCGCAATCCTTCTCAGGCAATGCGGTGAGAATCTGGAACTCGCTTCTCCCATTGCTCTGTGTCACCTCCTGTACCCAGATCTCCAAAGCTGACCTCAAATCTTTTCTCTTCCAAAGACACTTTCAGAACTAATACTTTCATTCTCAGGCCCCTCTAGGAAGTTTGCTCTTCATTGTAAATTTGTATTATTTCCTGTACATTCCTCACCACTGCATGCTGTATTGGATTGCATTTTGTGTTTGTGTACCCTTGATTTTAAGTCTCCTGTTTATCTTTGTAATGTTCTATTATGTAACCCTTTTCTCTTGTAACGTAACTGGCTCTATTGTACAGTGCTCTGACACCTTCGGGTAATGGCGGGACTTAATAAAAATGCACTAAATATATAAATAAATAAAATAAACATTTATGAGGGGGGGGCGGACAGTCGTGTCCCGAGTATACGGCTGATTTGGGTTGCCAGGCAACATATCTGACTAAAGCCACGCTACGAGGTTCCCTCGGCGTGCTTCGGGCATCTCTAAGAGGGTTCTCACAAGCAATGGCAATGCGGGAAATGCGGGCAAAGCCACAGCACGGTCCGCTTCCCAGCGCGGTCGGCATGTCATGTATTAGAATCCCCAGAGAAGGCAAATCGGAGCGGAATGCTCAATATGGCAGTCGTGATGGTCTTAGTAGTGCCAAAGAGCTTTCCTCATACTAGGCCCATATGAAGGCAGAGAGCAGCCCTCCATGCACTCCCCTGTCAGAGAGCAGGTCAGAGCACTCACCACGCGCTTCCTGGCACTAACATGGAAAGACGGTAGAGCGCTCACCATGCGCTTGAGTTCACTAGGACAAGGGAGCATAATAGCACTCTCTGGAGAACACTGGGGGCACATCAGTTGAGTGCAGGCAGGCAAGCCAGCATGAGGGTCCTCAGGGCAAAGTGTCAGTGTTGTTTCAGCCCAACAGGCAACATGTCAGCACCCCAGAGGAATCAACTCCAAGGCAATTCCTCCTGGTTGCATGCAGAGCCAGCAGCACCTGGTTATAAGTCCATGCAGTGTCTAAAATTATGGGGTCACAGCTCCTGTACTTATACTGTAAACGTCTTTGTTCTGGGGGCATTTCAAAACTTTTTAGAAGTTCACAGCACCCCTTTTAACATCCCAAGTTTTGGCCCCTGACACACTACAGAGGTCCGGAGACAGCATTGTAATAGGCAGGCATAGCCCTATTCAGGTGCAGGTGCAACTCCTCCCACCACTCTATATGCAGACCAGGCCTATTCAGGTGCAAGTGAAACTCCTTCCACCACTCTAAATGCAGCCCAGGTCTATTAAGCCTATGCTGCATCACCCAGGAAAGGCAGGACACACCTCAAAGCCCCTTGTGACGGTCTAGAGTTAAAGCACATCCCCTTTCTCCTGTCAGTCTAAACCAGATTGTGAATACACATCCAGGCAGGGTACAAATACTCATAAGTACACAGAAACACCCACTTCTACAAGTGGCATTTCTAAAATAGTAATAACACATCCTCTTATACCAATAAGCAGGATTTATCGCTACTATTCCAAGCATACCAAACATGGCCACGCTACCCCCCTCATATCAGAAATTACCACTGAAGCACATATCAGGGAATCCCCAATGTAGCCCTATGAGAGGGCTGCCTCACAGAAGTGAGAAACCAAATAGGCTGTTTGTCACCACCAGGACATTCCATCCAGTTAAGGCATATGTCTTACCTTTTACCTCACAACTCCCTGTCCATAGGGCTAGCTAGAGCCTACCTTAGAGGTGACTTATATGTAGAAAAAGGGGTGTTTCAGACGTGGTAACACTTTATATGCCACGTCACTGTGGCAGTAAACTGCGAATCCAGGCCCTGCAGTGGCAGAGGCCAGAGATAGGTTTGAAAGGCTACTTCTGCGGGTGACGCAAGCAGAGAGGCAGGCCCAATAGTAGCATTTAATTTGCAGGCCCCATGCATAAGGGATACCACTGTACAAGGGACTTATAGGTAAATTAAATATACCGGACAGGTGTAGACCAATAGTACAAAGTTTACAAGAGATAGCACATGCACTTTAGCACCGCACAACAGCGGTAAAGTGCCCAGGGTCATACAACCAACAAAATCAGGTCAGAAAAAATAAAGCAGGAAGGCAAAAGGTTTGTGGATGACCCTGCAAAAAAGGGCTAGGTCTAACAAATCACCAGTGAATCACTGTATCCTGGGCAATGGGTGGTTAATCTTGCGTAATCTACGCAGTCATTGAAAAAGTGGTAGTTTCAAAGGTGTTTTATAAGTGAATGGATGTGCAGAGATTAGTGCTGCCAGGAAGGGTTCAAAGAAGCACTGGGCCCTGAACTTACCTATCTGCAGGTTTCAATACAGTGCCAAAAGCAATTTGTGGTATGTTTAGATCACTTGAATTGGCGATTGTGCACCTGCAGCATTTTTCACATAATTACAGATTTGCCACATAATCTGTAATCTGCTGCATTAACAAAAAAATGTTTCCATATCAAACACTTCAAAACTTACAAAAACCCCAGCAAAACATTTTGTAATGCAGTGGAAGGCACTTTGCAAAGGTTGACTATCCACCTTTCTTTTACCTATTTCTATATTTGGGTGTTAAACTGCCACTTATGAGGTGCAACCAATACACAGATAGTGTTAAAAAATGTAAAAAGGACAAAATAATAAAGTAACACTATCACCAAATATGCTGCATTACGCCACATAATTTGGCTTTTTTGGCTTTTTTGCCACCTAATTTACTCAACACTGCTGCATAATTTGGCCCTCCCCTGCCTCATAATTCCAGTACCCTGGTTAGATCAGCTGAGAGTTTCTGTTACTTTTAGACAAATTACATGGTTTTTAGATTAAGCTAAAATATGCAGAGGCGATTTCTCATGGTAAGGTTTGTGGTCTGTCTAATAAAGTGCACGACACATGGAATCAGCACCCATTTTATCTCGTATTTCTTTATCCTGCAGCTGTCACTGGTCCATTATTGTCCTGCTGTTGCCTAGTTCGAAGACAACTTCAAGCAATTTGTTAAGCTTCAGACTGAGATGTTGTCTTCCTCGTCTCACCCACGTCAGCGGAGAAAACAAGCATTAGCAAAGCTAATAGGTCTTGGCAATGTGAGAGTTACTGGCATTATCAATGTATTTTAGCCATGTTGTTTAGCAGCACAGCGGCTGTTCAGCATGGTTGAAAGCCATTGAAAAAAAGCGCTATGACGTGATTGGAGAATTCAGCGGTATATGGATTTAGTGCCGTGAGGGCAAAGCATATTATGTACTGCAGTGGTCTAGCAACGTTTTAGGTCCCATCTGGAAGGAAAAGTAGACTAAAATGTTGGTAAGCATCCTGGGTGAAATCAACGGGGCATATTAGCAAGGAGTAGCGATATTTATCGCAAAATGTGCTTAGCGTGTTTATTTTTATCGCTGCCTATCGCTGGATATGTTAGCTGAGAAAACATGCTATTAGCAACGTTTTTCTCCATTGTGCTAAAATATTCTGTGATAGCGGCGAAATGCGTGAATATCGCTGGAATTCCAGCGATATTCACGCATTAACGCCAATGGGGACTTAACCTGACAATCCACCTTCCATTGGCTAAACAGGTAAGTCATGTTTTTAGCAGGCGTTAGATTCTAGCGATTAGTGCAGCTTTTTTTCATCGCTAACCCTTCTTGCTAATAGGCGATAGCTGTGTTAGCGACTGCTTTCAGTCGCAAACAGTCTGGGTACGCCCACTTTGCATGTCATTAGCGATAAATATCGCTGACATGCAAAGCAGCCGCCAAACCGGTTGCTATCACCTAAAAGCTGTCGCTAACTGCTGTTAGCAACAACTTGCTGATAGGGCAATAAAAATATCACTGGTTTAGCAGCAAAAAGTGCTGCTGAAGCGGCAATATTGCCCTTGCTAATATGCCCCTATGTTTTCTAGACGTGAACTGATAAGGCAAGATATGTAACAAAGCAGAGGCACTATCCAAAGAATGTGAAAAGGTCAGAGAGAGAAAAATAGGGTGAGTGGGAGATAGGTAAGAGGGTAAAAGCAAGGAAGGAAGAGAGAAAAAGATAGGAGGAAGATGAGGGAAAAGGTAATGGAATGGAGGGTAAAAGAAAAGAAGGGTAAAAGGAAGGAAGAGCTGTTGAAAGAAATTATAGATAAAGTAAAAAGGAAAAATGGAAAGTCCGGGGTTGGAAGGACAAAGCATAAATAGATGGAAGAGTGAAAGGATGGACGAGTAAAAGGAAGGATGGAAGGAACTCTTCTAGGAAGGGTTCATCTTCACTTTCATGGTGATATTAGCGGTATTATACAAAGTACGGGTGTTTTAGCTTCACCCTTGCAGAGAGTTACAGAGTTGTGTCCTACACAAAACAGTCTCCCTCCTGTGTTTCGTGTGAGGAGTGTTCATAAATTCAATAGATTAGTAAGTGTGTACTTACTACTGGCAAACATTAAGTTATAGGCATAGAATCTTAAACGTAAGGTTTTCTGTAATGCTCATTTAATAAATAATTTTCGGTGTGTTTAAAACATGATCTGTCCATTTCAGACCATATAGCAAGCAGGGTGCTGCCTTTTTGTTCTTTCTGTAGCAATGATTGCACCGGCCTGGCACAAACTAACTTTGCATCGTCAAAACTGGAGTTTATCAATGCGTCTACAGCAAAGGTGTGGAACATGACTAGAATACATTTTGAAAATGGGCTCTAATGTGGATTGGACACTTCAGATGCTGTTGAAAGTGGGCAGCCTCCACTACTGCTTTTAATTGTGAAGAACTTTTTAACTGTGGATCAAAGATGCCTCTTAAGTTGCTTAATGGAGTAAGAACAGGGTAACGACGACAAATAAAGGCAGAGGAGGAGTAATTCTTTAATTTCCTTTGCCCACCAATAAATGCTGGATTATTAAAACGAGATCTGGTAAGGACCGTAGTCATAGAGACAATGATTAATGGTTATCCGCTTTCTATGCTACTTGGATCACAGACATAATATCGAATACACAAATATAGAATTACCAAAATATCAAAGAAAAAATATAGAATGCAAAAATATCGAACTCCTATCTACAGACAGGTAAGTACAAAAATACCGAAGCAAAAATATAGTTTTAAAAAATATAGTTAGTCAAAATATCGATTTTTTTTAAATGTCTTAAAAGTAATTTAAAATAACGAAATAATAAATATAACATTTACTATTACCACTCCAGGGAGTGCAACAGTAGGGAAAGCGTTGGATAGCGTAGGGGTAAAAATTACTATTCCCACTCCAGAGAGTGTAACAGGAGGGAAAGCGTTGGATAGCGTAGGGGTAAAAATTACTATTCGATATTAAATTACTTACCTTCAATTCGATATTTTTCACCACTATATTCTGTCCATTCGATACTTTGCCCATTCTATATTTTGAGTTCGATATTTTGGTAATTCTATTTTTTTAATTCGATATTTTGTCTTGTTACAATGCTACTTATCCTTAACAGGGAGCGCTTACGTTATCATAAAACTTTGACAGGCTGTTGAATAGGATTTGGGCCTGAAGACAATAAGAGCCTGAATTCGGGTTGGTAAGATTCTGGAGGATAGAGAAACTCATCGAGAATGTTGCTTCCTACAAAATATCTTTTTGTTGGCAAATAGAATTGTAGGCAAGTAAAAGAGCAGTTTTGCTAGAATTTCTGAAACCTAAGTTGCGAATATTTTTCCATTTTTTCTTTTTTTCCCAGGTTTATTTTTAAGGTTTCTAACCTCGAAGATGGACTAGGGTGAGAGTCTCTTTTTACATTTGCCCAGCTTGAGTGGGAACAATGTGAATTACATCCTTTACAGTCTTTTATCAGAGGAGAGATGGTAGGGTTATGTTCTCCCGGATTAAGTTTTAGAGGGACCTAAAAGGAGAAAGTCCTGGGACTATTTGGTGGGTGTTTTTCACCTGATGTTGTAGGAAGGCACGTGAGAAAGTTATGGCTTTTCTTCGCATGCACTGTTAATAACATTGCGAAATATAACATCTAGTTTGCACCCACCCAAATATGTGGTAAGTGTGGAAAGCAGAATTACTGCTAGAAAACAACACTGGGGATTTTAGAAAATCAATTTTCTAGCCTAAATGACTGTTGAGATCTCTCATTATATTATAGGATTGGTTAAGAAGTGCTACCACAAGCTCTGTAAGGTCGTTCACTAATTTTCAAGCATAATTTGTTGTGTGATAGCAGAAGACTACTGTGCGTTGGGAGGTGTCGCTTTTTACTGCAAGTGGTGTTCGAGCGCTGAGTGTCAAGGAAGGTCCAGAGAGTTGATCGGCATGGTCTATTGGTGTTCCCTGATATTACTGTACCTGAAAGGTGGATGGTCCGTTTCAATATTGGACTCCTCTGTTATAAAACAATCATGATCTTGCTTTGTGAAAGTGTCCTTTCATTCCCAATTTAGGAAAGAAAAGAAAATACTCTTGTTTAAGAGTCATCATTTTAGGTATCCTGGACTAACATTGCCAAGGAATATTTCTATTGGCTAAGTTAGATAGAAAGATAAAGGATTGTCATACGGATATTGTTATTCAGGAACACGAAGGGCCAGATTTACCAATATATCACAGAACACAGCTCAGCAGAAAATGATGCGCTGCACTGAGTGACAGGGAGTGAGCAGGAGAACACCCTCTCCCAAGTGCAGAATTAGCCCTAGTGCAAGGTTGTGTGCGTGAGCCTAGCCTAGGTTTTGTCCAGGAAGGGATCCCTTCCAGTACAAAATAATTTGCCTAGACAAGTTTTAAAACTTCCCACCTTCTGTGAGCGCTATACAGTGCAGCACACATGTAAAGTTGGAAAAGAGAGGAGCAATGAAAACATTTCTCCTTTTAATGGCTGCTTTCAAATAGCATTATTTTTTACGCAAAACCCTATCTCAGATTCTTAGTAGATAGGGTTTTGCATTAAAAGACATCAGATCAGGGACGTGGCTTAGTTCTAGCCAAGATGGACATTTTGCCTGGGAGCTCCGCTGCGGCACTCCCATCCTCGGTGAAATCCGGCATGTCCAGCTGACCTTTCACGGGGGACAGGAGCCCCAGTGCACGTGCTGAGAAAGGGGTTTGAGCTCTTTTCGAGGCTCTGAGGGACCGGCCGGCACTAGGCCTGGAGGATCGAGGTGAGGCCCAGAGGGAGGAGCCCCGGCTGGAGCTGGAGGCTCCGGGCAGTCACATCGAGGAAGGGGCTCTAGGATGGTGCACACTGGCAGCCGGCTGAAAACTGCTGCGTCCGCCGACCCTAATGCATTAATAAACAACATGCTATTGGGCCCCGAGCGGACTGAGACAGCTCAACTGACCGGGGAGGCCTGAGGCGGGCACCAGGCTTGAACTGCGGCAGGGTTCTGATGTGGCAGCAGAGGCCGCAGGATATGAACACGGCACGGCAGCCTCACTCTGGAGGTAGATTCTTCCATGCAGGCGCTTGATCTCCCTGGCGCTCCCCCCCCATGGACCTACCAAACAGGGAGCATCTGCAAGATAGGAGAAACCTGGGCTGCACTGGAAATTAAATCACAGGCTGCCAGCATAAGATAGAGTCCACCACAGGACCCGACCAACTAGAAGTCGCAGAACTGACTGGTAAGGCCTTCCATGGAGTCCAGGGCTGGGCTGCAACCTGAGGCCTGGTCCTGGTGTTGAGGTGGCCATGACAGGGCATTCTTTTGTTGCAACGGACCCCCGGAATGGGGTACCTTCAGCATTGGCATTTACAGTTGCTGGCCCGCCCCTTCCTTGCCCCCCCCCCCCCACAGACAGGAGATAAAATGATGTAGCTGCAGGGACAACAGAGATTCAGAGGCGAGCGATGGTGGTATATCTGCAATCTGATAGACTCGACTCATCACTCACCATGAACCGACAGATCAATGCCGTCACCTCCAGCTGCTTCAACACACTCCGCATTCTCCATAAGACCTTCAAATGGATTCCCCCAGAGTCAAGAAAGTCAGTCACCCACGCACCCCTCACCAGCAGACTGGACTATGGAAACGCACTCTATGCCGGCATCAACAAGTCCCTACTCCGCAATCTCCAGGCAATACAGAACACCGCCGGCAGACACGTCCTAGACATCCTCCAGCACGAACACATCAGCCAACACCTACAAAGACTCCACTAGCTCCCCGTGGAGAAAAGAGTCACCTTCAAGATACTCACTCTCGCCTACAAATGCCTACACAACAACGGACCAAAATACCTCAACGACAGAATCAACTTCCACGTACCCAAAAGAAACCTCCGATCTACCAACCTCGCCCTGACCGAAACCCCGCGCATCAACAGAGCCAGAGCAGGCGGAAGACCCTTCTTTCACATCGCAGCCAAGACCTGGAATGAGCTACTGGCAGACACCAGACGCGCCCCCTCACTGAACATCTTCAGGAAGACCATCAAGACTTGCTCTTCGGCTAAGCAGATCTGCGGACCTCCCACCCTTGCGCCTTGAGACCTTCACGGGTAAGTAGCGTGCTTACAATCCCCTGATTGATTGATTGAGAGTGGGTCATCAGCCATTTGTGTAACTACAAACTACAGAGGCCAACGCCTACACCACATAGTGCCTCAGAAACCCATACAAAGACCACCTCTGGTCGGGCCCACAGCAGTGGCAAGGGCCCAGGTGACTGGGAGGAAAAAGTGCCTTGAAAATCACCTGCGGAACCAGGAAGCGCCGTGCCAGAAAGACACTGAAATATTCCCCTCACTCACTCCTGAGGAAGGGCACAAAATGTGTCCTCAGAGCGCCCCACCGTACCAAGCTAATAAACTTGACAAATACACAGTGCCAAAGGTGACCTTGGCGGAGGGGGCACCGGAGCACGGAACTCAAGACAAGGCGGCAATCCAGAGTCCAAACTGGATAAGGTCACAATTGAAGTAAACCTCCTGAGGGCAGACTTAAATAAGACCTCCGGGAAAATAGCGATTGCAGAGACGAATATCACCAAATTGCAAGTCACCACCAAAAAAATGGAAGACCAGATACAGCCACCACAAAGTAATGGCGGCAAAGCTTGGGTACTAGGAGGGACAGGCCTGACGGAATAACATCAGAGTGGTGGGGATGCCAGAGGGGACACAGGCCCACAACGCAGGTCTATTCCTGGAAGACCTCATACTTAATCATCTACAACCTAAACGCCTGTCAAACTTTTTCCCGGTGGAGAGGGCGCACAGAGCACCAATACCGCTGTGGAAACCGGGGGCCCCACCGCAGACCATAATCGCACGCATCCTTAATTTCCGGGACCGCAACATAATCGTGCAAACTGCCAGAATGAAGGGTGATCTACCCAATAAAAATGCATCAATTTGATTCTTCCCACACTTCACCCTCGTGCTCCAGCGACAACGGTGCACCTTTGGCGAAGTCAAGAGAACTCTGCGAACAAAAACCTTAAATACATGATGCTGTTCCCTGCCAAGCTTAGTGTCCAAGACAAGGACCAATCCTGGTATTTCACAACACCAGAATGGCTTGATGGAGGGTGAAAAACTACCAGAAAACGGCAGCAGCAACAGAGCCGAGGACGTGAAGATCGGGGGTGCACTCCCTCTGGGGGAATCCGCAGTGATGAAACGGAAACCACCGCTTTCTCCGTAGCTTGCGCCCAGGTGCTGACCAGCTGAGGAGGGAGGGGGTACTTGTAGGAGCCCTGAACAGTGGAAGACAATAGGATGATAATGTCCATGTTGAAAGGTGAGAGGGACACCATAGGACCTAACAGGTAATTGAGACTCTCTCGATGACCATAGTAAGATATTGAAAGAGAGTCTGAGAGTTGGACAACAATCAATATGTCTGTTTACTTAACTGATGCAAGAGGATGGGAGGGCGGCCATATACACGAGTGACGAATCCAGCCAACACCAAGTTGTCAACACGGTTCTAAAGGGGCGACAGGCACTCTGCAAATTGGGGAAGTGGTTAGTTTGAAAACTACAGTGCAGGGTAACAGGGAGGGGGTAGTTACAATAGGAATAAGTTCACTAACTACAAGGTTTTGTTTATTAAAGGTTGATTATGATTTACACAATGACCCATCACTGCAGACGAGATGCATCGGGCGGCAACCATAGGGCGGGGTTGGGATGGGTGGAGGGGACGGGAATCCAGGCACTAAAAACCTGGCAATAGCTAAAACATCGCAACACGTAACCACACTCAAAGTTTTGACATGGAAAGTAAACAGCCTGGGGGACAAAATTAAGTGGACTGTGATCCTACAATATCTCCACAGGCATTCCGATGATCTGGTGCTTCTACAGGAGACACACTTGTGTGGTAATCAATACCTAGCACTTACAGATATGGTTACACTCTCGAGGCCATGCGGGCTTCACATCAGGGTCTCGGGTGGGGGTGGCGATCTTGATTAAAAACTCTGTGCCACTAATACAGGGCTGCAGCTGGCAGGACCCAATGGGTAGATTTGTGGCTCTGACCGGGACATGGGAAGAGCAAACCCTCAACTTATATTCAATATACATCCTGCCAACATTGCAGGCAGAAACCTTTACCAAATTAAGCATAACATTGATGGATATGCCCCCTGGAGTGCTCATAATGGACGGGGATATGAACGGGGTGATGTCACACGGCCTAGACAGTATGACAGCAGTGGCACGGATAGGAGGGACGGAACCCCTACGGGTATTTGCGAAGGCAATGGTCATATCGGACCTATGGAGGTTGCACAACCCGACAAGTAGACAGTACACGCATATTTCAGCCACACATGACAGTGGGTCACGTCTGGACTATCTCTTTACACAATGCATGCATGTGGGGTACTTTCGAGGAGCGCAACACAAAGCCAGAGGCATTTCCGACCACTCACCGGGGGAGGTTCTGTTTCAGGGCCCGACCAGAGAATACACCACGCTGCCACGTATTTGCACGTTGGCACTTGCACAATAGAGAGTTTCAAGACAAATTTAGACAGCAAACACATCAATACTTTGATGAAAACGCGGGATCGGTTGATCCACATTGCACCTTATGGTAGGCTTACAAGGTGGTGGCCAGGGGATACATACAAGCAACGATTGGGGGACTTAAGAAGGAGGGATGCCCCAGGCACGTCAAGCTAGAACTCGAGATCGAGACACTAGAACAAATTATGCTAGGCAATGAATCAAAAACCTACAGGCTGCGACATACTATTTATTAGGGACATAGAAGAAGAAGCTGCACGACATCAGGCAGTGGCCACTCAGAGGCGGTTATATGTTCTAGGGGTCAAAGCCAATAAGCTCATCACATTGCTAGAAAAGAGGGATAGAGAGCGCAACTGGGTCGCTGAAATCCGTTTAGCGGATGGCACTAAGCGGGGAACAGGGGAAGAAAAAGCAGAGGCATTTGCATCCTATTATGAGACACTCTACCAGTCATTAACAACTAGAACCGAAGATGAGAGTAGGGAACTGCTCAGAGACATTGCCCTGCCGACTCTTTCAAAAGAGGATAGAGATGCCCTAGAAACAGACTTGGCAAAAGAGGAAGTAGAGGGAGCAATTCGGGACCTACAGACAGGGAAGGTGGCCAGCTCAAATGGGCTACCCGAAGATCTTTTTAAATGCGTAGCAGGAGGAGTGGCACAACTGATGTTTGACATGTTCCAAGCTGCATTGCAGGAGGGGTGTCTACCCGAGGACCTCAGACTCGCTATGATAGTAGTCATCCCAACAAAGGATAAGCCCAAGGACCAGTGCGACTCCTATAGGCCTATCTCCCTCCTCAACTTTTAAACTAAAGTTTTGGCAAAGGTGCTGGTTAATCCGCTTATTCCTATATTTTCTACTAGAATACATCCTGATCAGTCAGGTTTTATACCCCACAGAAGCACCAGACTTAACCTTAGATGACTGTATGGGGTAATGCACGCCACGGAGGGGCGTCCACATATACCTGCCGCTCTACTGTCCTTGGACGCCTGAATGGCATTCGATAGCATTGAATGATCATATCTTAATGCGGTTTTACTCAGGTTGGGAGTGGACCACACTTCTGTGCATGGATCGGCCTCCTTTACCAGAACCCGAAAGCCAGCGTACTGGTAAACGGGTCAACCTCACGGGAGTTTGCACTTCACCGGGGTACGCGACAGGGGCGCCCATTGTCCCCAATATTATTCGCACTGGCGTTGGAACCATTGGCAGCATGCCCGACCCTTTGGTTTGCTACTCTGTTGCAACATTCTTATGGGCATGCATGAGAAAAAGAAAGGAGATGACATGTAGTCCACTGAGTTTGATTAGTAATCACAATGTAACCAGATTCGCAATTTGAAATATCTTATCTTTTATACTTTTATGCATTCTCATCTTATTCCAGGATGTGAGTAACTATTTGGAATTTTAAAGATAATATTTTGTAATAATATCTTCTTATTGATGTATTTATATGTGCTTTTATGGTTATTTTTAATATGATCGAATAAAGATGATGATGATCCACTAATCTGGGGTATAGACATTGGCGGGGGGTTTGGAGGATCGTATCTTCGGTACCTACTCTGATTACCAGACAAACTGGTACAAATCTCAAATTTTCTCCCTTGCGGGAGAACTCCCACCACTCACATATGACTGTGCGGCCTTGACGAAGCAAGAAAAATTCAAATACATAGGCATATGGATCACAAGGACTGCTGAAGAATTTTTAAACTTAAATGTATATTCCCAGATTGTGAGACTACGGGAGGATATAACGCACTGGGGATGCCTACCGATCTCCCTCATGGCCAGAGCAGTGTTATTTAAGATGCTGGCCTTACCGAGCCTACTCTATGCTCTGCAGAACACCCTAAATAGGATCCTGGACACCTTTTTCAGATCCATCGAATGGGAGCAATGCGACCTCCTGTGGGAGGGCGGTAAACCACGCATAGCGTTGTGCAAACTACAGCATGGGGTATACGAGGGTGGATTGGCTATCCCAGATACCCGAAGTTACTACCTGGCGGCCCAGCTGGTAAACGTCAATGGCTGGGTCTTTGCGCCCCAGACTGAACCGGCATATAGGGTTGACGGACATGCAATGGGGGACAGAGGACACCTGATGACCCTATACCCTAGGCAGCAGGGGAGGCCACTGCCGGACCCACACACAGGAGGTCGCGCGAGCATGGCAAGTAACTACTAAGCTGCTGGGGTGGGACTCAAGACTGACTCAGCAAACACCACTCTGGGAGAGTGATGTGCTGGGGGATGTGGGATGCCTATAGAGATTTCGCAGATCGAGCCTAATTGGCATAGACACCCGTGGAGATATATGGCAGGGTGGAACAATGCTTACTTTCGAAGAATTCCAGACTGAATACCAAATGGCCGACACAGAATGATTCTGTTACCTACAATTGAGGCACGCCTTCACGCCGCTACATACCAGGAGGGGAGACCCTACCGGACTACTCCCCCCTAGAGGACCGGTTGCTGCTTGACCCCATGGTAGACAAAGTGATATCCCTAACCTACCGGAAGATAATGAACAATCTTCCTGACCCCCTAGACCCATTGAAACAGCTTGGGAATCTGACCTGGGGCTCTTGGAGGACGATGACTGGCAGGGACAATCAAAAGCCCTAGAGAAGTCGCCATCCAGGCAAGATTTAGACTGATCCAGCTTAGAATCCTACACAGATCATACACTCCTCGAACGCTCCATCACAAATTTGGCTAGTCAGACACAAATCACTGTGTCAGGGGGTATGGAGTGACAGGTACCTTCTTTCACATTATTTGGGAATGCCCTGAAATCCAACATTATTGGATCCGGGCGAACAGAGTGATGTCGGAGGTACTAGATATACATATACCTCCGGACGCCCGCTGGCACTTACTGAATGTCCCGTGCGAGATAAGAGGATGGTCCACACACCCGAAAAAATGGCTAATGCTGGCCTCAGTGGTGGCAAAGTGCAACATAGCAAGGCTGTGGAGGGCACAGGAACCAGCAAAGCTCTCCAACTGGAAACAAGATATAGACTGGTGCTGTCAAGCAGAAAAATCTAAATACCAAAACAGAGGATGCACCAAGAAGTGGGATAAAGTCTGGGCACCGTGGGTAAAGTGCAGATCTTAGATGGCTAGGAATGCAAACCCAGGGGAGATGAAATGTAACTGCCCTACAATAATGCACCTGTTGGGCTGACATCCCCGAATCGTCGCAAGCCATATTGTACCCTTGCTCTAAGTACGATCAACTGTATTGAAGTTTAATTGTTGACCGTAATGATGGGCTGTTTATCTGTTTAATAAAAAAGAATTTAAAAAAAACATGGGAGCAAGACCTCTGACCTCCTGGTCAGAGTCACTGATCTCCCCCGTGCAGCTCCACCAATGTGGGACTGCCTTAGCGCCGCTCGAGCTCCTTGCCAGGCAGGTGTTTGAGACCCTCTTCCACCTGCAGGCTCATGCCTGCACCTCATCCCTGGTGGTCAAGTGGAAGAGCTTGCTCTTCTGCTAGTATGTCTGTATGTGTCATCATTGCCTTTTTCCTGTCTGCTTTCTTTCTGTGTTTTTGCCTATTTCCTGTGGTTTTCCTTTTTTCTTTTTCCCTTCTCTCTGACTCTTTTCCCTCACCCTCCCTACCACAGCTGCCCATGCGGCCCCTCCCCCCCAGCATCTCACTCCTGCCTCTTGCTGATTGCCCTCCCCCTGACCCCTACTTAATGGTGGCGCTGCGCGGCTAGAAGACCTCCGACCTCCTGGTCAGAGTCACTGCTCTCTCCCACGCAGCTCCACTGCTGTGGAACTGCCCTTAGCGCCGCTCAAGCTCCTTGCCAGGTATTGGTCTGCAATGACGTTGGTGAAGGGGGTGCGGGGTCCAAGAGGTCTGTAGGCAAGTGTTTTGAGGAACATCATACTGTGGATGGGCTGCGGCGAGGCGTAATTCGAGTTGGTGATTGTGAGCCGGAGGGAGCTCTTGTAGATGATGGTGAAGCCTCTTATGGGTTGGTGGGGGTTTTTCCTCAGGATCTTGTATACATCGGAGATGGCGGTTGTGATGTCGGGTGCAGAGGTCCTGGATTTCTACGGCGTGCCTGTGCAGGGAGTGTAAGTTGAGGAGGATGCTGCACAGACACTCCGTAGAAATCTAGGACCTCCTCAACAATCACATTCCCGACGTCACCTTCCTCACAGAGACCTGGACCAATGCCAGCTCTGACAACCACCAACTTGGTTGATGCCTTGCCCGCCCTCCCATGGAACACATCCAATTCCAGCCCAACCCCAGCACGACGCTCCGCGGAACACTCGCCTGCAGACCACCTAGACCCTGCATCCACTTCACAAATGTCATTGCAGACCAGATCGCACACCACGTCCTCGCCTCTACGGACTATGGACTTCTCGTAGACTTGAACTTCCAACTAGACAACCACAGCGATCTCAACACCTCCGCCCTCCTGGAGAACCTCACCAACACAGGACTGAAGCAACTTGTCTCCACCCCTCCTCACACAGCAGGACACACACTCGACCTCATCTTCGCTGGAGGAAACAACATTTGCTTCAGCCACACCACAGAACTGCTCTGGACAGACCACCACTGCATCCATTTCTCCTTCACGAAACCCACCGCACACAAGCGCACACTCCGCCCCCATGCAGAAGCTGGAACAAAGTCTCCAAAGAACACCTTACCTCGGCCCTCATCTACAATCCTCTCCCAACTACGACAGACGCCAACACAGAGGCAAGCAACCCTACTAACGAATCCCCAACTGCGCCACCACCCTATCCCCCCCCCCCAGAATACCATGAGACACCACAACAATAAAAAACGAACGGGTTCACCATGGATCTCCTCAAATCCAAACACTCCTGACGACGACTTGAGAAGAAGTGGAGAAACAGCAAAACCCCAGAAGCACACCCCACCTACAAAGCAGCCATCACAGCACATCACCAACTCATCAAATCAACAAACGAAAAATTTCATCCAAGACAGAATCCTCTCCAACGCCCACGACTCCTAGGAACTCTTCGCCATTATACAGGAATTCATCAAACCCAACAGCGAAACTACCGACATCCATCTCTCCCTCCCAAGACCTCTGCAACAAACTCAGCTCCTTCTTTCACCTCAAGATCAAGATGCTCTACGACAACTTCGACCAAGACCACAACACTGCCTCAACCCACACCCCTAACAACGCTGCTCACCTGTAGCCCTCTCACCACAGAAGACACCTTAAAGACAATGAAGAGCATCCACCCTGGAGCACCTACTGACCCCTGCCTGCCACACATTTTCCACAGGGCCGCCACTGCCATCGCACCGGTGCCACGCCAAACTATCAACTGCTCCTGCGAGACCGCCACATTCCCCAATGACTGGAAACATGCCGAAGTCAACCCCCTCTTAAATAAGCCCTCCGCAGACCCAAAGGACCTCAAGAACGTTAGGCCCATCTCTCTGCTCCCTTTTACCACCAAAGTCATCGAAAAGGCTGTCATCACCCAGCTAGCACACTTCATAGAAACCAACAACATCCTAGACACCTCTCAATCCAGATTCCACAGCAACCACAGCACCGAGACCGCCCTCATTACCGCCACCGATGACATCCACGTCCTCCTTGACCAAGGCCACCCACCAGCCCTCAACCTCCTGGACCTATCAGCAGCTTTCGACACTGTATCCCACCGCACACTAGCCACCAGGTTCCACGACGCAGGTATCCAAGAAATAGCCCTAGATTGGATACCATCTTTCCTCTCAGATGGAACACAGAGAATAAGACTCCTGCCCTTCCTTACAGAACTGACAGAGATTAGATGCGGATTACCCCAAGGATCCTTCCTCAGCCCCGCACTCTTCAACGTCTACATGGCCCCCTTGCAACCATCGTCAGAAACCACGGACTCAACATCGTCTCCTACGCCGATGACACTCAGCTCATCCTCTCCCTCACAAAGGAACCTAACATCACCAGGCGCAATTTCCATGAAGCGATTAAAGCTGTTGCGACTCTGGATAAGCAACAGCTGCCTGAAGTGGAGAAAACAGAAGTCCTCATCCTCTGCTCCACCCCCCCCCGCATGGGACAACACCTGTTGGCCCCCTGCCCTCTGAAACCCACCCACCCCAATGGACCACGCATGCACCCTCAGCATCAACTCAACTCTTCAATCACCATGAATCACCAGTTCAACACCCTATACCCCGCATACTTCAATAGCCTCCACATACTTCGCAAGACATTCAAGTGGACCCCCCTCCCACTTCAGGAAAACCATCACCCATGCACTCATCACCAGCAGACTGGATTACGGAAACACCCTCTATGCTGGAATCAACAAAAAACTCCTCTGCAAACTCCAGACCGACCAGAACGCTGCAGCCAGGCTTATTCTCGCCATCCCATGACATGACCACATCATCCAACACCTCTGCAACCTCAACTGGCTCTCCTTCAAAAGAAGAATAACCTACAAACTGTTCACACACGCCTACAAAGTCCTCCACAACACCGGACCCCAATACCTCAATGACCGAATCTCCTTCTACGCCTCGAAGAGAAACCTCCGCTCAGCCGACCTCACCTTAGCCACGTCCCTCGTTTCTACAGGACCAGAGCAGGTGGAAGATCCTTCTCCTACCTTGCAGCCAAGACCTGGAACGAACTCCTCCTTCACCTCAGACGAAGCCTGACACTGCACCAATTCAGAAAGGATCTCAAGACCTGGCTCTTCGAATCACCTCGATGGAGCTGCTCGCACCCCCCTTCTTCAGCACTTTGAGAACTTCACAGGTGAGTAGTGCGCTCTACAAAACCCTGATTGATTGATTGGTTGCATAGAAATGTCCTTGTAATTCCCCCTTGACGCTAGGTAAACCAAAGCAGCGATTTGTGCTACTTTGCGTTACTTTTAGGCAATTTCCAGCACAAAAGAAGTTTTGCGCTGGAAAGAAAATAAAAAGCAAAAATGGTGCTGGTTTGCGTCACTTTTGTGGCACAAAAACAGTGCAAAATGTTGGTAAGTCTGCCCCGAAATGCCCCTTACTCATTTTCTTCTGTGCATATTTTGCTTTAAATTACTCCGTGTGAGTAGAGACATTTTAAGGCGTGGACAAAGCGGACTCAGGTCCAGGGCCCCAGCCTTTCAGGGGGCCCCTGATAGATCGGTGCTGTTCTCCACACAGTCTTGCACTGATGACCTTGAATTATTCTTAAACATAGATTGTTGTAAATACCATTTTGCTTTAATTATTTTGAATATGACTAATGTGTGGGAGTCAATTACAGAGATTTTGCAGACAGATGTTTGCTTTTCAGCATCATGCAACCTCCATAAAAAGATCCTTTTAGATCTAAACGAGACCTCCCATATGAGAAATGGCAGTGGGTGGCACAGGCTATTTGCAATAATAGTAGTGAGCTGCTGCTGTATTACAATATGGAAAACTCACATCTCAATTCCAGAATATTAGATAGAAACACATTAGGAATGTGGATCCGTATGCTTGGTGACCTGGCAAAAGAGGGCATGAAAAAGCTGAAATTGGATCATAACTTCAAAGCTGTCACGAACAAGAGCCCCCAAAATACGTTTGGCCAAGGGCCCCCAAATCCTTAAGACATTCCTGCCTGTGAGGGCAGCCTTTTCTCCTTCCCTCCGCGTCTCTCTCAATCTCCCCGCCCCAAAGCACCTGCCCCCACCCCTTATACTTACACCTGCTCAGAGCAAGAACGGGAAACGGTGTAATTCTGCCTTATCTCCACAGTTATTCCCCATGCGGGGGGGTTTAACTCTTAATTACATAATACTGGTGCAGTGTTGCCTCGCTGTAACCCTGAAGTCGTGCGAACATTGCACCTCAGCAGTGCCGTGCGACTGCTCCTGAGAGCCTAAGAGAGAAAAGGCAGACAACACCCTCCAGGTATTAGCACTTGATCCTGTGGCATGAACCAGTACACACGTCTTATGCCAATTTCTGAGGAAAGGGGTAGTGCCCAGTGCAGCGTGCCAAGAATGCAGACAATAACAAGAGAACCTCGTGACCAGGCAGCAGGTACCGAAGAAACGTCTCCACCTCCAGCCACAGACAGTTTCTTGAGACTGCCAGCATTTAATTACAATCTCGTTCTACTGCAAATGTCTGTACCGGCAAACCAGTTCGATGCCGTGCAAGCAAAATAAACAGCTCGTTGTCTAATCCCTAACAAAGCCACCTTCACCCCCTGAGACATCTGCCAACAGTCATAACCTCGGTGTGAGGACAGACGCTCACCTGATCAGCGCTAATCCTTAACTGTTAACATGTCGTCTTGAAGTCGAAATGCTGAATCGCTTCCAGCTCGCTGCTGGGCGATGGGTACATGGGCTAAAAACCCACCCTATCTCTATTCAAGTGATTCAAGTATGGCTGCAGTGGGGAGGTATGGCATCTCTCCACTGGAAGAGGGAGGCTGGAGGGCTGTTGATGATGGACACTGTACAACATGGGTACTCGAAACAATTTGCCCAGGGGCCACAAAATATGGTCTGTGGTGTCACCGAAGGTGGGTCTTGGATTGTGCAAGGAGGTCTAAAAAAAAAAGTAAAATAAACGGGCACGCATTTAACTAAAGTTAACTATTGCAGGATACCACAGTAGTTACTTCATTTAACCTGCAAAAAAATGCTTGCCCGTTTAGTTACCTTTTTTTTTCTTCGAATGTTAGTAGTCCGCAACTAAACAGCAGCTTGTGCTACTGTTCATCAGGGGGGCCACATGTAAAGGGCAAGAGGGCCGCAAGCGACCCCGGGCCATACTTTGAGTATCCCTGATGTAGAAGGACTGCTGAGGATGAGGTCTATTGAGCGTGCTCTCTATGGGAGACTCTGGAGCTTTCACACAAAGGTCCCCAAAGGGGGAAACACACGCCAACTGTCCCTATTTGCAAGAGAGAATGCAGATTTTTTTTTTTTTTTAGCAAAAAACGATTTGCTTTTACCGTTCTTTTGTGTCTCATCCTATAATAATAGTCAAATGCTGATCAATGAGAAAGTACAATTCTCCCTCCATCTGCTGCATACTCTCCAATTTCCCTATTTTGAGTGAGCCAACACGTTTGCTAACGTCTATGGCAAAATTACCGCCGTAAACACAATTGACTCCTAAAAATATAATTTTGTAAATATCTTGTAAGTTGGTGTAGTTTGACCGTTTCTACATTTCGGTCAGTAATAACAGTAATAATTGGTAATATCAAAAGATAATATATACTAAAGTATTTGAGAAATTATCTTCCTGCACTTAGACGCTAGCGTAAATATTCTTTTATGCAGTTATCGTTATTCGTATGCTCATTTTCCAGGTGACACCTTTATTCTTTACATCGCCACCAATGCACGTGTGCGGACTTGGGCATGCGATTCCTCTTTCTAACACTCAAATCTGATGTCTCTATTGGTGAGCCAAGCAGTAAAGCCAATTTACCATATCAAAGAAGCCAAGGCATCTCCATTCCTTTAGCATATTCACAAAAGTTAGGTCAGATTTCTGTCATGAGATGGACAGATAGATTGACAAGGGTGTTTTGCACATTGTTACATGGACAGTGTCAGTAGGGTAAAGTTGTCCATAAGCCCCAATTCTATACTCATCTCAAGTATTTGATGAATTTCCTGGCACAAAGGAGGACCGTCTTAGATAAAGAGCAGTTTGAAAGCCTCCTGGCACCAACAGAGATAGCATATTTCCTTAGCATTTGCTTTTAGCTTTGCAAGGGATAGGATATGCACGGTGCAAAGTCTGCCAGCCATGCGAAATGTACTTTAGAGGTTGTGTTGATTTGCCGATAGCTTTGTTGGTCATAAGGGAGACCATTCATTTTGTACAGACTGATGCATGCAGGGCAGCTTGCAGTGGGCCCGGTTGTGCCCAGGAGCGGATGTGCAGGGTGCTGTCTCAGTAATTGGGAGACAATCCAAGGGCCTTGGCAATTTAGCCAAAAATATTGATGGATCAGAATGGTTTAATGTGTGGGTTAGGAAATGTAAGTACCATAGAAAATAAAGGAGAACGTCTAGAATTCACGAAGAAGCTGAACAATTTTATACAAAGTGTATGTCAGTGGTAGTAGCCACTGAAGTTCATGCGTGACAGACCTACTTGGATCCGGGGCTGAAGAATGCCAGTTTGGATGAACATGAACTTTGTTTTGACCTCATACAAATAGTTTGTGACTCCTTCTGTAATACCTAAATGCCCTGGGTACAAAAGCCAGGGACAATGGCACATTCAATGATATAGCTCCAGGTGAAGAGCTGGGAATAAATGGGCAAAACCTGTTTTTATTTTTTTTAAAGATTTTATTAAACTTGGATATAAATGCAAAGAAAAAGAACCCCCTCACCCCCATCACGGGAAACAACTCCCCTGCTATACACAGTATTATTCTTCCCATCGATACATATTCACATCATTATATATTAGCATTCCCCAGCATGCAGTACAAATCCTCTATATCTGTCCAGGTATGATTTACATGAACACATTGTCCACACAGGGTATACAACTGTTACCACGCATTTTTTACCACGCACTACACTTACAACGCAGGCATTACCACGCATACCATTACAACGCATTGCGCTGGGGGGCACTCTAGGATAGGGAATAAGTTTAATTTTATATCCAACACCTTCCCTAGTATCCACGGGGACTGGAGTTGGAATATAAAATTATACTTACCACTATCCAGCAACTCAAAGCGCTATGCGTTGTAACGGTATGCGTTGTAAATACCGCGTTGTAATGGTATGCGTGGTAATGGTATGCGTGGTAACGTCATACATCCTCTACACAGACCATATGGCGGTTAAATATTTACATGTATGACTGTTGATCACTTAGCACCTATCATATTATCCATGTACCTTTACTTACTGTAGTAAGAGGGGCTCATCTATCTTTTAGCCTGCATTAAGAACCACTTACACCGTGCTGCCATTGCACCATTACTTTGCAGCATTCTCCGGGCCATCGGGAGTCGCTACTGCATCTTCTGATGAAGACAATAAATATGTCTTCCGACGATCCCATATATCCCTCGTCCTGGAAGCAGGTGCTAGCTATTCTGCATAGTTGAACGACTGCTCTTGCCATGTTGTGAGTTCATGCAGCCATTCCTTAAATTTAGGTTCACGGCCCGTCCCCACCTGCAAGCCACTTTGCGTTTAGCAATCATGAACAATAGCACCAGATATTTCTTATATACGGTATCAACTTCGTCTGTGTACCCCAGTAATGCTGTGTTGGAGGATATCTGAAGTGTTGTGCCTATCATCTGTGCCAATCTTTCAAATATCTGTACCAGTATTCAAAAATCGTGGGGCACTCCAAGGCTAAGTGGAGAAAGCCTGCTCCCTCTCTGCCACACATAGCACATTTGTCATCATCTCTAGGCTTAAATTTATGGAATTTGACTGGGGTGTAGTAGAGTCTATGTAGACATTTATAATGGATCAGTCGCAGTCTGCTATTAGCTTTAAAGGCCTCTGTTTGCTTGCGGCAGAACTCCCACTATTTGTCTGTCAGCTGTACCCCCAGGTCGGCCTCCTACTCTAAGCGAGATGTCAGTGCACATGGCTTAGTTGCTTTCTGCATTTGGTGATAGATGAGCAATGTGACATGTTGAGGTGGTTCAGTTTGTAGAAGCTCGTGAAGAGGTGGAAGAGTTGGGGGTTCATGTGGAAATGCCAGTGTGGCCGCTTTGACGCTTTGTCTGAGCCTAACAAACATAAATAGTTCTATGGTTGTGGATGTGGTTGTGCCAAAGAATTGCTTCTTGGATCAAAATTGTTCATCTATGTAGAGGTCTCCCTCTGGAATTTTCCATCTGGAATTTTTCTAGCATTGATCTGCATTGTCGTTCATTGGTGACCTGGAGATCTGGATGACAAATCAATGACAATTTGGGAGAGTACAGCATTGGCCTGTCCAGTTTAGTGGCAATCTTTCTCCAAGCGGCGTTGGTGCATGCAACTGTAGTGGGATCCTGATCATGCTTCTTAGAGGGGTTGGATATGAGGCCCGAGAGGGGGGTGGGAGCCATGTAACCCATGTCCACTGACAAGTGTGGCATAAAGGGGGGTGCGTGGAACCAATATGTGGCATAGTGTGCTTGCGCACAGAAATAATATAGTTAAAAATCTGGTACCTCGAAACCTCCTTGTGAGAACGGGTGTGTCAGTATGTCCTATTGAAGTCTGGCCTGTTTGCATCCCCACAGCAATCACATTGTTTGTGTTTTCAATGTTTTAAAAAAGGGTTTCCCCGGATTATAGGAAATATTAGTGAAGAGATAGAAGAATTTGGCAGTAATTTAATTTTTACCTGGGAAATCCACCCTGCCATAGATAGTGGCATAGCTATCCACCAAGTGATTGATTCTGTAATCGATTCCAGAGTTTTACAGTAATTAGAGCGCATTCATTTGTCTTTATCCCTGGTGATTTAAATCCCTACGCATCTAACCTCCTCACTGCACCATGTCAGGGGATAGTCCAGTGCATATGGTGTGGTCATGTCGGTCAGCGGGAAAATGGCTGATTTGGTCCAATTGATATTTATACCTGAGTACTCGCCAAATTTTGTAATTTCCTACAATAGCGGATTAAGGTTATCATATGGGTCTTTAAGGTAGAGTGGAATGTCAACCGCATATAGTGAGATTAGAAGTTGTCTGGACGGGTACACCAGTGCGCGTTCCTTATTTGTTGTCTTATTTTTGCAGCTAGTAGTTCTATAGCCAGTATAGTATGGGGGATAAGGGACAGACCTGAAGTGCCTCTATTGATGGTAAATGGAGGGTAGCATACCCCATTAAGAATAATGGTGGCAGGTGGCTGACAACACAGTAATTCTACCCAACTAAGTAATTCTGGGGGCATCCCCATGTAGCTCAATGTTCCCAGGAGATAATCTCATTCCACAGAGTCGAATGCTTTAGTGGCATCAAGAAACACTTCCACTGCGGCACTGTTTGGGTCAATATCTTGCATGACAGTGAAGAGAGTACTAAGATTATGGGATGTCGCTTGCCCTAGGATAAATCCGGACTGATCCAGCAATACCAATCTATTCATTAATAGATTCAATCTGTTTGACAGGACCTTAGAAAGTATTTTAGTATCACAATTTATCAGTGAAAGTTGTCTGTAGGATTCACCTTGGTTTGAAGGCTTGCCAGGTTTGAGTAGGTAGGTCATCATAGCCTCTCTCATCGTGGTCGGGAGCTGTCCCTCCTCTTTTGCCTTGTAAAAAACTGCTTTTAAAATTGGGACAAGTTGAGCCAAATATGTTTTATAAAATTCGATTGGCAGCCCATCAGATCCCGGTGTGCGGCCTGATTTAATTTGCATCATTGCTGCAGTAATCTCATCTTCTTCTAGTTCTGCCCCCAAGAACTCCCTCTGGGAATGTAAAAAAGGGTTCCAAAGACAACCAGTAACCAAAGACCCTTTTATGTTGCCCGGCGGTATCGCCTCTATGACCCACCAATATTAATCAATGAAGAAGCAGGCGCTGGAGACTGGAAGGCAGGAAACGAGGATTTTATTCTCTCCGGAGGAGAACACATCAATTCAGACAGCAAGTATCGTCACGAGGTGCTCTAACCACATCTCTGAGGCCTGGCCTCTTATACTGGGGTTTATGACCTTTATTGCACATAACACATTCTCGCAACACGTTGATAGTTAAAAGAACATCCTCGGAATCTCCCCTTCAGGCCCGTTCCCACATACATTTACAGTTGGATTCCCCACCCCGGTCACAACAGGTGATGGTTGTCGCACAGCAGGGCATTCCGCCGATTCACGGAATGCATGGGGTTGATCGGATCTCATAGGGTGGGGGCTTTGATCGGTTCGTGGGTCTTTTGATGGGGAGGGGAAGCTTCCTACTGTACGGGGTAATAAACAGTATCCGCAGGGCCAGGTGGCGGCCTGGGAACAAGGAAGACAAACGGGGACACAGGAAAAAGGGGGTTTGCATCAAAAGGATCTGAAGCCATGAAAGGAATGAGGGGAGGTGTCGTGCTGGGATTGGGAACAGGATGGGATTCCGTGGAAGCTGCGCTGAAGGGGGGTTTATGACCCAAGGCATGAGAGAGCGGGGGTTGCCAATGTGCGGGGGGAATGCTTGCGAGGTTAAGAGAGAGAGAGACGCGCTGGCTATCAGCGAGGGGCAGGGAGGCCATGGTGTTCAAAATGGCTGCCGCTTACGCACACGAATGGGCTTGGAAAGGGGCAAGATGGCGCCGATAATGTTGACGTTTTGCAGTCTAATCTTTAACAGTCCTCCCTTTTCAACATATCTTAGCCAACTTGCTTACTCAATGTCAATCTTCATCAAATTCCTAACCTCGGCATCATATATTGCTCTCATATGTTCGTTTCCAAAGTCCACAGTCTTAGGGCAAATACAATTTACACATAATGTACACAGGGGTGGCAGACATTGAATTCCTAAACATAAACCGCATATTACAACCACAGGAATCAGGATAATGGTGAATAGTCTCCAGCCCCAGTTCTTAACGGTGCTCCAGAACCACCCACCCAGCGACCATTCTTCTTGTTCTTGGTGGACTTCTGAAGAGAGTCTATGAAGATGTTCGATGGCCTTGTACACTGAGGGTGAGTTGTCCGGTATGTACGTACAGCAGCTGGACCCAATAATGCGGCATGCCCCACCACGATCCGCAAGAACCACATCCAGGACAAGGCGGTTCTGGAGGGCCACCAAGCGGACCGCTTGAAGTTCAGCGGTGTTGTTAGCAAGGATACCAGCCGTGATGTTCATTGTTGTCTCAACTGCTTGAGTCAGATGTCGGATGGCACGGCTGTTTGCCATCGGGCCCCAGAGGGGGACAAGTCCTTTCATAGCATCGATGAATTGCGCTCCTGTTGAGTCGGCTTGTTCGATGTCCTTGGCTCGTTTTTGTCTGTGATGATTTGCTGGTGCCACATAAGTCGGAGGAAGGATGAAGGAAATGAAACAAGTGCCCCCCCAGCCTTTGGGGAGCCAGGTGTAAGCCTTCGTGCCGCAGACGAAATACGTGTTTGGAGATGCCACAAAGGAAGGCGGGTCGGCGGAGTCCAGAGTTCTGGAAAACCGGCAGGCACTGTGGCCTACCAGCTGAGTCCCAAGCCCTTCCATGCACATGTGGCCGGTGACGTTGATGACTGACAGGGCCACAGTCAGAGTGGCAGCCGTTCGTTTTCGCAGGTAGGAGAAGGTGGTTCTGGTTGGATTATTGAACACTTGCATTTCAACTTGTTCTTTAGCAGGGATGTCCAAGTGGATTGTGTTGTTGTTGGTCTGCGGGCAGAAGTGTGTCTTTGTTCCGTTCCGCCAGACCCCGTGGTAGAAATCCGTTACCGTTTTGCTGGAGGTGGCATTGTCCTTAAAGCTTTCTTGCAGAAGCATCAGCCAGGCGAGACAGGAACCGTGAACTGAGAAAGGTGAAGGGATGAATGGTATCGAGTGTCCAGTGGCGTGGGGTAGCAACCCACAGATCCAACAGTTGGTGGCATTGGTGGCAAGGTTGTGCTGGTGAAGTAGTTGTACGAAGGAGTTATTCCAAAATTCCTTTCGCCTCTCTCTGAGTTGGGGAGAGAGCGAGATCAGATAATGTTCCTTCATGGTGGTAGGCTGGACAGTGGTCAGGAATGTTTCGTGAGCAGGTGCATTTTCTTCCACAATCCAGAGTGTGGTCATGAGGAGAAAGCAGAAGAGGATTGTGATGAAGAGCGCAATAGTCTTTGGGCTATGGAGTCTGTCTGCTTTTGGGTTTCTGCGGGGGGTATTTCCTGTTGCCTTCATCATCTTCTTATTTGGCGCTTCCATCATCTTCTTATCTGGCGCTTCCATCATCTTCAAGGGGCTCGGTAGCGGGCAGAACCACAGACTTTGTTTTGCTTCTCTCCGGGTAACCCTTGGTAGTGTTTAGGTCACCGTTCTGAGATTTAACTCAGTCCGTGGTCTACTTAGCCGAGACTCCCTCCTTTCGACGCAGGAAATACCCTTCTTTTGATGGCACTGTGGGATCAGAGAAGTTTGAAAGTTCAAGTGTGTCGGTATCAGGATAGCAGGTTAGTGACGGTCGGTCCTTGTTCAGGAGTTCTTCTTGGTTGTCGATGTTTTCGGTCGAGGTCAGGGTCGAGGAGATCTTCTTACAGTGGTGTGCATGCAGCCAGTTGCGTTTTCCCTCCACCCGTAGTGCTGTTCGGGTGGTGATGAGGACTTGCCAGGGGCCCGTCCACCGGGGTTCCAGACTCTTGGCACGCTGGAAGTTCCGGATCAGGATGAAATCCCCAGGCTGAATGGTGTGTCCGGGACCCCTGGAAGTGTCAGGGATGGCATGCAGCACCTTTTTGTGTGCCTGGCATTTGATGACTGCAAGCTTTTTGGGGAGAAGGACGGCTTCGATCAAGGCGGAGACTAGATCCCCGTGCAAAATGGGGGTGCCGTGTGAGGTCAAGAATCCCCTCTCCCTCCACAGGAGCCCAAAATGGTGAACCACCCCGAAGGCATACTGGCTGTCGGTGTAAATGTTTGCTGTGGTTCCTGCTGCTAGAATACAGGCTCGTGTCAGGGCAATCAGTTCCGCTGCCTGGGCAGATCGTTGCGTTATGCGGGCTGTCTCGACTACAGTTCGAGCCGTGGTGACTGCATAGGCAGCTGAAGTGGTGCCATCGGGGAGTTTGATGCAAGAACCGTCCACCCACAGCTCTCCGTCGGGGTTGGGGAAGGCCGTGTCTCTGAGGTCAACCCTACTTCTGGTCTGTTCGTCTGTGAGGGTCACACAGTCGTGTACAGGGTGCACATTGGGATCGTTTTCTGGTAAGGGCAGCAGGGTTGCTGGGTTCAGTGTGGTGCATCTCTTCAGAGTGATGTGGGGTGCGAGCAGAGTCAGTTCGTATCCTGTCAGTCGTGCACTCGTCAGGTGTTGCGTTTTGGTTTGGTTTAGGAGGGTGTCAACTGCATGGGGTACCAGTACTGTGAGGGAATTCGAGAGCACGATCCCCTCACTCTGTCGGATAGAGATCGCAGCAGCAGCTACGGCTCGAAGGCAAGCAGGCAGGGCTCTGGCTACAGGGTCAAGAGTGGCTGAGAAGTAAGCGCATGGTCGTTGCTTTGAGCCGATGGACTGGGTCAGGACAGATAAAGCGCACCCCTCCCTTTCATGGGTGTAAAGGGAGAAGGGCTTTGTGTAATCGGGGGTGCCCAACACAGGGGCCGAGCAGAGGGCATCTCGTAGTTGCATGAAAGAAGCCTGACACTCAGGGGTCCAAGGGAGTGGGAGAGGGATGTCCTTTGCTAACAATGAAAGCAGTGGTTTTACTACAAGGCTAAAGTTGGGTAACCACTGTCGGCAGAAGGAGGTGAGGCCTAGTAGGGAGCGGACCTGTTTCTGGGACTTAGGGACGGGGGTGTCGAGAATGGTTTGGATCCGGTCAGGAGTCAATTTCCTTCCGTCTTTGGACAAGAGGTGGCCTAGGTAAGTGACCTGGGGTTGGCAGAATTGCAACTTCTTCTTAGAGACCTTGTGGCCATTCTCTGCAAGGAAATGCAGGAGTTGAATGGTGGCTGTGACAGCTAGTGGAGTGGTGTCGGCTGCCAAGAGGATGTCATCGACATATTGTACTAACACCACTCCATCGGGTAACTGGACTTGATCCAGTTGTCTCTTGAGGGCCTGGCTGTAGATGCTAGGGCTTTCTGTGTAGCCCTGGGGTGCTCGGCAGAACCTATATGAGCGGGCTTTTAGGGTGAAACCGAAGAGATATCGGCTGTCTGGGTGGATGGGGATGGAAAAGAATGCGTTTTTGAGGTCAATGACAGTGAAGGTGGTGGCAGTGGAGGGAATCAAAGTCAGGATGGTGGTAATGTCCGAGACCACAGGGTACTGGGGTACCACCACTTTGTTGATCTCTCGAAGGTCAATGATGAAGCGGTATGCTTTCTCATCTCCTTCTCCCTGTTTCTTAATGATGGGCAAGATTGGGCTGTTGCAAACGTTGCTAACTACTTCCTCTACCACTCCTGCGTCTATCAGTGATTGGATGATTTCTACCAATGCCTTCTCGCCCTCGGGCGATATCCGATATTGTGGAAGTTTTGGGAGTGTTGCATCTGGTCGAACAGTGATGTGCACTGGGTCAATCATCATGCGCCCTACATCCGAATCCGTTTTGGCCCACAGATACGGAGGCAGAGTGTCAAGCAGGGAAGTGTCAGCGTCGGTGATGGAAAACATGTGTCTGGGGGGGCAATGTCTAAGCAGAACAGGATTGTCGTAAAGGAAAACTCGGACTCCATCTTGAGAACATCTAATCGTTGCTCGGAAGTGTTTCAATAAGTCGAGTCCCATGATTGCGTCAGGGCTATTGGAGGAAAGCAAAAACGTAGTGTCAGTGGTGTTGTTTTCTAAGTCAAAGAGGATTGGGGCGGACAAAGGGTTAGTGGAGGGCGTCCCATCGAAACCTGTCGATGTTATTAGTGAGCCAGACAAGGGTGCCCTTGGAATCAGTCGTTTAGATAATGCACTACGTGTTGCGCCAGTGTCTACCAGGAATGGTGACTTTGTACCCAAGACCTTAGCAGTGACATAAGGGCCTTGCTGGTCAACATGGAGCTCGACTGGATCCCTCCCTTGCCCTAGGCAGTCCTATGCAAAGTCATGAACATCATCGTAGTCAGATTGCTGGCATTGGTTCTGTCGGGGTCGGTCAAATGTGTTTGGCCTACTTGATCTATCATTAGTTGCGTTGTTTGGGGGCCCTCGCTGTGGTCCCCTATTTCTTGGTTCGTTTGCTGAATCTCTAGGATCTCTATTTCTGGTGAGTTCCAAAAGAACCGGGCACTGAGATTTCCAGTGGCCCGATCCTTTACAGAAGGCACACTGGTCCTCTCTAATGTCTGTACGTCCAATGTGGGGAGTTGAAGCACGGTCTTTGGGAGGTGCCGTTTTAGGGACGCTCATCTGATGGTTTCCCCGGTATTGGTCTCGTCCCAGAGTCACCCCTTGCAGTTAAGCCATCATCACCCTCTCCTTTAATTCTTTCTTCTTTCTCTCTGTTGTTCTATCGTTTTCGTTTTTCTGATGTTCGTAATATTGGGCCATCTGGAGGATAGCCGTAGGTTTGGAGGCTGCCCAACTACTTTCGCTGGCCTGCAGTTTCTGCGAGACCTCCGGTGATAAGCCCTTAACGTAATTCTGGACAAACAGATGGTGTCCGGTTGCAGTGGTCAGGTCCTGGCCGCTGTAATCGGAGAACACCGTTTCAAACCGGGAGAAGTATTCCGATACATCCTCCTGAGGTTTCTGGCGACAAGCCGTTACTATCGACCAGTCCACTTTCTTTTCTGGGATCAGGGTTTTTAATTTCTGCACGATTTTATCCGGGAGGTCTAAAATGGCTTTCAAAGGCTTTTGTCCGGGTTCTCGTTGTCTGTCTATGCCATCAAGTTGTGACCAGTTATGTCCAAACAGCTCAGAGTGGTCGACTTTCCGGATTTGCTTCCACACATCAGCTGGTAGACATAACCCGAAAAACAAGTCGATGTCAGCTAGAGTCATAATCGTCGATCCTAGGGCCGTACCTAACTCAGTATAGAAGGCAGTGGGGTTTTTACGTAGGTCAGGCAGAGATTTCCGGAAGGTCAGAATCTCTTGCCGGTCCCATGGTTGGTAGACCCAATTGTACACTACCCTTCCCTTTGCATCTTTGTTGTTTGCGTCATCGTGAGTCCCTTCACCTCGTGGAGGAACCCAGTAAGGGGCAGCCTCTCGTATCGGCATCATAGTGTTTGGTCGTTCAGTTTGTGGGTTGGTTGCTACGGAGGTAGTGGATTCGATTTTCGGCTTTTGTTCAGTGAGGTGGCGGAAAACCTCAAGCGTACGCGTAAGGAGGTCCGTCACATCACTCTCACTCTCATCCCCGATATCAACCTTCCGGTACAGAGTCGTTAGGCTCTGTGGACCTTTTTCTTGATATCGGTCCTCGTATGCATTTAAGACATGGTAACACAGTTGTACAGTAAAGTGTCGTCTGTGACTCCCAGTATAAGAATTAAACACATCCGTGACGGACTCTTCATCCTCCCTCTTCTCTACCAGTATCTTTGCTATCTTGTCGACCCCTGCTCGTTCATGTTTGCTTAGTCTATATGCTCTAGCAGGACCACCCCTTCGGGCTTCTGGGTCGCCCAGCGTTGTCGTTTGCGTAGTATCTAATACAAGGAGTTCAGCCGGCACGGAGGCCATGGGGGCTGAAGCCGTGGTGCTACTCTCGCTGGTACCTGGGGATAGTGGGTGCTGGGCTAAGGGTTGGGAAGGGGCATATGGAGGGGGCATGTGGATGATCGGAGGACCTAGCAGCAGATCATCGTTGGTTCGCTGTTTTGAGTGTAATTCAGGGTAGAGCGTGGAGGGAGTTCTAACCAGACACTGGCTTGATGTTTCTATTTCTAGCTTCTGTTTGGTATCCTCTCTTTCTTTTATCTCTTTCTCTAGTTTCTGGGCCGCTAGGTGGGCTGCTTTCCGCAGCTCTTTTCCCAACCTACTCTCAGTTCTCTTTTTGCGTTGTTCGGCTTCTTTTCGCCACATGCCGAAGCTGTCAAGCATAGTGGACGTCGTCTTGTTTTTACCAAGGGCTGTTTCTAGTGCGATTATTCTATCATTTTCGAAGGATCCTATCAGTGGCCACTGACTTTCTCGATCCTTTTTCGTATATTTATGCCACAGCTGGCTATAGGCTATAGCGACTAATCCATGCTTCGTGAACATGTCCTTATTAGGGGTGCCTTCCAGCGGAGCCGGATGGTTCATCTCTAATAAGCGGTCCGGGCTAAACAGGCTACTAACCAGTGGGGAGAAGACAGGCATGACGGATCACAATGGGATAATAGTCAGCACTACCTATCTTATCACTGCGTGCAAAGACTAGACAGAATATTTCTATTCTACGTTGTTTGCACGTAGTGAATACCTCATGAACCAATTTTGAGCAATCAATGTTAGGTCAAAAATAAAAAATCAATATGGTCAATGGGGAGAATAAGTAGGCTCGCAAAGGTTCGCGTCACCTACCCTTTCACTATCTGTAAAGAGGGGACCTATTTTTCCCTGTTTGCAGACAGAGAATCTCCAGAAAACAATCTATAACAGTTAATCAATGGGGGGAAGGGGCAATTGTTCAGTGGGGGAGAAAGATAGGTCCGACGGGTGCGTACCTATCCTTCGCTGTTTATAAAGGGAGAGCCTGTTGTTTCTCCATTTGTAGACAGTGAATCTCCAATAAATTAACAAAAAGTAATACTAGTATTTTCTCAACAATTATCAATCACTTTCAATTATCTATCACTTTCGCAATTCGTCGTGTTTACACGACCTTACCCGGACCGCATGGACAGTTTCTTGTCTTCCGAATCCAGCGCCCGATCGTCCTCTTTTCTTCGTACTTCTCGTGGCACTCCTGATGGTTCCCAGTCAGGACCGCAGATCACTCGAGAGAGGTCTGTTCGGAACCAGTGAAGTGCGGATGATCGGCTGTCAGACGAGGGTCTATCGGACAGGGTACCTTCCGATCGTTGCAGTCGTTCACTCTGTCGTCAGGACCTCTCCCACTGGATCCACGAGTCGCTGATGGGCCCCACGTTTGGGACGCCAATTGTAAAAAAGGGTTCCAAAGACAACCAGTAACCAAAGACCCTTTTATGTTGCCTGGCGGTATCGCCTCTATGACCCACCAATATTAATCAATGAAGAAGCAGGCGCTGGAGACTGGAAGGCAGGAAACGAGGATTTTATTCTCTCCGGAGGAGAACACATCAATTCAGACAGCAAGTATCGTCACGAGGTGCTCTAACCACATCTCTGAGGCCTGGCCTCTTATACTGGGGTTTATGACCTTTATTGCACATAACACATTCTCGCAACACGTTGATAGTTAAAAGAACATCCTCGGAATCTCCCCTTCAGGCCCGTTCCCACATACATTTACAGTTGAATTCCCCACCCCGGTCACAACAGGTGATGGTTGTCGCACAGCAGGGCATTCCGCCGATTCACGGAATGCATGGGGTTGATCGGATCTCATAGGGTGGGGGCTTTGATCGGTTCGTGGGTCTTTTGATGGGGAGGGGAAGCTTCCTACTGTACGGGGTAATAAACAGTATCCGCAGGGCCAGGTGGCGGCCTGGGAACAAGGAAGACAAACGGGGACACAGGAAAAAGGGGGTTTGCATCAAAAGGATCTGAAGCCATGAAAGGAATGAGGGGAGGTGTCGTGCTGGGAACAGGATGGGATTCCGTGGTGAAGCTGCGCTGAAGGGGGGTTTATGACCCAAGGCATGAGAGAGCGGGGGTTGCCAATGTGCGGGGGGAATGCTTGCGAGGTTAAGAGAGAGAGAGACGCGCTGGCTATCAGCGAGGGGCAGGGAGGCCATGGTGTTCAAAATGGCTGCCGCTTACGCGCACGAATGGGCTTGGAAAGGGGCAAGATGGCGCCGATAATGTTGACGTTTTGCAGTCTAATCTTTAACAGGAATCTCCCAACCAGGCCAAGGCAGTGTCTTCAAAGTATCCTGGGAGACAGAGTGGTTGTTTCCTATGTGTTGTATATAGGGTTTTATAATATGCTGTGAAAGTGTGTAACTGGCTGGAGAGGTTTCTGTCTGTCACACCCTCCGAGTCCTGGATTTCTGTGATGTAATTGGAGAATTTAGGTTGTCGGACAAAGTCAGCGGTTGCTTTCTCCAGTCGATCTCCTTCTCCGTATTGACGTGCTACATGATATTTACTTCTGAATTTACATTTGTGGTCAGCCGTTTCATTGTATTCCGTCAGTTTATCTCGCAACATGACTCTAATGGAGTCTTCATCTGATTTACTGCACAGCTCTTATTCCAGTGTTTTAATATCTGCCTCAAGTCGGCTGAGATAGTTACGGATATCTTTTGAGATGCCCCCTCCTTTAGCTATGCAAGACCCCCTAATGGTAACTTTGAATTCTTCCCATACGGTAGTAATATTAGGAACAGAGTCTGTGTTACATTAAAAACATTCTTGGATCTCTTGCCCAATTTCAGCTTTGAAGACAGTGTCTAATAAATGCATTTGGTTTAACCTCCACTTTAAGTAGGGAACCCGACTAGTGGGAAGCGACATTAACATCTTTACCGGAGAGTGGTCTGAATATGTCCTTGCTAGATGCGCCACGGTGTCTACCCAGTTTCTCATGCCTTTCGGGACAAACCAATAATCTAGCCTAGACCAAGTAGAGTGTACATCAGAGTGATGTGTGCCTTCTCTGGCCAGGGGATGAAAGTATCGCTATGCATCTAGGAGATAATTGTCTGCGATGATCCCTACTAGTTGTCTTTGCATGGTGGTATAGTGTTGCATGGTTGGGTGGGACCTATCTATTGTCGGGGACATTGTTGTGTTAAAGTCTTCTCCCCAGAGTAGATACATTGATCCCACTGAAAGTATTTTGCCACATAGAATTGGAAAGAAAAGGGGGTTGTCTACATTGGGGCCATAAAAGTTCACAATGGTAACTTCCTAAGAAGCCAGGCGTCCCACATTAGACAATATCGGCCCTGGGGGTCTAGAAGAGTGCCGCCTAGTACAAGTGGTGTGTTCCTTTTAACAAGAATTGCAACTCCCCTGGAGTATGTGGAGTAGGTGAAAAGCAATGATGTGATGCCCATCGGGAAGCGAAGGTAGGGGTAAAGGCTGGGTCTAAGTAAGTTTCTTGTATGCTGTGTTAATTAATTGGTAGGTCTGCTGAGATGTAGGACCTAGAGGAGAGCTCTTTGCCACCTTCTCTTGATGTCGCCCAGATCAGACTACCTACTATTCAATAGGTCGTCACTTCTGTACGAGAGGCTTAAAGGACGTTGGACGAGAGTATTAGCGTGCATGGTAGATTGTGGCCTTCTCTCCTTTTTGTACCTTTTTCGTTCTGGTGCTGTGGGGGGTTACGGCGGGAGCACGTTGCTGGGCTTTTTTAGTGCACTCCACATCAAATCAAAGGTATTCTTTGCTTTTGGGCTGGGGAGGCAGCTACCGACGACAAGCGCTCAGCGTGGTCATCTACAGCTCTGGAATTAGTTTGCAGGGTGATGAGGCCTCTGGGTGAGACCAATATCTCGGCTTTCTCATTGCACTGTAGTGGATGGTGATGTTAGGTCTGGGCCTGTTGCTTATCCTTACACCCTGTCAGCGGGGCCAGTGCCAGCAGTCTCAGTGTCTGGGGGCAATAATCCAGATGGTGCTGCCGTGCAAATGCGGGGACTCAGGCGTCTCGACCTCCTCCCGTGGCACAGTAAATGGTATAATTGGGCCTGCACTGTCTCTTGGCCTAGCGGGTCAGTGGGCGAGATTCAGGCCCTCTCCCCGCTCCATTGATCTACGTCTTGTGGCGCCCAGCTACCTCTCCTGTTGTGCTCAGTATTCAGGCTTTACTATGAGCAGGCAAGGTGGGAGGCCTCATTTCATGGCTCCCACTCACTCCTCAGAAAGCACGATGGCCCCAGGATGAGGCCCGACCCTCCACCTCCTGCTCCACCGAGGCCCCCAGACAGTCTCCTCTCCTCAGCAGTCGTTGCCGCGATGTTGTCTCTCCGCACCCGGGACACCCACCTCTCTCCTCATGATGTAGGGGATGCGATGTCGGTGTTCTTTGTGGTGAGGGCCTTCTCGCCAGGCAAGGCCGCGGATTTCGGTACAGCAGCTCCTCCTCCCGTGGCGGCTGAACACTCACCGGCGTGATCCCTACATTTCTCTGGGCGTTTTTTTTTGGGGTCAGGACAGCATGCAATCTGCTGTATCTGTGGCCCTCAGTTCTTGAAGTTGGTGCCCTGGATTCGTGGCATATTATTGGGCCCGGACAACACAAGCCTCACTGATGTGCGGCCATCTTGGTCGCTTGCCTCCTAGCGCCCCCTAAATGGGCAAACCTCAATCTACAGGAATATAGGCCAGCCAAGATGACCTTATTACCACACTGCTGCCAAGCTCATACCTGCCTTCCCTTTACAACCTACCCATTCAGATCTATGCAGACCCCATCTCTGACTCACAAACTGTTTTGGCTTCCTATTCCTTATGATGCTAACAGGCACTTCATTTCAGATTCAACAGGGCAGCAATTACAGTGTCTTGACTTCCACTCCTGGGAGGAAGCCCTTCTATGTCACTTTGTCTCTAGGCACATTCTAATCTTAAGATTGGAAGAGCCTCAGAGGCTAAATACAGGTCCATTGAACTCAGTTAATGGACAACCTCCACTGACACTATGTAAGTTGTGTGATTGTGTGTGGTATTAGCCCTCGACAGAGGCTGGCAGCTTGCAGTTTCTGTTCTTTTTTCCTCACAAAAGCCATGCTGTGAAAGGGGCAGAGTTCTCTGCCCTACTTCATCAAACACTCGATAATAGGCCTCCAATATGGGCTTTCTCTCATCTCCCCCCTTCCATTGGAATAGATTACCAGAGGAAATCCGAGTGTGCACGACGTTGGGGCAGTTTAAGAAACGGTTGAAGACATGGATGTTTTAATGGCTTTAGTGGCTTGAGTGCCAGGGACTGTGCAGCTAAGGCGCCGAGAGAGTACCCTGGGGATGATTCATTGTGCTGGACAAGTTTTAATAATAATACATAATAATAAATAATATAGCCCACATCCCTCACCTATCTTTGATAACTGAGGCATCACCGCAGCAACCACTAAAAGCCTATGGTAAGGGCTAGTGTATTGTCAGCCTAAGCCAAGCCATTGACTGCTGGTACATGTTTCTCGGCACGCTGTGGCTCGGGCGGGCTTGTGTCATGATCCCTGATGTCTCTGTTCTCTCACAAGTCTGAAGGTCTTAGGGAAGGTTGTGGAACCAGTGTTTCTCCAGCACTCCATCTTTCCGAGTTTATCCCCAACTATGCACTTCACAGATAAATGAATTATTCTGGGAGAAGAACTGGGTGGAGCCTCTTTGTGTAATGTTATTGAACCAAGTTTAGGGTGAACAAGGACCACCACCCACTGACGGATTCAACAGGGGAGGCTCAATGAGAACAGATACAGTTTTGCAGTACATCCCTAAGGACATTAGATTTCTTGATAAATATGAGGACCGAATCCTACATTATGTCCAAAAGAATAATGTATAATCTTAGTCTTTTTCAAAAACAGCACGTTGTAGTATGTTTAGTCATACCACAAAAATGCTATTCACAAACCTATGTTCAGAAGCCACCATTTCTCCTATCTTTTCTGTGTGGAATTCTCTGTCTCGGTGAGGAGGCCTCTGCACACGTAGGTATATGTTTGGTATTAAATGTGGGCAGAAGCTGGGGGATGGCTGAAAAAAGGGGAATACCTACTATTAAATGGGATAGGATTAGGAAGGGGTAAGAAGGGGTATGTAGGGGTTTAAGGAGGGAAATGCAAATACAAACACCCACCTGCAAAAGGGTAAAACCAATACTATGAACAAACTGCACTTCTAAAGCGAATACAGTGAAAAAGGACACAAAACAGTCATAAATGTACTCCAGACCAGATTTGGAGTATCACCAGTACCCCACATCGCCACTTGCAAGTACTACAACATACTCCTGTAGAAAGTAATAGAGGCAGGGACTTAAAATAATGTTGAATACAATTAATTATTTCAAAGTTTAAATTACATTGACATATAAATATATATTTTAAAATATTAAAAGTTACATTCAATCTAATTTGTTATAAACATATTTTATTAAATTTTTCTATTACAAATTATAAACTAAAACTTAAAAAATGTTAATTAAAAATTAAATTAAAGAAATAAGTTTTAATAAAATGTTCTAAATGCTAATGCAATATAAAAATGGTAGTGAGGGTCGGATTTGTACAAATTATTTTTAAATAATATTTATAAATGTATTTAATACAATTGAGTTATTTTATTGGTTTATTAAAGATTTAATTTGATGAGATATTGTGCTATAGCATTTTTTTAGTTCTTGGTTAGTAATATAATAAATAATTTTGCATTTTTATTTCATTAAAAAAAGAAAATATTTTTTTAAAGTAATTATTACACTTTATTTTCCCCTCTACTTTACCATAGGAAGATCTCTGCAGCTCAGACCACTCCTTTGTGTGAAGGGTTACTGGTAATAACTTTAAACACATAAATCTTATTTTAGCAGGCTCCACCCTGTGTTGCGAATGGTGGAGACTTGTAAGTCTTCAACAACTAGTAAATATACACTCGGAAATGGTGAACAGCAAAAAAGTGTAAAGGTACTACTAGGTGCTGTGGTAAGTTAACGCATGAGTACATTTACATGTGCAAATTCATCTTTGAGAGTAGGACACCATGAATACCAATTTGTGATGGCTATTTCTACAATTTAATGACACAGGGGGATTAATAATACCTGCGCCAACCTGCTCAGCTAACATTTTACTGTCGCAGAATTTTTTTGTGTTGATTCTGATATTTTTGTCTTGTAATATACCTGCATTTGCGCATGCAGATAGCAAATTACCATTTAACGTTGGTGTTTCGATGCTAGGAAAATTCATGGTGTCAGATGTTTTGTTGCCTCTCCCACAGCAACAGGTTGCCATCTGAGGGAGAACAACAAGAAGTGCAATTTTCGATCTAAATTAACATAACTGAAAGATTGTGCAAGGTTTTCTTAATCCCTGGTCAGTAGCATACTTTCAGGATCCCATCAATAGATTACCACGGAATGCAGGAAAGGAAATATATAGTTTTATGTTTCCCAATTCTTCTGGGGTTGCTCCTAGTTCAATAATCACACTACTCCAAACAGAATTGTGGCTAGACTTCAGGTAGAATTTTCTGCTGCACTATGTCTGACTCGACCATCTGATGAAAATACAAACCCATTGAAAACCTTCAGTTGCCTGCTATCCCCATACGTGGCAGGTGTGTATGGTCAAATATTTGGTGCCTCCCCATCTTTCATATGTTCAAGTGCAAGGGTACTTGACAGTAAAGTAATTTTATATCAGACTTCTCACAACTGCTATGTTGTGCAACATCTACTAGACCAGGAACAGACTCAGGAATAATGACAGAGGCTACCCACCAGTAAATCGAGGATATTACTACTACTCTCCAGGTGTATTTAGTAGACCGAGAGCAGGCTACTAAAAAGCAAACGATTGATTAGAGTTCAATCTTTAATTCCTTTCATGGCCTACAGCTGTCCTTAACCTATGTGGATGTCAAAACAGTGGAGCACCCACACATGTCTGGGACCTTGTAGTGACCGGGTTTTTAGTTCTATTTCTGAGTGATGGTGACTTTAGCTTGCTACCATCCTAGATCCCTATTCTTAGCTTGTTGTGGTCCTTTTCAGGCCTCTTTTTAGACCTAGAAGCATAAACTAGAGGATAGCCGCTTTATATGATGATAGATCCCTTATTTCTGACTCTAATCCATCTATTGCCTATTGGCTTTGACATAATTATGTGTCCTTTCATCATTTTCAGGCCTGAAGACCTATAGTAGAGGGTGGATCCTGTAGTTCTGACTTCATATTACCTATTGGTAGGGTTTGTGTATTTATTTTGATAGAGCTATGTGTCTATTTCATCCTTTTCGGGCCTACAAGGCCCAGAACCAGAGAGACTCCATTTTGCTTTCTGCCTCTGCAGACTGAGATGTTTGTAGGTCAAGTGTGATGTTTTAGTTATGAGGTGTTGTTCGCTCTTTGCAAACTAGAGAGAACCGACTGGAGCTGAATCTTATCAAGAAATGTCCCTGGGCTCAAGTCTCTAGACGAAACAAGCAGTTGGTCACTGTGAGGGCGTCTGGAGCAGGGAGCCTGGTACATGGATTTGGTGGGAGGAGGCTACTGGCTGGAACTTTCCACTAGGGGAGAGCATTCCATATTAGCGAAGTGCAGAGAGGCAGAGTAATTAGATGGTTTTTGGAGCTGAAGAAAGCAGTCAGAAGCAGTTACTTGTCAGAAGGAGTTGTGATCAGAGGGACCTGGTCAGGATGAGATGCAGTCTGGAGAAGATGCAGCCAGAATAAGTTGCTTTGCAGTTGGAGTAAGATGCTTTGGAGACAGAATGAAGTTACATCATGAGAGATCAGTTGGAGCAGGCAGTTAACAGCTGGAGTTTGGAGTGATACCTTTTGGAAGAGACTGAAGTTATATCGTGGATTAGTCTGTGGGAGCAGCTGGAGTGAGTTGGACATTGGAGCTGGAACAATCAGACAGAGTGAAGAAGCTAGTGGAGCAGATGGTTATCAGAGCGGCAGAAACTATATAATTAGACTGAAGTTGGAAGGTGAAGACAGTTCGTGGGAGAGAGGAATCCAGTGCAAAGTGATCGGCGCAGATGTGTGTCCAAGAGTGCAGGGGAGAATCTAAGATGAGCCAAGGCACAGACGAGAGAGGGACCCAGATGACAGCTAGAACAAGACTTCATAATAATCAGGTGATATCTGTCCTGTTATATTAGTGCCCATATATATATATATATATATATACATTAATCCTTTCCTTTATTTCCTAGGCTATATTCCCCACTGTATTGTTGCACTGATTAATCCCTTTTCTTTTAGCGGTGTGCAGTCCTGTTATAATTCATTATTTCCCTTTTCAGCTATCTACAGTTCCTTTCAGTTATATGTGAATGTGTTAGTAATCTGATTATATTCCTTAGATGTGTCTATTTCCCTTTACTTTTCAGTCTATGTCTAGATTGCTAGTTATTGTGATGTTATAATTTGCTATTGTGTAATAAAGGGACCCCAGTTCTTAGTAAACCACTGTCCAAATGTTGTTTTTACGTTGAGACTAACCTTTCTTCTAGTCAGATGCTGTTATGTGGACGGATGTGTTCCCCGTCCGGGTAAGTGGTAACTGAACAAGGGAGCAGGGAGCGCCTAAATCAGAGAATAACCTTTGCATATCGTGATTTGGCCATTCTTGTGTGAGAGGATTGAACTGTCTATCTACCACATATAATATAATATTACATCCCCAGTAGATATTAGACATATAGAGATCACACGATTGTGGCGGCAGCGTGAGCACCGGGAGGATACCGTGTGTATACCCACAGGATTGTGGCTTGAGTGAGCACCGGAGGGATACGGTGTGTATACCCGCAGGATTGCGGCTTGCGTGAGCACTGATTGAGGTCAGTGTGTAATGGTAGATGCATTAGAACTGCTCTCCACCATGAGGAAGAGAGTACCATAGTCTGAGCCAGATTGCCGTGAGACTATAAGGTGAGATCATAGGATGTGACATGGAATTCCTTAGTAATCAGTGAGTATTCCTAGTAATCCTATAGATTTAGTGGTGTTTATGATGATATGAGCTTGTATATTGCTAATTCCCCATCCCAAGGAAGGTACCTAGTTACTGTGGTAAGTAGGCTCTGGGGAGGGAGATGGGTACGTTTCGGCTGGATTGGTGGTGTCTTGGTGAGCTGGTGATATCTGGTCTGAAAATCCGGTCGTTACAGACCTCCATGCTCTGAGACTCCAGAAACCAGGGAAAACACATATCTGGGACCCTCTCCCCTTGTAAATCATCCAGGTGATCGGGAGCCATACAAAACGTCTGGAAGCCAACACATGCAAAACCTGCTTGTCTGTTTTCTCTGTATTCTGGAAATGTTGTACAATTGATATCGGTATGCATCTAACCACTGACAAGTTCCTAAGTGTGGGAGCAAAGGGTACTCTGAAATTTAATTACCGCCACATTGAACTAAATTAGAGTTCACACATTTTAATGGATCAGAGACAGTGTTAAACCACTATTTCATGGAGCAATGTTCCTCTGCATTAAGGCACCTCTCAAAGCATACAAAAATCTGAAAACAAATTCATTAAGTAAATAGGCCCACTCAATGAGTTCTTAGATCAAATGAAAGTTAAAGGGTTTTATTGCAGAAGTAAAAAATAAAAGTGTATACATGTTAAATGAAGTCTGACAATTTATTCTGCACGTTGCTAATAATGCACAAACTTATGAACACATGCAATCTCTGACCTAAGCAAGGGAGCCAATTATTTTTCATCAACACTCTGCTAGCAATCATTTTGCGAGATCTTCTGGCAGGGCCAATGAAGGGCAAATAAATCTGTCACTCACTGGTATCTTTGTTCCTTGTGTTCCAGGAGTTGCTGTTGCCCCTAAGCAGAATAGCCTAAAGCAGAATCAAACAGGACTTCATTCTGAAATGTATCACTCACGGAAAATCAGCTGGTCTGTGTTTTTTGCAGCAATCGCGAGATTCATGGACATCAAATTTTAGAGCCATTTCTCCAGTCCAGCTGATGTACATCTCTGCTTTTCAACTGGACTAAAAATACCACATTTTTACACCTTCCCGGAACAAGGCATGAAACGGAAAACTATCCATCATCTGTGTGATCTTTTGGTGCAATTTCCATGATCATACCTGTCATAAATGCAGAATTCCGAAGTTTTTTTCTTAAAGAATTTAAGCTTCATCATTTGTATAAATACTCAAAAGTAGAAAAATGCATGACCCTCATCCATCTATATTGTCCTTAATCAACAAAATCTGATATCGGTCCCCCTCACACTACTGCATCAGCCCTCCAGATCATTCGTGGTATTGATGATCAACTCTCAACCCTACAAAGAAAGAATCAAGCAAAATGTGGCAACTTACTCATTCGACCCTCGGGCATAGTCATTCAGGACAGAAGAGGGTGTTTACAGCCTGAAAATGTATAGGTTCTGTGAATTCTTTATATTTAGGAGCTGGAAGTCTTTCTTGAAATCAATAATACACCCTTTCCATTGTGAGGAAGATGGCCACGTCCTACCAGGCCAGATTTCATCTTGTTGACCATACCATACTCGCTTGTTGCTGCACGAGTGGTTCCTCAGTGGCAAACGATCCTGCTAACACTTGTGGATTATACCGCCATTTCTCATGCACCAACTCAGTGCTTTAACAGTACATGAAGGTGTTGCTGTCATTGTTTATGTTACAAAGAAGAACTACAGTTCAGGAAGTGACGTCATCATGTGAAGTCACGCTACGTGACCTTGCACGGCAGCCATATTGTTAATGTTAATGTTAAGCCGTACTTTTTGAGCGCACGGCTACCCCAAGAGGGTGTCCCGGCGCTTTAGCAAAGAGGCCTGAAGAAACCATGAAACCAAAGGCAGACACGCTATAGTCACGATGATTACTTAGTGAAGAGCAAAGTCTTCAACTAATATTGGTGCTACAAACATCTGTATTGGAGCGGATTCTTCATAAAAGGAAAATTCAATGAAACATGCTTTGTTAAGAATCAGAGTGTTCCTTTTGGATTATTTTTGGCAGGTCTGTTGCAAATGGTTTGCGCACACTATTTGTTTTTTTCTTTCTTCTATTTCGCTTGCCTTCCTTCTAATTGCCAGCTTTGTTGTTTACATTGGCTGCATCTTTTCCTGTTTTGCACTCATTGTGGTAGTAAAGGACATGACAGTGATCTAGTCCCAAGGTGAAGTAAGCACACTGGACAATTACACTCACCATTAGCACACAGAATAATAATATCAGCCCACCCCAGGCATTTTAGGCTTTAGGGTCTGAGCATTCCCTTAAGTGGTTGGAGTGGAAGTCTTATTTCACTAATTATATTGAAGCAGTGGATGACGCACGCAAGATGGCACCAACGTAGATGAAAAGACTACTTTTACATTCTTTGGGGCCAACTGGGTTGAATGTATGCTATCAAATGACTAAAGCTATTGTTGCTGGTGATATTAATGTGTATGATTTAGCATTATTACACCTAGATAACTACTTTGCACCTAAAGTATGTATGGGAATAACAAGATATAAGTTTTTCCACAGGAAACACAGTTAGTCAGATTCTGTTGATGAGTACGTAGCTGATCTTAAAAAGTTGGCATTGAATTGCAAGTTAGGGGCTATACACGATGAGCTAATTAGGTCATGAATGACTGTAATTCGACCATCCAGCAGAGGCTTTGGGTAAATTGCGATGCATCATTTGAGAAAATTCTTGTCATCGTCCGCAAAGCTGAAATTTCAGGTAGATTTGCTATTGTGCTGAAACAGAAATCACAAGTGAAAGAGTTTGTGGGGAAAGTTAACAATGCTGCAGAGAAGAAGGGATCTTTTACATTTAATAGAGACAGAATGAAAGGGAAGCTTCAAGCAAGATGTTATAGATGTGATAGTAAGGATCATTTGGCCCATAGCCGGAATTGTCCGGCAGCCAAACAAAAATGTGGAAATTGTGGCATCTTAGGCCACTTTGCAAAAGTATGTAGAAGAAGGAACTCTAAAGTCAAATTTTTGAATGATTGGGAGGATGATAACACAACATTTGAAATGGATGAGGAGGAAAGTGATGATAATACATCCACAAGTAATTTAGTGATGAATGTACAGAATAATCTTGTGCTTAACTTTAGTGATGCAGGTTGTAGGAATAAACCAGAATGTTGGATGGAAATTGATGGGGTGGACATAAAAATGTTTGTGGACTCAGAATCCCTATATACGATCATAAATGAGGACTATGGAAGTTGTCCTTCATACAAAAAGTAGGAGAACAGTGTTAGAACCGGATGTACAGCCAGAGGGTTATTGTGGTGAAGCCATTGATTTACTAGGTTACCGTTGGTTTATATTCAAATTTAAAGGCAGGGAGGACAGAGGAAAAATGAATGTGGCTAACACAGGTCCACCAGTTCTTGGATGGTTTGATCAGAAACTATTAATATCATCCTAGACCCGAATAGTAAGGAACAGGTGTTGGTGGTGGATGATGGTACTACTGTGGGTGACAAGATGCTGAAACTATTTCCTAAAGTATCCAGTAAAGAGTTGGGCAGCCTGGACTATAATATCTTTGCCAAAATCCTGACTCTTCGCATTGATCCTATTTTAACTAATCTTATTGGCTCGGAACAATCAGGATTTGTAAAAAGTCGTCTATCATCTGACAATTCCAGAGTATTTTTTAAAATCCTCAGTAAGGCTTCCATTCTTGATTACCCCATTACTGCTATAGCATTAGACGCAGGAAAGGTGCTTGAATCAGTTGTGATTTCATGTTTCAGGCACTAAAATGGATAGGATTTCCTCCTAAACTAATATCTCTTATTTCCATGCTATGTTCAGGTCCCAAAGCTTCTATTTTTGTTAATGGTAAAACTTCAGATTATTTTCCACTTTTTAGAGGAGTGCGTCAAGGATGCCCTCTCTCTTCTCTTTTATTCATAATAGCTTTAGAACCCTTTTTAACAAAAATTAGGTTAGATGATAAGATTACTGGTTTCCAACTCGATTTCTCTGATGTCAAACTGTTCGCTTATGCTGATGACATTCTTTTATATTGCTCTAAGCCATCTACCTCCATCCCTTCTTTTTTATCTCAAGTTGACATTTTTCCCAATTATCTGGTTATCGTCTCAATTCAGATAAATGTGAGGTGCTTCCTCTAAATATACTTTGTCTTAAACAAGACTTTGCATAAACAGGTTTTTCCTGGCAAACCTCAAAGATAAAATATCTAGGCTTGTGGTTTTCTTCAAACATCCCGGAAACATTAAAGATAAATTTTGATAGTATTATTAAAACTCTATCTGAATCTATTGATGGCTGGCACCCACTCTTTCTCTCTTGGTGGGGACGTTTGGACTCCATCAAGATGATGCTCTCCCCTTTGATCCTTTATCTTCTTTCTATGATTCCGGTTCATATTCCCGCAATCTACTTTAAGAAATTTGACTCTCTCTTAACCAAATCCCTTTGGAAAACAAGTCTCCTCGAATTGCTCTATCGGCTGTAAAGGCAGATATGTCATCTGGAGGCCTTATATTTCCTGACTTTAAATCATATCACTATGCCTTTTCTTTAAAACAATCTCCTCGCTGGCGCTCTGAAGATCAACATATTATTCCTCCTATTTGGTTAAATATAGAAAAATATTTTCTATCCCCTTTTGAATTTAAAGAATCCCTAGCCTTTACCAACAATAGCTCTCTTTTTTGCTCTCCAGTCATCTCTCATACACGTAAAATACTTACACCTCTTCTTCCTTTCCTTCATCTTCGTCGTTAGATCAACAGCCCATTTAGCATAATAATTTACTACGCATTAAAAATCGCACCTTTTATTGAAAAACTTGGAGACTCAAAGGGTTGCTCTGGATTGCTCAACTACTAATCAATAATGCTCCTATATCCTTTTTAGATCTCCGATCAAAATTGTCTTTCCCATCTTCTTGTAAGGCTCAATATGTTTTACTTTGTACCTCGCTTTGCCAGTATCTTCATTCCATACTGTCTATTTCCACTCCTCCCTCCAGATGCTCCACTATATTTCCTTTACTATCAACTTCCACGTCAGCCTCTTCTTTATATAAATGTTTTTTTCTCTCCTCTATTAGCGACATAGAAAAGGCTGAAATGGCTTGGGAAAAAGACTTAGCTGAATGTTGGCCTATCCCCTTTTGGGATAAGCTGTGGTTAAAGATTCATAAGACATCCAAAGCCGCAATTACCTCTCAAACCTTTTATTTTATTTATAAACACACTTTATTCACTCCTCCAAAGTTCACTTCTTTTTCTCCAGAATCTTCCTCCGCTTGCTGGTCATGTCCTTGTGCACTTGCTAATTTAAAACATATGCTTTTTGAATGTCCTCCCATCTCTCGTTTCTGGCAATTAGTTTGATCCCAAATTAACAAGATCTTTAAAACCCAAATCCCATTTTCACATACTAACATTTTCTTAGGATCTTTATCACCTTCATGGCCCATTTCATCGCCCAACCTCAAACTAGTTGATTTCTTATTAACAATAGCCCTCCACTTGATAACTTTGAATTGGAAACAAGCAGACAAAGTCACCTTCAGAGCTTGGTGGAATGCTGTTTGCTTTCATCATAGACTGGACACTAGCTATGTTACTCTCATATCTCTTTCCATTAAAAGAGATCTTTTATGGCTCCCATTACCCTCTTATTTAACATGCATTGCCTCTGCTAACGCTTCACCAGTTAACTCTTCTGATGAAGTCCGCAAACCTCCTTGATGCAATTGCTGTCTTTATTTCAATTACATATTGTTCTCATGATTACTCCTTTTGTTGTACTGATTACTATAGTTACTTTATATATTTTCAAATTCTCTATTTTAAGCATATAGAGATAGAATTCAGGTGTTATTTCTAATTTTGATGTCATAATATTATATCGTTTTCCCTTCCCTTGTTTCTTTCTCCCTTCTTACTCCCCTCCCCAGTTTTCCTCTCCTTTCTCTTTCATTGGTATTTGCTGAAGATTATAATCCCAATATGCTGTATATCATTATATATGAAATGCTCTTGTGTTTATTCAATTTTTTCTCAATGAACTTAAGCTTAAAAAAAAAGAGTTGGGCAACTTTCAGGGCTTTGAGAATTAAAATAATCCTGAAGGAGGATGCAGTACCTCAAGTACACAAAGGTCACAGCATACCCATGCTGGTGAGGGATGAGGTTTCTAAGGAACTGGATAAGTTAGTGGCCACACACATAATAGACCATTTTGAAGGATCAGATTGGATTTCTCCCCTTGTTATAACCAGACGTAGTAACGGAAAAATTAGGTTATGTGTAGATTTGCAACATCTAAACAACAACATAGTTATAGACAGGTTCCCTTTACCAAAAACGTCTTACAAATATTAAGTGATTTTCTACAAGAGTCATTTCAGCGGCTTACCACCACATTTTGTTGTCACCAGAGTCCATAAAACTGACTTAATTTATCACCCCATTGGTTGCATCCAGTTCAGGTATATGTTCTTTCGTCTGGCGTCAGCATGCGCTGTTTTTTAGTGGCTCTTGTTCTCATTGTTTAGTAAGGAATGTGGTGTGACCTTCTTACTGGATGATAATCTAGTTTTTGGCTCTAGTAATATGGTGGGAAGCTTGTGACATCACTAGCGCCACAGACTATACACAGTGTGATTTTGTGCTGATAATTAACATTCCCACTCTGATACTCGAAGTCTCCAGCCCTGCCACGTACGTCTTTGTGCACCCGACTAACAATGCAAACGTCGGGACTGTGTATTACACCATGGCCGCGTAGTAAAAGACAGCTAGAATTGGCGAGCCCCGCCGCCCTCCCCTCCTCATCCGGCTGCCTGCCACTGCAATTACTGATTAAACCGAAGCTGCCTCCTCCATGGGGACTACCTGCAATTGTAACTAACACAACTAACTTGGGCATTGGGCAAATTCGGAGCGCAAGAAGGGAGTTGCGCGATCCTCAAAATGGCGGCGGCACTCGGGGTGCACTTCGATATTTGCTGTCTCGGCCACCGGCTGCCCCGACTTGCGAGGTGGGTCCCCTCTGCAGATTTGGAATAGCAGTCAAGGGCGGTGGGCGAAATTGAGGAATCCGAAGGTGTGGGCGGCAGAACAACTGTGTTGGTGTTCGCGCTAGCCTGCTGCCTCGTGGCCGCTGCTGGTGGGAGCTTGCAGTTTGCCATCGCGAGCGACCCTCTTTTTAGTGAAGAGGACAGCCTGGAGGCAAAACGCCCATAATTGAGGTTTAGGAGCCTGGGGGACTGAGAAGTGCAGCCCGGGAGCCCAGACACGATCTGCCTGACTTAAACATGGCGCCCTCCGCTTACAATTCCTATACGCAGTTTTGGCGTGCTGGGCCTGCTAGGGCCTCACTGCAGGTGCTTGAGCCAGGCCGGAGACCTGACTTGTGGCACAGTTCCGCCTGCCCTTGAGCACCCTCAACCATCCACAAGATGGAGCCCATCATGACCTCAAGATCAGCCTGGGGATTCAGCATGCTGCTTCCCCCACCACCATTCCGCCTTCTACCCCTAAAGGACATCTCCAACTCGGGGATCCTTCCAGACCCAAGACCACCACCCTTGAGTGCAACACCACCTGAACACCTGGCTGAACGATAGCAAGAATTTCCTGCTCTGTAAATATGTAATATATAATTGTACAAGCCTAATCGCTGTTAAAATGTAATCCTGAGTGAATTTGCAATTTGTATATATGTAACTCTAACCACTTGTATATGTAGTAAAACGTTGTACTTACTACCATTCCTATGTGATTTAGAGTTTATCTGTCTGTATCTCTTCCTTGAGTGACTTTACAACTTGTACATTTGCAATTTATTTATGTTTGCATGTCTTATGTATCTCATGTAATCCAAAGTCCTTATGTAACTCAACTGGTTCTTTTGTAAAGCACTTTGACACCTTCGGGTAATGTTCGCTCTATATAAAATCGCATTAAATAAATAAATTAATACATAAATACTAAAGAGGCCTATACATCTAGGTTATTGGGGGTTTTAAGTGTCTGAGAAGTCAAGTGCCTTACTGACAGACCAACCAAGTGTAATTTTGCTGAAAAAAGTGTCACCTACCTTGGACATGTAATTGATGACTCTGGTGTCAAACCCAAACCTGCTTTGGTGTCTACTACTAAGGGAGCTTCCACACCAACAAGCAAGGAGGATATTAGATCATTCCTGGAAATGGCAGAATTTTGCGGCAAGTAAATTCCTAACTTTGATGAAAAAACATTCAATATTCACCAACTGTTAAAAAACTGTATATTTGCTTGGTCTCCTAATTGTGAGGAGGATTTTAAGGCTATCAATCTAGCAATTGCAGATGCTACAGCCTTAGGAGGTTTTGACCCGTCATCGAATAGTAATATTACCATGGATGCCAGTAAAAAGGGTCTTGTGACAGTTTTAGCCCAGTTGGCTGGTGATGGGAAGGAAAACATTATCACATATGCTTCTAGATCTCTGTCCCCTTATGAAGAAAAGTATCCTATCATTGAAAGAGAGGTGTTATCATGGATATGGGTGTTGGAACATTTAAAATCTTTTATTTGAGGGAAAGCTTGTACGGTCCATTGTAACCATAAACCTTTGGATAAAGTTCTAACAACCAAAGGTTCTGCTACTGCATCATCAAGACTTCCAAGAATATCAATGTGTATGCAGAATTCTGTATATAAAATGGTCTATACACCTGGTAAGGATAATGTATTAGCTAATTTCAGTTATGTTGGAAAAAATGTGAGGATGAGGAACGGAATTGATTCCAAGTGGCATTAATTCATGCCATTGATAAGAGTGAGTGGTCAACGAAATATGCTAAGGACTTGGCTCTTCAAGAAGTACTATTGCTAATGTCAGATGGATGGCTAAGGAAAGATTCCTCGAATGCCTCTGTGCAACCTTTTGGGAGGTGAGATTTGAGTTGGCTATGGGGATTGTACTTTTTCTAAAAGGGAAAGGATTTTTCCACCTGAGGGTTTACGCAGCAAGATTGTTGAGCTATACCAGGAAGGACATTAAGGTATAGTCAGAACCAAGTCTGTTCTGAAAAGACTAATCTGGTGGCCTAGAATGGATTTCAGGGTTGTACCTGATTGTGCTTGTTCTACTACTGATGATTCCTTGCAGACTTTATGCCCAACTATGAGTGTGGGAATCCATCCTAAGGATGCTTGGGAAACAGTGACCATAGATATCAGTGAGTCACATAAGTATTTGATTGTATTGTTCGATTTGTTTTCAAGGTGGCCTGTTGTCAAAGTAGTTAAAAGGGCTGACATCGATTCTGTTTTGGAATTTTTGTGTTTACGTCTGAGGGCATTCCTGCTTCCACTGTAAGTGACAATGGTGTCCAATTTTTGTCTAACAAGGCCAAAGCATATTTTGGGAAACTGGGGATAAAATACAAAACCACATCCTTATAACCCCATTCAGAATGGACTCCTGGAAAGATGTATGATAATGTGATTTATAGAGCGCGAACAGCTACCTCACAGGGAGGTGTCCCGGCGCTAGAAGAATGGCACGTACCACAGAGGTCCAGGGGCAGGAGAGGGAGACCTAGCGAGGCTGAGAGAAGAGCCAAGTCTTTAGCAACTTCTTAAAGCAGGGTTCAGATGGAGCCTGCTGGATTGCTTGAGGTAGGGAGTTCCATAGCACAGAGACATTTGCTGAAAAGGTGCGACCACCAAGGCGCGCCTTTTTTGCTCGTGGGACAGCCAGCAGGATACGGTCATTAGACCGTAATGCACGAAGTTGGGTATACCTAGGAAGGCGTTTTTTTAGGTAGAATGGGCAGGAGCCATGCAGAGATCTGAACGCGAGTGTCAGGGCTTTGAATTTTATCCGGTTGGCGACAGGCAGCCAATGCAGGGTTCGAAGATGCGGAGAGACTGACTGTTTGAATGGAATTCGCAGTAGCAGCCTCGCAGCCGCATTTTGAACTACCTGCAGTCTATGGATTAAGAATTTAGGGAGGCCCAGGTAAAGACCATTGGCGTAGTCCAGCCGTGAAGTGACAGTTGCGTGGACTACCATTTTCCTGCAACTCTCGGGAAGGAGTTTAAGAAATTTACGGAGGTTTCTTAATTTACTTAGGCAGCCGCCGGCCACTTGTTGGACATGGGAGGAGAAAGACATCTTATCATCCCATCTCACTCCAAGGTTTTTTGCCGAGTGACTGGGCAAGGGTGAGGGACCCATTTCCACCGGCCACCATAGCTCTGGGGCTGGGACAGGGCCTTTACCGAAGAAGATGACTTCGGTTTTATTGGCGTTTAATTTTAGTTTGTTGGTATTCATCCAGTGTGCAATGTCCTGGAGACAGCCTTTGAAATTTGCAAAAGATTCCTGTGTCATTTCTGTGTAGGGGAATACCAGCTGGGTGTCATCGGCATAAGAAATTGCCTGAACACCCCAGTTGGCAATGAGCGTGAAGAGGGGGGCCAGGTAGATGTTGAACAAAAGAGGACTGAGGGCTGAGCCCTGCGGGACTCCACAGTTGAGGGTTTTAGGTGTGGAAGAGATCGTCCCGAGTGCCACCTTCTGTGTTCTCTGAGATAGATAGGAGTTAATCCAGCTCAGCGCGTGGTCTTGAATGCCTATCTCTGCCAGTCGACTAAGTAATCTGGCGTGGTCCACCGTGTCGAAGGCGGCCGATAGATCCAGGAGTACCAGCATAGCTGAACTTCCTGCATCCATCGACCACCTCACTGACTCGGCCACCTCTAGGAGCGCCGTTTCAGTACTGAAACCGGGCCGGAAACCAGACTGAGTTTCGTGGAGAATGTTGCTGATTTCCACAAATTTACTCAGTTGGCGTTGTATCACTTTTTCCAGCATTTTTCCTGGTGCGGCTAAAAGGGATATTGGGCGGAGGTTCGTCAGATCATCTGGATCCCCATTTGGTTTTTTCTTTAGGGGGAGGAGCGTAGCATGCTTCCAAGCGTCCGGAAAGATTCCTGACGTAATGGAAGAGTTCCAGATGCTTTGGAGTGTGGGCGCTACAGGGCCCGCTATGGTGCTCCAAAGTTTAGCCGGACAAGGGTCATCGGGTGAGCCGGATTTACAACGGTTGAGCTCTTGTCTCACCTCGTTCATAGAGATATGCGCGAACTGGGTGAGGGTTTCTTTTTTTTCGCTGTTGTACGCTACGTCATGTTTCTCAGTATTTATCGCTGGACCAAAGGAATCATAAACTCTCTTGATTTTATGGTCGAAGTATTCTGAAATTTGCTCACAGAGTAATGGTGTGGGGGTGACTTCTCTCTCAATACATTGCGGTTTGAGGAAGGACTGTACAACTTTGAACACTTGTTTGCTGGATTGTTCTGCCTGCCTAATCGAGTCCGCATAGAAGTGTTTTTTATTATTCCTAATGGCTTTCCGGAATTTTTTTAATGCATCCTTATATATAGCTTTTCCCTCTGGATCGTACTTTTCTCTCCAAAGTCTTTCCAGTTTTTTACAGGCCGCTTTCTCCTCTCTAAGTTCCTGCGTAAACCAGGGAGCTGAGGGGGCTTGTCTTTTAGATAGGGCACGAGAGGCCGGGGCGATAGAGGATACCATTCCTCCTATCCATTCATTAAGGAGCACTGCGTCCCTATTGGGATTATTTGTCAGGAGGGGAGTGGTACTCGCCAGTGCCGGGAGCATAACCTCGGGGGTCAGTTTGTTCCATTGTCTTTTCATAAAGTAGCGCTTACTAGGCACCTTAGTATCACTACGGAAGTCCAAGGTGATTGTGATAAGTGAATGATCTGACCATATCAGAGGGAGAGGTTTTTCAGGTCGCACGTCTTTAATGTTAGTAAAGATAAGATCAATCGTATGGCCTCCAGTATGTGTGGGGCCCTCATTGATCAGTCTGAGTATCCATGAGTAATCAGGATTGGATCACCCAGTTGAGAAAGACAGTATGGGCATATCACATCACATGCAACAATGCGACTGGATTACCCCTTTTGTGATTATGAGAGGAATGAAGCCAAGATCAAAGTATAACCCTGGATGGCTAATCTCTACACGGGTAGAGTTATGGTCAAAGAATGTAGTGCAAAACTGGATGGAAGCTGTGCATAATAAGAGTAAAGAATATAATGACGCTAAACAAGGAGTGTAAATGTAGGTGATTGGGTGCATGTTAAGAAGCCGGGTATGGTTGCCAAAGGGGAGAGTCAATACTTTGAGCCAGAATAAGTGGTGGAAATGTTGCAAACTGCTGTGAGATTGAGGAATGGAAAGGTGTGGAATCTAAAATAAAATTGCAACAGAGGGAAAGAGTGACTGTAGCAAGAAGGGTGAATTTGATTGGTTGTAGAAGGAGATTGAAAGGGATGACTCCGGTGGAAATGTTGCTACTAGTGTGCATGTGCTGCAAAGTAATAGTGCACCGGTATAGTGCACCGGTATCTGCGCGAGAAATTTTGGGGATACTTTGCAGTATGATTCGTCGGATATACATAATAAATGTGTCATATTGGATGCCCAGGACAATGGGAGGGCCAGCACTGAGGAGACAGAGGATTATGTCTCACTTCAAAATTCTGTCAGCTGGAGAAATGCTCCGGGTTGGTTGAAGGAATACATTGTTAACAATAAATAATTTTCTATATTTCCTACGTTTATGCACACTGTTTATCTAGGGCAGTGAATAAGTGTGTTATAAAGGTTATTGACGTGTTATATGTTTCCGTTGTACAATTGTTTTTTTTCTTTTCTTTTCATTGGAAAAAGGGGGATGTGTTATGTTGTTTACTAACATAGAATGTTACTAAGCATGATATTCATGGAACGTTTATATTCAAAGTGGAGACATGTATTTGTTCAGTTGGAAGGTGGGCACATTACGGTAATGCTGTGTCTACCTGCGCTCCTCAGCTGGAATAAACACGTTTCCTTTCATACGGATTTCTAGCCTTCATTTCCACAACAATCTCATTTCTCTTTTCCAAGCCTCCCTCTTTGCTCAATATCCTCCTAGTTCCCATCGTCTGCCACACCCTCTAGTTCTTCCCTTCCTCTCTTCCTTCCTCTTCCAGCTTTTGTTCCCCTGCATGCCAGGCCATCTCACTCCTGCCTCCCTGACCCTGTGTGATATCCTTGTTCCCTGCCCATCTTTTCCTCCCGATGGCATCTGACCTGTGCCTAGAAACGAAAGGCTGTTTTAAAGAAAGCTCAAAGAAGTCCTGCTTTTATTTCTATGTCAAATTAAGGGTCTGATTTAGAGTTTGGCGGAGAGGGTACTCTGTCACAAAGGCAACAGAGTACCCTCTTTGCCATCTGAAAGCCCGCCCACCTCATTTGAGATGGGCAGACCTTCAGGATGTCGACGGCAGAGACTACTGTAGGTAGCCCGACGTCCCCGCAGGGGACCTTCATAAGCGGGCCGCCCCTTTAGTGCCACAGGATGGCACACTGGACAGCCTAGTGTCCCGGGACCCCTTCGGGGTCACACTATTCACTTCCGGCCGAGGTGGGGGATGGGAAAGGTATAAATTCCTCCCCCGCCCACCTGGCGGCCTCTTTGTCCTCCATTACTGACGCCGTTTGGACGTCGACCTCCTGGAGCTGTTCTGAACTGTGCTGTGAGTGCATTCCTCTTACCCACCCCTTTGGGGGCAAGGCTGCTAGCCCGGCCATTGCTGTCACTGCGGCCACCTTGGGGGGGGGCAGGACAGCTCCAGGGGGCTTAGAGTAGCGGCTCTCTTCCTTGCTGACCGCTACACTTGCCGCCGTTTGGTTCTACGCTATCTGGTCGGGAGCTCTTTGCTATAATGACCGCTTATCAAGGACCACCTACCCCCCCTGCTTAGAATTGAGTTTGGCCTCCTACTGGCCATGACCTGGATTGGGGCTGGCAGAGAGGAGGCAAGGCTCCTGGTGTGTGGCCAACCCCTGTAGGGGCATGTGTCGCGGTGCTGGGCTAGGTTTACCTATGCTTCGGCTTAGGGTGGGGTGGGCTCATCGGGTGGCCTATTGGTTCCCCATCGGACACGCTGTGTCCGCCTGGCCTAGCGACTCGTATGGGTCGGATTGCGCTTGTGAGCGACAGGGCAGGGTTTACCATTACTTTTCATCAGCGTTAATGTGCGTCCTTCTGCGGCACAGCAGGGGCATTGTTTGAGGGTGGCGCCGATGGTTCCCCACGCCCGGGGGCCCGCCAACCCAGGCGTAGAACCTGGGAGCAGTTTGGGCCCTTGTTTGTCACGGTGACTAGAGGGGGGGCTCTGTCGGGTTGGCACGGGTTTCATGCATGAATTCAACCCAGTGTCCGCCGCCCACTTTCTTTCCGATGACTGGTTTCCCGTGGCTGGGTTGGTCAGATGGTGTTATGATGCCTTTACCAAATGGCATATTTGCTGTGGAGTCTGCACTTGTGCTTGCAGTTTGCGAAGTGTCTGTGCTGCCGCTGCTGCGCAGCACAGGTGTGCATGCGCTGTTTTCAGCACACACAAGTTTGGAGGCGGGTGGTCTCAGCGTGCATCGACTCGCTGATTTCACTGGTTTCAGGTTGGAATGGGTGGCACATGCCAGGTGGGAAGCTGAGCATTGGCAGGGCTTTTGGGAGTCACAGAGGTGGGCAGGCAGGCTATTGGCTTCTGCATGTTTTTGCCACCACTTAGGCGGCCATTTTCCATTGGAATTCAAGTCCATTCGGGCCCAAACAGGACAGCAGCACTTTTGAATGCTTTGGGAGGAGCTCCTTTGCACTTTTGGCTGGGCCTGTCGCGCTATTATTTTGCATATAGTTTCACTTTCTGGGAGTTTTGGCAATGTTGCTCCCCCACCCCCAGGTCTTTCACCTCGGTCTGTGAATTCGACCTTGTGTGGGAGCCTGATCGCACGGGTTGTGCTGGGTGTGGGGTTTTGGGGCCCGTGTTGTCCCGAGCCCTTTAGCCTGGTGGTGTGTGTGTTGCGGGAGGAGAAGCTTTGGGCCAAGGGCCCACGGGCTGGTTGGGCATGGCCCACTGACGTGGCTCAAGGAGGGGCAGCCACGGACCGAGAGCGGTATTGGGCGGCATGAGGGTACTCCCTCCTCCCTACTATCCTATGGGGCTGCTACCTACTCATGGCTCTTAGCGGGCATTTGCGGCTCACGAGTTCCAGTTTGTTCAAATGTGTCCAGGTTGGTGCTACATTACCTACATGCATCAAACAGGTATGAATGTACTTTCCCCTCGCAGAGGCCAGGCCGCAGGTCACGTGCACGCGGTGGTTGGCTTTTAGTGTATGGATAAGGCCTCGCAAGGGGTGGGATGTGGCGTCCCGAGCATATCAGGGCTTTATCAGTGTGATTAGGATTGCATGTTCAGGGCTATGGGGACCAGGGTTTCATTCACTCAGTCTTCAGGACAAGAATTTCAGTTTAGCACGCGGTGCACTTATGCAGCTTGTATCACGTGCGGGGTCGGCCTCTGGTAGCGCCTTCCACGCTGTCCACGTTTTGTCGAGACATAGGGGCCATTAAGAGCATGGTCGAAGGGCCCAGGGTGGCCTACGGAGCACACACAGGCGTGTTCCAATTAGGCCTCCGGGGCGGTGTGGACAGTTTGTGTGGCTCGTGGTTGGGAGTGTCCCCAACACAATACTTTTTCCGGGGCCGGACCCATGTCCTGGACTGAATGAATACAAATGTGGGCATGTTGTTACACCCACAGCAATGGTATCGCAAGGCAGCGGCTGAGGTGCCTCCCCTTCATATTTGATAGGTCTGCGCATCGCTCAGGGGGAATGGGTCCCGTGGGGGTTGTGGGTCGCCGCTGGCCTGCCGCCTCGCTGGTGTGGATCGGTGCTGGGCTCCTGCTGCCGGTGTGCCACTGGTGGCCTTGTCACCTGTCCCAGGGGTCGTAGCTTGCTACGGCCCCTTCCCCCATTGGTACAGTGGTTTGTGCCCCCCCAGGTGGGGGTCGTGGGATCACTGCCGTTTGGTCACGCATCCAGTCTGTGGGTGCTATGCACCGCATGTTCCCAATAGGGGAAGAGTCGCAGTGGGGGTTGGCCCACAGCACTGTGCACGCCCTCCTCTCGTGTTTTCTGTGGCGTGATTGCGGCTCCCAGATTCCTGCTTCAGATAGTGGGATCAGCGCAGTCATTCTGTTTCGGGTGAGCCTGGCCATTTCCGGCATAGGTGCCCTGACCCCTGCAATGACGAGCTTGGCGTTGCCGGCAGAGGGTGCTGGTAGAATAGCCTCGGTGAACAGTGTTCTCTCTGCGATTGTACTGCTAGGGGTGAAGGCAACTCGGGTCACTGTTGGTACTTTGGCTGCATGCAGATAGGCGTTCCGGTAGGTTCTTATTTGTTTGGGAACTAGTCGTTAGGTCTTTTCATTAAGATACATATTTTCAGACCTCAGTGGGCGGTGGGGACATGAGAAAGCAGATCGAAAATAGTTGTTAGTTCCGCAAGAGGCATTGGGCCTCACGCAGCTACAGTAAAGGGACAATTAAACTGCCCCTAGGAGAACACCGTTCCAGTCCTCTGAGCCTGGACAATATTTCTGTTGTAACAGGGACTCGTTTTCAAAGCAGGTGCCAGAACTCTAGGTGGGTGAGAGCCAACTGGTGCTGTTGGGTGTTCTTTTCAGACACAGGCCAGGGTAGACTTCCTGGTGCCCCTTGACTTAAGTTAAAGGACAAGGCAGCACAATGCAGGTTGCCCTCTCAGGTTCATCTTTCTCACCTCAGGGTTGAGACCTGTGGTCAGGACATGTGAATGATGGGTTGGACCTACTGTTGTGCAGTATCCTTTTAGTTTTTCGGCTTGGCCAAGGAGAGGGGTAATTGCGTTTACCTCTTCAAACCTCATCCTCTTGATACGGGGAAACACGTCAGTTACGTCAGGCGAGGCTTGGGATTAGGTGTTAGGTAAAGGATAAACTACACCCCTGCAATGGATTTAAATGGTGAGGTACATGGGTGACTAGGCTGTGCTTTCATCAACCGTTCAGTTAATTGTTACAAGTACGCGGTGAGGGGTGGGATGACTTAGTTATTTGCTGAGATTTATTGTGTTGGTCCATGCAACATACATAATCAGTATAGGCACATGCCTATTGTTTTTTTCAATGCTTTTTTTCTGATGAAAATTATGAAACGTCCTTGGAAATTCATGTGTAACCAAGATTTAAAGATGTATTACTCTGGAAGAAAATCTATTTCTAGATAATAATCCACATTTTAGGAAAAGTCAATAAAAGTCTTCAGTTAGCAAAATCGGGAAGGTTCTACACTGTCTATTATAAGTGCTACTACATTAGATGGAACCCGCTGAATCTAGTTCTTGTTTTGAGTTGCATTCCTTGTTATAAATGTGATCTTAAGCTCTTTGGCTTCACGAAAGAGGCACGCCATGCAGAACAGGCTGTGCATTGTTGCTCTATGAGCTGGCTACATACTTAAAAGGGATGGTATTGAAAAGTCCATGGAGCCTGAGGCTTTGTGCAATGTGAAATAATAAAACTTTACTTTGTTGTATTATGATACCACTAATATTTTACAAAAAAGCAGCATTTCATATAAAGACACCAGCATAATAGTTTGCCTAAAGTCTAATAACTATGAATGTTTTCTTTTTTACAAGATGTTAAAATAACTGCCCCCTTTTTCAATTAAATGAACAGTATAAAACAACAACACCCGTATTAGGACATGAATGTTGTTTAACTGGTTGCACCAGTTCACAGGCCTTGCTAAACCTGGACACTTGTACTGTTTTTTTTTTTAAGTCAAATTTGCTTTATTCGGTTAAAATTTTTTAAAACCATCAAAGCACAGAACAGTATTTCATTCAGGAAATATTCATAATTACATAATTATATAAAAGCAACTAGCACCACTAAATACGTTACGAAGTAACAATACTATACAGTTGGCTACACAATAAATAAATAGAGTAAAAACAGTTTGTCACCCACAGGGTATTCCAGAATCCATCTAAATACTCATTTCAATATCAATTTTTGTACTAAAAAATGTCCATGCAAGAAGGGGCCTGGCATGGGCGAATTAAGATAACAGTAACTTGTTTCGACATCTGATAGCCCCTGTAATGTAACTCGCTACCCCAAAACAGACCACCGCGGACCCGAGCATTTGCAAATAGGTCGGGGCCGGTTCAGACTTGCTCAAAATTACAGCTCCTTAATAATGGGACAATAAATTTCTTACAATGGAATACATAAAACTTACAAAAGAAGATCATGTGAAGCATATCTTGCGCAGAACAGTTATCACATGGGCAAGGCCCCAAAGTCCCACTTTTAGCAAAAACTTTTGGAAAAGATAACAACCATGGAAGCATATTGTGCTTAAACCTTAATAGCACAAAAAGATGAAACAGCTTATTTATGTAAGTTAAGTACTGCTGAATGTCTTTCCCCATACTTAGCATTACAAAGCTTCTCACTGATGGTTTTGCCAATTCACTCCCATATAGCACCATAGGTACACACTTAGCATTGTAGATTTTTAGAAGAGCTGGTAGTGGCTTACAGCCCAACCGTTTAGCAAAACCTAGCAGGGCACCTGAGGCCCTTGTTAATGTGTTCTTTTTCAAAGCGCGTTGTGCGACCCATGACCTTCTGTCATCAAAGACAATCCCCAAATAAGATCACAGGCACAAATATGGTGACAATCACATAGAGATGCTGCAACATGCACCTCCAGACAGCAAATGGCATCAGATTTCACGCGAAACATACAGACCAGGTCAGCCGTGGAGTGGAACAGCCACAACCATCGCACGCCTTGAATGTAGGTACTTTAGAGAGCACCTGCCCTTTCCAGAAAAAGGAAGCCTTCTTCGCCCACCCTCCACCTATTGACATAGCATGTGATTTTTTTTAATTTGTTGTTAAATCTAAAGAGTCCATAAAATTTATAAAACAATCTAAAAGAGATTGTAAACCTCTTGCCGTTCTCGCCAGTAAAACAGCGTCGTCCGCATATCATAAAGCCGGAATCCTTTTTTGACCGGCTCTCGGGATGTCTTTACTTGCTAGAGTTAATGCGTCCCCCAGATTATTTATGTAGAGCGTGAACAACAAGGGCGCCAAAATGCACCCTTGCCTTACTCCTCGCTTTACAGGCCATGCAGCAGTCAGACTACCATTCTCGTCGTAATGGACTGCTGTACTGGTGTTCTAATGTATTTCTGCTAGGAAGGATATCAATACAGAGTCCAGCCCAATGTCAGACAGGGAAGTCCATAGTTTTTGCCGGTTTACAAGGTCGAAAGCAGTGGACAAATCCATGAATGCTAAATGTATGGCCCCCTGCTTTGCGACCGTATATTTCCCCATGACAAGGTGTAGATTTACTAATGAACAGAAATAAATGCCGATGTCGCTAATTCTAAATAAGACAATTATTTGGTCAAAACATACGGATAAGACAGTATGTTTATTGATTTTAATTATAATTCTTTTTATTATTTTTTAGTTTCAGTTGATCACTTCTATTTTGATAAGTACTTTTTTAAATTATTGTACAAATTTTAAAATCTGGTGTACACAACAAAATTTGATATGTATCAAAAATTCACAACTTGTATTTACAAGAAATTACATTTTATTCACCATTCAATCCACATTCATTCATCACTCGAACCAATACAAACAACCACAACAAAACATAAGAATGTTGGAATTGCAATATTCACAACAAAAAGCCAGTATTTGTTTTACAGCACAAATGTATATATGCAGTTTGTATTTGTCTTAATTACTAAATCATTAAGTTTGGCTTTATAACAAAACAGGTCTACGCGTTTCGAACTCTCGTTATTTCGGAGTTCTCATCAGGACCAATATCTGTAATGGAAGAACAGAGTTTGTTTAGAATTCTGGGATAGCTACTGCTGCACTGCCTGTTCCCAAAACTACAAGTTTCCTCACCTACCTCGCACTCATCAGAGAATGGTTGGAGTTGTTCTTGTAACACAAGTCTTCAAAAAATGCAGGAAACCAAAATCAGGGAAAAATTGCACTACTTAAGACCGATTCCTCACCACGTTTGTCAACATTCAACTTCAATAACCACTTACTTGTAATATTCTCTAGTCTGTTATTGACTGCCTGGCTCGCCGTTTCTAAAAGGGGGGCAATAACGTGATTTCATTAGCTCGTTGGTCCTATGACCAAAACCTTTTTGTTGCTACGCGTTTCGATTACAAGGTGGCGCTTACCTGAGTGGGCGAGTCAGGCGCGTTGTATCGCCTATTGATGTTTTTTTTGGTTTTGAGTTCTGTAAACAAACAGTAAAGTTTGTGTTAGGCCAGCGTCTGTTTAGGGTGTCCATGGAAATCTTCGAGTCTTAGAACAGGCGTGTGTGCGTTAAACGACAGGGTCTCCTTACTTTTTAGAAGCGGTGTCCTAGTCTCCCGGCATCCGAATGCTCGTCTGTTTGCATTCACTTCCTGGTCCGCATAGGATCTTGGGAAGTGTGGTTCCGGTGTTCTTTGTAGTCCAAGAGATGCTTCTTTTTCGTTTTTTTGAATTATTTCAACTTTATTAGATTGGGTGCTAGTGGATTGTATTAATGAAACGTCGTTTCTTATTCCAGATCAACGATGTTCGAGGCAGATGGTAGATTATTACGAGAATGTGTACGATGTGATGTGATCTTGTCATCGGATTGTTTGACATAAGAATTATACATACAAGAAGTACGGAGACAACTGAGTGATGATACATGTTATCGTAGAATCAAGAAAGATCCAACATCTGACTTAAAAAATTAACTATTAGCCATACTTGACATCGGCTTCGAACAAGGATTTCTTGGGAAAAAGGAGTTTGAATTTCTAAAAATCAATTACCCGAGAATACCCTTATTATATGTATTACCTAAAATACATAAAAATGAAACTTCACCCCCAGGCCGCCCGATTGTTTCAGGCTGTGGTTCTTTATTAGAACCGATTTTAAAATTTGTGGATTTTTTTATTAAGCCTTTTCTCCATCAGGTAAGATCTTACGTACAGGATACAACTGATTTTATAAATAAACTCTCAACCATTGAGTTTGACAAAAATGTGGATCTAATGGTCACCATGGACATTACATCCCTTTACACGCAAATACCCCAAGATGAAGGCATTAATGTCCTTGAACTATATCTGGAGGAGCGTGAGAGACCACATAGGGTACCAACCGCATTCATTAAAAAACTTGCAGAATTTGCCCTCAAGAAAAATTATTTTAATTTCAATGGGGAATTTTTCTTTCAAGTGGGAGGGGTGGCCATGGGTTGCCCTTTTGCCCCGGAATTGGCCATCTTGTTTATGGCCAAATATGAAGAAACATTTGTTTATCACAACAACCCCTTTGCACAATGGATAACACACTGGTTTCGTTTTATTGACAACATCTTCTTTGTGTGGAGAGGATCGGAAGAGGAATTAAAAAAATTTCATATGTGGATAAACAACAGAATGCCATCAATCAAATTCAGTTTGGATCATTCCAGACACAAAATGCCATTTCTGGACGTTGAGGTGTACCCCTCCAGTGGAGGTTTAGTGACAACTCTGTACAAGAAACCTACAGATCGAAATAAAGCTCTACATTTCGGGAGTAACCACCCGCGCAATCTGAGGGAGAACCTGCCTTATGGGCAGTACCTCCGTATCCGGCGAAATTGTACGGAGAAGGAAGAATATTTTCGACATGCGGAAAATCTCACTATTAATCTCAAACAACGTGGATATCCCAAGAAATTGCTTAAAAAATCAATGAAAAGAGCGTGGTGGACACCCAGAGAATGTCTACTGGAGAGAAGATCCAAAAAGGAAACTGAAAGAATGGTATTTGTATCCACCTTTTGCCCTGATTCCAATGCCCTGAAAAAAGTGGTCAAACAGAACTGGCATTTGCTGAAAAATTTGGACCCGTCCTTCCAGAATGAACCACTGTTTGCATTAAAAAAAAACTACAGCATTTCGAACCATCTGGTGAGGGCAGCCTTACCAGAAGTCAAAAATCCAGATTTACGTACCATGTTACGGTTGCCTCCAGTCCAAGGTCACCATAAATGTGGCACTTGTTCTTGTTGTGATTCAACAAAAGAAGGAAAAGTTTTCACACACAACCAAATCAATTGGAAACATGAAACTTTCTCCAACTGTAAAACTCGGTATGTGGTTTATGGAATCTTGTGCCCATGTAACTTATTATACATTGGTAAAACCAATCAGGAAGTATGTGTGAGGATACAGCAACATAAATCAAGAATAAAAAATAATGTCATCAGCGCTCCACTGGTAAACCACTGGAAAGAAAAAAATCATAAAGATACTGATTTGACATGGACAGTGATCTCAAAGGTCGAAAATGATGCAAGAGGTGGAAATTTAGATGCCAAATTGACAAAAAAAGAAGCAATGCTCATAGTAAAGTTCAACACGGCATTTACAGGATTGAACGAACTGTCAGAAATGTTCAAGCTCTAAATATAGAGACCACCCAGATGGAATCAACCAAACATCTTCCAAAACTTAACCACTTTGCTCTATGACTGTCCCACCCAGACTGCCTGCCACAGGGGCTAGCAATAATGAGCCATGCCAACCGTCTGAGCAAAAAATTTTGCAATAAGAAAGTGTACTGTGAGCAATACCCACCCACTGTGGCTCAGGAGCGAATCAGAAACAAGCGAACTTGGACACCAGTGTGTCCCCCTCTAAGTAAGCAAGAAGGTCTGCTTGTATAAAACAGCACGTTCACGTGCAGCTGTCACCATAGAGAACCAAAAGAGACTTATGTCAAACAATCCGATGACGAGATCACATCGTACACATTCTCGTAATAATCTACCATCTGCCTCGAACATCGTTGATCAGGAATAAGAAACGACGTTTCATTAATACAATCCACTAGCACCCAATCTAATAAAGTTGAAATAATTCAAAAAAACGAAAAAGAAGCGTCTCTTGGACTACAAAGAACACCGGAACCACACTTCCCAAGATCCTATGCGGACCAGGAAGTGAATGCAAACAGACGAGCATTCGGATGCCGGGAGACTAGGACACCGCTTCTAAAAAGTAAGGAGACCCTGTTGTTTAACGCACACGCGCCTGTTCTAAGACTTGAAGATTTCCATGGACACCCTAAACAGACGCTGGCCTAACACAAACTTTACTGTTTGTTTACAGAACTCAAAACCCAAAAAAACGTCAATAGGCGATACAACGCGCCTGACTCGCCCACTCAGGTAAGCGCCACCTTGTAATCGAAACGCGTAGCAACAAAAAGGTTTTGATCATAGGACCAACAAGCTAATGAAATCACGTTATTGCCCCCCTTTTAGAAACGGCGAGCCAGGCAGTCAATAACAGACTAGAGAATATTACAAGTAAGTGGTTATGGAGGTTGAATGTTGACAAACGTGGTGAGGAATCGGTCTTAAGTAGTGCAATTTTTCCCTGATTTTGGTTTCCTGCATTTTTTGAAGACTTGTGTTACAAGAACAACTCCAACCATTCTCTGATGAGTGCGAGGTAGGTGAGGAAACTTGTAGTTTTGGGAACAGGCAGTGCAGCAGTAGCTATCTCAGAATTCTAAACAAACGCTGTTCTTCCATTACAGATATTGGTCCTGATGAGAACTCCGAAATAACGAGAGTTCGAAACGCGTAGACCTGTTTTGTTATAAAGCCAAACTTAATAATTTAGTAATTAAGACAAATACAAACTGCATATATACATTTGTGCTGTAAAACAAATACTGGCTTTTTGTTGTGAATATTGCAATTCCAACATTCTTTGAATCATTTATGTTTTGTTGTGGTTGTTTGTATTGGTTCGAGTGATGAATGAATGTGGATTGAATGGTGAATAAAATGTAATTTCTTGTAAATACAAGTTGTGAATTTTTGATACATATCAAATTTTGTTGTGTACACCAGATTTTAAAATTTGTACAATAATTTAAAAAAGTACTTATCAAAATAGAAGTGATCAACTGAAACTAAAAAATAATAAAAAGAATTATAATTAAAATCAATAAACATACTGTCTTATCAGTATGTTTTGACCAAATAATTGTCTTATTTAGAATTAGCGACATCGGCATTTATTTTTGTTCATTAGTAGCTTGTGGCAAGCTGTGTCGTTGGGAGCCCAGACCCAATGGTATTGTTCTAAAAGGTGTAGATTTAAACATTGGCTAGCTGTACCTCTTCCTTTTCTAAACCTGTACTGCAAATCTGAGATGACAGAGTTCTCTTCCAACCAGTTCGACAGTTGGTCAAAACGGCTTTTCCCATTATTTTTGCAGCTGAGTCCAAGAGTGAGATAGGCCGGTAGCATGCCGAATCTTCTCTTGAGCCCTTCTTGAAAATTGGGACAATAACTGCTCTACCTCAGGACGCTGGGGGGCCGGATTTAGTAGCAGCATTAAAAACAGAAGTTAAAATCTTTGCCCAGTATTTCGGATCAGCCCTGTACAAGTCCGCTGGAACCCCGTACGGGCCCGGAGCTTTCCCCTTTGCAGTAGACTCAATTGCCTCCAATACTTCCTCCTCGGTGAAAATAATTTTGACGGTTTGTGCGACCCCCCCCTCGTGATATAAAACATGAGGGGTTTGTTTCTGCATAAAGACCACTAAAATGCTCCACCCACTTTTCTGGGGCAATGAGACAATCCTTATTTGTGTTATCTGTCTCATTAAACAGTGGACTATTGATTACTTTCCAAAATTGAGTGCTACTCTTCAGGACACTTGCTTTGGTCAGATCCTCCCATGCCATATTTTTCCGCTGAATTTTCTTCTGTTTTGTAGCATTTTCATAGGCCCTTCTAGCCTTGGCAATCTTATGTGAGTCCCTACCGGGCTTTTTTAGAGTTTCTAGGAGATCCGTATGCGTATTGCTGCAAGCTTGGTCAAACCAATTTTTCAACTTTTTACAACTAGGTTTAATTTTCCTAGTCAGGTTTGCCGCTACCTGCGTTGTTAAGCGATTAAAAGCACTGAGGATTTCAATTGGGTCTGAATTTTTATCTATACATGTACATAAGTCCTCAGCATTACTCCTGTACAAATCTTCTAAAAAGTCCGTAGGGGTAATCACTTTCCCACCTTAGTCTCCGCCCTTGGCATATAGTGGCTATATTGGAATTTGTGAATGTCTGACATAATATCGACAGACAGAATATCGAAATACAAAAATATCGGCACAAAAATATCGACATCAAAAATATCGGAGTCATATCTTCATAAAGGTAAGTACAAAAATATCGAAAAAATAATATCGTAGTACAAAAATATCGAAATTAAAAATATTGTTTTTTTAAATGTATTAATAATAATGTAAAAATAATTTTAAAATACATATAATTTTACAGATATTAAATAAAAATATTAAAACAAAATTAAAACTAATACATATACATTTAAAATAAATAAAACACTTAATAATTTAATGTAATTTTCTTTTTTTTAATTTCATTTAATTGATTTAATGTAAAAAAAAATATTTTTACCCTGTAGGCCTGTACCCCAAAACCCCAAAACTGACCCTGAACCCTAAAAATATCCCTGTACCCCAAAAACCCAAAACTGACCCTGAACCCTAAAAATATCCCTGTACCCCAAAAACCCAAAACTGACCCTGAACCCTAAAAATACCCCTTTACCCAAAAACTGAAAACTGACCCTGAACCCTAAAAATACCCCTTTACCCAAGAACTGAAAACTGACCCTGAACCCTAAAAATACCCCTTTACCCAAAAACTGAAAACTGACCCTGAACCCTAAAAATACCCCTTTACCCAAAAACTGAAAACTGACCCTGAACCCTAAAAATACCCCTTTACCCAAGAACTGAAAACTGACCCTGAACACTAAAAATACCCCTTTACCCAAAAACTGAAAACTGACCCTGAACCCTAAAAATACCCCTTTACCCAAAAACTGAAACTGACCCTAAACCCTAAAAATACCCCTTTACCCAAGAACTGAAAACTGACCCTGAACACTAAAAATACCCCTTTACCCAAAAACTGAAAACTGACCCTGAACCCTAAAAATACTCCTTTACCCAAAATTAATTAATATTATTTAATTACCAATTAATTATTTATTAACAATAACAATAAAGTAAATATATTAGCACATTAGCTGTAATTAATTTAATTTAATAATTAATATTATTTTTCCCAATTAATTAATTAAGAATAACAAAAAATTATATATAAAAAAATTACTCTAATTAATGTAATTAACTAATTAATATTAATTAATTACCAACTAATTATTAATTAAAAATATGTACAAAATTATATTAATTAATTAGCTAATTAATATAAATTAATTACCAATTCATTATTAATTAAAATATTTACAAACATATATTAATTAATTAATTATTATTAAATTACTTCCCGCCCTATTTACCTATAAACCCATAACCCGCTACAGAACATATTTATCAATTAATCAATTAATTAAAATTGATTAAAAATTAATTCTCAATTAATTAATTAATAATTCCTACTAATTAATAATTAATTTAACATAATTAAATTACTTCCCACCCTATTCCCCTATAAACCCACAACCCGCTACAGTAGTAATAGACAATATTTAATTAAATTACATTAAAAATAAATAATAAAACATAATAAATACAATATAATATACACTAAATGTATTTAAAAATTGATATTAGTAACATCGAAGTTATTTATTTCGATATTATTGACATCGATATTTAAAACTTCGATATTACTGATATCATACTAATATCGATATTAAGACTGTCGATATTACTTACCTTCGATATTTTGTCCCATCGATATTTAAACTTCAATATAATTGTATATCGAAATTTAAAACTCGATATTTTGTCTGTGTACCGGAATTTGTAATAGCTGCCAGTGCATTTTCGCTTTTTAGAACTCAGCACCAGGCGGGGCTTTATGCGCCTCCTGGCGCGCACTGATGTTGTCGCGCCCCAAGGAATCCTGGGGCTTATAGTCAGCCAACAGTTTGCCCAAATCGCCCGGCGGAGCGGAGCCCGACCGGTCAGTGTTAAGAAGCAACCCCGGTGCGCAATGGTGGGGGGAGCCAAGCCCGACCGCGGAGAAGAATTCAGGTAATTTCAAAGGTTAAACCACAGCCACACACAGCGTTTCCATATCAACTTGTACTGTTGCCTGGTTGCATGTTTGAACCATGCATGCCTTTACAACGTGGTACGAACCACAAAAGCGTCTCTACATGTTGCATCGTGTTTCAATTCTCTTTTGTTTTTCTTTCTCTTGCCTCAGTGTCCTGCTCTTTGATCAGCCGCGGCTGCTGTGCTGTTTGCTACGAAGAGAGCTGGACTAGAGTCTGTCCCCACTTCCGGTTTGCCTTAGAACGCCACCATTTTGGGCAGGTCAGTGGTCTAGCTTCTCTTACCTCTACCGGCACTCAAACTCATAAAAGCCGCTGCAGGGTGCCAAAGGCGCACCAAAGGCAAGCCTGTCTGCGCCAATGTGCACCTGTACGACGCCTGGCGCCAGGACCCCCGCCTTTCTTTTCTTGTTTCTCCTACATTTTACTCTATATGGCCCTGGGGCTATCTCAGCTTTAAACATAGTAAGGAAATGTACCTCTGCAGAACAATTCCAATTTCTGTCGGCCAGGACCAAAGCTCCTCATTCCCATCTGAGCTGTAACCAAAGCTTCCCCCACTGGAGGGTCCTGTTTCATGCAGAAACTGTATATCCTCTTGCCTAGCCCCTACCGATCTGCCAATATTAGAGACAACACCCTCTCCGACAATGTCCTTTTTTAACCTACCTGGCATGTCCTCCAATCTTTTTACCTCCTCTGGCTTCCCTCCCGGCTCTGAAAAACCAAGGAAAATACATGGTCTGTACTGTAATTTCAAATCCATGGCTAAGAATGCTATAGAAGCATGTGACCTCATCTCTTCATCCAATCCTGGGTTCTGTTTCTTTACAGAAACCTGGCTTTGTGCCTCCGCCGTCCCTTGCATCGCTCTTGCGATCCCTAGGCAGTACTCCGGTCAGATCCAACTGGACAGATCGCACAAAGGGAGTATCGCCATTGTGTTTCATGACTCCCTTAAGGTTGAGCTCATTGACACAGTATGTACTGGGTGGCTTGAGATTTGTATCTTTAAATTGTTACTGTTACCTACAGAAGTCTGGAAAGGGGCACTGTTTTACTTCCCCCCAGGTGCCAAGAAGGACTTCCCACAAGCACTAATTGACTTCATTGCCCCTTATGTCTTGGCCACCTGTGTCACCCAACTTTTATCAGATCTGTTCTCTATCTGACTGCAGCAGCGGGTGTCCGTCCCTACACACAGGGCTGGTCATATGTTGAATCTCATGTTACTACCACTGAGGAAGTACCCTATGACTCCTTGCTGCCGATTTCCTGGTCTGGCCATTATCTGATCCATTTCTCCATCTCAAGGAATAAGACCTGTAACATACCTATGAAATCAGAAAAAAAACACGGTGTAACTGGAATTCTTTACCCTCTCTGCTTTCACAGAGGTTTTCAATTTCCCATCACCTTCCCCGATAGATGTGGATACAATAGTATCTACTTCCCAAGATTCCTTAATGAACTCTATAGACTATATTGCACCCCTCAAAATATCATTCACAGTTTCCTCCAGAAGCTCTGCCCTGTGGTATTCAGACGCCCTGCGTCAAGAGAAATCAATGTGCAAATGCCTAGAGCACAGGTGGTGTTCTGGTAAATCTCTTAAAGATAAAGTAGAATATCGCTCCAGGCTGGGAGTCTATCATAATAAGATCAGGTCAGCCCAGAATGCTGTCCTAGCAATCTCAATAGAAAAAGCAGGGAACTCCACCAAAGAGCTTTTTAAAGCTTTAAATAACTTTGTGAAACTCCTTGCCTGTGTCACCACCATCGACGCCTTCCATGATTTCCATGACAATTTAGCCAATTTTTTTGAAGACGAAATCAAATCTATCTATAAAAATCTGACAGCTATCTTGGACAGTTTTCAGCATATTTCCAACCTTAATCTTCTCCATACGACAGCCACGGGAAGCCTGAGCAATTTCCGACTTTGCTATGAAGGTCGGGTGTTGGCTATGCTATCCCACGCTAAGTTAGGTTCACCTTTGTACCTCTGCCCACCTAGAAAAAAAGCAAGCTTAGCAACTTGTCTAGCTTCTGTAGTCACAGACTTGTATAACTTCTCATCGACTTCGGCTACAGTGCCCAAGAAATAGAATCACACATTAGTGTCTCCATTGCTGAAGAAATGCTAAGCAAATCTGATAGATGCCGCCAGATATCGACCAATCTCAATGATACTCCTCCTTGCCAAATCTCTAGAAATTTTGTCAATAAACAACTCACTGCCTATCTCGAAGAAAATCACATCCTGGATTATTCACAATCTGTTTTCAGAGCGCTTCATAGCATGGAGAGCACTATGTTGGCAGTGGTTGATAATATAAGACTCTGTCTTGACACAGGTACCCCTATTATGCTGGTGCTGCTGCTTTTGTCAGTAGCGGTCAACACAGTCTCCCATTCCATCTTAATTCACAAGCCTTAAGAGGCTGGGCTACATGGCAGAGCCCTGCAGTGGCTCTGCAACTTCCTTACCAATCAAACAGAACAGGTCTGCCTGGACTCTTTCAAGTCACATCTTATGAACTTGCATAAGGCTGTTCCGCAGAGCTCGTGTCTAAACGCTACCCTCTTTAATATCTACATGGCGCCACTTGCCTGGATTGTGAGAGCCTGTGATGTGGAGGTAGTGTTGTATGCTGACGACACCCAACTTCTCATTTCTTTCGGCCCATACAAAGTGAAAAGCAAGTTTGCTAAGTGTATGAGGGAAGCAGCTGCTTGGATGTCTAGCAACTATTTCCAACTAAACAGTGACAAGATTGAGATTATGCTCTTTAGGAAAGCTTCTGAGGTCTGGTCGGCTGACTGTTGGATGCCTCAACTGGGTCCAGCCTCTTCACCCAAACCGTCTGTGAAACATCTTGGCGTCAAAGCTTGATTGGCCTCTCTCCATGAAAGACCAAGTACGCGCCACCTGCGGCTTCTGCTTCCCTACTATGAAGCTTCTTAAAAAGGCCCTCCCTTGGCTCTCCAACAGCGCTAGAAAAACTCTTGTCCAAGCACTCACTATCAGTGGCCTGGACTATGGGAATGCTCTGCTAACATCAGGAAACGATTCCTTGCTGACCAAGTTGCAGGTGGTGCAGAACACTGCTGCTAGACTAATTTGTATTCTTCCTTCTCGCGCATCTCTCAGCCAATTCTGTGGAAGCTCCATTGACTGCCTATTAGAAAATGGGTCATTTTAAAACTCTGCTGTCTGATACATAGGCATTTCACCACTACCACCGCGCCTACTTGTCCATGCGTTTAAAACCATATCGACCTGCGAGATGCCTTAGGTCTTCGGTAGTACTCTTCTGACTATCCCTAGCATTCGAACCTCAAACCAGGGAGTAGATCTTTTTCCTACTCCCTCTATCATTGGAAAAAACTCCCCCTTAGTCCCCGCTTCTGCTCAGACTTTATCTCCTTCAAGAAGGGTTTGAAGGCTACAGTCAGGTCTTCAAACCCTTCTTGAAGGAGATAAAGTCTCTCCTTTCTTACAATGCAGCACCGAAATACTCCTTCTGGAGTGATTTGTGCGCTATATTAAATGTCTTTATTATATCATATCGTACAAGGCATTCCTTTACCATACAAGTCATTACAATGAATTGCCTTAGGGAAAGTGCTGGACTTTGACATAGTATAATTTACTAGTCCAAATCCAGTCTGCGCAAAAGTAGGGAAAGTGCTGGATTTAAAGTCCAACATCAGTCCAACCACGCTTTCCCTAAGGCAAGTTGTTGTAAAGACTTGCATGATAAAGGAATGTGTTGTAAAGGTGCATTCATGGTTCGAGCCCTGTTATAAAGGCTGTTTCCCCTGTTGATTACATGAAACAACACTACATTAACTTGCTGCAATGCATGCCTCTTTCCTACTTTCTTATCAAGAAGGTAGTCTGGAAGGCCCAATGGGCATCTTGTTATAAGCAACAGCGTACTTCACTAAGGTGAACCCTTGTTGGTTGCTTTACTTCCCCTTCTTTTCAATCTCTATATTCACCCTCTTATCTCTTCCCTTCTTGAGCTGGGGGTCTCTGTGTATAACTACGCTGACGACCTCCAGCTCGTCTTTGATCTTTCCTCTTCTTCTCATTCTCTATCCTTTTTTCACTCCACTATGGTCTTTATTTCTGGATGGATGAGCGCCAACCACCTCAAGCTCAACCCAGATAAGACTGAGCTTGTCCTGGTTGGCGGCTCATCCAGTCCCTGGTCCCCTGCTTTCTGGCCTCCCATCCTTGGCCCCCCTCCCACCCCCGTTCCCTCTGTTAAAACTTTGGGCATCAAGGTCAGACAGGACCTGTCCATGCATGGCCAGGTCAGCGCCGTGGTGTCCTCCTGTTTTCTTTCCCTCCGAATGATCCGGAAAATCTCTCGTTTTTTTTCTCTTGACTCCCTTAAAATCATTATTTCTGCCCTTATCACTTCCCGCCTTGATTATGGCAATAGCTTGTTCGCTGGCATCCCTGCCTATGAAACCCGCCGCTTACAAGCTATCCAGAATCAGGCCGCCCGTCTTATCTTTCACTTGCCCAAAACCCATCACATCACTCCCGTCCTCAAATCCCTTCACTGGCTGCCCATTTTGCAGAGATCTCTGTTTAAAATAGGGTGCCTTGTTTATCGGGCCCTTGATCACTCTGCACCGGCTTTCATCAATTCTTTGATTTCCCGCCACACCCCTGCCCGCACTCTCCGTTCATCATCTTCTGCCCTCCTCACTGTTCCCCGCTTTTACAAATCTCGCACTGGTGGAACCCGTTTTTCTGTTCTTGCTCCCCGGTTCTGGAACTCCCTTCCTCTTTCTATGCGTTCGATCCCCATTTTTTCTCATTTCCGTAAAGCGCTGAAAACTTTTCTGTTTGCCCTGGCCTACCCCTGCTAATCCTCCTGGCCCTGTCTGTTCGGTTCTTCAGAGCTCCCAGCGCCAGGAAGCCGTTTTGGCCATCGTGCGCTCTATAAATATTTTTCATTCATTCATTCATTCATTCATTCATTCATTCATTCATTCATTCATTCATACTTTGATATTATTCAAAACGAAAACCAGACATTACCACGCATGCCATTTTACAATGCATGACTTTATCACGCATGTAATACAGCATGTTGATCTTTACAACTTTTTGTAGGAATGTGTGAGTGTGAACATTTTACAGTACATTATTGACTTACATTTTCTTAAACATTAAAGCTCTGAAAGGGGACTCGTGTACTCTGCCAGTACTCTAATGGAGTGCCAACTAAGACTGACCCTCCTCAGAAGTGTTGATGGTCCACCTGCCCTAAGACCATCCACCAATTTGACTTGGTTGGATCCAAAATGCTGAGAACTACCCCTGACATGCAGGGCCAGTATTTTGTGCAGTGAGGGAACCAGGGCAAACAAATTATTAGAACTGCAACACCAGGACCCATCAAGCACATTTGCTCACACATATATACAAAAGAGGTGGACAAGACAAGCAAGCCTTGAGAGTGGCTAGAGGCACAATGTCCGCCTCTGGACCAGTCCTTGTCCCATCGGGATCTAGCGAGCCAAAACAGAACTGAGCCAAGCATTTCAGGCATTATCGTTTTCAACTTCCTTGTGCTGTTTTCAAGCAAAGCAAAACAATAGAAGAGGGAAGCTTAGGTCACAAAATTTAATAACAAACATTTGGCATAGCCAACACGTCTGGCTTGCCTCTAGTAGATAAAATAGTCAGAGGATGGTGCAATGTTTCCCTGCATTTCAAATTGTGAAGCAGAACATAATTGCAGCATCTTCCCCTGTAACACAATGGTTTTCACCTTTTCAAAGAATAGTGGTCCCTTTGGTAGCAGTAGGGAAACATCCTTTACAACGCAACTTTTACCACGCAGTGCTTTTACATCGCAACTTTTACAATGCAAACCATTTCAAAACATTGCGCTGGGGGGCGCTCTAGGATAGGGAATAGATTTATTTACTATCCAACACCTCTAAAAGGATCAGAACTACGTATTTCTAGTAATTATTACAGTGGCAATGTACGGTCTATCAATGGTGTTTTGATCCTATTGAAATTCCAGGATCTTTATCAAGACATATATTATAATTTGCCAGAGGCCGTCATGAATACACAGAAATTAAAATATAGAAAGGTTGAAAACAAATATCACGTCACTGTACATGGAAGGAAATGTCGGCTTTGTACCCACAAACAGAGATTATGAAGTCCAGAAATGATAAAGAACAATGTCTAATGTGGGGGGGGGTAGGGCGTATGGGTTCAAACACATCTAGAGAATAAGAAGGAAACAATCATATTCAGACCTAAAATAAGGAGGGCTCAAAGAATGAGTAGGTAAATCAATTCAAGGGAGGCTTACCAAAGAAACTAAGCAGGATATGATTTGGATGTTAACTGACAGATGGAGACATGGTTATAACTGTGAGGAAAAGAAAAAGCAGAGGGTATTGGAGTGCCAGTCACAATGGAGAAACAACGTGCCAATTAAGATGCACAAAGAGTGTGGTGATTACCTGGGGAAGTATGTGCTGGAGTCAAATGCATAATGTTAAGAGTAATGGCGTCCGACACACTCTACAGCGGTGATACTCAAAGTACGGCCAGGGGCCGGTTGAGTTGCGGCCCTCTTGACCATTACATGCGGCCCCCCGGTAAAGAGCAGCACGAGCTGCTGTTCAGTTACTCAGCACTAATATTTAGGAAAAAATGTTAAATAAACAGGCAAGCATTTATTAACCTGCAAAAAAATGCTTGGCTGTTTATTTAACATGTTTTTAGACCTACTTACACAATTCCTGACCCACCCAGACCCCCTACCGCCACCCTGCTGGCATCAGTGCGGCGCTCGGTCACACTACAGACCGTACTTTGTGGCCCCTGGGCAAATGTTTGTGAGTACCCATGCTCTACAGGCATAAGCGGGGAAACTGCGATGTACTTCAAAAGGAGAGATGTGTGTGAGAGTTAAAGTGAGGGTCTGGTGGATTCCACAATTGTAAGCGAGAAACTGGTGAACTCCACAGTGGAGATGCCTTTCTAAGCCCAGTTGCACAAGAATGAGGTGGTCCACAAGAAGGCATTCTGTATGTCTTGGCGAGAGGAATAAAGGGTGCACTAACAAGGAACGAGTGGCCATACTGACAAAAGAGTGGCCACCATCTTTGAGTGGAACAAGTGGTTTAAGTAATACACATATTATGTCAATACTGAACAAGGAGGAACTGAACTGGATTTTATGCCTTGATTCAATTAACTCTGGCCTGAACAAAATGAACAATTTTATAACTTTAATATAATGGACCATTTTCTATTACTTACTCTCACTCCTTTTATCTTTCCCATTTATCTTTCCTTCTTCCATTTCCCTCTTCAAATGGTCACCTTTATGTCCCTGAGTTAATTCACAAGTTTTTGGCCCTGTTGATAATCTGACCGAGATCTCCACTTATTGTCTACCCATAAACCATGAGTTCCCTTTTTCTTTGCAATTTGGTTCAATGTATTTTAGTATGGCCTGCTTCTTTTATTTCTCCATTGGCCCGCGTGCAGTCACTCAGGTCCCTCTTGGTTGAAATGCCTCTTGTGAGCAGGCTTGTGTGGAAAATCTGCGAGGCAGCACTGAAGCAGCGTTAGAAATTGGGTCTCTAGTTGGCAGAGGTTTGCGCCCTCTGGAAGCAAGGACCACAAACTCCTATTCCGGGTAAGTCAGATACACAACCTAAATTAAACTGTGCTCATGCTCTGGTAGCCTGGCACAGAGCAGTCAGCCTTAACGTAAGAGGCAATGTATAAACTATTTCTGCATTCTTTATTTACAGTAACACAGTGAAAACAACACAAAAAGACTCCACCCAAATTTAGAAAATCAATCAATCAATCAATAAATTTGTAGAGCGCGCTACTCACCCGTGAGGGTCTCAAGGCACTTTGGCGGTGGGGGAAGAACCTACTGGTCGAACAGCCAGGTCTTGAGAAGTCTCTTGAAGGTCAGCAGGTCCTGTGTCTGGCGCAGGTGGGCGGGGAGGGTGTTAGATGTCTTGGCCGCGAGGTGGGAGAATGATCTGCCACCGGTGGTCGTTCGGCGGATGCGTGGGACCGTGGCGAGGGTGAGGTCGGCGGAGCGGAGCTGGCGGTTCGGGTGTAGAAGGACAGTTGTTCATTGAGGTATGCTGGCCCGGCCTTCTGGAGTGCTTTGTGAGTGTGGGTGAGGAACTTGAAGGTGATCCTCTTGTTGACCAGGAGCCAATGCAGATCTCTCAGGTGGGTGATGTGGCTGTGGTGAGAGAGTCCGAGAATGAGGCGTGCAGAGGCGTTTTGTATGCATTGGAGTCTCTTCTGAAGTGTGGCCGTGGTTCCTGGGTAGAGGGTGTTGCCGTAGTTCAGTCTACTGCTGACGAGGGCCTGGGTGACTGTTCTTCTGGTTTCAGTGGGGATCCATCTGTAGATCTTGCGGGGGATGCGGAGGGTGTTGAAGCAGAAGGAGGAAACAGTGTTGACTTGCTGGGTCATAAAGAACGTTGAGTCCAGGATGAACCCCAGGTTGCGTGCGTGGTGGTTGGGTGTCGGGGCTGCTTCCAGCGTGGTCGACCACCAGTAGTCGTCCCAAGTGGAGGGGGTGGAGCCGTGGACGAGGATCTCCGTCTTGTCCGAGTTCAGTTTCATCCGGATGGTCTTCATTCATTCGGCGAAGGCCTTCATTCCCTCGTGGAGGTTGGATTTGCCGGTGTACTTGGTGAGGGAGAGGATCAGTTGGGTGTTGTCGGCGTAAGAGATGATGTTGAGGTGGTGTGCTCGGACGATGTTGTCGAGCGGTGCCATGTAGATGTTGAAAAGGGCCTGGCTGAAGGATGATCCTAGGGGTACGCCACAGGTGATCGTGGTGGCTTCGGATCGAAAGAGGGGGAGACGCACTCTCTGGGTTCTGCTGGTGAGGAAGGAGGTGATCCAGTCCAGGGTTTGTCCCTGATCCCTGTGTCGTAGAGGCGTGTGTGCTGGATGTGGTGGCAGACGGTGTTGAAGGCGGCCGAGAGGTCCAGGAGGATGGGGGCCAAGGTTTTTGCCATTGTCCAGTAAGGTCATGATGTCGTCGTTGGCGGCGATGAGGGCGGTTTTGATGCTGTTATTGCTGCAAAAGCCAGATTGGGAGGGATCCAGGACGTTGTTCTCCTCCAGGAAGTGGGTCAGTTGTCTGTTGGCGGTCTTCTCGATAACTTTCATCGGGAGCGGGAACAGGGAGATGGGTCGGAAGTTCTTGAGGTGGTTAGGGTCCGCCTTAGGTTTCTTGAGAAGGGCATTGATCTCAGCGCGTTTCCAGCTCTCTTGGAAGGTGGCAGTCTCGAAGGAGCTGTTGATGATCTTTCAGAGTTGGGGTGCGATGATGGAGCTAGCCTTGTTGAAGATGTGGTGGGGGCAAGGGTCAGAAGGTGAGCCAGAATGGATGGTGTTCATGATTTTGATGGTGTCTTCGCCGTTGACGTTGTGCCAGGAGAGCAGAAGGTCAGTGTGTTTGGTGGGTGTTGAGTTGGGGGTGTCAGCATCTGCCATCGGCTTCTGGGTGTCGAAGCTGTTGTGGATGTCCGGAATCTTGTGGTGGAAGAAGGCAGCCAGGGAGTCGCAGAGTTCTTGTGATGGTGGTACGTCATTGGAGCAGGAGCTGGGGGTGGCAAGTTCTTTCACGATGTGGTAGAGCTCTTTGCTGTTGTGTGCGTTATTGTTGATGCGTTCCTTGAAGGAGGTTCTTTTGGTGGATGGGATGAGTTGGTAGTGTTTGCGTCTGGCATTCATGAGGGCTGCGTGGTTGTCTGGTGTCTGGTCATTGCGCCACTGCTTCTCGAGTCTTCTGCATGTGTGGTTGAAGTTCTGGCGTTGAACCAGTTGGATCTCATGTTGATGAGCCTGTTGGGAGGGTTTCTAATTGGGGCAAGGGTGTTGGTGCAGTCATCGATCCATTGTCTGAAATTCAGTCTCGGAGGGTTCGGGTGGAGGGTCTCGGGCGAGTGTATTGATGAGCTGGTCTTCGGTGACTTTTTTCCAGCTGCGGTGTGGGATACGTTGCGGTTGGTTGTGTGCTGTGTGTTTCTCGAAGGAGAAATGGATGCAGTGGTGGTCGGTCCAGTGAAGTTCGGTGGTGTGGCTGAAGGTGACATGGTTGCTGGCGGGGATATATGATGTTACAACGCGTACTGTTACAACGCATACCGTTACAACGCGGATTTTACAACGCGAATACTATTACAACGCATGTTTTTACAACGAGTACTATTACAACGCAAAATAGTACTTCAATAGGAAAAATACCATTACAACGCAACATATAACAACGTATACCATTACAACGCATATATATATAAAAAAAAATCTTTGTAAAATAAAACCTGGCACGGGATGCAGGGAAAATAGGGGTTTTGGGTGGGTAAGTGTATTAAAAAACGGCATGAAAAACTACCATATTATTACGAATAACAATTATTTATTTATTAAATAATTACTCAAGTATTTTTAAAAATAATTATTTAATAAATTATTACTCGAGTATTTTTAATAATAATATATAAATATATATTTATTATTCCCTTTGTAAAATAAAACCTGGCACGGGATGCAGGGAAAATAGGGGTTTTGGGTGGGTAAGTGTATTAAAAAACGGCATGAAAAACTACCATATTATTTCGAATAACAATTAATTATGTATTAAATAATTACTCGAGTATTAAAAATAATTATTTAATAAATTATTACTCGAGTATTTTTAATAATAATATATAAATATATATTTATTATTCCCTTTGTAAAATAAAACCTGGCACGGGATGCAGGGAAAATAGGGGTTTTGGGTGGGTAAGTGTATTAAAAAACGGCATGAAAAACTACCATATTATTACGAATAACAATTAATTATTTATTAAATAATTACTCGAGTATTAAAAATAATTATTTAATAAATTATTACTCGAGTATTTTTAATAATAATATATAAATATATATTTATTATTCCCTTTGTAAAATAAAACCTGGCACGGGATATTATCACGATTGCCAATTATTTATTTATTAAATTATTACTCGAGTATTAAAATTAATACTCGCGTACTTACATTAATACTTCGATTAGTAAAAATGATAACATTTTACTTAATTTCTTTTTTATAAACTAAAATATACACCTTTTTATTAGTATACACGATATGTAACTTTTCGGATTAAACAAACAGATATATAGGATTCATGGACGCCATTTTGAAAAGGTATCACAATATTGAGTCCTACTATTATTTCAATGAATTATTACCACAACACAATAGCCAAAATGGATGCCAAAACGGCAAACATAACGGTATATAAACTACTTATAATTGATTTTTAAATTATATGTTCTCAGAGAAATAAATGTAAAATTTAAAACGATTTCCAGCGCATATTTTTACAAATAATTTTGTGATACTACACCAAACTTATAAATAGTAGGGAGACACCATTTTGAAATTAGTTGATCCTCAACTACCCGAGAGAGCAGACGTGAAATCCCATTCTGTGATCTTTTCACCCTGTCATCCCAGTTAAAGTTACTGATCTACATAATAGAACGATTACCAACGATTTACAAGTAAGTAACGTTTACTGAAAACGTTAACTGAATAAATATTAGTCATTTTATATAAATATATACTAAAATAATATAAACTATATTTCTTATTTGAAATATAATTAAATATAGGGGAAATAATACTGGGAATAAATAAAGATAAACGAAAACTAATTACATGTTTTAAAAATACGTCCAATGTAAATTAACACATAAAATGAAAATAAATTATTTTCTGAGGAAAAAGTCATTTTAATAGAATAAAATAGCAATAATATTTTCTTTATTTATTATATTTCTCTTAGAATTCACTTCAGAACGTTTAAAAACGAGAGACCTAAATATTTCATTTATTTTGGAAACCGACCGGTTTTTGAAAGTTAAAATAAGGTACATCATCATTATTCAATAAATACATTTATTATTTATTATATGTAAAAGGTCGCATTACGAATAAACTTTACATATTTATTTTCTGACAGAGATATTACTTCTAAATTATATCTCGATTCATAACTGGCCCCAAAAACATTTTCGACATCGTTTTAAAAGGTAATAAACATATTTTATTATCAAACTAAACACTGCAATTTAAATACCAAAAATAAATCTGTTAACACGGAATAAAATAATAATTTTTTTTTTAAATGTTTCAGATAAAAACACCAATCCAAGAAAAAATAAAACCAACTGGAAGTGCAAGAACCCATTTCTGCAAATCAAACATCCAAACCGAAAAGTAAGTGATAAACAGTTTTCGAAATACATGTATGATTACAGCATAAACACTAAAGAATGCTAGATAGTGTAAAAGTACAGATACATATACCAACTCTAGCTAAGTGCAGCAATGAAAAAAGTGTAGGATAGTGTACAAGTGTAAATTGCTATTCAAACTCCCGGAAAGTGCTGCACTAGAGAAACTACAGCATACTCTAGAGGTGTAAATTACTATTCCAACTCCTGGTAAGTGCTGCAGTAAAGAAAGTGCAGGATAGTCTAGAGGTGTAAATTACTATTCCCACTCCAGGTAAGTGCAACAGTAGGGAAAGAGCTGGATACTTATGAAACATATAAAATAATAATCTTACTCCTGGTAAGTGCTGCTGTAGGGAAAGTGCAGGATAGTCTTGAAGTATAATTTTCTATCCCTAATCCATATAAGTGCAGCAATAGTCATAATACTGTATAATCCACATGAGTAAATTGCAATACCGACTATGAGTAACTGCTGCAGTAGAGAAAGTGCAGAGAAAGTGCTAAAGTATGCCTTATTTCTCTATGACTCGGATGTAAAAAACATTTAAACTGTAACGAATTAAAAATTCACTCTCCTCATAAATTATAACTAACACATTTTTTACCATACATTTCTTTTTAAAGGACTCTACCCCTCAAGAACTTGAAAAACACCAAATTAAACCAACTGCAAGTGCAAGAACCCATTTCTGCAAATCAAACATCCAAAACGAAAAGTAAGTGAAAAACAGTTTTCATTATACATATAACAATGAAGCATAAACACTAAAGAATGCTAAATTGTGTAAAGGTACAGATACATATTTCAACTCCAGGTAAGTGCAGCAATGAAGAAAGTGTTGGATAGTGTACAAGTGTAAATAGCTATTCAAACTCCTGGTAAGTGCTGCACTAGAGAAAGTGCAGTATAATCTAGAGGTGTAAAATACAATTCCAACTCCTGTTAAGTTCTCCAGTAGGGAAAGTGCTGGATAGTCTAGAGATATAAATTACTATTCCATCTCCAGGTAAGTGCAACAGTAGGGAAAGTGCTGGATAGTTGAAAAACATTTAAAATACTATTCCTACTCCTGTTAAGTGTTGCAGTAGAGAAAGTGCAGGATAGTCTAGAGGTGTAAATTACTATTCCCACTCCTGGTAACTGCAACAGTAGGGAAAGTGCTGGATACTTATGAAACATATTAAAAAATAATCTTACTCCTGGTAAGTGCTGCTGTAGGGAAAGTGCAGGATAGTCTAGAGGTGTAATTTACTATCCCAAATCCATATAAGTGCAGCAGTAGACAAAATAGTGTATAATTCACAGGAGTAAATTGCCATTTCGACTCTGAGTAAGTACTACATGAGGGAAAGTGCAGAGAAAGTGCTAAAATATGCCTTATTTCTCTATGTCTCGAATGTAAAAAAATTTAAACTGTAACGAATTAAAAATTCACTCTCCTCATAAATTATAACTGGCACATTTTTTACCATACATTTCTTTTTAAAGGACTCTACCCCTGAAGAACTTGAAAAACACCAAATTAAACCAACTGCAGGTGCAAGAACCCATTTCTACAAATCAAACATCCAAAACGAAAAGTAAGTGAAAAAACAGTTTTCATTATACATATAACAATGAAGCATAAACACTAAAGAATGCTAAATAGTGTAAAAGTACAGATACATATTTCAACTCCAGGTAAGTGCAGCAATGAAGAAAGTGTAGGATAGTGTACAAGTGTAAATTGCTATTCAAACTCCCGGAAAGTGCAGCACTAGAGAAAGTGCAGCATACTCTAGAGGTGTAAATTACTATTCCAACTCCTGGTAAGTGCTGCAGTACAGAAAGTGCAGGATAGTCTAGAGGTGTAAATTACTATTCCCACTCCAGGTAAATGCAACAGTAGGGAAAGTGCTGGATAGTTAAGAAACATTTAAAATACTATTCCAACTCCTGTTAAGTTCTCCAGTAGGAAAAGTGCTGGATAGTCTAGAGATATAAATTACTATTCCAACTCCAGCTAAGTGCAACATTTGGGAAAGTGCTGGATAGTTAAGAAACATTTAAAATACTATACCAAGTCCTGGTAAGTGCTCCAGTAGAGAAAGTGCAGGATAGTCTAGAGGTGTAAATTACTATTCCCACTCCAGGTAAGTGCAACAGTAGGGAAAGTGCTGGATACTTATGAAACATATTAAATAATAATCTTACTCCTGTTAAGTGCTGCTGTAGGGAAAGTGCAGGATAGTCTAGAGTTGTAATTTACTATCCCAAATCCATATAAGTGCAGCAATAGTCAAAGTACTGTATAATCCACAGGAGTAAATTGCAATTCCGACTATGAGTAAGTTCTTCAGAAGGGAAAGTGCAGAGAAAGTGCTAAAGTATGCCTTATTTCTCTGTCTCGAATGTAAAAAACATTTAAACTGTAGTGAAATAAAAAGTCACTCTCCTCACAAATTATAACTGACACATTTTTTTCCGTACATTTCTAAAGGACTGTACCCCACAAGAACGTGAAAAACACCAAATTAAACCAACTGCAAGTGCAAGAACCCATTTCTGCAAATCAAACATCCTAACCGAAAAGTAAGTAAAAAACAGTTTTCATTATACATATAACAATAAAGCATAAACACTAAAGAATGCTAGATAGTGTAAAAGTACAGATACATATTTCAACTCGAGGTAAGTGCAGCAATGAAGAAAGTGTAGGATAGTGTACAAGTGTAAATTGCTATTCAAACTCCCGGAAAGTGCAGCACTAGAGAAAGTGCAGCATACTCTAGAGGTGTAAATTACTATTCCAACTCCTGGTAAGTGCTGCAGTACAGAAAGTGCAGGATAGTCTAGAGGTGTAAATTACTATTCCCACTCCAGGTAACTGCAACAGTAGGGAAAGAGCTGGATACTTATGAAACATATTAAATAATAATCTTACTCCTGGTAAGTGCTGCTGTAGGGAAAGTGCAGGATAGTCTAGAGGTATAATTTACTATCCCAAATCCATATAAGTGCAGCAATAGTCAAAATACTGTATAATCCACAGGAGTAAATTGCAATTCCGACTATAAGTAACTGCTGCAGTAGGGAAAGTGCAGAGAAAGTGCTAAAGTATGCCTTATTTCTGTATATCTTGAATGTAAAAAACATTTAAACTGTAATGAATTAAAAACTCACTCTCCTCACAAATTATAACTGACACATTTTTTTCCATACATTTCTAAAGGACTGTACCCCACAAGACCCTGAAAAACATCAAATTAAACTAACTGCAAGTGCAAGAACCCATTTCAGCAAATCAAACATCCTAACCGAAAAGTAAGTAAAAAACTGTTTTCATTATACATATATCAATAAAGCATGAACACAAAAAAAAGCTAGATAGAGTAAAAGTACTGATACATATTCCAACTGAAAGTAAGTGCAGCAATGAAAGAAATGCAGGATAGTGTACAGGTGTAAATTACTATTCCAATTCCTTGTAAGTGCAACAGTAAGGAAAGTGCTGGATAATCCACAGGTGTAAATTACTGTTGCAAGTCCTATTAAGTGCTGTAGTAGAATAAGTACAGAATAGTATAGAGGTTTAAATTAGTATCCCAACTGCACGTAAATGCTGCAGTAGCAAAAGTGCTGGAAAATCCACAGGTGTAAATTACTATTCCCATTCCAGGTAAGTGCAACATTAGGGAAAGTGCTGGATAGTTAAGAAACATTTTAAATACTATTCCAACTCCTGTTAAGTGCTGCAGTAGAGAAAGTGCAGGATAGTCTTGATGTGTAAATGTCTATTCCAACTCCAGGTAAGTGCAACAGTAGGGAAAGTGCTGGATAGTTAAGAAACATTTAAAATACTATTCCAACTCCTGTTAAGTGCTGCAGTAGGGAAAGTGCAGGATAGTCTTGAGGTGTAAATTACTATTCCAACTCCAGCTGAGTGCAACAGTAGGGAAAGTGCTGGATAATTAAGTAACATGTTAAATACTATTCCAACTCCTATTAAGTGCTGCAGTAGGGAAAGTGCAGGATAGTCTTGAGGTGTAAATTACTATTCCAACTCCAGGTAAGTGCAACAGTAGGGAAAGTGCTGGATAGTTAAGAAACATTTAAAATACAATTCCAACTCCTGTTAAGTGCTGCAGTAGGGAAAGTGCAGGATAGTCTTGAGGTGTAAATAACTATTCCAACTCCAGCTAAGTGCAACAGTAGGGAAAGTGCTGGATAGTTAAGAAACATGTTAAATACTATTCCAACTCCTGTTAAGTGCTGCAGTAGGGAAAGTGCAGGATAGTCTTGAGGTGTAAATTACTATTCCAACTCCAGGTAAGTGCAACAGTAGGGAAAGTGCTGGATAGTTAAGAAACATTTAAAATACTATTCCAACTCCTATTAAGTGCTGCAGTAGGGAAAGTGCAGGATAATCTTGAGGTGTAAATTACTATTCCAACTCCAGGTAAGTGCAACAGTAGGGAAAGTGCTGGATAGTTAAGAAACATGTTAAATACTATTCCAACTCCTATTAAGTGCTGCAGTAGGGAAAGTGCAGGATAGTCTTGAGGTGTAAATTACTATTCCAACTCCAGGTAAGTGCAACAGTAGGAAAAGTGCTGGATAGTTAAGAAACATGTTAAATACTATTCCAACTCCTGTTAAGTGCTGCAGTAGGGAAAGTGCAGGATAGTCTTGAGGTGTAAATAACTATTCCAACTCCAGCTAAGTGCAACAGTAGGGAAAGTGCTGGATAGTTAAGAAACATGTTAAATACTATTCCAACTCCTGTTAAATGCTGCAGTAGGGAAAGTGCAGGATAGTCTTGAGGTGTAAATTACTATTCCAACTCCAGGTAAGTGCAACAGTAGGGAAAGTGCTGGATAGCTAAGAAACATTTAAAATACTATTCCAACTCCTGTTAAGTGCTGCAGTAGGGAAAGTGCTGGATAGTCTTGAGGTGTAAATTACTATTCCAACTCCAGCTAAGTGCAACAGTAGAGAAAGTGCTGGATAATTAAGAAACATGTTAAATACTTTTCCAACTCCTGTTAAGTGCTGCAGTAGGGAAAGTGCAGGATAGTTTTGAGGTGTTAATTACTATTCCAACTCCAGGTAAGTGCAACAGTAGGGAAAGTGCTGGATAGTTAAGAAACATTTAAAATACTATTCCAACTCCTGTTAAGTGCTGCAGTAGGGAAAGTGCAGGATAGTCTTGAGGTGTAAATAACTATTCCAACTCCAGCTAAGTGCAACAGTAGGGAAAGTGCTGGATAGTTAAGAAACATGTTCAATACTATTCCAACTCCTGTTAAGTGCTGCAGTAGTGAAAGTGCAGGATAGTCTTGAGGTGTAAATTACTATTCCAACTCCAGGTAAGTGCAACAGTAGGGAAAGTGCTGGATAGTTAAGAAACATTTAAAATACTATTCCAACTCCTATTAAGTGCTGCAGTAGGGAAAGTGCAGGATAGTCTTGAGGTGTAAATAACTATTCCAACTCCAGGTAAGTGCAACAGTAGGGAAAGTGCTGGATAGTTAAGAAACATTTAAAATACTATTCCAACTCCTATTAAGTGCTGCAGTAGGGAAAGTGCAGGATAGTCTTGAGGTGTAAATTACTATTCCAACTCCAGGTAAGTGCAACAGTAGGGAAAGTGCTGGATAGTTAAGAAACATTTAAAATACTATTCCAACTCCTGTTAAGTACTGCAGTAGGGAAAGTGCAGGATAGTCTTGAGGTGTAAATTACTATTCCAACTCCAGCTAATTGCAACAGTAGGGAAAGTGCTGGATAGTTAAGAAACATGTTAAATACTATTCCAACTCCTGTTAAGTGCTGCAGTAGGGAAAGTGCAGGATAGTCTTGAGGTGTAAATTACTATTCCAACTCCAGGTAAGTGCAACAGTAGGGAAAGTGCTGGATAGTTAAGAAACATTTAAACTACTATTCCAACTCCTGTTAAGTGCTGCAGTAGGGAAAGTGCTGGATAGTCTTGAGGTGTAAATTACTATTCCAACTCCAACTAAGTGCAACAGTAGGGAAAGTGCTGTATATTTAAGAAACATGTTAAATACTATTCCAACTCCTGTTAAGTGCTGCAGTAGGGAAAGTGCAGGATAGTCTTGAGGTGTAAATTACTATTCCAACTCCAGGTAAGTGCAACAGTCGGGAAAGTGCTGGATAGTTAAGAAACATGTTAAACACTATTCCAACTCCTGTTAAGTGCTGCAGTAGGGAAAGTGCAGGATAGTCTTGAGGTGTAAATTACTATTCCAACTCCAGCTAAGTGCAACAGTAGAGAAAGTGCTGAATAGTTAAGAAACTTTTAAAATACTATTCCAACTCCTGTTAAGTGCTGCAGTAGGGAAAGTGCAGGATAGTCTTGAGGTGTAAATAACTATTCCAACTCCAGCTAAGTGCAACAGTAGGGAAAGTGCTGGATAGTTAAGAAACATGTTAAATACTATTCCAACTCCTGTTAAGTGCTGCAGTAGGGAAAGTGCAGGATAGTCTTGAGGTGTAAATTACTATTCCAACTCCAGAAAAGTGCTACAGTAGGGAAAGTGCAAGATAGACTAGAGGTGTAAATTAATAGTTTACAAGTCTGAATTACCACATGTAGAAAGTGCAGGATAATCTAGAACTTTATTTTACTATTCAAACTGAATATAAATGCAGCAGTAAGTACAGTACTGGATAATATAGAAATAAACAATTTTCTTACTAATGCAAAATGAAAACTGAATACAAATCTTAATGTTTAATTTTTATATTCAAAAAATCTAAAAAATGTTTCTTTCTTTTCAGAAAATGTCTACACAACCAACTGCTAAATATATTGCTTCCAGGAAAGGAAAACAATTACTGAATCATGCAGGTTACATTTATTGTAAGGATAGGTTAAGTAATCCACGGATTCATTGGAGATGCGTGCAATACCATACAACTCGTTGCAGCGGCAGAGCGGTTACGGTCAATGATATTATTGTAAGAACAACTGACCATAACCACTCTGCCTCTGCAATGGAAGTTGATGTTAGAGAAACTGTAAACGAAATGAAAGCTATTGCAAGCACCTCCAATGAATCCACAGGATCTATTTTGAGACAGGTTGCACAACATGTCCCTACTCATGTTGCTAGTAATATTCCAAACATTCATAATTTGCGTAGAATTATACAACGTCAAAAGCAGGCAAGTAATACTGAAGTAAACACACCACATACCTTTTCTGATATCAATATTCCTCCTGAACTTACTATTTCTTTTTCTAATGAACCTTTCCTCCTGCATGATAACGAAAACCCTCTTAAGCGCATATTAATTTTTTGTACTCCACGCAACCTTGTTAAGCTTGAAACAAGTGAAATTTGGATGATGGATGGGACGTTTAAAAGCACGCCCCATCCATTCACCCAAATTTATACTATTCATGCAAAAATTAATAATAGTGTAATACCCCTAGTATATAGTTTGCTGCCTGATAAGACTTCAGCAACTTACACAGAATTTTTAACTGTGATTAAATCCAAAACAAACCAAAGTCCTAGGAAAATAATTATCGATTTTGAATTGAGTATGATCAATGTGATCACCAAAATGTACACGGATACCCAAATTCAAGGGTGTTTTTTCCACTTTTCCCAGGCATTCTGGCGTAAATTACAGAAAACACCCTTAGTTACTGAATACTCAACGGACAGCAAACTACAAGTCGAATTAAAAAATTTAACAGCTCTTTGTTTTGTCCCTCCCGAAAGTGTAGACGAGTACTACACTGCAATTACAGAATCAGATTATTATTTAACAAACGAAGATAAATTGGCACCCATTTTAAATTATATGGAAGACACATGGATTGGACACCTAGGCAGATCGGGTCGCAGGAGGAAGCCACGTTTCCATGTGGAGTGGTGGAACTGCTATGCGAGTTGCCTACAGGGAGAGGCAAAAACAAATAATGCCATTGAGGGATGGCATAACTCCTTCAATCATGTAATTGGTAAACCCCACCCTAATTTCTATTCATTTCTTGAAACTTTGAAGAAGGAGCAAAGTTTTCAAGAAATGAGACTTTCACAAACTCTCACAGGTAGTCTAAACTCACGGATTACTCAAAGAACTAAGGAAATGTCTGAACGACTATTGGCACTACTACAACAATTTTCGTTGTGTGTGGCTCTAGATTACCTTGAGAATCTTGCTAACATCCTTTCTTTCTAAGCTATTATTGACATTACTTTCCTGATTTTACCCAAATTAACAATTTTTCTAATTTAAATTGGCCAAAAACATTTTTACTAAAACATTTTTTTAAATTTAATGTTGGGTCACCTTTTCTTCCATTTAAATAATTTTTCACCAAACTTTTTTGAATAAATCCCTTACATGAATTTTTTTATATATTTTTGAAAAAAATACACTTTTTGAAAATTAGCAGAAAAAAAATTTCCAACATAAATTTTCGAACTGCATTATTAAATAATAGGAAATTACTTTGCAAATGAAATAAATGCATTTTCAATAATTTTCAAAACTCTTCTTTCAAAACCACACCATACAATTAATGATTAAAATATATATGTAATCAAAATATTGATATTTCCATGTTTCTAAAATAAGTGCTAATTCATAAAACAATTGACATAACAATAAATAATTCTTATATGAATTTACTTTGTTTTCTTCAAAAAGTGAAAAACAATCTGGCCTTGTCATTTTAAAAATTGAATGTAACCTCATTTTCTAAATTCTAATTTATCAACTCCTGCTACAACAAGAAATACAGACTTCACCTTATTTTAAGAAAAAGCATAAACATCAATTCTGCCTTTAAGTCTAATAAAGCAAAATAAACTAACTCTCCGAATCTTTTGCTTTAATAATTTTAAAAGAAAGACAAAGCAGAATGTTATACCAAATTTGTAACTTAAAACTGAAATGCAACCAATATAACCAATCATAACATCACTTAATCGCAAATAATCCCAACAATTGAATCTTCTACAAAGACATAATTTTTTTTTTAAAGCACGAATAAAACATTGGAAATATCACTATTTACATTCGTATAATATTTTATCAACAATTCTTTGAAACTAACTTTCTCAAACTCCATATTTCCAAACTGTAATATCAGTCGAAAATGCATTTTAATACTTTGCATACATAAATATATTTTTTATATATGAAATACAATTTAAAACACTTTTTCTTCATTTAATGAAACTAATTAATGCTTTAATCTAATTACCGATCTTCCCCACGCCCTCCGACCCAACATTGGCATATTCTAATAATACGAATAGCGACATGTTGTTTAAATAACATTCTTTTAATTCGAGCAACCTCTACTTAACATATCCTTACAATAAATGTTAATCTTATTTTATTTTACATTATTATTTAATATGTAATTGTTTTCCTACCTGATCGTAGATCAGCGTCCTGCTGCTTCCTGCTGCTTCCTGCTCCGGTACTCCACAAAATGGCCGATGACGCTCGCGTATACGTAATGACGTCAAGATATGCTGCAACAATAAACAAAGGACTACTGTACATTTATGTATAATACTATTTTTGCATTAAAAGTAATTTTTTTTATTATTACATGTATATGAAAATAGTACAGACATATACATTAAATTTCTAAAAAATTGAAGTTTATTTTAATATATTTCTTATTTAATAAAAAAAAATTTTACTTAATAAAAGACTGTCTCTTCGTTTTCATTTATTTAATCCAATATATCTTAGCTTTAACATTTACATATAAAAATTATCTTACCTGTTTTCTTCTTTCTTTTCCACTTTTTAACAAGTCTTTCCTTTCCTTTCCTTTGCTGTAATTCCGGACCGCTATACATATCTGGATGTATCATGAAAATAAATGAAGGACAAATGTATCCATAGAAAACAATGTTAAACCGTGGGAACGAAAACATTTCTATAAGTATTTCACAAACATAATCAATTAATTATCTCTTAAAAATAAAAACTTAATTATTATTGTAGTCTAAATAAAAAAACCATTATATTTTAATTAAGTTAAAAGTAAGACCATTTTAAATAAATAATTTTATTAATATAATTTTCTATAATATCCCAAAAATATTTAATGTAAATTTTCTTACATAATTTAAAATATACATACCTAAATTTAATAAACATACATTAAATTTATTATGAATACATACTTTTTTTCAAATAAATTATTCTATAATATATTTTTTTTAATTATAAAATACACAAATTAATACTCAAATTAATTTGTATTTACTTAATTAAATACAACTCCACTAAATAAAATTAAATCATTTTTTCCAGTAATTATTCTATTTTTAAAATAATACTGTAATACCCTAATTAAAACACAATATAATTATAAATACAATTAAATTATTAATTATTATATCTTGTAATAATTAAATATTTAATACCCAAATTTTAACACACATAGATGAGTAAAGAAATATTTCATATTTATTTATATTCATAATTAACATACATACATAGTTATTTCACATTTCCTTAGTTTAATTCATTAATTAATTAATACTTTAATCCCCAAATTAATAATCATAATACTAAAATAAACAATAAAATGTAGAAATTATAATCCTTTGTATAATTCATTTATAAATTAATACTTTACTAATAACATTAAACTAACATTAAAACATTTCCTTACTTTAATTCATTAATTAATTAATACTATAATCCCCAAATTAATACTCATAATACTAGAATTAACAATATAATGTAGAAATAATAATCCTTTGTATAATTCATTAATTAATTAATACTGTACTAATAACATTAAATTAACATTAAAAATTTTAAATAATACATTACTATATTTATACTCATTTAACCATATAAATTACCATATAAATTAATAATACAAAAACAAATATTAATTTTTTAAAATTAAAAAAAATATTATTAAAATCAAAATTATTTTTAATTAATAAATTTAATTTAAATAGATATATATATATATATACATATATATGCGTTGTAACAGTACCTGCGTTGTAACAGTATAAGTTGTAAATGTATGCGTTGTAATAGTACCTGCGTTGTAAAAGATGCGTTGTAACAGTACTGCGTTGTAAAAAATGCGTTGTAACAGGTGTATACCTGCTGGCGGAGAAGATGGGGTCGAGCGTGTGTTCGGCAGCTTGGTTGGGTGTTGTGACGAGTTGTTTGAGTCCGAGGTTGGCGAGGTTGTCGATCAACGTTGTGGAGTTTGCTGTCATTAGCGTTCTCAAGGTGGAAGTTCAGGTCTCCGAGGAGGATGTAGTCTTTGGAGGCGAGGGCGTGCGTTCTGATGAGGTCGGCGATGGATTCACTGAACTGTGGTTGGGGTCCCAGGGGTCGGTAGACGATGGTTCCTCTGAGGGTGGTGTTGTGATCGACATGGATCTGGAAGTGTAGGTGATCGGCCATGCTGAGGGAGTCTTCGGTATTGGTTGAGATTCTGATGGTGTTCCTGTGGACGATGGCAATTCCTCCTCCTAGTTTGTTGTTGTTTCGGTCCCTGCGTGTGATCTTGTAGCCGTCCGGGATAACTATGGCTATGTCAGGCGCTGAGGAGGTGTTCGCCCAGGTCTCCATCAGGAAGGCGACATGTGGGGCGGAGGAGTTGAGCAAGTCCCAGAGTTGACTAAAACAAGACCAAAACAACAAAATTCCAATGGGTAGAACTTGAGATATGAATTGTTAAAGATGAAATGCAAAAACAGTGCTTAGAGGTCAATAGCGCTAAAAGGTTACTTCAAGGCTTGCTACATGCAGGATTCGCTGAAAAAGTACCTTGGATGAAATAAGTGTCGACGTTGAAGACTCAATGCGTCTGTTCCGATTCACGCAGTTGGGTCAATGCATTGAAGTTGAGCCTTGCATTCGATCAATTAGCAAAGTTGCAGTCATTCCTGCAGCACAGTAGCTCTTCTTCCAGGCAGTAGAGAGACTTCAAAGAGATGTTTTGAAGTACAAATGGCCCTCCCTTTCCTGTCCTGACGCCAGACTCACTACAGGGGGGGTATGCAACCCTTTGTGTGAGGACAGGCACAGCCCTAATCAGGTGCAAGTGTCAGCTCCTTCCTCTTATTCAGCCTCAGGATGACCCATCATTTAATGCAGATGCAGGGCAGGCTCCTCCTATATCCGTAATTTTGGGAATTATAGGACTGAAGCCTAAAGCTCACAGGGCTACCTTTAGTTGTGACACTGAGCGCGTCACAAATGGAGTTGCACGCAGGCATGGCCAGACTATCAGGCTAGTGTGTGACTTTTTCACTCCTGGAAAATCTGTGTGCTGGCAGGCGCAGCTGCCTCCACCTGCATGCATTAGCCATCGCACAGATTCACTTCGAGCCTGCTTGACTCTCATGACGGCAGGCATTTGTTTATTAAGAGACTAGTGAACAATTGCCTAATATTCACTATTAATATAAAAAGCAGAAAATAATGAGGCTAACACCTATGTTAACGACCTGCCACTGCTAGGGGTCTCATGACAAGTCACTGATCATCAAGAGTTGCCTGTCCCACTGGACTACAAACAATGTAGGCATACCACTCATTTTGAGATTTTTGCACACTTCTTCTGCCTGCTGCATTCCAAATTTTCCACTAGGGTGAAAACTCGCATAATGCATGGTATTCCCCCTCAACCCATAATCTGGAGCAATTATTCCCCATAAATTACTAATCCCTGCGGTATCTGTGTTTTTTGAAAGGTCGGAGGGAATTACAGACTAAAAAACAGCCCACTGGTAATAGGCCCATAGTTGTACAAATGTGAGGAACCCTCAAGGTTTTTAAATGATCCATTTAGTTAGTCGAATTTGGCCCATATCTATACTAGCATGTAAGGTTGAGTTTATAGCCTTTCTAAATGTTGACTCATATAACACAGAGACAACATCTGGGCACTGAGACCAGCAGAGACTTCTGGGAAAATAAGATATGTCTTTTTAACTCATCTACATAGGTTTCAGTGAAATTGGCAAATATGTTGCTGTCATCAGTGTCTGTGGTGTTGGACTTTCGGGGATTCCAAAGACAGGTGCAGAGGACAGAGAAGAACCTTGTTCCTGTACACGTTTTGTTGATGTAAGGATTACAAGAACTCTGGGGCAGAATGGCACCTTTGATGACATATTTACAGATGTGGAAGCATAAGCATTGAGTGAAAGAGGCTTTATGAGCAATGCACAGTGCCTTCACTCTCAGGAAAAAGGACCCTAGGCAGTGCTTCTGCAGCGGAGTTAACGTGCTCTTTATCTCCTAAACATATCAATGGGACTGCTTCTGAGTTGCAAACATTCTGCAGTCTGCTTCTGTGTACAATGGGGAGCAGTAGGTACTGGGACATGTAATCATGTCTTAATGGATGGCTACATTGAGTACTGTCACTAGATAAGTGAAAGAGAAGAGTGTTTTATAGAACACTTTATACAATACTGAAGTTGAAGACTTGAGCTATAGCCTAGGACCAGAAGAGATACCGTACTAAGGTCCTTGGAGCACAGAGGGCCCAGCACTGGATGGTGCAGATCAGCGATAGGCTTGCGTCACAAAATGCAAAATCTCAATCCTTGGTGGGTGAAGGTTTAATCAGTTCATGCTATAACCAGTCGAAGGTTGGTGGCTGATGCAGACTTCCTATCATGAGGTTTATGAGCGCTTACTCCAGACGTTACCTAGCCGTCAAGTAAATTTAGTAGGTGAACATACTTAAAAAAACTCTACCGAATCCTGCAGCATTTGTCAGGCACAAAAGGAAATACAAGCTCTCTAAAGTTTCCCTTACTCTCAAGTTGGAAGCAGAATGGACAAAAATATTCCCCTTTTAAGTAATGGGTAGGGCCGAATCAATAAGCAAACAGATAATTACAGAAGCACATCTCTCTGGAGAAGAGCATTCAATCCAATACCAGGGTATATGGATGTATTCACCAAATTGAAGGCATCGCCCTTCAATGAAAGTGAAGAAGGATATTCTTGTGATGCTACTCCAGGTGGTATCCAGGCAAACATTTCCCCTTAAAGATAAATATATCTAGCATAAGTAGTGGAAAACAGCTAACTGTTAGGGTTGGGGTGCAAAGTACTTGAAGTATGTAGGTGGAGAAGTCTACCGATTTTCCTAGGTGAAACCTGTTAATATTGGGTGTTACATCTATGTGGACCTTAGGTATGTCCAGGGGTTGGAGCTGGGCAATAAAGCCAGTAGATAAAAGGAGTTCCTGTATGCTATTTCTCTAGCGGTGATTGACTCGGTGAGGGATAGGAGGAACAAGCCTTTTGATACCGATGGCAATGTGGGCCACAGTTACTATCTCCAAGAGAGTATTTAAAGAGTTCTCTACCTAACATTGGTTTTGAATGGGCAGGGATTGCCTCAGATCAGGGCTCAGAACCTTTGTCTGCCAAGCACACTGAATATTAATATGGAAGGATTCCTGCAATAAGATAGATAGGCACAATCTAAACAAAACACAGTACTGTTGGGAATATCACTGTGGGAATAAAAACACACTGTAAAGTATGAACACTAATCAGACTTTCCTTTATTAACCTTAGAATAAAAAGTGGGTGGGAGAAAACACGCAAGCATTAGCCATATACATCGTCACAACAAAGACCATTTATGGCAGTCTTAGTCTTGTGTGCATTCCAACCCAATAGGTAATGCATTTCCTACCTTTTGTACCAATCAGACAAGCCAAGAGAGGAACACTTCAGGAAATGTATTCGAAGAAAGGAATCCCAGAGGCAGTGATATAGACTGACAGGCAGGGGTATGTTTTTCTTTGATTAAGAGTGAATAAATGGAGTGCAGGCAGACTTACAGGTGGGCTTAAAGAGCTCGGGGAGGCAAACTTGGTCAGTCCTTCAAGCCACCATTTTAGAAAACCAAAAAATTGTTCTCTCTGGGATTGATTTTAGCATCAAACACAGGAAGTGATTCAATATAGAGATACAGACAGAGTGTTAAATTTACTTTGATAAGTGCAAATCTCCACTAACAAGTGAATGACTTATAAAGTCAGGATTTCACCACCTAGAAACCAGGAATACGCTGGAATCTGGGATAGTAAGAAGACTGCTGCTGTTGTACACATACCACCTAGGAATAGTCTCTGCACTGAATCCTTCTTTTCTCTGAATCCCAAGTTCTAAATGCTTTTCTCATTGAGACTGAAGCTGACCTACTGTCCCAGAATAAGAAACAGTTTTGGACTTATCCAGGAGAACTCCTGCTGTGCCCTAACTCTTCCCTTGGCTTGAAAATAGAAAGGGAGTCCAATGAACTGAGTGCAATATGCTGCCTTAGAGTAAGCAGGTAGGGGCCATGGGGCTGGATTATTTGGCTGTGGTCATACAGAGAGTGTTTGAGAAGCCTGTCTCCTACTGCAATCTGTGACCTGGTGGCCAAAAACAAGCTACTTAAAGACAGGGAACAATTGGGGGAAGGCAGAAAGAACATATTGTACTTTTAATAACATGTTTTGACTGTCGGAGGACTGCAGCCATGCGCTAAGCCTACCTGAAAAAGATGTGACCTCTCTGACCAACTTTTTTCTTCTGCGTGCAGCTTTCAAACACAAACTTTGAAGCTGCTGTGGGACCCGGAAAAGATGCCATTAAACCTCGTGGAACCCTGATCCACCTTTTCCCTGTTATAAGATGTTGAGCTTCAAAAAAGCCTGGAGGTAAAACCGCTGAAGGAAATGAACCCCCCCATCCTCAGTAGCAGTTGGCTACAAAAAGTATCTAGGTCGTTGTCCACAGAACCCAATGAAATAACATTGACTTTTAGGTTGTTTTAATTGTTTTTAATGGAGGCCATTTTGCTTTTTCTTTAAAAAACATAACCCCTGATCATGTTAACCATTATTTTTAATGTTGATGTATTTTAAATTATACATTTATAATATTTATATTTAAAATAGTTTGGGAATTTTATCTTATTTATTTATATTTGGTTTATTTGTGTTTGGTGCTGTTAAATACAACAAGCCACCAAGTTCAGGATTGCTCACAGAAACCTTTTTTTATTTTTAGGTGCTAAATTGTTGAATTTATTTTTTAGGAGTTCAGCCTCAGCTCAGATCTAATTTATCAATCTAGGTTGCTGATTTTATTTCCACACAGCTCTCTATGTACACACAGGGCTTTGGATATAGAATCCACGTGAAGGTTTCCTTGTGATATGGTCTGGTTGATACAGCAATCGATGTTGAGTTCTCTGGAACTCCACTAAGTCTACGATTTTTAATGTGTACTTGTATTGGATAGTCTTGCTTTCCACCATAATGATTGTAGCCCATTAAGCTCTCACACTGTTTGGGTTCATCCACCTTTCTGCTAAGATTCATATTTTCAGACATATGTGGACTACTTTTTTTCTTTATAATTTATTTTGTATTTATTTAGATATTTACGTTTTTTATAGCGCTGCTGTACCAATTAGGGTGTCAGAGCGCTTTACAATGAAAGCAATTTCCCCTGAGACAGGGTCCCTCAAATACAAGTCTTAAGCCCTAAACATTTAGATAGTTAAAGTTTAATGATTTAGAGGAAGAGAATAGGCGAAAGAGAAGATGAAAAATAATTTTGGAGGAAATGAAATAATATTGATTCTTTAAGAGAGGACGGTAAAAGCATTTAGAAGTTTCAATACAGGTTAAATAGTAGAGGTTTGATTTTCTTCTAGAAATTAGCAATGTCCTCTTTGACGTTTGATGTTTTCAGGAAAAGAGTTACATAGTAGGGGATGAGAAACTGAATCGAAATGTAATACATGTTGCTGTTTAATTAACATGATTGAGTTATAAACAATGTAAATGTGTTAAAAAGGGTTCCAAAGACAACCGGTAACCAAAGACCCTTTTATGTTGCCCGGCGGTATCGCCTCTATGACCCACCAATATTAATCAATGAAGAAGCAGGCGCTGGAGACTGGAAGGCGGGAAACGAGGATTTTATTCTCTCCGGAGGAGAACACATCAATTCAGACAGCAAGTATCGTCACGAGGTGCTCTAACCACATCTCTGAGGCCGGGCCTCTTATACTAGAGTTTACGACCTTTATTGCACATAACACATTCTCGTAATATTTTAATACTTGAAAGAACATCCTCGGAATCTCCCCTCCAGACCCGTTCCCACATACATTTACAGTTGGATTCCCCACCCCGGTCACAACAGGTGATGGTGGTCGCACAGCAGGGCATTCCGCCGATTCACGGAATGCGTGGGGTTGATCGGATCTCATGGAGAGGGGGCTTTGATCGGTTCGGGGGTCTTTTGATGGGGAGGGGAAGCTTCCTACTGTACGGGGTAATAAACAGTATCCGCAGGGTCAGGTGGCAGCCTGGGAACGAGGAAGACAAACGGGGACACAGGGAAAGGGGGTTTGCATCAAAAGGGTTTGAGGCCATGAAAGGAATGAAGGGAGGTGTCGCGCTGGGAACAGGATGGGGTTCCGTGGTGAAGCTGCGCTGGAGAGGGGTTTATGACCCAAAGCATGAGAGAGCGGGGGGGTTGTCAGCGTGCGGGGGAATGCTTGCGAGGTTAAGAGAGAGGGAGACGCGCTGGCTATTAGTGAGGGGCAGGGAGGCCATGGTGCTCAAAATGGCTGCCGCTTACGCGCACGAATGGGCCTGGAAAGGGGCAAGATGGCGCCGATAATGTTCACCAAGTTTGTATTTATTTTTCACAAATGCACTCCTTTTAACTTAATAATACTTTTTAAATTTGACATAAACAGGCCTCAGATTCATTTGCATGTGTCGTACATCGCATATTTAAAATATGATTTCTCCTTTCTCTCTCTCTGTGCAGCCCAAGTTATAAATATGGCCTTCAATTTTTTTTAAATGGTTTCAGTTCAAGTCGATTTAGGCTTCTATGCTGGTGTATTTATTTTGTATTTGTGATATTCCTGGAGGAAGTAGTAGAGCTCAGCTGTATCTTTAAAAGGCCCTTTCCTCTGGCTTAGTGGAGTTTGTGTCAATAGTTTAAAATTTGCCTTTGTTTTCTCTTCCATAAATGATGCACGATTATTTATTAGTAGTAGAGCTAACGTTATTTTCATGTGATGTTTTCAGTTTTACCATTGGATATTAAGATGTAACTTTTGTTGTACACTAAATGGACAATACAGTTTCTATGTTTGAAAAGGTATATACGATACTGTTTGTGGAATGTTTGCAAGACTTTCCGATTGAGAGATCCTTATGACAGACTGTTCTTAAACCACCTACTTAAAATATTTCAAGACCTTTTTGGTTTTCCTTAGAGAGCAGAATCCACGTTAGTCTGTTTATTTACTCTGCACTTTTGATTGTTTTAGGGTACTTTCACTTGGTCTATCTAGAGGCAGTCTTCATGCCAGACTCTACTGATTTGTCAGAGTTTTCTGTGAATTCTTTAGAGACTGTCCTTATGACTTATAATTGGATAATTTACTATTGGCATGATGCCGAATTGAAATTACTATTTTGCCTTTATTTTCCCGAGAGAGTTTTCTTGTAGTTAAATGCCTCGGACCCTCTTCCTTTGGGACTCCTACTGCCTGGTCCATTGTATCAGCTCTTTTAACGGTAAAAAGTGCAAACAGAGGCAGCACTGGAAGAGATATAGATGCAGCTGGGTTTGACTTGAATTTTGTGTTTTTATTATGGAAGCTCTCTTTACTCCTTAAGTTTTTCTTCCCACCAGAGATTTAAGGATAATCGTGGAATGTGTTGAGTCCCTACTGTCACTCAACCTCCACTTTCGTGTTACTTCTGTAATCACACTCTACGGCCCTTGAAACTAAAGCACCTCTTCCCTAAAGCAGAAGAAATGGACATATTTCTTATGTACATGTATCATTGGGAGCCATTTCTTATTGTTATTATTCATTTTCAAAATACAAAATGACTTACATTCATGAGCCAAAGAACACGTACAAACAGTTGCATCACCGGGTCCCACATCTCTTGTGGATGACTGCTATATAAGAAACAAAGTCAAATACAATCTACATATATAAGTACCACACTGTATACTCATTTCACGAGAGGGCTTTGTTCTGTCACCCTCAGTTTCATTCATCGCACACGTTTTGTCAGATATTGACTTTAAGTATGTTGTCAGAGGGCCCTACATATCTTTAGGACGGGACGACATCAGCAGCTCCTCTGCATAACATTCCAGCTGAAATCTGCAATATACCATGCCCGACAGCCAGGCTTCCTTAGTGGGTTTAGCACTGCCAAGCCAGAGGAGTGCCACCCTACTCTTTTCCAGCAAAAGGGCCACTGAGACAAACTTTCGTTTAGCTGTTTGCATACCCTTAACCAACTCCAATAGACATACTGAAGAATTGCAATCAATCCGTTTGAGCACCCTATCCGTGAGAGCCTCACTGACCTGATCCCAGTATTGCCTGACAATGTAACATGACCAGGTTCGGTGCAACAATTCAGCGTTCCCAGCTGCACATAGCACACAGTTTGCATCAACTCTTAACAGAGCTTGTGTAGTTTGATAGGAGTGAAGTACATTTGATGTAGGAATTTGAAATGTATAGTTTGCAAACTACAATTGGATGTGAGTGTATGCATTTGCACGCATCAGTACTTCCACTCCGTGCCCTCAATGGGACATGAGAGCACCACGTTCCAATTATCTAGGGCCGTGTTGATGATCTGCGAGCGATCAGCCTGTGCCACATTGTACAGTTTAGTAATTAAATGACGATGTGCTGTGCTAGTGAGCAATACCTGCAACAGAACTAGAGTAGGGAGCTTGTTAAAACGAAGTATGGAAGCGCAGAGACACTTGAAGATGGTAACAGTAGATTTATTCATGTAGTCATGAATGAGGCTCACAGATACAAGATGACATAAAGATCCTTATTAAAGCCAGTAAATCCAAGGAATACCCCATCAGGAGCAAGGTCCTCTCTGCTCAGCCCATCACATCAACTGATTCTCCACTAGATACAAACCAACCCCAACATTCCAAGTGACCTCATCACAGGCTGAGCAGACAGGCAGAGAACCACAGTGGGGAGACTGCATTAGTTAATAGCACATTACAACACAGCTCATCTGGGAACTGCAGGTACAGCTCTTGTATGCCAACGCAGATGCAGTGGTATATAAATGTCATTAATGGGGTAGACTCTCGAGGTGCAGTAATGTCCTTCAAGGGTATATATTTACCACTTGGATAGATGACTCCCACTAGCTTGAGACCTGCTCTGGAGAGCATTTGAATGGCTTTGTCCTCTTGAGTTACTGAAATTGCTGGGTGGTAGTTCAAGGGTAATGCTGGCGCATAGAGCTGGGTTTTCCTTTCCCTCCCCGCTAGTCCCCTCCATGCCGCGATTGAGGAGTGTATTGTGCTGATTTCTGTGGGTGGGAGCACTTCTCACTTATTTCGCAAAATAGCAGAAATCAGGTTGGAATAGGCATTATCGTGATCTAGTGATCCAGTATTTCATTAGTATTATACTCCTACTTGTATACTGTACATTTTTATAAGCTGCACCCATTTCACTTTCTATTTATGTTTCGCACCGATTGCTACAGCACCGATTGCTACCCCATATTTTTGTATATTTTTTCTTTCTTTTTTGTAAGCTGCACCCACTTCACTTTTATTCCTGGACTGCACCAATTGCTACCTCCTATATTTTGATTATGTTGGCTGCTCACTAGTGTCACTTTTGTTTCCATATAATTTACTGTTTGCATCTGTTTATTGCACACGTGTACCACCCTAGTTCATCCTCCCATACCCACCTAAACCGCCCCCCAACATGGATCCCATCGGCAAGCACACATATAAAATAAACTACCCATCCACACTCACCAAAAAAGCCGCTAAACGCTTCAAACACAACTTCCTGAGGTCCCATCCTGAAACCCCTTTGCCGACACCTACTTCTCACCGATCAATGGATCCCTGAACACCGATATCATCTTCCACACCACACGCAGAGCTCAATGGAGAAAAGCGTTCCTCACCTTACTCACCGTCTCCGCCACCAGGAAATCCGCTCATGGGCTAACTCTCTCCATCACACCATCCCAACTCTTCCCAGGTAGAGCCACCATCACTATTTACAATAACGGGATGGTCCTATCTCAATCCACAGACAGGAACCTGGAACTACTTGACAACCTGTTCCCCACCTTCATAGAGCACCTCTCCAATCCGCGGACCGACACTCATATTTCCCCCAGTCCTACCACCCCTGACTTCACAGTTCCAACCACCTACAACCTAGCTCAGCACCAGGTAGCTACTATACACTCATCATTCAGAGACACACCTACCACCCCTGACTTCTCAGCTCCCACCCACAACCCTTCTACCCCGGTTGAGCACCAGGAAGGGACCACTCTCGCTTCACACACAGACACAGATCTTTCCCCCTCATACACCACTCGCACCCCCTCCCCCCCTATCGGCCCTCCGACCTCCACGCATACCATTAACACTCCTCTCTCCCATGATATCACAGCCGACATTAACACTCCGCTCACCCCTGACATCACAGCTCTCACCGACAACACATCTAACCCAGTTCGGCACCAGGACGACACGCACAACGACAAATGCCACCCTTTATCCCCCCCATTCTCAGTCCCCACTTCCCTCTAACTAACTACGCAGAACACACCTCCTCTCTTACTTTAACTCCCCCTCCCCACAACAGGACCATCTCCAATCCCATGTCCCCACCCACTCTCAGCCCTCATTACCCTCCTGCTCCCTCATCTCCACTAACATACACCCATCCTCCACCTTGATCTATCCGCTTACCACCAATTCCCTCACTCATACCACCAACCTCCTCCCTACCTCATCCACACCCCTCCCGCCCAAACCATCTCCCCTCCCTAACACCATCTCGCACACTAACACAACGGACCCCTGCACCAACACCAGCCCACTCCCCCACCTGCACGCCAATTCACTGGTCAATCATTCACCTTTAACTACCACCCCTACCCTCAACACCTACCCCACGTTGGACAAGATTATGGCCACCCTCATCCAGATCAAAGGAGACATTCACATCCTCAAAGAACTACTATCCACACACACCTTACACCCCTCACCCACCTCCACCACCCCTCCCAACATGTCTCCTACCCCTCCGGTTGACTCTCTCACTCAACACTCCCCACACCGGACTTCAATCCCTGCTCGTAATTGCAACAACCGCCCTCGTCGCCCTTGCAACCCCTCACCCACCTCCACCTTCCCTCCCAACATGTCCCCCACCCTTTCGGTTGACTCGCTCTCCCAACACTCCCCACACTGGACTTCAATCCCCGTTAGCAATCGCAACAACCGCCCTCGTCACCCCTGCAACCCTCTTTCGGACCTCGACACACTCACTCTCCTCCGCTCATACGACCCAGCCCCCCAAAATCACACATCCACCACACAACTCACCATTCCCACGATACACCCAAATCCCCTTAGACCCCCACACTAAACAGCAGAACCTCCACCCCCAATTACCTTAGAAAAGTCCCTCTCTCTCTAGAACCTTCTACCGCCCTCAACACACCCCGTCTCAAATGCACTCTCCTCAACTGCAGATCGGCCTCGAAACACTCCGCCGCCATCGCTGATCTCCTCTTAATGCTGGACCTTGACCTAATCATTCTGACTGAAACCTGGCTAACTGAATCCTCGTCACCTATAATGGACATTCTGGTTCCACCCAACTACCACATCATAAGACTTAACAGGTCAGGCAAAATAGGTGGTGGAATCGCATGCATCTACAGGAACAACCTCTCCGTTCTGAAAGGCAAGTCCACCTCCCTATCATCCTGTGAATACATCTGCCTCGACATTATTAGTGAGGGCAAACCGATATGCTCGCTACACAACATTTACCACCCACCCAGAGACAACCTCACCTTTTCCCAACAAATCATGGATTTGATTTCAACCAATTCCGGACGGCAGCTCACCCAAATATACCTTGGCGACTTCAACCTCCACTGGAACGATCGCAACGACGCAGTGGTAAATAGTCTTAAAAGTTTCCTCAACGCCCTTGACCTCACCCAAATATGCAACAACCCGACCCACGAGAAAGGCTCTATCCTCGACCTTATCATCTCCAAAGAGGACTCTATCCAACTCGAGTCCATCCAACCCTGTGACTGGTCAGATCATCATATTGTCACATTCTTCATCAATGAAAAAGTTAAACCTAACCCGGGTCAATCCTCCAAGCCCAAAGTCTGGAAAAGAGACCTGAAAAAACTCAACCCAAGCTCTCTGCCTCCTAACAGCTGCAATCTCCTACTCCCACCGACCGGCGCTAAGGACGTTCAATCCCTGACTGACCACTACCTCAACGTTATGACCTCAATAATTAATGAGGCTGCACCTATGCAGCTAAAAAGAGTCTCTACTAAAATCTCCAATCCATGGTACGACGGAAGTCTCAATGAGGATAGACCAGACATGCGAATGGCAGAACGCACCTGGAGATCAGCTCCCTCTGCAATGCACCTAAAACGCTGAAGAAAAAGAGAAACGCCTATTTCAGGAAAATAAAACGCTCAAAACTAGACTTCTTCAGCCTCCAGCTCGACCAAGCAAAAAACCGTCCCAGAAAACTGTTTGAGCTAATCAGAACACAATCCAAGGAACAACCCCAACCACTCAGCACTGTGCGCGTAGCTCCCTCCTGTGAAGACTTCTCCGCTTTCTTTATCCAAAAAACTGACAACATAAAGAGCGATCTTCTCATTGACGCAAGCCTCTACTCCAAACCCCACTGCATAGCACCCACTGAACCAAAAAACAATGCTACATGGTCAACCTTTGGCACCTACTCTGAAGAAGAAATTGGCAAACTGCTCAGCACCTTGAAACCATTCAATCACCTCACAGACCCCCTTCCTGCTAACGCCGTAAAAGACTTTACCCCTTTGCTTCTCCCACTCTGGATTAAAATTATCAACAGCTCACTTCAACAAGGAACCATACCTGACTCCCTCAAAGTTGGACAAGTCACACCTATACTAAAGAAACCTACAGCTGACCCCTTTGATCTGAACAATTACCGTCCCATTACTAATATCCCAACTCTCGCCAAATTACTGGAAAAATGTGCACAATTACAACTGATTAAACAAATTGAACAGTTTGATCTCCTCAACCCTCATCAATCAGGCTTCCGAGCAGGACACAGTACAGAAACTGCTATGACTCACATAATTGACGACGCACTTCAAATGCTAGACCAAAATGACACTTGCCTCCTCATCCTTCTTGATCTCTCTTCAGCATTCGACACCGTTAAACATGAGAACCTGCTCTAACTACTAAACACAAGAATGGGTTTATCTGGAACTGTTCTCAAGTGGTTCACCTCCTTTCTACACAACAGGTCGCAGAAATTCAAGAGCAACAACCTGATGTCCTTGCCAATACCTGTAACGCTGGGCGTCCCCCAAGGATCCTCCCTATCCCCAACTCTGTTCAACCTAGTTATGGAACCTCTCACCACCCTGCTACAGGCATCCAATGTACACTTTCAAATGTACGCCGATGACACCCAACTTTATCTCAAATTACAATCCCCTAAAGACATTTTGCTCCTGAACTCAACGATCAGAAGCACCCAATCCTGGCTGGCCGATAACCATCTCAAACTCAATGCTCTGAAAACGGAGTTCCTTTTGATCTCACCTCCAGCGAAGATCTCCACCACTCAAATTTGGCTTAAACACCTAACAGCACTCAATGTCCAACCCACCATCGTGGACTCAGCAAAATCTTTAGGCATAACACTCGACACCAATCTCAACATGCAGCAACATATCAGCAAGGCAACTAAGGGAGCGAACTTCCAAATCAATACCCTGAGGAAACTTAAACCTTTCCTCCCAGCCAAAGACTTCCAAGCCGCAGTACAAGCACTAGTCATCCCCCGAATTGAATATGGCAGCGTCGCCCTCTGCGGACTCCCCCTAACTAGTACTGCACCCCTAAGAGCTTCTCTAAACGCTGCAGCGAGACTCATCACTGGGTCAAGAAAGCACTCTCATATCTCTCCTGACTTTAAATCCCTGAACTGACTGCCTTTTGAAGCCAGAATACATTTGAAAATCGCCTGCATGACACACAAGGCGGTACACCTGAACTCTCCCGGCTACCTCACTCAGAAGCTGACAATCTCTGGCGGTGCTAGAAACACTAGAGGCACAAACAATCTATTGCTGAAACCTCGTAGATTCCGGAAGGAAAAAACCTATAAACGCTCCTTCTCAGGAATGGCACCGAGGATCTGGAACTCACTCCCTCCCGAAACTAGGCTCATTTCTTCCACTACACTCTTTAAGAAAGAAGTAAAAGCTATCCTCATGGCAAAATACACCTGAACTATTACTTCGGACTCTTTTATAGACTCTGCACCGATCTGTACTACTTGTTTGACCCCGTTGTTTATTTGTATTACCTGTATTATTGTTTACATGATTCTGATTCATCTATCTGACTATGCTCGCTCATGTACCCCTTCTGTGTAAAGCGCTCTGATATCTGCAAAGATCTTGTCCGCGCTATATAAAACTTTCAAAATAAATAAATAAATAAATCTATCACGATATGCGGAATAAAGTGTGCTACGTACTAATAGTGGGCTAGGTGGGCTTGTGTACAAAGATAGTTTAAGGAGAAATAAGGCGCACACGAACCCCAACCATCACACGGCAATGTTAGAATGTCCCAGCCAATTCTTGGTTGCTTATCCACCTATACCAATTTAATCAACAGGCCCTGAAATTTAGGTACAACTACCATCTTAAGGATGCTGATTCCCTCTGCCAATGACAGCAGCAGTGCTGACCACCTAGTCATCTGGAGGATCTTCTTGGACCCAAATATTTAACCAGGTTGGTGTCCCAAAACAATGGAAATTCAATCGAGCATCATTGCTGAGTTTGAGGTGTAATTGGAATTATTACTGACTTTGACCAATAAATGGAAAGGTCAGAGTAGAATTCAAATTTAATGTATTCTTTAATGACTCATGATAAGTGTACCGCAGGGCCCCTCACATAAAAGAACATATCATCCGCATAAAGGAAGATATTGTTTGATCACAAACGAAACTCTGTCTGATAATACATGCCAATGGCTCCAGAGTTATGGCGAATAGCAGAGGGGACAGGGAGTAGCTCTGTTACGTACCTCTGCCTATTGGAAACTGTTAGACCTGTCAGCCCTAGGGTGGTCTTATCCCGTTTATTGTCCTTTCCGCCTTATTTATGCCCCCACCTTTTGTTGGACCTAGGTCTCTGGGCGCCTTACCACTGCCAAACAGTGCTGAGGTGCAGGTGCTCTCTCCCAATAACATGGCTGCCACAGGCCCCTGCTACTGCGGAGTGGCCATTGAATACACACACTAGTAGTTAGGAGCAGGCTGGGACATCCTGATACTGTATCTCTGCCATCCCGCCTTTTTCTTCCATAGCCCAACATGTGGAAGCTCCTGGAACCTCTCAGCCCTGGGAGGGGTTATGCTTTGTCGCCTTTACAGGAGGGTCACCTGACCTAGGGGTATAAGAGGAAAGGAGCAAAACTGAACTAGTCAGTTGGGGCACCACTGGACCTGGGGGAACCTCTACCAGAGTATAGGCGGTTGGGCCTAGGGGAGGAACCTACACTACTAGCACTGACTGAGGTTAGGCCCTGCTGTACCCAAGTTAGATGAGAGACTCTATCAGCCTGCTGATCTGGCCCAGTGAGGGGGAAACCCAGGGGACCAACTCCAGTGTGCTGCAGGGAACCATCCTGCTTCTGATGCCTGCCAGCTCAACCTCTCTTCTTCCCCCAAGAACCTGCACTGAGACCTGCTGTGTAATCTTCCCCCCAAGACAAGCGCTGAACTGAAGGAGTGGCCTGTCTGCTGTGAGCCCTGCTGGGGGATCAACCAGGTAATCAGTGCTGTGCCAGCTAAGCGCTCTATTGAGAGAACTGTGCCCCCCCTGCGCTGTGCTCCTGAAGGACTGTGCTCCTGAAGCACTGTGTCACCCTGAAACAGTACTTTGCCCAGGACTTTAAAAGACTGCTGCTGCAAGAACTGTGCCCCCCTGCGCTGTGCTACTTAAGCGCTGTGATAGTAAAGCGCTATCTGCCCATCACCGCCGCCGCCCAGTACCTGTGTGCCAGCGCTGTGTCCTTAAAGCGCTTATCTGCCAATCACCGCTGCAGCCCAGCGCCGTGGGAACCGAATCGCTGCCTGCGCCTCCCACGTGTGTGTGCTGGTGTCGGGCGCTGCTGCGGATTGCGCCTTGGGGCCTGAAGTCACCGCCGCGGCCCCAGCGCCTACTGCCAAAAAGGATCAGCTGCTGCAGAAGTCACCGCCGCGGCCCCCGAAGCCTGGAGAGGGCCACTGCGGTATTGGTGAGGCCCGCACTGGGTCTGAGAAGCCAGCGCGTCCGTCGTCATGTGACGGGGCGCCGGCCGCGTCATCAGCCGCGCCCCCGTTAGCCCTGCGCAGCCATTGGCTGAGCCACGCTGGGATTGGCGGTCGCAGGCGTGCCTTCCTGGAGCCGTGTGCGGATTGTCTCTGAGGCCGAAGACGAAGCCGGTAAGCCGAGGCCGGTTCAGGCCTCACTGCGGGGGCTCTGAGAAGAGCGGGAACCCCCCTGCCTCGCCCAGGCCGACTGCGCGTGAGGAGATCATGAGGAGGAGCTGCTGGGAGCCCGCTTAGCCTGCGCGGGCTTCTGAATGAAGGCTGAGGCCTACGGCGTCAGGTAAACCCCCCTGGGGAGGGCGGAGAGTCTGCTGGTATAGTGGGGCTGCCGAGGAGCCTCAGAACATCAGAGAGGCAGCCCCGTGACCACCCCTCCCCTCAGGAGACTGCAACTGGGCCCCATAGGCCCTGTTTAACCCTGCAATTGCCCTGTTGGCCCTGAAGGCCTAGAGTGAGAGTGAAATGGTTTAAAGGCCTCCTGAACTGGGCACAAGACTGCTCTGCCTATGGATGTACTGTGCCCTGAATTAGTTACTGTTCTAAAGTTCTGCATAAGTGCCCATACCTCAGAAATGTTGTGCCTGATGCTTCTTAGGCTACCCTTGCCTAGGAAATGTTAATGATGCTGTGTTATCTTGCTGATGCCATATCTCTGTCCACGGAGTATTGCATTTACATGACAAATCCCTTTTGATGTCCATGTTTACAGGAAATGTTGTTGCCTAGACTGCCCTAAACAGAGTGTTATTTTCATTGAATTCATGTTGGAGAGATGCTAACCCCATTTGCCTGATATAGGAGAAATGTTAAGTGCCTGAACGAAAAGGATTAGATAAAGAGTCTTGAATTAAACAGCAATCTGGTGTGGTGTCAATTTATTGCATGTGCATTCTTGAGCCAGTGTGAGTGTGTGCTGCACCACTGCTTTACACATTGCCTTCGGGTGCCTTCCTGACTCGTGCCAAGCTACCGTGTTGGAATTGGTGACCCCAGTTCTAACAGAAACCCATCGGAAGTATGGCCATTGATCCACACTTTGGCTTGTGGATTACTGTGCAAAAGGCAGATCCAGCAAAGGAACCCCTCTGGAAGTCCCATATGACACATGATGAATTCCCATGCACTAGAGTCAAAGGCCTTGTCGGCATCTAACAGGACAGTCGCCTGCAGAGAGGGCTCCACTTGATACATCAGCACAAAAATGGTGCGTAGATTGTGTGTCATAGACCGGGTAGAGATAAAACCGGACTGGTCTGGTAAAACTAGCATAGAGATTAAGGGTTGGAGGTGTGCTGCCAAGATTTTAGCAAAAATTTGGTGTCAATGTTTATTAACGATAATGGCATGTAGAACTCACATAGGTCTGGGGTCTTATCAGACTTTAATAGAGTCACAAATCAAAGCCTCTCGGAGGGAGGGAGGGGGGCAGTATTTGTTTCTGATAGGCCTCTTCATACCCTGCATGCAGCTAGGGTATGAGAAGCTCAGCATATTCCTTATAAAACTGCCCGGTTAGGTCATCAAGCTTGGGGGCCTTCCAGTTAGGAAAGACATTTATTGCCTCCCTAACATCCTCAAAAGTAATAGGTTGCATGAGGTAGTCCCTCAGACCCAAGACAGCCACGTCAAATCCACACTTCCAAGGTATACGGTTATATCATCAAGTGTGGCCAATCTACGGGTGGTGTATAGGTTAATGTAAAAGGATTTAAAGACATTTAGCACAGATGGGGTGTCAAAATGAGCTTGTGCATTTGCATCCACTATCTTTACAATATGTTTACAATATGTTCTGCACTCTTAGGAGCTCGCAGCTTTGTCGCTAGATTATGACCGAGCATTCCACCCTCCCAATATTCATGCGCCCACATGACGCTTAGACAAAAACTGTGATTCCTCTGCCGCCATGTTGTTACATTTTGTCAGATGTTCCTTAATAACTGATAAATGGGCTGGGCTGGGATGACATTCATAGACCCGCTCCATGGAGTTTAATGTGGTCTCAGTTTTGTGAAAACCTTGTCGCATCGTCTTAAATACTCCTGCTTGAGTACTAATGCAAGTCCCTTTAATCATGACCTTGAATTCCTCCTATAATGTTTCTTTTTCTGGCACAGTGCCAGCGTTCTTTTACAAATCTTCGATAACAGCCTTCGTATCTCATCCTTGAACACCACATCAAGCAACGCTATTGCCTGAAACCACAATGTGAATGAGGTGGGGGTGATGTTCGGTAACGCCAGTCACAGCATCACAGGTGAATGACCAGACAGTCATGGGCATTTGTTTCACCTCATCCACCCACAAGCATATTTCTTTTGGAAGCAACCAGTAATCTAATCTAGACTATGTACCATGCACCGAGGACGTGAAGGTGCCCTCCCTCAGCCCCAGAAGCTTCAGGCGCCACACATCCACCAAATCAAGGGCCCGATATAGGTAACCAAATACCAGTCGGTAATGGCCGAAAATACTGAATTTCGGCCGTTACCGACCGGTATTTGGTTTTTGAGATGTAGGGGCCACAAAAACTTACGATTCGGTACATTTACCGAATCGGTAAATTTACCCATTCTATAAATTTACCGATTTGGTAAATTTACCGATTCGGTAATTTTACCGAATCAGTAAATATACTGATTCGATACAATTACCGAATAGGTAAATTTACAGAATCGGTAAATAAGAAATGGTAAAAATGACTATTGAGATGTAGGTAACCTCTAAAATACAGAATTTACATGAAATTCGGTATTTAAGAGTCTGTATTTACCATGGATTCAAATCAGGTGGTAACCAGGTGCAGGCTATAAAAAAGTGCCTAAAATACAACAGTTTGACCAGAATGGCGGCATTCTACGTGATTGCGAGACGGCTACGGCTACAGGCAGAAGGAGAGAGGGTCTGGAGAAGGTAGGAGCAGGTCTACAGGCAGAGAATCACCCTATTCCAACTGACTGAGCCAGAGATCATACAAAGGTACAGGCTACACCCCAAAACCATCCTGGAGCTGATCAGGGACCTGCACCCACTTTTGGAGCACCCAACCCCAAGGGCGCACGCCATCCCACCCCATGTGCAGATGCTGTGCAGCCTACACCTGCTTGCCTCTGGGAGTTACCAGAGTGTGGTTGCTGCGGTAGGTGGGGTGTCCCAGAGCTGCCTGTCCCATTTTTTTAGGAAATTCCTAGAGGCCATGATGCAGAGAATGCATTATTACATCAGCTTCCCTGCAACGCACGCAGAACAGCTCGGGACCAAGACAGATTTTTATCAAATGGCACATTTCCCCAACATTATTGGCTGTATTGATGGCACCGACATACCAATATATCCACCTGCTGCCACGGAGTACATTTATAGGAACAGGAAGTCTACCCACATCATAAATGTACAGGTAATCTGTGATGCAAAGTACATCATCACGGACATAGTTGCCAAGTTTCCTGGAAGTACCCACGACTCATACATCTTTCAAAACAGTGGGATCTACACATGCCTGACAGCGGGTGAATTTGGCGAAGGATACCTGCTAGGTAAAACACTGTGTGACAGTCACTTGATACATATTGCAGATGTATGTGTATGTGTGGATGAGTAATGTCTTTTTTTGTTACAAATAGGGGATAGTGCATATGGGGTCCGGTCTATCATCCTTACTCCCTACCTCAACCCTTCAACCCCCAGCCAGAGGAGATACAACAGGGCACACACATCTACCAGGAACATTGTGGAGCACACCTTTGGGCTGTGGAAAAGCAGGTTCCGCTGCCTCCACAAAAGTGGAGGGGCACGCCAGTATACACCAGTCACCTTCTACAAGATGATTGCAACCTGTGCAATGTTGCACAACCTTGCCATGAAGAAGGGCACTGAGGTGGAATTATCTGATTATGAGGACCATGATGACGAACAAGCACTGCCTGAACCCAACACTGCAGGAGTTGCAACACCAACAGATGGCAGACACAGACGGGAAGATATCACACGCAACTACTTTTAAGTAAGTAAAGAGACACAGACAGGTGGAGTATGCACCCAAAGTAGTTTAATATGTGTCACTACGCAGGTGGTCAAAAGCACAAATGTGCAACACAAACGTCATCCAGGCAATAATGGTAGTCCCGGGTCACTTCCCCATTTACTGAACAAGTTATTTACGGCCACGCCTACCAGTGCAAGATGTAAGTGGCTGGCTCTCTTCACTGTGCGTTTGGGGTGCTGGCTCACCATGGCGCCTGCTGCTCGTCCGTGTCTCCACAACAAGGGGGCTTGCCATGCTGCTTCTACTGGTGCTTTCCTCACTTTCTGGTGCATCCAGAGCAGCAGTTTGTGCTGTCTGAGAATTAATCAGCACCTCTACAGCACTTGTCAAACTAGCAATGCCCCTAGACACCTCATTGCTGTTGTGTGTGAGTCCATCCTGCATGTTAATGCATCTTCTGCATAGCAGGGAAGTGGCTGTGGCCAGGTGGTTAATAGCTTTATTTTGCTGCTGCGCACGTTGCCTCTCCTTGCACCTAGCTGCCATGTCCTGGTCCAGTTTGGTGCACAGAAGCTGCACCGATTGTGTCATCTCTTTGTTCACATCTACCAGTTCTCTAATGCCCTTCCCTATCCCTTCCATGTGTGTGTTTAGGTTCCTCATCTGGCGTTGCACAGACTGGATGGCCTTCCCCTGCATCCTCTGTATTTTGACCATGCTCCCCTCAAGGCCACGGAAGACACTGGGACCCTCAACATGTGCTGGTACAATGCTTTCTCTGTGCCTGCAGCGTCTGTTACCTGTACGGGCAACCTCTGCAGTGGACTGCTGTGTTGCAGGGCTACCTTCACCTGCCATGGTTTGTGTGTCATCCCCCTCCATGTCATCTGCTGACGACTCCATTTGAACTAGTGGGGCAACTACATGCCTCATGCTCTTTTGTGTCAGAGGCAGTGATGCAGGCAGTTCAGGTGAGGACAGTAGCAGAGGGGATCCTGAACGTTCTGGGGACGCATGCAGTTGTGGAGCCATTTCTGTGTCTTGGGATGGTGGCTGTGTAGTTGGTGCACGTGCTTCCTCTGTGACATTCCCTGCACTTGGTCCTGGATCCTGGCTGACATCCCTCTCTGGTGCCGTGCCTTCCATCTCCCTGGTGTGCTTGCGAGATGTCTCGCCTGTGGGCATATAAACGAACATTAGCTCAGTGCTACTGCCTCACAACCACTACAATTAAATTTTTCGCACTTAGACACTTTACATGTTGCCTGCGCTTCATTATGTCTGACATGATTTTCCTGACTTTTTGCTTGCTGTGGTGAATGACATGGTCTTTCATTTACTGACTACATGTCCCATGATGCATTGCTCCTGTATAGTGCAACCTCTACTGGACTGGGGTTAACTATGCCACATGGGGAAAAGGGAAGGCTGATGGGGTGGGGTTGATTGCTGTGCATGCATCTTACCTTTTTCTTTTGCAGCTCTAGCTGAGCTGTCTGCATCTCCTAGTCCACAGATGCTCTCAGGTTCAATGGTGGACCCCACCAACTCCTCCAGGTCAGTCAGGTGGGGGGTGCACGGTTCTTCCCTCCTCCAGTTTTGTTTGCCTGTTTGTGGATGTCTGAGAGTTTTTTCTTGGTCAGGCTCCTGAGGTCATACCACCTCTTCTTCAGGTCCTCTACGTCCCTTGGAGTCACTCCAACAGCATTAACCTTTGTTTGAATGTGCAACCAAATCTTTCTCTTGGCAGATTCAGGCACAGTCAGGGACAGCTTGCCAAAGAAATTCTGGTGTTCCTTCACCACCTCCTCCACAAGGACCTGTAGCTCCATGGAGCTGAATGTTAGTTTTCCCTTCCTCTCTGGCTGCTCCTTTTCAGTGCTGCTTGCCATTTTCACAATTTAAAACTACAAAACTCTTTCTGTGGCTCCTGCACTCAGCTCAGCTCCAACTGCCTCTCCAGAACCTTCTAATTACTTGCAGCTGCCTGTGTAGCCACTTCCTGGTAGGGAGGGGGAGGGCGGTAGCACCTAATTGGCTGCCTGATTCAGTTTCAGTTTTACTTGCTTTCCGATTCAGTATTTACCGAATCGGTCTTTACCTAATCGGTATTTCCCATTCATTCCTATGGGCCAAAAGGCCTGATCTGGTGCCAGTGGGGGAATTCAAGGACATTCTGGGGTCAAAATGTTGGTGCGTCTGACTTCTGTCTGCCTTCCCCATGATTGCCCACTGCGTCGTCGTGTGGCCACTGCAGTATATTCACTCTTAACTAGTAGCTCTATGTTTCGCCCTGTTATTCTTGTTCTTAGCTAATGAACATCGCACTTTGGTCCCATGTCAGCTACAGCAGCTGCAGGAATCCCTGGTATGCCACACTGCTTTACGCCATCGGTAGTGTGCCCCATAGGTCCAGCGGTAATGCCCAATAATTCTAGCATGTATACCTGAGGTGCAGTATGACCATCATTGTTCTACCGTCGCCAATAGAGAGCAGGATACCGGCATCATACAGTTCAATGGGTGAGATAGTATTGGTGGGGCTCTGATATGTCCAGGCAGGCAGCTTGTGCCTCCTACTTGCCGGAAGCTGCAGTGTGGTCAGTCCGTAGATACCACAGAGCCCCCTCAGGGTAATTTGGGCAGTTAATTTGTCGCAGTCTATAGCTTTGCTTCACACTGTCTCAAAACACTCAGGGTAACACCAGCACAACCCTGTCAATATATCATTATTGGCAGAACCAGGGTACCTATGTGCAACCAGACAGTAGTGCGGTGCTCAGTATCAGGCCTTCCCGACAGCAGTTCCACACTGAGGGCCCCATTAGGATGGCAGGCGGATCCCCCCGGCCGGGCCGGCGTGGGCGATCCACCCGCCAATCTTGCAGAAAAGACCCCAGCCATAGTGCTATAGCTGTGGGGTCCGCGGCGGATGGAAAGACCGTCCAGCGCTTTTCCGCCCGGTTGAGAAGTTGACCGGGCGGAAAAGGGTTCAATATGGTGGTGGTGTCTGTTAGACACCACCAGCCATATTAGGATGTGGGCTGCAACATGCTTTTCCTTGGCAGCCACGGAAAGGCATGCGGAGTCTGCTTGCGCTGGCCCGTTGCGGGACTCTAGGGACGCCGGGGGTGGGGGGTGCACATGGGGGGGTACCTATGGTAACCCCCTGCAGTTCCATGCACAACATGGCAGGCACCGCGCGGTGATTGCCATGTTGTGCATGGAAGTGCATGACATGCATTCTTGGCATTGTGCCGCAATGTCAGGAATGCAGGATGCGCCCACCAGTGTGGCAGGCGCATCCTAATGTCCTCCCGCCATCTTAATGACCCCCTTACTGTCACCGGAGGTCACCACCTCTAAAGATATCAGCCCGTGCTCCATCCCACCGCTGGGTCAGCCTCCAAAACATGCTGGGCTAAATCACCTTCCTTGGCCCTCTCACTCTGGCCAGAGAGCCGCGCTCCCAGGGCCGGGTCCTCGACACCATGTACTTCCAGCCGTGGGCTTGTTGCACAGCACCTGGAGTCGCCAAGCAGGTAGCAACCCAAGAGGTAGGCTGCACTCTGGACCTTTAAAGCTGCAATTTGCCTCCTGGCAGCTGGTCTCAGCACTTGGCAGGGCCGCAGGCCGCCGCTCTCCACTAGGCCACCAGGGACATCCTGTTCTAGGCCTTGCACCGCCGCACATTCCACATTCTTCTCCCCGGCCTCCATCCCGAGCTTCACAGACACACAAAGCTGCTCTGTCCCGGGCTACCAAGGGGCGTGGCCTCCAATTGCCAGCACAGCCCACGTGGTCAGAAGACGCAGCCCACATTCCACCTAACAGCACTCTATGGGCCCATAGAAAGGGGGCAAACACATTGTTTCTCACTACCACGCAGTTTCCAGTGTGTCGGGTAATGGATGGCAGGATAAATGTCTGATTTTGTCGCCCGGCCGACAGAGCTAGCTGTGGCCATCTTGCTGTGGGCTCTCTAACGCCCCCCTTTTGAGACACTGGTGGGGCACCTCCAGAAAACCCCATCTGTTTACAGTTGATTTGTTGCTTAGGTGGCACTAATAACGTAATGATTGGATGTATTTTTAAGAGTGGAATATACCTATCACTAATGAAATGAGAACAAACCCCCATCCCCCCCACTGGGATTACAATTGTGCTACAATGAAAAAAGTTGGAAGAGCTTCTTCTTAAAACTCGTTCACATGTGTTATCTTGTGTTATGCAGATTTGTACAGCACACTATCACCTGGGAGAGTATCCTGGCGCTGAGCAGGTGTGAGTCTAGCAAAACCTAGGGCCTAGTGAAACTACTTGAAAAGCCTAGGGGGCAGATTTATGTTGTGTCTGCGCCACGTTTGCGTCACGCAACTGTGGCGTAAACGTGGCGCATCCCTACGACCGATTTACAACGTGACGCATCTAGGCAGATGCGTCACGTTGTAAAGCCCTGCGCCGCTTGTGGGCGTTCCGGCGCAGGGTGGGCGTTCCGGGGCAGGTGCGCCTCGCAAAAGTGGCTGAGTGAAATCTATAAGATTTCACTCAGTCACTTTTAGGCCAATGCTGCGTCAAAGCCCTGCGCCTGCTTGAAGCAGGCGTAAGGCTTGAAGCAGCATTGGTCAGATAGGGCACCCCCGAGCCTTGCTGGAGCTGCGTCGCGCTTGCGACACAACTCCAGCAATGCGTCACTTTTACAGCACAGATGCGTGACGCATCTGTGCCGTTTTTGCCCCATGGTGCGCCGCATCATAAATGCGGCGCACCATGGGTGGCGTAGCTGTGGCGCACTGTGGCGCATGTTAACTGGCGCATCCCTCGGGATGCGCCAGTTAACATAAATCTGCCCCTCGGTATTTAGCTTCTTGTAGAATTCAAGAAGTGAGGAGCAGCAGGTCATTCCACGCTTTAGGATCGATGTAGAAATAGGTTTGACCACCGGATCTGTTTTTCTCTATGTGTGGAATGTGTGAAGAGCAGTATGGATGAGGGGAGGTGTCTGGAAGGTTTGTGAGAGCAGAAGTGATTGTTGAGGTATGCTGAGCCTGAGTTATTTAGTGCCTTGAAAGTTTGGGTGAGGAATTTGAAATATGCTTGTTTATGCAAGAGGAGCCGATGATACTCTTTCATTTGTGGTGTGATTGTGAGTTCAGCGTGGGAGGTTGAGAGTGATTCTGGCTGAATGGTCTGCAGCCTTCTTGTGAATTTTTGTTGTTATCGGCATAGAGGGTGTTCTGATAGTCCATCTTGCTTGTGGCGAGGGCAGATATGATGGTTTCCGGGTGCTGATTGGGAGCCATTTGAAAATCTTCCTCAGCATCTTTAGGGAATGAAAGCATGAGACATGACGGCATTGCCTTGGATGGTCATGTGAAATTTTCTGTCAATGACCATCCTGAGTTTCTTGGCATGGATTGTGGGGATGGGTTTTGGTCCTATCTCTGTTGGTCTCCATGTGGATTTCCCAGGAGACGTGCTCTTCCCTAAGATCACAATTTCTAACATGCCGTTGTTCAGCTTCAGACAGCTGGTCTTCATTCAATGGGCCATGTCAGTCATTCAGGTATTGAACTTGTTTAGGGTACTTGGTTTATTGCCCTTGAGAGAGAGAATGAGTTGAGTATCGTCAGCATAGGAGGAGCCATATATGTCGTGACAGCGTATGCTGCTGGCTAGAGAGATAATGTATTTGATGTAGAGGGTCAGGCTCAGGGAATATCCTTGAGGAACGTTGCAGATGAGGTAGTGGGTGTCCCAGGTATATGATACCAGGCTGAATGACTGGATGCTTCCAATCAGGCAGGAGCATGTTCTGTAGGCATTGGATGGGGCAGTGGTGGGGGATTTTGTCAAACGCTGTGTACAGGTCCACATATTGAGGGCTGCCTTGTCTCCTCTGTCCAGTCATGCAGATGTCATTTGTGTCAGCAATGAAAGCAGTTTCTGTGCTGTGGTTGGGTCTTAAACCAGGCTAAGCGATGTTTACTTGTTGGTGGTCGGTGAGGCATCAGTGAGTGTCTGTTGATACTTTTCTCTAAGACCTTGGCCGTGAATGGTAGCAGGGGGATCTGTCTCTATTTGACAAGCATTGAAGGGTTATTGGCAGTTTCTTCAGCAATGAGAGGACAGTTCCGTATCTCCAAGCTTCTGAAAAGGCCACAGGAGAGGTGGAGGTGTTCAGAATGGGTGTGGCCATGGTGCTGATGGTTTACAATCCTCTGAAGTAGGCACAGTGGGGGCAAGGGTGCGATGGGGACACTGGGTGGATGGACTTCATGGTGGCAGCAGTTTTTTCTTTCCCCCTCCGCCTACTCCCTCTTCGCGGAGGTCGAGCCGGGCTAGGCAGCCTGCTTATCGATGGGCCGCTGTGGAGGTGCGGGTTGTAGAGCTGTGTCGTGAGCCGTCGCAGCCGACCTCGTGGTCGTGTTTGCGGTGGCCGAGCACGTTGAGTCGGCCCGTGTGCATCCGGTCCTCGTGTCCATCTCATTGCTGGGGGCGGGCGCCCTGTGGGGCGTGTTACTGGCGTTTCTCAGGCATTCTAGAGTGATTGCAGGGTTGTGTCTCCTTGCGGGGCGGGTTGTGGGCGAACGCTCTAACTTCCCGCCTCGTACAGCCACTCTGCTCGAGAAGGCCTATCCGGCATAGGTCGGGTGGTCTGGGGGACGCCTTAGCCTGATGCAAATAGCTGTTACCCCGAGTGCATTTCGGGTTTTGGCTCGGCTCCGAGGAGCGACTGCTGCTGCCCTTCCTCCCCGGTTCTCTCCCGTCGTGGAATCGCGGAGCGGCCTGGGGAGGCGACCAGGTGCCGTGATCTGGCCAGGATTGCGCTGGGCGGCGGGGGTGGTGGCGGGGGCCCCTCCTCTTGCCGACTCAGTCCCACGTGCTGGTGTTCCCAGGTACTGTCCCGGGGTGGCGCCGCCTCTTTGTTCCAAGATGGTGGTGGCGGTGGTGGCGGTGGCGGCGGCGCCTCCTCGTGGTCGGGCGTGCCGGAGGGGTATTTTACGCAGGCACGGCTGTCTGCACGTGCCGGATAGCATGTTGTTTCCGACTGCATTTATTCGCACCACAGAGTAAGTTGTGCACTTTGGTGGGGACAGCCCTCACAGGCCAGGGTTCGAATCCTGCCAATGCTTTACAAGTATCCCTAAGTAAAAATAATTCAAACAGTGAATGTATTCTGGAAGGGGTTGACTGTTGTGCTGGGCGGATAGCCATTCTGCTGTGTGGTGTGCTAAGCCGTTCCCCCCCCCCCCCCCCCCCTCCTGGGACCTGGCCGTGGGTGGCCGTCTTCTTGTCTAAGCCCGATGTGTCCACGTGCCTGCGGGACGCCCAGTGGTCTCGCCCCGGAGTCGGACGCTCTCGGGGAGCGTCTGCCTTTTGATACCTATGGGCAGCGCTTTCCTGGGAATCGCTCGGTGGCTGGTGGTCCCTCTGCCTCGGAACTGGCTTCGGGCCCGGCTTCAGTCAGCTGCTTGGCCTCCTGTGCCCCGCTTCCACACAAAAATCCCACCCCGTCCCCCCCACCCCTCTGCATGCCAGCAGCGGGCGGGGGTTTGCAGCCTTGGTTTGATGCGGACGATGGGTTCCGGGGAGGGTTCCGGGCCGTGTAGCCATGCGATCCCGCGGTGCTTCGGGCATCCCATGGTGTCCGGGCCCCTCCTCTATTTTAAGTGTAATTTGGGATCATGCCGGGTGTTACTTTGGGCATCCCATGTGTTCTGCTGTGGCATGCTGGGTGTATGCTTCTCAAGTTTCCTCCCTTGCTAGAACCAGTGGGCCCACGCGGGTACACACACTGGGTGGCCTCGCAGGACATGTTCAGGCTTTTGTTGGTTCTTGTTCAGGCACTAGGGTTGTGAGGCTGCGTGGCTTACCGGACCGGCCGGCACCCGGGCCCCCTGTGCACTAGCTTGTCTCGTGCTTTTCTCATACCTTAATTTGCTTTGCAGACCGGCATTGTGCCCGCTCTATTCCACTCACGCTTGTGGCCCCTTTACAGCATCAGGAACTATCCCCTAGAGGTATGTATATGTGGCTGCGGGGGGCATTGTTGCGCCATTATGGGCGAAGCACGTGCAGGGTGAGCGGAGGATCACCTTGAGGGGTGGCGACATTCTTGCCTTCTGCCAGCTCACACTGACTTTCTTTTGCAGGGAAAGAGTCCGAGTTCGAATGGACAGCCAGGGATCCCCCCCGCTTTTCACCCAGATGTCCCAAGTCGATGAGTCATTGCTAGGACCCACCCATGATGCGCAACTGAAAGCTGTCATGGATTTGATAAAGGCCAAGGGGGTTGCTTGGGCAAGTGAACTATTGAATGCCAGCAATCCTGGGGATTCCGGGGTCGGCCGTCGCCTCTGGCATCGAACATGAGATCATAGAGGAAGCTGGTCCCTCCAGGCCCAAGAGAGTGCGTAGGGCCACTGTGAAGGACTTTCCCGCGGAACCAGCTCCTGCCAAAGTCCGTGCACCCGAGCCGGTCAGAAATGTAATTGTGCACGCAGCGGCATCCCCCTCCCCTCCAACCCCCGCCAGAGCTTCCCCTCCTCCGCCGGCAGTTGCTCATCCATAGGACTTTGTTACACGTGAGGACTTGGGTAAGCTCATAAACTCCCTCGCGGACTTTATGGCCGAGGTCAGAGCTGGCCCACTGGCACCTACCGCTTCAGCAGGGGTTGCAGCCGGGGTCCCTGGAGCTGGGCCCGTGGCACCTGCACCTGCTGTCCAGCTCCCAGTCGACGCAGGGGTCACACATGTGTGGGGCGGGCTCTCTGACCCGAGTGGGCCTAGCACTTGTAGCGCAATGAACATCCTTCCCTCTGCCCCCGCACCCCCCGGCTGGTCCGGGCGTCCTGCCAGGCTCAGCTTCCACCGCGCTCTCCGCTCCAGCACTGCCTTCCGCCACCCTGGCCTTGTCCGCGCCTCCTGCTGCACATGCACCCCCTCCCAGCCTGGCTACTCCCGCCCCGCCGCCAACTATGACCATGGCACCCTTGTTGTCGGGCAAGTGTTCCCTCAAATGGCAGGTAACCCTGGCTGCCAAGGAAGGCATTTGGCGTAGGGAGTTCATTGACATTTTCTCCCTCCTCATGCTTGGGGCTGAGGGGGTGGACATCAGGAAGATGGGGGACAAGGAGGAGGACAAGAAGGTTCGCTTTCAGGCATGGCCAGAGAAATCCATTAAGAACTGGAGACAGGCTTTTTCCATCCTAGCGGCAGTCATTACAGAACACTTCCCTGAGCAGGCGCAGGGCCTTTTCCAGTATGCTAGTGTCATAACGGAGGTGGCTGAATCCACTGCGGGCATGGGTTGGTACAGATATGATTGTGAGTGTAAGAAAAAGATGGCTGTTTGTCCAGAGTTTGATTGGGATCAGATGGAAGTAAGGCTTTGGATGCAGCAAATGGGCAGATGTGGTGGACAAAGGTAGCACTCACGATAAGAAGGGGGATGCAGGTAAGGGCCAGATCCATGAGAGGAAGGGGCAATTCAAGCATCCCCAGCGCACTTATGGCGGTATTGCAAACAAAACAGGTGATGGACTGAATGTGGATCAATGTCACACATTCATCCCAGTCAAAAGATCTGGGCCCAAATCCATCGTTTTTTTGCACTCCACACCACCCTGGGTTAGACAATGGCGATATGCAAATCAGCTCTGACCCTGTGCCCCATGGAAACAGTCCAGTCCGAACTACAAAAGCCATGTTCTTCCCAGAACGGAATCAAGCATCCGAGGACCGGACCAGTTTCGAGGTAACACCTCTCAGCAGCCCGGCTAGCTTGACTCCAGTGGTGTGGAGTGCCTGGGACCCACGTCTGAGCATCCCCAGCGCACTTATGGCGGTATTGCAAACAAAACAGGTGATGGACCGAATGTGGATCAATGTCACATATTCATCCCAGTCAAAAGATCTGGGCCCAAATCCATCGTTTTTTTGCACTCCACACCACCCTGAGTTAGACAATGGCGATATGCAAATCAGCTCTGACCCTGTGCCCCATGGGAACAGTCCAGTCCGAACTACAAAAGCCATGTCCTTCCCAGAACGGAATCAAGCATCCGAGGACCGGACCGGTTTCGAGGTAACACCTCTCATCAGCCCGGCTAGCTTGACATTGATCTACATTCTGTCCATCAAATAGTTTTTTGTAATTTTCTCCCTGAGTGTACTGGGGTAGCTCAGACGTGGGTCCCAGAGCCTCCACACCACTGGAGTCAAGCTAGGTGGGCTGATGACAGGTGTTACCTCGAAACCGGTCCGGTCCTCGGATGCTTGATTCCGTTCTGGGAAGGACATGGCTTTTGTAGTTCGGACTGGACTGTTCCCATGGGGCACAGGGTCAGAGCTGATTTGCATATCGCCATTGTCTAACCCAGGGTGGTGTGGAGTGCAAAAAAACGATGGACTTGGGCCCAGATCTTTTGACTGGGATGAATGTGTGACATTGATCCACATTCGGTCCATCACCTGTTTTGTTTGCAATACCGCCATAAGTGCGCTGGGGATGCTCAGACGTGGGCCCCAGGCACTCACACCACTGGAGTCAAGCTAGCCGGGCTGATGAGAGGTGTTACCTCGAAACCGGTCCGGTCCTCGGATGCTTGATTCCATTCTGGGAAGGACGTGGCTTTTGTAGTTCGGACTCGACTGTTCCCATGGGGCACAGGGTCAGAGCTGAATTGCATATCGCCATTGTCTAACCCAGGGTGGTGTGGAGTGCAAAAAAACAATGGATTTGGGCCCAGATCTTTTGACTGGGATGAATGTGTGACATTGATCCACATTCGGTCCATCACCTGTTTTGTTTGCAATACCGCCATAAGTGCGCTCGGGATGCTCAGACGTGGGTCCCAGGCACTCCACACCACTGGAGTCAAGCTAGCCGGGCTGATGAGAGGTGTTACCTCGAAACCGGTCCGGTCCTCGGATGCTTGATTCCGTTCTGGGAAGGACATGGCTTTTGTAGTTCGGACTGGACTGTTCCCATGGGGCACAGGGTCAGAGCTGATTTGCATATCGCCATTGTCTAACCCAGGGTGGTGTGGAGTGCAAAAAAACGATGGATTTGGGCCCAGATCTTTTGACTGGGATGAATGTGTGACATTGATCCACATTCGGTCCATCACCTGTTTTGTTTGCAATACCGCCATAAGTGCGCTGGGGATGCTCAGACGTGGGTCCCAGGCACTCACACCACTGGAGTCAAGCTAGCCGGGCTGATGAGAGGTGTTACCTCGAAACCGGTCCGGTCCTCGGATGCTTGATTCCGTTCTGGGAAGGACGTGGCTTTTGTAGTTCGGACTGGACTGTTCCCATGGGGCACAGGGTCAGAGCTGAATTGCATATCGCCATTGTCTAACCCAGGGTGGTGTGGAGTGCAAAAAAACAATGGATTTGGGCCCAGATCTTTTGACTGGGATGAATGTGTGACATTGATCCACATTCGGTCCATCACCTGTTTTGTTTGCAATACCGCCATAAGTGCGCTCGGGATGCTCAGACGTGGGTCCCAGGCACTCCACACCACTGGAGTCAAGCTAGCCGGGCTGATGAGAGGTGTTACCTCGAAACCGGTCCGGTCCTCGGATGCTTGATTCCATTCTGGGAAGGACATGGCTTTTGTAGTTCGGACTGGACTGTTCCCATGGGGCACAGGGTCAGAGCTGATTTGCATAGCGCCATTGTCTAACCCAGGGTGGTGTGGAGTACAAAAAAACAATGGATTTGGGCCCAGATCTTTTGACTGGGATGAATGTGTGACATTGATCCACATTCGGTCCATCACCTGTTTTGTTTGCAATACCGCCATAAGTGCGCTGGGGATGCTCAGACGTGGGTCCCAGGCACTCCACACCACTGGAGTCAAGCTAGCCGGGCTGATGAGAGGTGTTACCTCGAAACCGGTCCGGTCCTCGGATGCTTGATTCCGTTCTGGGAAGGACATGGCTTTTGTAGTTCGGACTGGACTGTTCCCATGGGGCACAGGGTCAGAGCTGATTTGCATATCGCCATTGTCTAACCCAGGGTGGTGTGGAGTGCAAAAAAACGATGGATTTGGGCCCAGATCTTTTGACTGGGATGAATGTGTGACATTGATCCACATTCGGTCCATCACCTGTTTTGTTTGCAATACCGCCATAAGTGCGCTGGGGATGCTCAGACGTGGGTCCCAGGCACTCCACACCACTGGAGTCAAGCTAGCCGGGCTGATGAGAGGTGTTACCTCGAAACCGGTCCGGTCCTCGGATGCTTGATTCCGTTCTGGGAAGGACATGGCTTTTGTAGTTCGGACTGGACTGTTCCCATGGGGCAAAGGGTCAGAGCTGATTTGCATATCGCCATTGTCTAACCCAGGGTGGTGTGGAGTGCAAAAAAAGATGGATTTGGGCCCAGATCTTTTGACTGGGATGAATGTGTGACATTGATCCACATTCGGTCCATCACCTGTTTTGTTTGCCGTATGGAAAATGGCACAAGTTATACCCCTGAAAAAAAAGCCAATATAGATATCTCCCAGCTACAAAATCTCCACCCCATCTCTCTCCTCCTTTTCTGTGGGAAAGTTGTGGAGAAGATAGTGAATAGTCAACTCATGAAATTTGTCGAGGAGAACTCTCTTCTCCACTCCACGCAGTCAGGGTTTAGAGCAGATCACTCTACAGAGTCGGCGGTTCTCTTCTCCACAGAATGTCTGAGACAACTTGCAGATGAGGGGCAGATGGCAGCGTTGGTTTTATTAGATCTCAGTGCAGCTTTTGACACCTTGCTGCACTCAACGCTGCTGTCTCACCTCTCAGACTTGGGAGTAGAAGGACCAGCCCTGGAATGGATAGAATCCTTACTAGAAAACCAGGGTTTTCAGGTACACCACCCTCCTCACAATTCGTCTTTTCGCAAACTGAGACATGGGGTTCCACAGGGCTCAAGATTGAGCCCCACGCTGTTTAATCTTTACATGGAGCCCCTAGCCCATATTGTGGAAGCTTTTGGTGTGGATATCGTCACATATGCTGACAATACCCAACTAATAATTAAACTTACCCACAATCAGGCAGAGGATGCCACTAATTTTTCCAACTGCATACGGTCTGTGGCAGGGTGGATGAACAACAACTGCCTACGCCTTAATGGCGATAAAACAGAACTGTTGGTGGTTGGTAAGTCCCCCTCTGCCTGGTCGCAGGCCTGGTGGCCAACAGAATTAGGTCCGATTCCCCTCCCAGCGGACTCCGTTAAAAATCTAGGACTTTGGCTGGATGCGGAGCTTTCTTTCAAGCAACAGATTAGCAAAATTACGGGAAAATGTTTCGGAATATTAAAAACACTCCGTAAAGTCCTCGATTTGCTTCCCATCAGTGCCAAGAAAACACTCATTCATGCCCTAGTCACTCCACATTTGGACTACGGCAACGCTCTTCTCCTAGGCCTAAGCAGAAAAGGCCTACACCAATTACAGTGCGTCCAAAATGCTGCTGCCCGCCTGGTACTCAACCTTCCACGCAGAGCATCTGGAAAAATGGCATTACGAAAACTTCACTGGCTCCCCATTGAGGAGCGCATTAAGTTAAAAGCTCTTTATTTTGCCCATCGCATTGCTCAGGGAACAGGGCCAGGTTACCTGCGTAACCTTCTTACTATCCATCGCCCCACCCGGAACCTCAGATCTGTTGGAGCGATGCTGTTTCAGCTCCCTCCCGTACGCAAGACTAGGATGGGAGGTAGCTCCTTTCGCTTTCTTGTGAGTAAGCACTGGAACAATCTCCCTCTTGACTTGCGCATGGAGCCCTCAGAAATGATATTCAGACTAAAATTAAAAACTTACCTTTTCCAAGCCAATAATTGTCTCTTTGTAGCCTAGGACCCAGACCGGCCCCGGACCTCGGCCTCTTCAGGGAGCAGTAGCATTTCTAAGCGCGGGGACACACTGTCTTGAGTGGAACCAGGCGCTCTAAAAGTGGTTTTATTATTATTATTATTATTAAGTCTGGTGGTCTGAAATTGTGCCACGTAGGGTGTGGCGGGCGCTAGGTCTTGTGAGGCTATAGACAGGTCTAGGAGAAAACTCAACAGCGCAATGAAGAAATTCACTCTCCAGTGGGGCATGGGCTTTATCAGACATGAAATGATTCAGGACTAGATCACGGGGTACTTTGAGTTGGATGGGGTTCACCTCTCACCTGTCGGGTTGGACTTGTTCCTCTTGGATTTACGTGAAGCTTTACAGAGCAAGGGTTGCAGTTAATGTAGGAAGCTAAGTGGTGGGGGGCCCAGACGGCGACGGTGGCCGCCGGCCGGGCTGTGGCGGAGTTACAGGGCGATCCGGAAGCGGAGAGGTGCAGCACTGTACTTCAGCGGGCACATAGGGGTGCCAGAGCCTAAAACCTGGAACCTCATGGGAGGTCCGGGAACCCGTGTGGGCGCCCCAGTAGTCCTTCGGGTGGTTGTGTGCCTGTGCAACTGGGGGTTTGCCTAGATACGCCCCGCAAGGGGCGTGAGTAGATTCATTACCATAATGGTGCAGCACATGGGTGGTTCGCCACGGTGCTGTTTGGCTCATCAGGCGGGCAGGTGGCAAGAATACGGCCTGCCCTTGGTTCGCCCGTAAGATAACCCATCATGATTACATAACGTTGTATGTAATAAACCTGCAGCAACTTTCCCCAATCTAACAATGGTGTCTTGTGTGTTATTTTGCAGGATGTTTGGTGATTGTTGCGGGGCGGGGTTCTGTGGACATGATGTAACTATGCAGCTGACCGAGGCCACCCGGTGGCCATCAAGAGGGCGGACTCGTAGTTACAGAGGGCTGCCCCGCCCCCTTCCTAGTCAGCTACTTCCATCCGGGCAGGAGAGTCCCGGTGGGAGGAGGTGTGGGCCAGTGACGCACGTCCGGGGCGGTAGGCAGGGCGAGGGGTATTTAACCTCTCCTCACCGTCTTTACTGCCTCTTTACCGCTCCAGACGTCGTGCGTTGCCTCTAGGACACTCTTTTCCCTCCCTACCTCTTACCCTGAGTGTCGGTATGGGGGGGCAACTGTTGGAACTTTTAATGTGTACCTTTATCGTTGCAGGCAGAGTTACAGGGCGATCCGGAAGCGGAGAGATGCAGTACTGTACTTCAGCGGGCACATAGGGGTGCCAGAGCCTAAAACCTGGAACCTCATGGGAGGTCCGGGAACCCGTGTCGGCGCCCCAGTAGTCCTTTGGGCGGTTGTGCGCCTGTGCAACCGAGGGTTTGCCTAGATACGCCCCCCAAGGGGCGTGAGTAGATTCATTTCCATAATGGTGCAGCACATGGGTGGTTCGCCACGGTGCTGTTTGGCTCATCAGGCGGACAGGTGGCGAGAATGCGGCCTGCCCTTGGATCGCCCGTAAGATAACCCACCATGATTACATAACGTTGTATGTAATAAACCTGCAGCAACTTTCCCCAATCTAACAATGGTGTCTTGTGTGTTATTTTGCGGAATGTTTGGTGATTGTTGCGGGGCGGGGGTTCTGTGGACATGATGTAACTATGAGAGGGGGGTGGGGTGGGTTGCACTCGCTGGCTGTCCAGCAGGGTTGGCGGCAGAAGCCGATGACTCAAAGCGTAACCCGATAGCTCCATAGTGCGGTGAGTGGTGTTCGCTGCAGGCAGGCACAATGAGAATGAGAATAGCAGCTGAGGGTTCCAGTACAGCTACAAAGGCACCGTCTACCCCACTGCAATGTGTGCTTGAGTGTCTCTAGCATATATTGCAGTATTATACCTCTAATTGTACTTTGTACACTTTTGTAACCTGCCCACTTGTCACTTTTTCCTCCTGTAATGCACTGTTTGCTGCCTCATGTATTTTGTTTGCTCACAATTGTCACTTTTACCTCGTAACTTAACGTCAGCATTTGTAATTTGTTCACTTGTAATTTTCTCCTCATGTATCATTACTGGTCCTATTGTAAAGCGCTCTGACGCTTCGGGTAAAGTCTGCGCTATATAAAAACTGCATAAATAAATAAATACATCAATAGCCTCTGCCTCAGGCTCCCTTGCGGCCCCTGTCGCCATGAGGCCTCCGAGGCGTTGCCGAGCAGTGCGTGCTTCCCTTGATGTAACAGAGCTGTCAGGACAGCCAGGAAGTGAGGTAGACCGGCATCGACTTAATCCCACAGTGCAGATGGGATCCGATAGCATGTGAATCAAGCATTTAGCATGCAGGGCCACCAGAGTTTACAGACAGTCTTTTAAAGCATTATAAACCAAATTCTATAATCACTGACAACTTGAAACACAGACAGAAGACAAACCAAATATTCTTTAAGTTGTCCAGCAATACTCCGTCATGAATACAGAGCAAAATAAATGAAATTACAAAAACCACTGTGGGAATATCCGCCTGAATTTCAACCTGGGCTACCCTGGTCACTTTGATAGATACGTTGTGTAGCTAACGAGCCAATACATCATTTTAATTAGGTCTGCCTACTGAAGTTCCAAACTTTCTCAAGGTTATGCATCTCTGCAAAGTTTATGTCAGGCAGCCAGCCTGCCACTGACTTTAGTAGTGTTGTTACCTTTGTCAGGTTACAGGAGGGAGCACTAGTGTTAGTGCCCTTCCATTTCGGGTGCTCTACAGCAGTTTCAAGAACTTCTTGGAGTTTCTTGTTGCTCAAATAGCTATAATTTCTCATATTTATAAGTTTCCCTCGTTTTCATTGCATGATTTTGCTCGCCAGAAAGTGTCACTCATAGTCGTTGAAATGTCACTCATAATTTCCCTGAAATTATGAAAATGTCACACATGGCCATCTGAAACCTTGGCAGCTATGTACAGATAATAGTATTTAGGGAATATTCTCCACTTCCAGGTAATCTAGTCTCACTTGGACCCACTCTTCGTTCTGTAAACCCTGATACCCATTGCCATACTGATTGGAAATGGATGGAAATAGTAGATGATAGAAAACATTCCCTTTAGTAAATTACACTGCTGCTGTTTTTCCGTGATGCAGTTGAATTGGTGAGCTGCATTCTCCTGGTATTTTCACTCCTGGAATTCTATGAAACCCCACCACTTTTATATATTAGCAGCTTGCCAGTGGTTGCAATTAACATCCTGTGATTCTGGGCAAATCATTTGATCTCATAGTGCCTATAAAAAACAAAACAACCATTGGCATAGCCAATAGGGCACGTATTTCGCCAGAGCTATTGGCTTTGCCAATGACCGTGTCATGTATGTGCATGTAACTTGCATGATCGAGGTAACTGTTAGCAGCAATACTACGTGTCTCTCAGAGACTCGGATATCTTTCAAGTGCTCACCGTCCTTTTTCCCCAGCAAAGGAGGGCGCGGCAATCTGAGGGGTAGCCCCGGGCGCCGCAAGCTCTAGCTACGCCCCTGGGTATTTACCAACACTATTGAAGCAGATTTAGTCAGCAGTCAGTCTGATGGGAGGGTAATGGCTGTCTCTTCATCCACTCCCTGTTGCCCTCTCTCCCATGTTAGCTATAGCTGTCTGGTAGAGGAACAAGTCAGCCTCTCTGCTGGGAAATGTAGGCATGGCTGTATTCTACCTCTAGTGGCAGCGGCAGGTAACTGGTGCTTATTTTGAGCCAGTAATTGCAGATGAGGCTCACTGCACTCTTTTTTGAGGGCCCAGTACCCTTTTTTTCTTGACTGTGACGGAAATAAAGCAGGAAAGAGAAATAGAGAGAAAAACACACAAGGGGGAAAAAAGAAGAGAAAGATGGGTAAATGTGACAACGGAGATAGCAGGAACTTGCAAGCGAGAGATAAAGAGGCAGGGAGTCAGTCTTGAGAGGCAGGGAGTGCCTGGAAATGGATTAAAGAGGCATGAGGTGGAATCAAGATGTTTCACCCTTGGTATTCAGCAGCATGCCAACATACTACACCCTTCAGAGACAAATTTAAGCCCGGCACCTATTCTTTTACAAATTAAGCACTGTAGGTGCCGATGCTGCACCTCAGCTCAAACCCACACATTGAGGAACAAAGGCCTCCAGTCTTCACAAGGACTGCATCAGACGAGGATGGTGGTATCTCCTGTTCTTTCCGTTGAACTCATCTTGGTGCTTTTGTAAACCAACAGTATGGCACCTTGACAACCAATTCACTGCACCTGGGCTTCCAGGGCAGGAAATTAGCAGGGATGTGTTTTCTTATGTAAGATGTGAAGACTTTGAATTCAGTTGGTACTCCAAGGACAGTAAATGACCACACTGGAAAGGTAAGTTTGTTCCTTGAGGTGCACAGGCCTGACCCCTGTGACAAGTGGGAGGAGAGGAGGTCTTGATATACAGTTCAGGATGGCACCCTGTCCCTCAGGGTGAAGGATGGTGGATGTCCCTGCATGATAATCTCAAAAGACCTTCCAGAAAATCGTGTCCTTTTGGCTCCTGTTGAAATCCACCTAGCAAGATAGTGCTGTAAATTGAGGTTCAAGTGGCTGCTCTTTGCCTCCTTTGTGGCATTGAGGTCAGGGAAACAGATTGACCTAGAACTGATATATTGGGTGGGGGGCGAGGGGTGTAGGGTAGGTGTGGGTTTAGTGGGAGCAAGTTTTGGTAAGTAATCTGGGTATATTACCTTGTTTGCTTCATACTTAATAAATAGAGAAAGACAGGCTTTTTCTGCCACCTTGCATTTCCCTGGTGGGTTGGGATCTGTTAAGATGACACACTTGTAAATATGACCGGACTGGGAACTGAACTGCCCTAGCAAACTGCTCGGCTGGCCCCCCTGGGGAGAGAGGTAGGTGTGGCCGAGCTGTTTGCTAGCGCCGGTTTCGACTGATTTTGTTACAGAGGGCTGATATTGCCGCACGGTAAGAAAAAAAAACCCCAAGGGCCCAAAATCGTCCTCCACCCTGGTGGCCCACCTGGTAAATGCCCGGTGCCCACTACGGCCAGTCCGGCCCTGCTTGTAAACGCTGAGCTTCAGGGCCCAATTATTGCACGCTTCAGCAGCATGCAGGGAATGCACGGGCATACAGCAGTCTGGTTACGGGTGGAAAACCCTGAGTGGTCTTCGCCCTTTTATTTTATAACCTCTGGCCACGCCTGGCCAGAGGGTGTTACAGGGTGTGGTTTCCATGTCATCCAAGCACCGCAAGAGCGATGTTGGGGTCATTACAAGGCAAAGCCCAGGGCCTGCCCTGCTGCCCCGGTCACTTTCCTCAGCCCCTCAGATTAATTGCAGCAGCCATAGGCTTGCTTTAAGAAAGAGAGGGGAGGGAAAGAGGAAGGTAATAGAAAGTGATCAGAGCAGGAGAAGACAGTGAGGAAAGGGAGAAGAAAAGAATAGAGGGAAGGAAAGAGAGAGTGTGTGAGGAGACAAAGGGTGTTGTTCTTTTTTTTGCAGATCTTGAATGTGGTTGTCTTCTCTGCTCAGAGATAACAGAGTGAATTTACTGAGGGGTTTAAGTGTATGAGTCGGAAAAAATGAAAAAATAAATGTAACGCAACACAGTGGCTTATCCTGAGTTGCTGTAAATTTCTTAGTGGTAGGCATTCCACAGGTACAGCATGGAGGTTCCTGTGCATCCACCCATGGATTTCACGCAATTCTGGATTTACTAATGTTTTTAAAGCTGGAATTGGGTGAAATTGGTACATCTACCACAGAGAGGTGTAACAAGGAGAAATTGTTACTACTTCTTTCTTTCTTTCTATGCGTATTCTGCATCACACATAATAGGAGGAAAATGTCTCTTTGGATTGTTTTTGTGCAGGGAGGTTCCTATACAAAAAAAATATCCTGCTTGTAATGCAGGCACCGTTGCAGCATGGCGCCTGGGTGCCTGTGTTGGAACTAGGCATCCTCAAGTGCACCAGCTCATGTAAAATGCTGAAGAGCGTCAGCAGGTAGCGAGCTAAAGAGTGCCATATCCTTGTAAAAATGGCGCTCTCCATCTCTCTCCCATTCATGCAGCGCAGTGCAGCAACTTGCCTGATGCTCTGCATTGCATTAATTCATAGTATATCTGCTCCTAAATCTGTTTTAGAGAGAAAATGTGCTCTATTGTCTACCCGGCTGATCTTGAGCATTGGAATCCTGGCTTCATGTGCATGTCTGAATACATGAGCTTTTGGACAAATCGCCTAATATCCCTGTGTCTGAATTTATAAATATGTGTAACATTTAATTGTGTCATTCAAATGTCTAAATTCGCACATGGTCACCAAGCATTCACCCAATAATGTAGAGTACCCATCTGCGTTCGTCCTATATAGGTACCATTACGACAGCTCTGCGGATTAAAGGTTCAGGTGGGACCGAATTTCTTTTTGATAATCAAGTTTTATTGATTTTGTGAGCGACCAACTAGAGAGAACAATACAAGCATTGTGTACAGTTATCAGTGCAAAGCAAAAATGAAATAGTAGTACACCAGCATACATGAGTTGATAGGCAAGGAGAAGATATCACTGCACCCATCCCAGTCCTCAGTTGTTCCGCGAAAGTATCAATCCTCTATCACCCGACCCATTTGCCACACATTCTGCGAAACTTTTTCGGGCAGCCTCTGGCCTCGTACAGGGGTCGTTCCTGTGCAGCGCACCAATCCACAGCCCTGTACCAACGTGCCATGGTGGGAGCAGCCGAGTTCGGCCAGTTGGCCACAATGTCCCTTTTAGCCACCATTACTGTCATGTTTAAAAAAAGGTTTCAGCTCTGGAGCCATCCATCCCCTCGGTAATACCCAGAATCACATCCATTGGGTTAAGGGGGACCTCCCAGCCCAGAACCTCAGTAAGTTCCCCTGTCACTGATTTCCAGTAGCACGTGATTGCGGAGCAAAGCCATACCATGTGATAAAAATCGTCTTGATAATGATATTTTCTTCAACAGATTAGGCTTGTTATAGTCCATTTCTCTGGCCTAGTTTCACTTATAGTAAAAATGCACCTTGGTAGAACTACTTTTTTCCTACAGCAGTGCTTGAAATGTAGCACCAAAGCACTTTTTGAAGCCCGCTGCAGCAGCCGCCACGCCTCGCCGGACCCGCTTCGCGGGTCCCGCTTCGCGGACTGCAGCAGCCATCAAGTGACAGCAAGGGGTTTGTTTGGAACTGACCGGCAGGGCTGCGAGCACGCGCGGAGGACTCCAAGGACCAGGAGTCCCCGCGAGCCCTTGTCCAGCTGGGCTGCTCTCCCTGCCGGCCCCACCCCCTCCTCCACGGGATAAAGCGGCTTCCTTCCTGATCCTCTGTGAACTGCCTCCTCTGACGCCGAGCATCTCCACGCACCAAAGCACTTTTTGAAGCCCGCTGCAGCAGCCGCCACGCCTCGCCGGACCCGCTTCGCGGGTCCCGCTTCGCGGACTGCAGCAGCCATCAAGTGACAGCAAGGGGTTTGTTTGGAACTGACCGGCAGGGCTGCGAGCACGCGCGGAGGACTCCAAGGACCAGGAGTCCCCGCGAGCCCATGTCCAGCTGGGCTGCTCTCCCTGCCGGCCCCACCCCCCTTGCTGACCAATTGAATTGAATAGCTATAAAGAGGAAGCACCAATCCCGCTGCGCGGGAGCGCGCGGGGGGCGCCGGGAGAAGCCCGGGACAAGGGCGGGACCGTCTGTGGCCGTCAGGGGCCGACAGAGGCCGGGCCGGGCCCACTCTCTTTGCTCTTCCTGTTATTCCATCCTATTCATTAAGTGTTCCTTTCTCTCTTCTTGCTTTGCACGCCCTTTTTTGCCCCTAGTGATGTCTACTCTGGAGTCAACTCAGGCACAGGCCATTCAAGGGTCTCTTTTGTTAGGACCCTTGGACAAATTTTTCGCCAAAATTAAGACTGAAGTAGACCGGGAACTCCTATTGGCTGAGAAACGGGCGGGTCGACGTTTATCTATTGACAAACTGAAATCAAGACCCTTCCAACCTTTGGACACAACCATAACATCCCTTTCAACTTCATTGGACCTAACCTCACCAGTAGAACATGTCAATACTCTACCTCCCATAGAAGATATCCCCCTTATCTTTCAGACTAATCCCCCTTCACAGAATGACATTATCAATATCTCAGACTCCATTCACCCCCAAGTATCTGATACTCAGACAATAGATTTAAGCACTCCCTTTGCAGAACCACCTCTTCTTTATGATCCAGCCATTCCATCCCCCGTGTTCACACCAAGCTTATCTGATAACCACACTAAGTGCATCACTGAGGACCAGCCTCTATTGTCGCCATTTAGGGTTACTACTAAAAGTCTTAAAACCCCTTCCAGCAAAATTCCTTCAGGCTCCCCACCAAGGAAGCGAAGAAAGAAGCTGACAATTAAAAAGAGAGCCGTACCCCCTAATAAAGTGCCACATAATATATTTACTATTCCAAATAAAGCTGGGGCGGTAGACCCCGCAAAAGAGATGACTCCCAGTTCTATCTCAGTACCTAGTTATACTGGACTATTGGGTGACATCGATTGTTTAATAAAGGCATTGATCCTTCCCCTGACCGAAAGGATCAAAAGATTAGGGGAGAGTGTGGAAAAAATTTTGCAAGGACAAATGGGGACACCCTGCCTGAAACCGAACTCCCCTGGAGTTTCAATACAGCCCATCAATGAACCTAAATCATCTAAGATAGTGACTGGTATTCCTAAGGCAACCGCACCACCTACAGCTGGGCCACCAAAATCGTCCCAGATTTCCATACTACAAGTTGAAAAAAGTAATAATAGCCATAATAGAACTATTGCTTTGGAAAAACCCACGATTACAGAAAAATCCCATACTTCTATACGCCCTCATAGTATGCACCCAAACAATGGTACTAATTCAAATCTCCCTCCTATTCCCCCACATCAACCCATTAGCAAAACAAAGAACACCGTAGATTTGCCACCCGAATGTTTAAATTATGTTATAGCCCTTACAGGAGTGCCACCCCCCCCCAGAGGGTAACCGCGAACATCATACCAATCTGAAAAACAAGGTTATCTACTGGTTGAGGAGAAACAGACCACTCCCGCCTCACCTGAACGGTGATATCGTTTCAGCCAGGCGTTGCCATTGGGTCGGTACTAGACCCAAGGATATCGAAGGAGATGTGATCTTAGTTAACTTCAAGGATCACAGATTGGTAACCCATATCAGCGATTGGTACCCTGGAACAGGGGAGGGGGGAATTTCAACTCATAATCTAAGCTATTTTTACCCTGAGACAATGCTGAAAAAACCGTCAGCCCAGCCTAGACTCTACCATCCCGATAGCTATGGTCGCCAAAAAACCCCCGGTGGCTCTAATACACCCATATTACACAAACAACACATGGGCTATAACACTTTTTTCCCATATCATTCGAACTCCCCTGCCCCATTGACGTATAGATCTTTTGCCTCAGATAGCCTAGCTCATGCGAGGACATCAAGGGATCAGAATCCCCTTGATTATTCTAATGATTTCCGTTTGCGTTCCAGTCAGGTATTTTTACCACAGAGAAATCCACACGACCTTAATGCTCATTGGGGTGCATCACGGCCTCAAAATCCTAAAGACTTGTGGAATATACCCTTGTCTAATTTTTATTATCCGCTCTCAGGCTTAGATGACAATGAATGACTGCACAAGTCAATCATCACTGGAAAATCCCATGTGGGCCCGCGGACTATTCACCGCACCATCGTCCACTTTTTGTCATCCAGCCCGTCTAAAAACCATCATAACAGCCAATATGGAGGGACACTGGCGGATATGGATTCTCTGAGTGAACCGCGGCTATCTGGTCATTTACAGCCTCAACAGCCTCAACAGTCCATGAAAAACGGTTCTATTTTCAATCCCTTGAGCCCTTCCCATATCCTTACCAGTATAACACAACAACTAGACTCACCATGTGCGAATCTAGGTCGCACTTGTGGAGAAACAAGCTACGTTCCTGTTAAAAAATCACTTCTTTCTTGGAACGTGGCTGGTCTAGCTAGTAAGGCATCCAATAAAGCTTGGCTAAATGCCATACATACGCACGACATCTTATGTTTCCAAGAAACTTGGTGTTGTGAAGAAGTACATCTTTTGGGGTACCAAACTTTCCACTCCCCTGCCACACCATCAGTCCATGGTCACAACAAGGGGGGGCTCTGTGTCTATGTCTCAACAGTAGCAAAAGTTAAGATCCATAAATTTTTCTCTTATACTCACTTTCAAATTCTATTCTTTAAGTGGGGTTCATTAGAGAACATAGCACTGTTGAATTTTTACAACAATATGGCTGACATTGAATTGGAGTCCACTATGTCTGATATATCGCGCTTGTTGTCACACACTGTGAATCATCTTAAGGGGGCAACAATAATGTGGGTTGGGGATTTTAACTGCACGATTTGCCCACACTCTGATTCCCCCTTGTGCGGTATTGTAGGTCTTGGCGAGGATAATTCAACTCACTTTGTGCACACGAAGAGGGGAATGTTGTTAAATACTTTTCTTTTTAAATTCGACCTTTGTTTTGCCAACCAGTTTTGTCCCACACCAGTGCAGTTTGAGCCACCCTTTTTTGGCATAGATTGCAATTCAACCATTGATTTTATCCTGATATCGACTGCCAATTCTGGAATTTTGAGCTCATGTGTGGTTGGCAAGGAGGTATTTAGTGACCATTATCCCCTTTCCATTAGCGTAAAAGTAGAGGAGCGTAATGCCAAAAAAGCTACCATTCCCATGTACCCCTATAGGACTGAACTATCCAAAACCAATGGCTATGTTGTGAAGTGGGAGAGGATTGTACCCGATGTGTTCTTGAAAAAATTACTCTCTAACTCTGCAAATGATGTTAACCTTTGTTTAGAGGTTCAGGCGGACCCCCCCTCCGTTATGACCGCATTTGCCAATATCCAACAGCGGATAAAAACCTTACTGACCCGGGTAGCAAACAATAACCCTTCAACTAGAGAAGGGTGGTTCGATGGGAAATGCACAAAAGCTCTAAAAGCTCTCAAAAAAGTTTTGGCCCTCAAACCTAGAGACCCTGACATAATTCGTAGCGCTAGGCGAGCATATAAATGCGCATTAAAAGAAAGAACCCAGTCTTTAAAAAAGCAAGCTTGGGCAACATTAAGAGAAGCATCTGCCCAGAAAAATACCACCAAGTTCTGGAGACTGGTTAAGTCTCTGTATCAACCGAATAATAGCGGTAATAAAATAGAATTGGCTATAACAGGTGACAGATGGTTGAAACACTTTAGGCAGTTATATAGGGACATAAAGCCAGCAGACACTATTACATCGACAGGGCTGGTCCCAAATGCCCCACGACCTAAAGATAGTAGAAGTGAGATCCTTCCCCGTGTCTGTCCTTTCCCGATTGACATGACATTTACCATAGGGGAAATGCAGGATGCAATCAGGGACAGTGCATCAGGCAAAGCACCAGGGCCAGACTGTACCCCAGTAGATGTCTACAAGGCTGAACCAGATTTCTGGGCCCCTTTGCTCACAAATGTGTTGAATAAGAGCAACCAAACTGGGTTCATAGAAAGTTGGTCGGATGCAATAGTGGTCCCCATTTTTAAAAAGGGCAGGCGAGACGATCCAACCTGCTATAGGCCAATATCCCTTTTAGATGGCCTTATGAAATTAGCAGGGAGGATTATTTTAAAGAGACTACAGGAGTGGGAGGAGGAACACAATGTAGTCTCACATCTCCAATATGGTTTTAGGAAGGGTATAGGGACTGCTGAGCAGTGTTTAAACTTGGCCCTTTTATGTGCTAAATACACGCAGGCTAGAGGTGGGTCACTTTTTATAACTTTTGTTGATTTGAGTTGTGCTTTTGATTGCGTGGATCATTCTTTGTTATGGTCGACATTGGCCGAGATGGGAATTGATGCACGCCTAATCACTTTCATTAGAGAACTGTATCACAACTGTGGGGCAAGAGTGAGATTTGGTAAGCAGGGCGAATGTACTGACAAATTCGCCCTGTTAAGGGGGGTTAGGCAAGGATGCATCCTAGCCCCCAGGCTATTTACCTACTACATAAACTCAGTGGGCCAATACCTCTCTCTCTTCCAAAATGATTACCCCACCGTGAAAGGTTTACCAGTGCCAATCCTCTTGTACGCCGATGACGCGGCCATAATGTCTCAGACTCAGGTGGGTCTGCAGAGGGCAGTGACTAAATTTGCAGGTTTTATGGAAAATAAAGGGCTGAAAGTAAACATCTCGAAGACTTTTACCATGCTGTGTACTAACAAGCGCAGTAGGGTGCCATGTAACGTGTTCCTGAACAAGCAGAATATAGCCATCGTTGATAAGTTCTGCTACCTTGGCATACTCTTTGACAGGAAATGTCGTTGGAAACAGGCGATTGAAGCAAGGAAGCTGGCCTTTATCCGTACTATAGGTGCCCTGCGCGCTTTTTCCAACAGAGTGGGTGGTAAACCAATTAAAGAACTTGCACAAATATACCAGGCGAAGTGTGTGTCCACAGCCACCTACGGGGCGGGACTTTGGGGCATTGAGAAGGATCAAACTTTGCAGAGCTGTGAGAATCAATTCATCAGCTACCTTCTGGGTGTCCCAAAGTCCACATCCTCATTTATGACACACATAGAGGCTGGAGTTAAGCATATGGGGGACACAATTAGGATGGCCCCAATTCTCCTATGGCACAAGGTATGGACAACCAGGGAGGCCAGTTTTAACAGGGACCTCCTGGAGGATTGCTTGGCCCTAGATGGGGTTGCAAATCTCCGCTGGCTGTCGTACGTAAGATCTGTACTCAGCGAGATGGGCCTCCTAGATTATTATGCAAATCCTGGTACCTTGGAGGGCGTATCCAGATTAGTTCTTAAAAAAACACTAACCTCCCATCTGGAAACTTTGAGATGGAATGTTGAAAAGAACAAACAAACCATCTTAAATTTTCAAGAAATCACCCCCAAGGAAGGCATGCAAATGTATCTAAAAGTGGACCCCAGCCCTTATCATAGAATGCTTCTGACTCGTCTCCGTCTTGGGATTTTCTTTCGTATGGTTTCTGTACCAAAGATCAACAACTGGTCTCCACTGAATCTAACATGTCAGTGTGATAATACTGCATTCCAATCCAATTTGCATTTAATGTTTTTTTTGCTCCTTCTATACTACCCCCAGAAAACTTTATTTAAAACCTCTGTTAAAGCGTTGGGGTGTAAGAAATTGCAGATCTGCTTTTTCAAGACTGTTAAAACTCGAAGATGAGCATGTGATTTTTGCGGTATCCTGTTTTTTAAGATCCGTCATGTTGTTGCGGAAAACCATGTTGTAAAACAATCCCGCTTGGGTCTCCCTATTGTGTTGGTCAGCACTAATTTCAATCCACTCTGTACTGTATTTTGAATGTTTTTCTTAAGATTGAGTATTACAATTGTCGTTTTTAATTGCTAAATTTTATACTCAAACATATCATTTGTGATGTTTTTATATGTATGTATTGTGCTTTTATGATTTCGAAGAAAATCGAATAAAGCTTATATATATTAAAATATATATATATTAAATATTAAAAAAGAAGATAAAGTACCCTATACCAGTGTACTTACTTGCTTCTGAGAAGTGCCAGAACTCTTTGATTAAAAGTGTTGCATTTGTTGCAAAGGGCAGGGACTCTCCCTCTAAAAATTAACAAGTGTAGGTTCCTGACAGCACCGGCCCATTCAAAGCACCGACTACAGTGACAATCACAAAACATGTTGAGTGTGCAGCACCGGAACCAGGTTACTGAAAGGTCAGGGCAAAGTGCTTCACATGGTGCGGGGTCTGCAGTGCAAACTACCCCCCGAGTTATCCGTCCACCGAGGGCAAGAGAGGCATCTGCTTAGCCAGGCAATGATTGTCCAATGACCTTTCCCTCACCCCTTGTCCCACAACAAACCATCTGGCCTCCTCCAGCTTCCTGACCATCGACCTGTTTACAAGCACCCCACCTCACGCACCCTCTTGAGCTGCAGTCCGCGTCCTCCTGCTGGCCCGAAATCTTCTTTTAAGTCTCGTGAAATTGAAGTGCTGTTAAATCCCTGCGTCACGTGTCCGGCAGGGCATTGACACACACGTGCTGTCGGTAAATGTGGAATTCAGCGGTGGTGGCATATGCCGGGCTTCATGGATTACTTCCTTCACGCCCTGAAGCTAGAGCATGAATAATTCAAATGTAAGAAAACCTACAGTCTGCGTGGTTTGTGAATTTCTGAAGGCCTATTCACAAGGGTAAATATGTCGTAAACACGCCTTAACATCTGAATATTTACATTACTGACGCCTGATAGGAATTCACAGAAGGATTCCTTGCTAGCATAAGCCTATTTACATGTTATTCCCCATTTAAAATTACAATCACCATAATATCCTAGTTACCGGTTGCAGTAATACAAACAACATATGTCAAATGTATTTAAACAAGGCCATCATTATGCAACTTTAAAGTAATATTTCTAATATTTTTACTTAATTCGTCTTTGTTCTGCAGTCCAGTTTTACATGTTTTGTCTGTTAAAGTGTTGGGATGGGAGCACTGCACACCCTTCCTACTGAGGTACACTTTTTGCCAAGACTCAGATTTAAAATTGTATTTATTTAATGTACTGTAATGGTTGTTGTTCTTTTTCATTAATTTGGCATTTGTTTTTATCCTAAATCGTCAGCTATGCCACTTTTATAGCTGTCAGTTTAAAGATCCTGTTATTTCTTGAGTACTCTTTTGCCTGGAGAGTAAAAACATTCATTCATTTATTTATAGCCTCGTTGTAAGTATTCTGTACTTTTGAAGTAATACTGCACATGGCAATATTTATATTACTGGGTGTGGTATTTCACACCTGAGGTTTTACCTTTTCTGTCTGAGTTTTGCGCATAATTACTGCCCATGATCAGAAAAACAGAGTAAATAGATTAACTGGTATGGAACAATGTGCGGCAGGGTCGTGGACCATGGTCAGCGGGCTCGATAATTCTCGCCTCGGTGCCTACTCCAGTCAGGGACCACACTCGGCAACTCTGGGCATTAGCTTGCCTCATCTTCACAACGGCCCCCCCAGACCGCCGGGGATGCTTGGTCGCACCTTAGAGATACCCATTAGGGACCATCTCTCAGGGTGAGCCAGGACGGGTTCCCCAGCGGTCGAAGCGTGGAGATACTCCTCCGGGAGTCGATTCCTAGCGCTATATAAACATGCAATTAGAGTGGAGGCCGGAAGATAATATTGAATAGAGGAAAAGATGATGTGTTGCAAAAGCAAACACAAGAAAAACCATAGCTAACTAGAAAAGCTGGACAATGGATGTGACTGAGTCCAGCAGCATTGGTAGATGCCAGGGCCATGCAGCAAAGAACTGAAAGAGAATGCCTACTTGGATAACCGAAGATCTGAGGCTTTGCTGCAATACTACAAGGACAGGGAAACAGCAGTTTGGAATCTAATGATCAAGTGCATGTTTTGTCTCTTTTTACATGCGAGCTTCATTAAAAAACTTCTCTGCCTGGTGACCCGCAGCAGATACTCACGCCGGACCCGCTGAGGAGGGGGAGAGGCGGGGCAACGGGAAAGAATCGTCCAGCCTGCCCCTCGATAGTCGACATGCTGATGCGCAGTAAGGAGCCACAGACGGAGGCAGCAGGGGCTGCAGCGGTTTCAAATGTGGATAAGAGCGCAAGAGGAAAGCGGAATGAGAAGGTGAGCCCGGGCAAGGTCGACAACGCTTCTCAAGGCATCAAATCCAAGTCAGTCATTAGAGATACATGGGACACCACTCCGCTCATAGGGCGACGCTGCAGACCCACCCCGTGACACCGGTAATGAGTGGAATGTCCCTTTAACGGGCAATACTGGGGGGGATGGCACAGCAGATCTGCCCAGAGTGTTACTGCCCCCCCCCCCCCGCGGGGTTAACTCAAAATGCTGAAACTAATGGCAAGAAAATAGATATTCCGGATAAGACCTCTAGGGGACTACAGCAGCCTGCCTCAATACTGGAGATTAGTGATGCGATGTTGGCAACAGATCTTCCAGTAGAGGACAAGGACAGATTTGATCTGGATAAAGATAAGGAGCCCAGTGACTGTTTTTTTTCCGTTTCCGAGGGGGCTGAATGGTCTGACGACGATCGGAGTTCATCACCAGGGGACAGTAATTTGGATTCAGACCCGAAAGACAGTGATCTAGACCTCCCCACAACAACCAAGAAATCCAATGTGTAGTCAGACACACAAGGTCGAGGAAGAAAGGACCTGAAATGGGACTATTCATCCACTACACCACTTTCTGGTAAACCTCCCTCGGTAACTGGCGCTACTCCCCCTATGCTGGAGGTTATACACCAGGCCATCCTCTCCCACAGGGAAGAAACGCGTCGGACAGTCGTAAGGCGCAGGCCGCTATGAGAAAAATGCAAGGGGTTATCAGGAAGCTCTCCAAGGGATGTATAAGTATAGGTGAGAGGTTGACGAACCTCGAAGAAGGAATAGTCGCTACTTAAGCAAAAGCAGCCAGCGCATCAATCCAGGTGGAGGCTCAAAGCTCGCAAATTAAGGATATCCAGTGGAAGCTGGAGTAATTTGAGAACAGGCAAAGGAGGAATAACCTCAGGGTACTTGGGGTCCCAGAGGGGGCGGAAGGGTCGGACACTAGGGTATACATAATTGATCTGTTTAAATCCACCTTTACGGGGTTGCTTGAATGGAATTGGTCTGCTGAGGTCCAATGAGCACATTGTACCCCGTTAAAGCCATGAGCCCCAGCAAGAGAGGGGGATAAACCACGAGCGAATCTGATATTCCTTGGGAATTTCCTCCTGCGGCAGGCAATCTCAGAGAAGGCCAGACCAAAAGCAAGGAGATCAAGAGGGCGGGGGGGTCTCGTTTTTTTTTCACCCCGACTTCTGCCACTCAACGGTAGAGAGACGCTGGAGTCTGAGACAGTTAATAAAACTGTTTCAGGAGAAGAATATCCAGATTTATCTTATTAACCTGGCACAACTCAAGGTGATCCATGAGAGATATACCCGATATTTTGCCTCCGAGATAAAAACTAGAGAATATTTGTATGCTGTGGACAAATAAAGCTTTGGTTTGATGTGAAAAAGAATATAGGAAAGGGAGTTTGAAAGATTATAAAGGAATCTGGTCACTTAGGTTCCATGGATTAAAGATAGGTCGGGTGGAGGGGGGTGTTAAGAAGTCTTAGAGTCACATAAATTGTGGTTTGCTGGTTTTGATCTTTTCTTTAATTTTTTTGTTTTGTGATTTGGTAGGATCAAGGGGGTGATGTGAAGTTATGGTGACTAGCCTAGAAGGACCCAGGCCGGTAATGCTGCATTCATCACATGCACAGACCTATGTCTGAGCGCTTCATGAGGGTGGTGGGAGCGGGGGATAGGTGGGGGGAAGGATGGAGGTGGAGGGGGCAGAGGGGTCGGAGGGGCTAGAGTGGGCGGGTGGGGTTGGGAAGGAAGAGGGAACAGCTGAAAAAAGAATAAATACCTGGTCCTATTTTTTTTTTGGTTTAGGGCTTTCTGCATTTAAACAGATGTATGGGCTGAGTCAAAAGAGATGTGACATCCCAGAAGGGACAAATGGGGAATCTTAAGATATGTACAGTTATTATTGGGGGCTTAAATAACTGAAAGAAGAGGCAAATGATGGGGCATTTTGTAAGGTCGAATCATATTGATGTGTTATGCTTACAGGAGACGCATCTACCATGAGCCAAAAAACATCTGTTAAGAATAAGAGGCTTCGATTTGATGGCCTGTTCCTCACAGACATCTACAGTTAGTGGGGTGGCAATACTGGCTAGATCTACTTTGGGAGGGGCAAAGCGCCACCTTGCAGATTCTTGTGGAAGGTGGGCACTGGTTGAACATGACCTAGGATTCACAATATGTACGATCTATGGCTTCAATCAGGACGACCCTGAGGTATTTGATCATCTTGAAGTTGAATTAATGAACTGACCGAGACCCATTATAGTGTGAGAAGGCTTGAATATTTCTGAAATAATGTTGCTTATGTAGGTCGTAAGCATAGGGTATTTCGAGAACTGACTGCATTATTGAGATCACACGGGTTGGCAGATGTTTGGGGGTATAAAGAACCTAGCAACCCGGAATTCACGTAGTTTTCATGCCCCTTCAAGAAGTATACTAAGCTGGACTATTTCTTGATTTCCTCAATAGAAATGAAGTGAGTTAGCATTAGTAAGTTAGCGAAAATGATGTTCGATCACAGTCCATTAATTCTACAGTACGATCTAGATACTTTAAATAAAAATCCCTCAAGGTGGACTTTTGAGAGGAAGTTATTAGCCAGCCCAAGATTGTTAGAGCATCTAAGGAAATGGGCCAAAGATTATTTTGATATGAATCATTTCAGCTCATCCAGAAGCAATGTCTGGGATGCATTTAAGGCAGCCTTGAGAGGCGAGACAATTAGCTCGTTGACCAGGCTAAAGAGAGAGGCTCGGAAAGAGTATGAGAGACTAGTCTGCCAGCTAACAGCGGCAGAAGAGCAACATATAAGGGATATTGAGCAGGGGTGTGAGGCTGCTGGGAGCCAGCAGGAGATTCTAACCATTAAAGCAGAGCTACATAAGTGGATAGCCCAGAAAGCTGCCGACGAATATCAAACTCACCGGGGCAAGGTCTACAAGACAGGAGAGCAGGCGGGCAAACTATTAGCACTCCGGATTAGGCAAGAAAGCAGTAAAAATATATAATGTCAAATATATAAGAGGGGGGTCTGACTACACGGAGCTAGCTGATATACTGAAAGTTTTAAAAAACTTTTATCAAAAATTGTATAAAGAAGAGATTGGACCAGAGTCTGCTAGCCTGGAGTTCAAGGGTATAGGCCTCCAGCTGGTTAATTGGGATAGAGAAATGCTGGATAATGACCTGGTAATAGGGAAAGTGGTGGAAGCATTACAGGAGTTAGCAGTAGGAAAGGCTGCGGGGTCAGATAGTATCCTGCTTTAAGTATATAAAAGTATCCAGAATGAAATTGCCCCTATACTACTGGATTTATTTAACGGTATAATCTACTCCAGTCAGATGGCCATGAGCCTTCTAGACGCGGAAAAGGCCTTACGTCAAGTAGAACTATTTGTGGGGGATATTGGTACAAAGGGGCTTTGGCCCTAAAAAAATGGGGGCTATCAAGGCCATTGTTAGAAATGGGATCTCTGGCTGGCCAAGGCTTGCGCCAAAGTCAGTCAGAGGCCACCACTCTAAGTCAGGGCAAGGGAGTTACATGCAAAGATATCCCCTGCTCACCCCCTTGGTAACGTGACACGGGCAGTAAGGCTAAACTCGGAGGCTATGCAAGTTAAGAATTTGCGCGCGCACCTAGCAACAACACCCAAGGCCCACCACAAAGGAAACTCCACACAAGGTTATATATAAAAATAGCCTTTGTATTGTACCAAACACATTAGATAAAAACACACACGTTACAAGGTACTAACAGGCACGGGCAGAATTTACAGGGGATATATGTACAGGACAGGGCCACTTAGACCACTGTCAGGAATAGGCACTTTTAGCACTGGGATACATGTTAGAATTAGCACTTAGAACATAGAATATAAAATCACTGTAGCACAAAATAGAAATTAGAGCACACAACCAGTAATCACTGGTAACAGGTAAGTACCACCTACGCAATCCTAACCACCTTAGGAGAATATTACGCAGGGAATCTGGACTTCGCTATCAACACCTGTACTAGAAAGAACAACCACCTAAGTATCACCATACATTTAGGGGTATAGGCAAGAACACATTACACATGATGCATCACAACATTCAGGGGTGTAGGGAAGGAATACACATGATGCATAAACATACATTCAGCGGTGCAGGAAAAAGCACATGACGCATCAAAACACATTCAGAGGTGCAGCAAAGAACAATTGTGCAGGAATTACATAAGCCACAACCTGTGACTGACCCAGGTCAACTGACCTCTCTGGGGCTGAAACGCCCTGTGTCCCAAATGTCAGGGCAGGCTGCGCAGGCAGGGAAAGAAGATGCGCAAAAGTACCAGGCCTAAACGTAGCAGCTGCCCACTAAGTGCGGGCAGCTGTGGAACGGATGCTGGCACTCTTCTGGGGCTCTCAACAACTATGCCACCACTGGGGGAGTGGGTGGCTGCCAGCTGGGGCCGCTCTACCACCAGAAATGCCCCAATCACGTTGGAGTCCTGCTCGGGGGACTCAAAATATGCAAATATGCCCCCTGAGCCTCGTGGGCTCGAACAAATGTGTCCTACAGCGTTGGAGTCCCTCTCGGGGGACTCGAGAACTAATAAATGTCCTAAAGAGCCTCGGGGGCTCCAGCGAAATAATGCCCTTGAGCCTCTCAGGCTCTTAAAACAAATATGGCCCCGTCATTGGAGCTCCCCCTCTGGGGGCTCGAGATTACGGAAATGCCCCCAAATTGTCAGAGTCCCTCTCGGGGGACTCGAAGTAAACTATGCCCCCAAGAGCCTCTCAGGGCTCCTAACAAATGCCACCTTCGTCGGAGCGGCCCGCTATCAAGTGGGGCCGGTCAAGGAATCTGCCGGGACCTCCACGGGACCTTTAAAGGACCATGCTGCCCTCGAAACGAAGTGAACAGCCACAGGAAAGGGGGTGGGCACCGGCAATGTGCCCCGACGCCCCCTCTGCCACAACCAACATCGGGCCAAACTCACCAGAGTAGCTGGACTCGGTATCCCTCTGTCTGGGTGGCAAGGCAGCAGTGCGGCACCAGCGGGGCTCTCCCTCCACCTCGGGAGCCCCACAGAACTGCCTCTTCAGCTGGTGGCGCTTCGCAAGGTGGGGGGCTTCCTTTCCCCACACGGGAGCCCAGCGCACCACACAGTCCTCGGGCGCCCTTCCGGCCTGGCTGCCGGCCCGCCCCCATCACGGGCGGGAGTGCCTGACTTCCTGGTCGTTGGGCTGCAGGCAGCCAATGGCAGCGCGGCCCCTCGGACGAGCCTCTAGGCTCTGGGGCGCGCTGCTGAGGGAAGTGTGATAATTTCTCGGAGGTACGGGGTGGACTCCCTTTTTAAATTTAAATAAATAAAAGCTCAAATTACCCCAACAAGGGGCACAAATGGCGGAAAAGAAACAGGTGGGCACCTGTCTTGAAAATGAGCACAAGTACGGCAATATGCGGCGTGGGCAGCCGCCAAAGGGAAAATAAAGCGCTCTGAGCGCTAGGGGCAAATTCAGCGCTCCCAGGCGCTTGAGGAGCACCAGGTCCAGCAAAAGTCCTCCAGGATGTCGGGGGGGCAAGGCTGGGCCCAGAGCCAGCTCACAGGGTCCTCCTAGGCAGGGAGGCAATCCCCAGTGGCGGTCCTTCTGGCGCCCTGCAGCAGCCCCCCTCAGCAAAAAGATCCAGGAAGAGAACACTTTGCAAGGGGACACAGCTCCTTTTTATACATTAAGTCCCTTTGTCTAAAGGTGCGGGCAAGGGGCGAACCAGATACAACTGGTTCCTGAGCACTTTGCTTTGGCTCAGCCCCTCTGCCTATTCACAGGTTAGGCTAGGGTCCTTAGACACACCACAGGGTGCGGAGCCAGCATTGTGTGGGGAAAGCCCAGCCCTATTCAGGTCCCAGGTGCACCCCTCCCTCACATCAGCATGCTAATCTCTCCACTCATCACCGGGGCAGACCCATCCAGACTCCTGGAGCCAGGCTCACCAGCCAGCTCCAACCAATCACACGCCAGCACCCTTACTGCACACGCACACCAATGTCTAGAAGTGGCACTTCCACACTAAACACAATCAGGCGCTCTATGAGATATCTGTCTCTTCCCCAGGAAAAGGGAGGGATAGCAGTCCCCAACATCAGATTTTACCATTGGGCCTGTCTGTTAAGTCAGATGGCGATTTTATTTGATCCAGCCTCAGATTTGTCGGACACCCCATTTGGCAATCATAACCCCCCTTCCATCTTCGAATTGCTGTTGGGTTGAGAAGCCCTGGGGCTTCTGCTTCGGAAAACCGATAGGTGCTATTATAAGAAAATGCGGTATAAGGTTTTAGATAGTGTCTGGGAGGTCTGGAAAATAGTGCAAAGATCAATGGCAATTCCGAAAATTAGCTACTATACACCACTATGGAACTCCAGTATTTTTCCTCAATTTAGCAACAATAGGATGGGGAGGCTTAGGGAGCAGCAAGGAATTAAAAGATTAGGCGATTTCTTTGAAGGGAGTAGCCTGATGAAGTTTGACGATATTCAGCAGAATATCGGCATCCCGGCTAATCAAGGCTTTAAATTCCTGCAGATTTCTAAAACCCTGATGGGTATTAAACCACGGATTTCCCTAGGGAGCAAAATTAATATATTGGATGACACTCAACCACTCACCGGGCGCCGAGGAGCGCATAGCCTTCCTGCCTGTCACCAGATGCCTGACATCGCGGCGGACGGACCGGGGACTACATCCCCCAGCGGCCCTTGCCTTGCCGCAGGAAGCCACGCATGCCCAGTCCCGACCCCGGAGGTGCACTTAAACCACAGAGAGCACCGGGGGAGCGGGGAACACTCAACCACTCACCGGACGCCGAGGAGCGCATAGCCTTCCTGCCTGTCACCAGCTGCTCCTACTGCCTGACATCGCGGCAGACGGACCGGGGACTACATCCCCCAGCGGCCCTTGCCTTGCCGCAGGAAGCCACGCACGCCCAGTCCCGACCCCGGAGGTGCACTTAAACCACAGAGAGCACCGGGGGAGCGGGGGACACTCAACCACTCACCGGGCGCCGAGGAGCGCATAGCCTTCCTGCCTGTCACCAGCTGCTCCTACTGCCTGACATCGCGGAGGACGGACCGGGGACTACATCCCCCAGCGGCCCTTGCCTTGCCGCAGGAAGCCACGCACGCCCAGTCCCGACCCCGGAGGTGCACTTAAACCACAAAGAGCACCCGCGTCGCGGGACGCACGCGGGACAGCTCCGGGCTAAGCCTGGGCAAAGGACGGGCCATTTGTGGCCGTTAGGGGCCGGACGAGGCCGGGCCGGACGAGGCCGGGCCGCCCCTCTTGCATCCAGCAACAAAAGGTACTGTACATATTCTACCCGACTAGTTGTCTGTGGCCCGATAGGATTGGAACTATGGTGAAAAGAAAAATTTTGGAGGACCCCATAGACTCTGGTGGAGGGGCAGCCAAGGGGGGAAAACGTGCTAAGAAAAGTAAGCCTGTAAAAAAACGCCAGCCTAATGCGGGAGACAATTGTGTCTTGGACCAGATTAACAGAATTGATGACCTGATTACAGAGTGTACTGACTTGCTAACAGCCACCCCCGTTCTAGAGGGAGAAGCTGGCGATAAAGCCGGCCCTGGGGGAACAAAGGGTGCTAAGAGCAAAGAGAAGGGGCCAACAGTCATTCCCAGAATGTTTTTGGGTAAATCTCCTGAAGAGGCTAATTTACCAGCACCCAAGGCTGCTGAGGATAATCCTGATGCATGTGTACTAGATGTAGAACAGATCAATGAAAGTACTTTTAACTTGCCTTGTACTAATAAGTTCACGGTTTGAGCTCACATTGAAAACCTTTATCCAGACGGTGGGCTGGACTCGACTGGATCTGTTCTAAGCACAACTGAGATCCCACCGAGGTATTTCCAAAGGTGGACGATCATCATGACAAACCTCTGCTTAGCTTAGTAACACACTTATGTGCACTAATGAAGGGAATGCAAGTGAAAATTGATACTTTAACCATTGCTGTAAATAGCCTAAAGACGGAGAAAAACAAAGCTGTAGTAATACCAAAAGCTCCTAGTAATATTCAGGCAAAGGCATTAACTCAGGTAGGAAATGTCACCTCTTCGGCAATTAAAAAACCAAGCCTAAATTCAGTTGCTCCCAAACATTCTAGGACAACTGAGCCTGTTAGATCAGGTAATTTAGTGCCCTTGAAGAATCGTCCATCTCATGGACATAATTTGCTCTCAACAAGGGGTGCACCAAGGCAATCTGTAGATAATCTATCATCTAGGCCGACTCAGGCAGGCCATAACCCCCCACTTAGCCGACAGCAAATGGGCTATGTAGGATCAAATCTAGGCCCCATTACACCAAATCTTAATCCCGCCAAAGCCCCTCCAGTATACTTGATCAACATACCTAAGCTCCCTATAGGCAGGGGATGTGAATCTCCAGATTCCCTGATGAACAAAGCTATCCATTGGATTAGGTATGTAAGGGGATGTAGATCTGTTATCCAGGAGGATATCCTGAGCGCAAGTAGGCTAACTTTCCAGGGTGATGCCTACGATTGTATAGAATTGATTCTAAGAAATCCCACGGTAGATGGAGAATTACTAAACCTAGAATTTAGATCCTGTTCCCCAGACCACTCAAGGATTCAGATGAGAGCAACCCCCCGTCACCCCTGGAAGCCTACGGAAGGGAATCAGGATGTTAGTTTAGCTGGGGAATGTTCTAGATTAGACCAGAACGACTGATTACCATTTTCATTTCAAAATGAACTAGCTAGTGAAGCCTACAATAGTGGCCCATTAGGAGAGGTTCCTAGTTGTACTCTGCCAAAACGTGTTATAATCCAAGGTCCACTGGCCTGTTCTAATGATGATTCTATCTTATCCCCTACTGATTCAGCCAGTAAAAATGCCAAAAAAGTTATATCTGGAGGGGGTCTGAGTTGTATCAGAGTAAACTCTTCTATAAATCAAGTCATAGGTCCGAGTCCCTCTGATGACCCTATTCCTCACACCACCTATCAAGACCTTATAGGGAAGTCTTGTCCTGAAACCTGTGATAGTTGTCATGGTTCTATCCTTTCGTGGAATGTAGCCGGCTTAAAATCTAAGCTAGAGTCACCTGAGTGTGCAACATTTATCCGAGGATATGAACTATACCTATTTCAGGAGACATGGGCATTGGAGGAAGTGCATTTCCCTGGCTATCTAAATTATAGTATACATGCAGTTAAGGAAGGAAGGGGAAGACCATCTGGCGGGCTAACTATCTGGTTACGACAGGACTTGAGGGTAGTAGCAAATACTATTCCTACTAATCACAGAGATCTCCAGGTCCTAAAACGTAAGTTTCCGAATTTAGCTCCAGTGTATGTTTATAACATGTATGTGAGGAGTACGGGGGTGGAAAATCAGAGATCCTTGTACTCTTGGAAGACTTACTGGAAAGTCATTGTTCACCTTTTAATGTTATTGTGGGGGGGGGGGATTTTAATGTACATTTTGAGCCTCTTATGAAGGGAAACTGGAATGTGTCAGAGGAGGAGGACCGAGAATGGTGGGTTCCCAAACTGGATCTTGAATCGGTTAGTAAATGGTCAGACAAAGTGGTCCAAATGAATTCCATTTGCTTAAATAAAGGTTTAAGAGCAGCAAATGGTAGGACCCTAGGCGATAAGACTGGGGCACATACCTTTAAAAGTGGTTCACGCAAGAGCAGAATAGTTTATATTCTGCTCAACTTGGGCCTGTGGAAACACCTCCAAGACATGACGATCATTGACAGGCTCGAGAGTGACCACAATCCCCTGTCTATGAACCTTACTTATTGGGAACCTTTTGTTCACCTAGAGATTATAATGGCTCCTACCCCCACTCATGATACTTTGAAATCAAATGATTTACGCACGTCCGATGGCCTAAAGTTTCCCTTCATAAAGAGAATATGGATTTTATATCTAGTAAGCTTGGACAGGCGAAGTTAGATTTGTTGTCATTATCGGAAGGGGAAAATAACATTTTGAGCTTGCAGGAAGGAACTAGGATCCATGAAATTCTTTTTGATGAATTAAAGACTCTATTTGTTAAACCCTGTAAGCACAAAGGTCCACGCGCAATGGAACCGCCACAGTGGTATACAGGGGAATGCAGGAAGGCCCGTCTAGATTTGGGAAGGGCAATTAAATTTGATCCCGCTGAGAACATCATTGCAGCCAGGCTGAGGTATAGAAATGCTGTTCTAAAAGCCAAGCGTGTTTGGGATGAGAAAAGATGGACAGACCTTAAGAAAGCAGGTTCCTGTAAAGACACTCGCAGATTTTGGAATGTCTATAAGAGGGGTGTGGAGGGAAACCCTGATAAGCCACAGAACTGGGTTCCCCAAGAAAAGTGGGTAAAATACTTCCAGCCCCAATACGCTAAAAGGCAGGATACCCAACCATCAGTGGAAGTCCCTCTTGAGCCCCAAACTAATTATCTTTTCACACTGAAGGAAGTTCATTGTGCTTTAGATCTGGTAGTCCCTGGTAAAGTGCCAGGTATTGATGGTATACCGGCAGATTTTTTCTTAAATGACCAGAACTCTTGGGGTTGCTATATACTTCTTCTGGCCAACCTGATCACTAGGGGAGCCCCTATACCGAGATCTTGGAATGGGGCAGAGATTATACCTGTCTTTAAAAAAGGAGACAAGTCCCTGCCAGGTAACTATCGTCCAATCAGCCTGATAGACACTTCCGAAAAAATATTTGGCAGGCTGGTTCTAAATAAAATCCTTGACTGGGAATGTAACAATAAGATCTTATTCCATTTACAAGCAGGGTTCAGAACTTCAATCAGCACGGTGGACCAGGTGCTGCATTTTGTTATGCTGTACTGGAAGACCGTGCTGATTGGACGTGGAAGTTTATATGCAGCTTTTATAGATCTAAAAGCGGCATTTGACCTGGTTCCCCGCCCCACCTTATGGAGTGTCCTTAGTGACATGGGACTGCCAGTGCCCCTTTTATCATTGGTTAAAAAACTCCACGAACATAATTACGCACAGATTAGGTGGGGGAGCCCCGGGAATGTTACGCCACAATTCCCAGTGGAAACTGGAGTGCGCCAGGGCTGTGTCCTGGCGCCAACTCTCTTTTCCTTATACATTAATAACGTGGCAAAGATTTTACTTAACTCTAGCATTGACGTCCCGATCATTGCAGGAGCAAAAGTTCAGATTTTAATGTTTGCTGACAATTGTCTCTTAGTATCAAAAACTCCTAGCGGGCTTCAAAAGGGCTTGAAGCTCTTTGAAGATTTTTGTACCGCACGGGGTCTAGCAGTAAACGCACAGAAATCAAAGTTTATTACTTTTAATGCTTCTAAATCTTTTAAGGGTACGGTGAATATGAATCAGCGTCCACTGGAAAGAGTCCAAGCATTTACCTATTGGGTGTTTGTATAGACCGTAATTTGTCCTGGAAAGATCATATTGAATTGGCCACCTTAAGACACAGACAGTTAACTGGAGCCATGACCACAGAACATCAGAAGTCACTTACTAAGCCAATAGCTCCGGTACTGGCGGTTTACAATGGCAAAGCAGTCAGCTCCGCCTTGTACGGAGTCGAAATCTGGGGATGCGAAAGTCTGAGAGGGATGTCAATCTCTGAAAATTCCTTTTTAAGGAATTTAATAAAATTACCGCAGAGTACCCCAATAAAACCCCTCTACTATGATCGCGGGGTTATCCCCAATTGCGCTCATAGCATCCTTTCGTCCTGTTTTATACTGGAGGAGTCTGGACTACGCCGGAATTAGAAATCTTCGCAAGGGGCCTGCTCGACATTATTAGTAGTGACACCTTTCACAAGGTCAAGTGGTTAAACCACATTCGGGGCCTCCTAACTAGTATGGGTCTAGGGAACCTGTGGGAGGACCCTACAACTTCAAGGTTCCCACCAAAAAAGATCCTAAAGACTCTTTACTGGCAATTTGTGGCCTCTAGGACTTTTAGGTCTGTCGACCCTGGGTCATTGACCGGAATGTTTTTGGATATTAAGGATGTCCCAAAATTGGAAGCCTTTTGGGACACTATTTTAAAACCTCTTGATCGTAAATTATATTTTCAGTTGAGGGTTGGGAATCTCCCGGTTGGGGCATTCACTAGTAGATGGTCTTCTGGGGCCAAGGATGATTGTCCGGTATGTTTGGCTCGCCCTGAGACCATTTGTCACCTGCTATTCGAATGCCCAGTGTACAGTGAGCCAAGGAGAACGTGGCTCCGCTCAATGTGCAGGTTAATGAGTCCCGTTAGTGGGACTATGGCAGTTCGTATCATCCGATCCTGTACAGATATGATAGTTTGCATAGCTGTGGCAAAATATTTGGGCTGGGCTTGGGCTATCAGAAGTAGAATGCTCAAAGTTTAACATGTATTCACACTACCGAAACCAAATTTTAATGATCATCTATTTTTTTCATTTTAGTGTTCTAACGAATTTAGTCATATAATGAATTTATGGTTTTTATGTGTACATATTTGTAAATTCTAATGAAAATGTTTTTTTTTTACTATTTCTTAACTTGGTATTCTTATATCTCATAAACTTTATATGTATGTACTGTTTGCTTTTATGAGAATCGTCGAATAAAGCTTGTCTGAACTGAACTAATATATTGGATTATTTATTCGGCGATTAAACTGGTATATCCGTCTTTATTATCGGGAATTCAAAATGATTTGGAAAAATTTGAAGCCTCCTGGGCGATGAAACTTGGGGACTCGGATGTTGATATAGATAAAGCATTGCAACTAGCTGGGAAATTCTTCCGCTCCACGAATCTGAGAGCCCAACACTATAAGACCCTCTTCAACTTATACTTAACACCAGCTAAATTATATGTGTGGGATAAAAGGGAGGATGACAGATGTCCGAGGTGTCTGGAGGAGCCCGCCGACCTACTACATATGTTCCATGAATGTTATAAATTAAGTGCAATTCGAGGGGAAATCGAGAAGTTTTGGGAGTGGCTGCTAGGTGTTAAGAACTACCTATCCCCTACCCTAATGATAATAGAAACGGATACAATTTGGGGCTTAACAAGGAGGAGGAAGCTTTTGTTTTTATATCTGTGGCGGTCCTCTGGATATTGCTTATGGCAGGATGGAAAGATACTGTAGTACCATCCTTCCAGATGTGGTTGGCTAGACTCCTTGGGATCTATAATAATGAATCCTCCTTATATACGCATAGGGATAGAAAAATAAGGGAATTAGGACTGAATATCCGGGCCCCTATCAAGGGGTGGAGGGACTCCTGCTTATAAGAAGCTTCTGTATTTATTGACCTATGAAGGGTGTCTGATATTTATTCTCACTCCTGCATAGAGATATCAGCCCAGGGCCACCCTGTAGTAATGACATCTTTCCTATTTTTTAACTGTTTTAGAAAGCAATGCCATGCCCTAGTTTATATAACGTATGATTGTATTGTATGATCGTATATGGTCTAGATTTGTGTATATTGGATTTTTAACAATATTGCAATGTAAACTATATTTATTGTCACGTGTACCAGGTAGTTTTTATTAATGAAAAAAAGACAGCAGCAAACTGTGAACGTGGGGAAAGAGATGCAAGTAAGAGCAACCGATGTGAGAAAAGAAAAAATTGGGGTAGTTATAAACTGGACAGGGGAGAAGGAAGAAAGAGTGAAAGTAATTAATGGTGCAAGGAAGGAAGGAAACATGAAAGGAAGGAGGTGCAAGGAAGGATGGGTTGAAGTGAAATACTGGTGAATACAGGCACTTTTCTGGCTACTCCCTTGTGTACAGGGATGAGAAATACAAGGAAAAGAGCTCTGCTTGGTGGATTGAGTTGAGGGATACGTTTCCTTAACGAATCTGTGAAATGTGGTTTAGGAAAATAAAACAAGCACAGGCAAATTAAACATGTCTGTATTTAATGTGTCAGTGTTTGCATGTGGTGGCACTTTAAAGTGAGACCTATATGCTTTACCAATTTTTTATATGCATGTCACATGTTCAGCCGGTTTCCTAGATACAAGCTACATTGAGAAGGCAAGGGAGATAGATGGTTTCTATTTGGTAGGGTGTTAAATGTTCATAGATTTATTCTTGAGAGAGGATTGAGTGTGTCCACCCATTGAATTAAAGAGAAACACACGTAAAAAAACAAAAAACTTCTCTGCCACCAGATATGTCTTTCGTGGACTTTAAATGACTGATTGCAAAGTTTCCAACTTCAGTACAACTGCTCTCTGCTGCAGCAACTTTGTATCTTGATTGCCTATCAAGAATGTTGTGGACCACGAGGAATGTATACACTAATCATTCAAGATTTCCACCACCGTCTTGCAGCTTGGCCACTGATGATTTACAGGCAAAGGTGGGTGGAAATAAGGCCTTCATAGATTTTAGGATGCTGATTGAGTTGGGTTAGAAAGGGCAAATGTGAGGATATTTGCATGAATGCTTACCTTCTCCATGGATTCTGCAGGTCAAAGTACAGCCTCTACCATAATATTAGTCACAATTGTCTATCTTGTGGCAGGAAAGCAGTAGATCATTGCACATTTTTCGATGGCAACAACAAATTGCGAAAAGCCCAAAGGAGAAATGTCAGTAGGAGAGATTGTGGCTTGGAAATAAAGGGACATATTACCAACAAATAGCGATATTTATCGCTAAGTAGTGTTAGCGGCAATATTTGTATCGCCGCGCATCACGGTTTTTATCGCTGAGATAACTTGCTATTAGCAAGGTTTATCTCAAAAGCGATAAAAATCCAGGCGACAGCAGCGAAATGCGTGAATATCGCTGAGAATACAGTGATATTCACGCATTAGCGACGAAATGCTCTTAGCCATGTTATCCACCTCCCATTGGATAACATGGCTAAGAACTGGTCTGGGCAGGTGTTAGTATTTGGAGATATTCGAGCTTAGCGCGAATATTTCCATCGCTACGCCTGCCTTGCTAATAGGCGATAGCGACGTTAGCGACTGCTGTCCGTTGCTAACAGGTTGGGTACACCCACTTTGCATGTCATTAGCGATAAATATCACTGACATGCAAAGCGGGCCCCAAACCGCTCGCTATCGCCTACAAGCTCTCGCTAACTGCTGTTTGCGACAGCTTGTTAATAGGGTGATAGAATTATCGCTAATTAGCGGACGAAAACGGGCGCTAACGCGCCGATATTTGCCTATCGCCCTCCTTGGTAATATGCCCCAAAATCTTTTAACTCTGAGGGTTTCATGGTGGTTTATAGTCTTTGCCATGCAATAATCATGAGTTGCTCATACATTTACTTTTAGAAATATATCTTGCAGATTAACTCATTTTGGTTCACTCTAATTTTGATGACAGGCATTAATCCCAGAGCAATAACCAATATTAGGACTCTTCCACCTGCCACTGCACACAGCTGATCACTTTGTGACAGACATATTCTCTCCAGATTTGTTACATGGCCGGATAAAACTACATTGCGCAGCAGCACTGAGCTGGGGGTCCTATCTGCGCCCAATGATCTTCGGCAGCCCATTGATGAATCAGAAAATGGCATTCTAGTCCTCTGCGACTTGTTATCCACATTTGATACCATTGACAACAGCATCCTATTTAAGAATCTGGAATCAGCAGGTATCACTAATCTGATCTTAAAATGGATAAATCTTTCATGTCAGGGAGATTACAAGTGGCCACTCTTCTCCAGTACTCTTTGAAGGAATACGACATCGACTCTGGGGTCTTGCAGTGCCAGTTCTCTTGCCCTTTCTGTTTAAAATCTACTTGCAGTCCCTTGCCGAATTGCTCCATTAAACAGGGCTATAGTATTACATACTCAGTTTATGTTTGAGCTACCTTGTATGTAAGAGTCTCCCATTCGAAAAACAAGGGGGCAGATTTACAAGCCCCTTGCGCCACTTTTGCTTAATTTTTAACATGGGAAAAATGACGCAAAAGTGGCGCAAGGGGCTTGTAAATCTGCCCCAAGACCTTTAATGGAAGCCCTCACTATTGTCAGAGGATGGATACAACAACTTTCGAAAGAAGAATCTGACAAAAACTGAGGGGCATATTACCAACGAGTAGCGATATTTATCGAGACTAGGCTTAGCAACGATTTTTTTTATCGCTAATCATCGCCGGAAATTATCGCTGAGATAAAGTGCTATTAGCAACGTTTATCTCCAAAGCGATAATTTTTCCGGCGATAGCGTGAATATCGCTGAGAATACAGCGATATTCACGCATTAGCGACGAAATGCTCTTAGCCATGTTATCCACCTCCCATTGGATAACATGGTTAAGAACTGGTCTGAGTTGTTGGCCATAGCAGGAATATTTCCATTGCTACGCTCGCCTTGCTAATAGGCGATAGCGACGTTAGCGACTGCTTTCAGTCGCTAACAGGTTGGGTACGCCCACTTTGCATGTCATTAGCGATAAATATTGCTGACATGCAAAGCCCCAAACCGCTCGCTATCGCCTAAAAGCTGTCGCTAACATCAGTTAGCGACAGCTTGCTAATATAGCGATAGAATTATAACCGCTTAGCGGCCAAAAACGGCCGCTAAACCGGCGATAATTGCCTTTCGTCCCCCTTGGTAATATGCCTCTGAGATCTTAGTTACCTTTGCTTCATTAGTAGCAGAATGCAATGTTAGCTAATGGCTAGATATAATTGGCAGCCCCACAGATCCTTTGACACAGATGTGGAACTAGGGTTCTATTGGACACCATCCTTGCCCAGGATATCCAGTTCATGAATGTGGGCTGCACCCCTTTCACCCACCGTTGCCTTCTAAAAAGATGTTCCCCTTTATTAATTCCTCGGTGCATAAACCAGTAGTGAATACTATCATTTAGTCTTGTCTTGACTACACTGACTCAGTTTACCTTGAATTCCCAAACAAAATCTTACATTGCCTGATCTTTCTGTTTTCAGAATATATATAGGGAGTTGAGAAGGACACATAGAAGGAAGTGTTACAGTAGTCAGGTAATCTGAACATAAAATAGATGTTCACCGTTACTGCAAAGCACGAGGTGATGCACATCTCAGTGTAGAAGTAAACTTTTTTACAGATTAATAAAATGGGATTGTGAAAGGATACTATTTTGCCATTTGGAAGGTTCATGATAGTCCTCCCTTCCAAACTGCAAATCACTATCCTCTGTATCAATGGTTTACCACAGTATTTCTGGTTGCAAGCCATTGAAAGGTTACTGACCCCAAGTGGGGGTGGTAACAGATTTACAAAATGGAAGGAGTCCCCATTGGAAACCTTCCCTTTTGTGGATGTTGAAATATATTTCAGGGCAAGGAAGCACTGGTCCATGGGACCACTGCCAACTCACAGTAAAAAAGTTTAAAGAAAGGAAAGTTTTAAGGAACATAGGCTGCATTAAAAAAGCTTTCTTTATTTAAACACAATCACGATGAAGGCCTGCTGACTCTTGCAGCCCACTATTCCTGTTATTGTTGCCAATCAAATTGAATCACAATTTAAACCTGTGAACATAACATAGGTATCTAAGAAAGTGAGTCCACCACAAGTAATAAAGTCACTCACCTGTTAGGTCCAGACAAAGGTTTTAATAATTTAGGGCTACATGTATGAAGCATTTGTGATTTGCAAATCGGTTGCAAATACACCTGCAACTGAAAAAGTGATTATCCGCAATGCACAGAAGCACTTCGCAACTTGATAATTGCGAAGCAGCCAATTTGCAACTCGCTGATTTTGGAACCCTAGTTAGTGAATCACAATATAGAATCGCTAATTACGACTCACAAAAGGTATGTTCAAGTCTGTCGCAATTAGCGACTAGTCGCAAAGAGGCCCATAAGCACATGCAATTTACCGTCAATTCAAATCAGGTGGTAACTGTGTGCAAATTATAAAAGCTGGCCCAGAATGCAGCAGGGGTTTTCATAATGGATGCATTGTATGTGACTGCAAGGTGATGAGAATATTGGCTGCTCAGCAGTGGAGTAGGCAGAGACAAGAGAGAATTTTCAGAGTCAGGCTGACCTTTATCAGAAAATGAGGAAGAGATTTTTAACAAGTACAGGCTGTAAATTATTGCACTTTTAAAGCCACATTTAGCAAGCAGTACTATGCACAGTCATTTTATTTTATATCCCACTTGGGGTCTCTACAGGAGCATTTTATACCACCAATAATGCACTGCTCCTAGAGAACTAATGCACACAGTATTTGTACGTTCGGCAGTGTCAAAGGAAGAGCAGTTAGCTGTTAAGGACAAGAACCCTAACTCACTCAAAGGTGACATGCTTCATCATGGGGCTCCCTCCTCATTCAAGGACCCCAAGGTACCTTGGGTGGGCTACAACTCCCATATGTAATGGGAGGAGCTAAGGTGTTTTGGATGAGCAGGGTGGTGGTGTTGGTGAGTGAGGGTAAGAGTGCAAAATAAAAAGTAAGATAAAGGTGATTAAAACTATCAGTGGGTAAAATAATTTTATTCTGGAGCTCCCTTCGGATAGAGCTAAAAAAAAGTGCAGACATGGGGTAGCTACTATCCTATCTTAAAGGTTCAGACAGAGGGTAACAACGATCTAGTCCCAATTGGGTCAACATGTTTCGGCCCCTTTGTGATTATATCAAGCTCATGGGCATTCCTCAGGACCAAAAATAAGCTGTCACTCTGGTTGTACTATAAAATTAACAAGCATTGGCGTAGCCAATAGGTCTTGCCTTTGGGATCGAATAAGTGTTTAGCCATGCAATAGTTAATGTTGTTACATGTAGGATATTGTGCTGGCTACCGAAACACTTATAAGGTCCCAAAGGCGAGACCTATTGGCTATGCTAATGCTTGTTTATATTGCCAGGGCCACTCTTGGATTCACTTTAATAGTGAGCCAGTCTGTTTTGGTTGCTCTAAAATCATCAATGCTGCCTAGCAACTGAAGTATTTCTGGCTGGCTGGCTGGCTGTAATAATGTGTCTTTACAATAACGAACGTTCCAGAGCTGGTCATTGGCCAGGCACTAGCACTTTTATAGTCACAGGGCCATCTTGAAAAGCACTTTATGAGCATTTTACCTGATATGGTGATATGTAATTACGTATGAAGCTTCACAATATTTGTCAGCCCCAACTAATTAATTTAAAAAAAAGTGTTATTAGTATTTTATTCAGCTGTCTGCTATACATCAGTATATTTGATTGTAAAGGCTACTTTTTAGTTATTGAAGTATGCCATTAAATCTCAGAAGTGTGTATATTTTGATAAGTATATTGTATGTCCTGTGGCCGGCTGACTAAGTAATAAATAAAACAAACATTACAACCATACCTTTTAATGCACTTCGACCGCTGGATTAGGCAAGCAGCAGTCACCAGTGACACCCATGTGGCATTTGTTGAAATACTGGAGCAGACAAAGGCTGGTTTGTGAGTGACCTGCAGAGGGCAGCCACAGTACAACATTAACTGTGATCACACAGAGCAGGTAATAGCGGCACAGTCAGATAATGGCGTATCAGTGACTCCCACTGCATGGTATCAGTAAAGGACCAGCTGGAGATATAGAGACACTGCTGTCTCGGTTGCCCCCACTATTTAGCAATCAATAACTGGAATCTTGTTCTAGCCAATACCAAGGCACAACTGTTACCCAAATCGCATCCAGAGAATGACACCTCTCTGACAGACACGGTTGACCAATCAGGACGCTGCACTTTCTACAAGATGCTGACCTCATACAAAGGAACATTCTGGCAGGAAGCTGGAAGAAGAGATGGTTCTGTGGGACTAATGGGTTTAAAGGCAGCCGGATGGGTCTTTATCATTCGCAGGTCAGGGAAACGGGGTGAAAGGTGGAAGCAGAAGAGGATCAGGGCGAGATTGATCTTTTTAAGTGGAGGGATGCATGGCCCGCCCCGAGGCATGACGTAAACAGGCAGCCTGCATCCACACTGGATTTGGCCTAGTTGTCTCATGTTTTCCTGGTTGAGTTTAGAGTGCAGGCCCCATACACCTCCTGCAATTTTCAACAAGGTCAATGATTTAACCACCGCAGGGGCACTCTCTGGCTGGTCAATAGACTGAGATCCCCAGGCGCATTAGTCCAAGTGTCAGTTCTTTAAAGGTCCGTGGGAGTGAGGCAAGAGAGGGTCCCTGGAAGCGGGAGAGGGGCGCTCTTATTAAATCGATAGGCCTCAAGCCTCTGGGTCTAAGCGTTAAATGGGTCACTCCAGGCCTGCTGCCGACAGAGGGCAAGAGGCCAGCGGTGGGGAGCAAAAGAGGCCTCATTGTCCACTCGGAGGGTTGCAAAAGTCTTATTACCTAGGTAGTTTGTTTCCCCTTGTTATTTGGAGAAGAGCTTGGCACAGCATTATGGCGTCAACAAGAAACCTGCAACTGCAGGCCCTGTTACTGCTGCTACACCTAGTACTGCTGGCACCACCAGGCAACGGGCATACCGTGGAATGGACCTACCAAGGTTAAGGGAAGGATAGGGGAGGTGTGGGGTTGAGAACTAAACATTGAAGGAAAGGGAAAAATGGGAGAAGGGGTGCAAACTACAGGGAAAAGAACGAGAAAGCAAGGAAAAAAGAGCTGATAAAAGAGGAGTTTAATCGAAAAATGCAGTGCAAAGTAAACATTAAAGAAAGTGAAGGCATTGCAAAACAAGGCAGATTATGTCTCTGTCAATTATCATATATATAATGCTACTTACTGGTAGTATCCCAAGTCCAACAAATAAGCGTCAGAGGAGGCGACCGATGGAGACAGGGTAAATAGAAGAATGGTGACAGCTCGTAATCGCGCATTGCTGAAATCGGGAATTATTGTTTCTGTAACCTTGTGGAACAACTTCCCGCCCCCTCCTCCACTCAGCTTTTCTGTCAGCAAATCAGAACCCAGAATGATATTCGAGCGGCACACACGGAGCAGCCTTTTTATCTGAATAAAACAAAAACAAAAAAAGCACACGAGTGGTGCGCTCACGCACGCACGCCACAGCGAGCGATCTGTTTTTAATTATTGCGCCTGTGTCTGGTGACGAAAATTGAAAACAGATGTGGCCTGTGCGGGTAACCGCGAGCAATAGGTTGTGGGCGGAGCAAAGGCGGGACATGCACCCGCCTTTGCCCAATTGCGTGCGTTTATTTGAACGACGCACGCAAAGCCCATTAGCCTGTAAGGAAAAAAAAAACACATGCGTGTGGTGAGCTTGGGGAGCTTTCTGAAGCCCGATACTAAATGTCGAGCAAGTAGTGCATGCGCGCTGCTCTAGGCTCGACCTAAAAATTGGCCATACATTCAACCTGGTGATTTCCTGGGTGTATTATTCATGTCATCAGATTTCACCGATGGTACTGAAAAAAAATAAGTAAAACAATACAGCAACTGTGCAATTGTACTTCAAATACCAATCCATGCCAGCAAGTTAGAGGTGGTGTAGAGTGTGACGCACTGACCATCACCATAAAACATACTTGTTCTACGGTAGTGCATCAAATAAAAGGAAGGGAAAAAAACGTAACATTCTTACCCAATGTATTGCAACCTAATCTTTTATCTATTTTTCAGACCCCATCTATATATACAGAGCTTGTTAAAAACCAGTGTTAAGGAGACAAGAAAAAACATAAAGTGAGTGCTTTTCTTCAGGCAAAAGCTTGCTTGCTAGACAGCCTTGTCGCCATTTTTCCCCTTCAAGCATAGCACATTTTATTTCATGGAGTACTTTCGAATCTCCAAAACAACAAACAATCTCTTAATGACCATCAATATATATTATAATTCAGGAGAGAAGGGGGTTATGAAGAAAAGTGTTCCTGTCTAAAATGTTCGAAAAATGAATACAGTTCAGAGAGAAACAACATGAGTGTCCTCTGTAGAGTGCACTGAAAGGTCCACAGTCCATCCGGGAAACTCAATTAACCAAAGAATACAGATTGTCAAAAAACGAAATAGTTCATCAAAAATTATCATCAGAAAATACCCGTAACCAGTGGTGGAAGTGGGGAAAAAAAAGTAGGGGAACTGTGGGTGGAGAATCAGGGGGTGGGAATAACCGAAGATTGAATCAGTGGGCGGAGTCAGGGACGTGGCTAGAAATAGCAAAACATACCAATTTTTAGTACGTTTAGCATTTCACTGACCAGTTACAGATTATAACGTTATTTAATTAAAATAATGGATAAACATGTTTTAGGTTTAATTCAGGAAAAAGCAAACAGTCATAGGGAATACAGGTTTATGTAAAGCGTGTGAAATATAAGCAGGAACAACATGTTAACCTTAATGCTTTTACTCAATGTTCAGAAATCCATGATTATTTTTTGTCTCAAACATTGAGGTCATGAATACAGGGCTCCTCCTGTACACATGTGTTAAGCAGGGCTCAGAAGAGAAAGGGACTCTTCAGGAGAATCTAAACTCGCGGAAACCCACAAAGGCTCCTTCATATTCATGTCGCCAACTAGCTGCTCAATCATAATATAGCAAAAAGAACAACTGAATGCAGAACAATATCATACATTCACGCCAGTACTGAGATCTGTGCCTAAATCCATTGTTTCTTTGCTCACCATGCCATTCCAGTTTGGACCCAGCCATATGCAAATCAGCCTAGATTCTGCACCCAATAGGAACAGTCTTGCTCCCTCCCTTCTCCTGCCCCCGTCTCTTCTCCTGCCCCAGTCTCTTCTCCTGCCCCAGTCTCTTCTCCTGCCCCCGTCACTTCTCCTGCCCCTCACTTCTCCTGTCCCTTCACTTCTCCTGTCCCCGTCACTTCTCCTGTCCCCGTCACTTCTCCTGTCCCCGTCACTTCTCCTGCCCCATCACTTCTCCTGTCCCCGTCACTTCACTTCTCCTGTCCCGTCACTTCTCCTGCCCCCGTCACTTCTCTTGCCCCGTCACTTCTCCTGCCCCCGTCACTTCTCCTGTCCCCGTCACTTCTCCTGTCCCCGTCACTTCTCCTATCCCCGTCACTTCTCCTATCCCCGTCACTTCTCCTGTCCCGTTCACTTCTCCTTCTCCTGTCCCCTTCACTTCTCCTTCTCCTGTCACTTCACTTCTCCTGTCCCGTCACTTCTCCTGCCCATCACTTCTCCTTCTCCTGTCCCGTCACTTCTCCTGTCCCGTCACTCCTCCTTCTCCTGTCCCGTCACTCCTCCTTCTCGTGTCCCATCACTCCTCCTTCTTCTGTCCCGTCACTTCTCCTGTCCCGTCACTTCTTCCGTCCCGTCACTTCTCCTGTTCCATCACTTCTCCTGTCCCGTCACTTCTCCTGTCCCGTCACTTCTCCTGTCCCGTCACTTCTCCTCCTGCCCCAGTCTCTTTTCCTGCCCCCGTCACTTCTCCTGTCTTTTCACTTCTCCTGTCCCCGTCACTTCTCCAGTCCCGTCACTTCTCCTGTCCCGTCACTTCTCCTGTCCCCGTCACTTTCCTGTCCCGTCACTTCTCCTCCTGTCCCGTCACTTCTCCTCCTGTCCCGTCACTTCTCCTCCTGTGCCGTCACTTCTCCTTCTCCTGTCCCGTCACTTCTCCTTCTCCTGTCCCATCACTTCTCCTGTCCCTTCACTACTCCTGTCCCTTCACTTCTCCTGTCCACGTCAATTCTCCTGTCCAAGTCACTTCTCCTGCCCCCGTCACTTCTCCTGTCACTTCTCCTGTCCCGTCACTTCTCCTCCTGTCCGTCACTTCTCCTCCTGTCCCGTCACTTCTCCTTCTCCTGTCTCGTCACTTCTCCTGTCCCTTCACTACTCCTATCCCTTCACTTCTCCTGTCCACGTCACTTCTCCTGTCCACATCACTTCTCCTGCCCCGTCACTTCTCCTGTCACTTCTCCTGTCCCGTCACTTGTAAATGTAAATGTAAATGTAAATGTAAATGTAATTGAGCTTATATAGCGCACAGCTACCCACAGTGGGTGTCCCGGCGCTTCTCCTGTCCCGTCACTTCTCCTGTAGAAGGACTATTCTCTCCGTCCCTGGATGCTTTTTTCAAAGAAAGAAGTCGGGGAACGGGCTGAAATTATTTTTAGAAGTAGGGGCACGCCGTGCCCTTCCGTCCCCGCCCACTTCTACCGCTGCCCGTAACCCAGTTCCATCGTGATTATGAATACAAATCAACCAGCGGGACTCGAATTTCAACCATTCTCAATTCTAAAAACCTGCTAACAGTTGCCATCTGTCTCTGCATATGGGATTCGGAAGGCGCGTGTACCCTCGTCGGCATTTGTTTGTTCCCAGCCGACTCGAAACGGAACTAGTCCTTCCATGTTAACTAGAAGTACGCAGGTTGTCGGGAGAATTATCAGTATAGTGTGAGAATGATTTCACTCTATTCCGACTACTAAAAAAACATATATATATATATATATATATATATATATATATATATATATATATATATATATATATATATATTCACTGAAAAAACCATAGGTTATAGACCATATATAGTTAGGAATTAGCATTTACAAAACCTTGAAAATTCACTGTAAAAACCATTGGTTATAGACCATATATAGTTAGGGATTAGCATTTACAAAACCTTAATTTACTCGCACAAAACCATAGAAATTCGCATATATAGTTAAATGCAATAACTATATATCGCGCACCCGCAATCCACTGCTGATGATGTCACATATTACATCATTCATGACATATATAACTATATATGGTCTATAACCTATGGTTTTTTCAGTGAATTTCAATGGTTTTTTAGTAGCAAATATCAAAAGCTGTCAAATGTCAAGTACGTGATAGGTAAAAACATTTTCGTGTTTATGCACGCTGATGTGCTTTGAACGCTGCCCCCCTCACCCCCCCTCTTTTCTCTTAGGAGTACTCTCTCTTTGCAGATAGTGAAGGGTAGTTAACGCAGGCCTTTGCCCCCGTTGTAATCCGTCGTGCCTGCTTCTCTCTCTATTTGATTGATTGTTATCCAAGCATTTACTGTTTTAGAATTGGTTCTCTTTGGTTCATTCTCTATTTACAAACAAGCACAGAGTCGCAATGCTCTGTTTAGTCTTTGCAGATAGTGAAAAATCGTTTAAAAAAACAAAAGGAATCGAGCAAAATCAGTAGGCCACTAATGGGATCTCTTTTTGACCTCGCTAAAATAGAAACATTAAGAACAACCCCTCATGAGAAATACGAAACTAGTGAGATGTACTGAGCTCCACACCATGATGGCTGCAAGACAGCTCGGCTCCGCCACCCACCCCACCCAAAATAACGACAAACCCTATGCAAATATTATAAATATATACAACACACCAGCAAAGTAACAGGGTAAAACATTTTATTAAATAACTATTTACATAACTATTTTATACTTTTTGTTGCCCGATCCGGCTAGCTCAATCGATCGAGCATGAGACTCATGCACTCTGATCTCCTTGGCCTCAGTCAAACATTAATAGTAAGATTTTCATACATGAGTGTACTTTTTGCCTTTTGGTGACTCTTCCATTCTGAACATTTTTCCACAATCCGTTTGACCTGAAACTATTACACAAATAAAACATTTGTGAGTTTTACATTTCCGGAGTAGTATAATTCACCAATAGCTTTCTCTGTAGATCTTTTTCCATTAACAATCCCAGTTCCATCACCCGCCCAGGATATCACTACTATTAGTTGTCATTGTTGTTTCTGTTTTCTGATAGTGAAGGATAGGTAATGCGGACTTTTGTCCCCCGTTGTAATCTGTCATGCCCATATACTCCCCACTGATTGAGAAACTAGTTCCACCCGGACCATTTATTAGAGGTACATCATCTGGCTCAACCGGAGAGTACCCCTAATAAAGAAGACATATGTAAAATACGAAGTAATCACTGTATCCTGTTAAACAGAAACTTTAGCATGAAACACACTTGAAAAGGAAGGGAAAGAAATCGAACAAAATCAGTAGGCCACTGAAGAGTTTTTGACTTCGCTAGAAATAAGAAACATGAAAGTGGTGAGAGAAGCCAAGCTTGACGTTACGGCAGCCACGAGGTAGCTAACCTCCGCCACCCCCCCACTGCTCCAAGCATGTCTGTCCCACCGCCCACCACGCCCAATAACGGTAACATGAAATAGATACAAATCAGCAGATACCTACCCCCATTCCGGAAACTCCCGAAGTGCAACAGGTCCACGGTTACGCCCATCCGGAAGCCGAGGCCTCAACACGTGCAGGGCGGGACCCGACTAGCCGCCATCAGCCGGAGAAGTCGTGGGATGGTCGGCCCGGAATGTACTGGTCCTCCCATTCTCTTCTGGCGCCCTGCAGGCCACGCGGGGGGGATGTCTTGCCTCTGCCTCCGCCCCCCCCCCTCTTATCGCCTGGTCCGGACATCACAGATATCAACGCCAGGTGTCGGCGTGGGGTGCGCTGGGAGGGAGAGGCGGCGCGAACGAGCCTCTCCCCCCCCCCCTCTTGTCGCCTGGTCCGGACATCACGGATATCAACGCCAGGTGTCGGCGTGGGGTGCGCTGGGAGGGAGAGGAGGCGCGAACAAGCCTCTCCCACCCCCCCAGGTGGGGGCCCCTCAGCTGCACCCCTAACGCTCCACTCACCCAACAAAAGGTCTCGTCCACTATTGCGAGGCAATGATGCTCCGCTCACCCAGCTGGGGTCTCGTTTACTTTTGCGGTACAACAACGCTTTTGAGTTCAGCTAGAAAATGAGTCCTGCGTCCAGAAACGTTCTCCTCAACTTTGAAGATTCTATAAGAGCCACGGGGGCCCCCGACCCCCGATGGGGAATGACTGCCATGATCACCCACGGAACGACCACGACGTAGCCGCGGGACGTCGGTGCGCTCATGCCGGCGCCGGCCTCAGTCTTGAAATGATCAAAATCCTGCAAGACTACCAACTTGATCAATTCCGGTGGGACACCAGTATGACCCGGTAGGAGAGATTGTTGCCTCCCACCCCACTTTGACTGATGGTTCATGTCGCCAGTCCCCTCTGCTACCCTTCAACGAAAACTTTTGGACTGCCGAAAGAGGTCCCGGTCCAACCACGAGTTGGTGGAGACATTTTGACTATACTTGGACCTTCCGGTACAAATGAAACTCTCAACTCCTTGTTGTGCCTCGATTGCTCAGCTTTGATATCATGAGATATGTATGCAGTTTTTAGCACATGAATTGATATGGGATAAGACTGATTATATGTTCGGACAATGAATTGATCCGGGATGGGTATTGATTATACTTTCGAACAATGAATTGACATGGGACGGGTACTGATTACACGTTCGAACAATGAATTGATATTAAGTTCTAATGCATCATTGATTACTGTATTTATTATTGAAGGTTCGAATTGTCGACACTTTTGGTACTTGCTCACAATGAATTATCGATATGATTTTGTTGCACTTGTCGCACTTTTTACTATGAAATCAACGACCACTGACTCTCTGTTATGTTTTCCACAACCCCCCCCACCCCCCCCCCCCCATTTACAGTTCCAGCCTTCTCCGTGGCCGGCCCACAGGGTTGTAAGCTCGTATTTGGGCACCAACATTTTTATTAAAGGTTTTTGAAAAAGCAAACGTAGTTGTAACGCGTAGATTGGTAAGTTTCGAATAAATGGCCACTGTTTCCGATTTAAAATTTTTTTTTTTTAAAAAAGCAGGTGAAATGAAGCAGCTCAATTAGTTAAGGGTTAAAAAGTATAGTACGCAGAAACATTGAAAATATGAATGGTCCAGGTTTGTTGTATGTGTTTTTCATTTTTGTACAGCATAAAGCAATCGATAAAGATCCTGGTATTTAGCTCCTACTTTATATGCTACCTGTATCAGGGAAGTTGTTTTAAATGCCCCTAAGCCACCCCGAAGGAATGTCACCTGGCCCCCCTAGTACGAACGAAAACGACCCCGTACCACTGTAGGTTATCTCTCTTCCTCAAAAATGACAAAAATTACTTTCTAGGACGTTTTGGACATTGATGATTTTCATATGATCTATTTATTAAAGTAATACTCATCTCTCCGCATGAAATTAATTTTCCACATGCTACACAAGTCAATCTCATCTGCCCAAAGTTCTTTTGCAGATTTGGGACCGTTTCCCTTGCCTCTGACTCACTTATTGCTAAGTCATTGGTGGATGTTTTTGCCGGTCGGGGGTTATCCACCAAATCTCGAAGTTGTGCTTTAGAATAATTAAGAGGGTGCCACCTCTCCATGTGCCGATGCATGGTATGATTACCATAGCAATATTTTTTTTCGGTCCCTCTCGAGAGTTTTTTTTTTGCAGATGAGGCAGGTAACGAACCTGGCATTAACTTTCTTTTCATGAGAAGGAAAAGAAAAAACTGCCAGATAAAATTCACTTTCACATGGGACGTTCTTGGCATTTCTTTCAGAAACTTTTACATCACTGTGTCATTTCTTTGTCTATCCTGGTTAAAGCAATGTCATGTAAATAGTTGTTTAAAAAGTTTTTTTTAACGTGTTTACTTTGTTGGAGCGTTGTATATATTTATAAGTTATTAAAGTGTTATAATCCTACAACTTTGTTGGAGTGCTATATATTTTTAATGTGACACATAATTGTGAAGACTTTGATGTACAAAAAGGCATCCCTGGAATCTTCCGCTTCAGGCTAGGTCCCACACACCCTTACAGTGAGAAACCCCTCCCCAATCACAATACAGGATCGTTATCAGATAGTAGGAACGCGTGTGGTGTGACGGATCTCATGAGGTGGCGACCTTGATCTACTGTAACTCCTTTTAACAGGGGTGATTATTTACAGTTGGGGCCATAAACTACATCCGCAGGGCTAGGTGATAGCCTGGGACCGGCCTGGACAATCAGACACAGAGGAAGAGGAGTGTCAGAGGGTGCGGTAGTGAATAGGGTGAAAGGGAGGTGTCGGGCGGGCACAGGGTGTGATACTCAGGGAAGAGCAGCGCAGATGGGGGGAAGTTTATGGCCCATGCATGAGAGAGAGAGCGGGGGTGACTGGTGCGTGGGGGAGATGCTTGCGAGGGTGGGGAGCCATGCTGAGGATCGGCGCCGTGCAGAGAGTGCGTCTGGTCAAGGCATCTAAAATGGCTGCCGTGCACGACAAAAGTGTGGCATTGGAAAAAAGGCAAGATGGCGCAGACAATGTTTATCAATACGGATTAATTTGTAACAATTATTTTTAACAATATATTTACTCGCAGTGTCAAAATGGCTATCAACACTTCCTAATTTCCTTCAAATCGAACGTTAACAGAAGTCAAGCGGCAAAAAAAAAACAAAAAAAAAACGCTCACGCGCAACCGCTGGAAGACAAGTATCAACATATATGAGCCTCCTCAACCACCCACAGAAAACATAGGGGGTCAGGATACGTCTCCCATACCCCCTTATACCCAATACTCACATTGCTTTTCCTCCATCTAGTAATTTAATTAAATCGAAACACAAAATGGCGAATTCCCGTTTCGCTACCAGTTTGCCACCCGGTTCGCGAACCGAGAAGCGCTTCTACCGCGAAAAATCAATTTTTTTTTATTTGCCCCACGGGACCCTTTAATAACCCCAACATCATTCCTAGGGGGTCAAGAGGAGTCTACCTTGCCCCCTTTCATTAAATTCCCCCTTCGTTTTTCTCCTCCTCTTGTCTCTCAATCCAACCGAAAGACAAGATGGCGGCCGCACCGGACTGTTTAGAATGTTGACAGACACCGGAGAGCCAATCAGCTTCGCTTCGCAAAGCTCCGTTACGCGAAAAGTACGCGATCTGGAGCGCTATCCAGGACGCTGTCACAGATATATCTGTTTTTTTAAACGTTAATTTCTCGAAATCCACTGGAGCACATATATTGAGACCCAGCAAAGGCACATCGGGCTAACAGTCCCTACAATTTTGCCAAGTTTCGTGCAAATCCATTCAGCCGTTCGAGCTAAAAGTGAGGCCAAAGGCCCTATGGAAAAATGAATGGGAAAAATGCGTTTTGGGACCCCCATTTTTTCTCGGCCCACCCTTGACGGAACCCCCCCAAATTTTCAGGGGCTGCTCAGAAACAAAATGTGCCATTTTCCAGAAAATTTCAGTCGATTCCGTCCACAAACACCAAAGTTATTAGACATAGAATTTTCAAAAGTTCCATAGAGAAAAAATCCTAACTATATATACCTACTCGCTATCGCCAGTGGGTGATATATATATATATATATATATATATATATATATATATATATATATATATATATATATATATATATATATATATATATATATATATAAATATATTTTCTCTCCACGATCCCCGGTCAGGGCAGAACTATCTGACAGTACATACATGATAATGTTATTCCTGGTGATGTCTTTAGTTATTACAAATCATGTTTTGGCATTGTGTAAGGCACACATCCTTGTAAGTGTCGGTACAAAAACCCACGTATGTCCTTTGATAAAATTTTACGAACTCTGAGCCCACTTGGGCTTAATGAACCTTGGATTAACGGTATCTTGCTATCCCCAATGTGATTAATTTAAAATACACATCTAGGAAATTATGGCGGGCAATAAAGTATTGATATGCGCAAGGATGCATGACAGCCGTCTTCGCATCACTGAAGGGTTAATACGAGTGGGGAAGTGTTGATAAATGTGACAATAATTCTGTTTATATAATTCAAAATTATTAGCCCACTAGGGCGTTATTAATTGAGGACTGGATTATATGCATAGTAGTTTCATGAATTTGTCTATATGCAACCAGCTTTCCATTGTCAACATAATTTGTTCCCATATATTTACCCTTCCAAAATGGCCGACATGTTTACTCTCACAAAGCACAGCACCTATTCAAGAGTCCTATGTTTATGTTTGTATTTGTGTACACTGTTTGATTTAAAATTGATTACGTGCACTGAGGCTCTCGAACGTGATCAAGGCTTAACCGCCAAAACGCGTTGTTTGTTGCTGCAATAAATCGCTTTTTGCAGAAGGAAGGTGTCCGAGTATCTTTTGATATAAGAAAAGATCGTTCAAGATATATATATATATATATATATATATATATATATATATATATATATATATATATATATATATATATATATATAATTCCAACCGGAAGGTTAGTGCAACGCCTTTTGCACCAAACCCAGTGCGCAGACACAGTTGAATAAATCCAAGCCAGACTTACTTCGGATATTCTTCCTTTATTTCATATAGAGTGCAGAGGTGCAACACACTGCCAAACAGACGCGTTTCGGGCGTGAACGCCCTTGCTCACTGTCAGCGGTTTAACGGTACAACATCCTGTTAAATACATCAGTTAATTGCAATAACGTGCCAACAAGTTCCTCAAACAATTCAGTGCAATCAAAATAGGACTATAGCAGGGACCCATTCTCAAAACACACACATATTGGTTCCGCCATTTTGGAGTGGTGTATAGTCGAGTTAAAACATGCCATGGCTTAGTTGTTGACATATTAGAGGTCTTGGTGTCAAGTTGGAATCAAAGGTTGATAATTATGACAACGGCACATTTGATAAAAGAATAGTCAGATATAAAGTGTAAGTGCATGAATATCTTCGATGTGCAAATATTGACAGTGCAAATACGCAAGGATTAATAACTGTGCAAATACGCAACATACTTCCTGTACAAATACATTAACAGTCAAAACAAGATATTTCATATATATACACAAATTAAAATCTATTCTTTACACTTATTCCCTTGTGCCTCAATTCGTAGTTTGTCATTCAATTAAAACCACAATTGTTTATAAGAGTAAAAAATTCTTTACAGCAATGAAGATTCCATATAATACTATAACCTCCATTATTGGCATATTTAAGGCTCTGTTGTTGTATTACATTGACTGGGTTCCTGAAATTTTGACTTAGAGGATCAATATATGGGCGCGATAGAAATAAAGCAAGTTGATGATAATGTGTTACTGTACCGTAGGCAAAAGTGCAGAAATTATGTGAAGGTGAGGGAGTGCTAAGATGTCCTGCTAAAGTAGACAGGAAGACATCAGGGTTTATGTGGAACAAAAAAATCAAAAAATCTTTAGCTTCGCTGCTTCAGTTACATTAAAATATGCTGCTGCATAAAAATTCATCATTGCCCATTAGTTGCACAGGTGGGTGTAAATAGTTATGACACATGGTTAAAGCCTAAGGTCCCTGCCACAGACCTTAGACTTACCTATGAAGAAACAGAGTAATGGAATAATCAATGATTTAGCGGTTACAGTGATATATTCTGAAAGACAGCAAAAGAGCAACTGATCTTATGCATCAAGATGATATGTGTTTTTACAGAAGAGGTGGCCGGACTAAAACTATATATTAGCCCATAACATTGTGACTGACCAACACTATCAGAAATATTTCACAGAAAGGTGCTAAGGTCTTCTCCCATGTTCAAACCTCCTGGGATCTTAGTATTGAGGCGAACTATGTACAGGGACTCCATCTGCCTTAATTTCTTTTCGTAGTCCCCACCTTTCTTGCTGGTTCTAACCGCATCTATAACGAAGTAGCTCAGATGGGATAGATTTCTGTTGTGAAATTGATCGAAATGGCGAGCCACTGGGTAGCTTTTATCACAGTTCACTATTGCTCTCAGATGCTGTAGAATACGTTGGTGTACTGGCAATTTCGTACTACCAACGTACCTCAGATTGCACGAGCAAGTGAGAACATACACTGCTAGTTCAGTTTTGCAGGTATAGTGAGATCTTATGTTGATGGGTTTGTCATCGAATGGTGTCGTGTACGATTTGGTATTGGTGCCGAATTTGCACGCTCTACACGATATACATCGGAAGAAACCCTTCCGAGGAGACAACCAATCTTCTTTTTTAGCTGTTTCTGGTGAACTCGAGACTAGAGCATTTCTCATGCTGTATGCTCGCCTGTAAGTCACTGCTGGTTTGTTGGGCATGATTTCTTTTAGGATGGGGTCAGTGAGTATAACCGACCATTGCTTCCTAACTAACTTGGAAATTTGACTAGCCTGTCGACTGAAACCAGTAATCAATCTTAGTGCATTATGGTTGTCATCTCGATTGCCATCTAAGGGCATCGTGTTGGAAGGGGCCTGCAAGAGACTAGTTCTATCAACCTTGTTGGCCTTGTTCATTGCTATTTTCAGGGCACTACTTTTATAACCCCTTGCTTCCAACCTCTTCATGGCTTCCAATTGATGGAAGTCCTTTTGTTCTGCTGAACTACACGTCCTGTGTATTCTAAGGAACTCTCCATAGGGGATGGATCGAATGGTGTGCCCCGGGTGAAAGCTGTGAGCGTGCAGAATGGTATTGCCTGCTGTGCTCTTTCTGTACAGGCTTGTTGTTATGGAACCGTTCACTATGCTTACTTGAACATCCAAAAAACTGATATCAGTCTTGCTAATATCTGCACTAAAGATGAGGTTGGAGTTGTTAACATTAATAGCATTGACAAAACTCTCTGCCTCCTCCTTGCTCCCTCTCCAGATGATGAATATGTCATCAATATACCTCATATATTTGACTACATTTTCTTGCCAAATGGTAGAGAACTGCGCCCTGAGGACATGCTCCTCCCACCAACCCACGTGGAGCCCCGCGTAGGTCGGGGAGAAACATGCCCCCATAGCCACACCTCGTAATTGTTTATACATTTTGTCATCAAACAAGAAAACATTATTATTAAGGCATATTTCAACCATGGATAACAACATAGCACTATGTTTGTGTAATTCAACTGGTTTTTTGCCAAGAAAAAATCTCAAAGCCTTCAAACCGTCCTGATGGGATATGCTAGTGTATAGACTGGCAATGTCCATAGTGATCAACAGAAAATCTGAAGACCATTTGCAGTGTTCCAAATTACTTAGAAAATCCGTGCTATCTCTAATGTACGCTGGAAGGGTGGTCACAAAGTCTTGCAAATAATGATCGATGTATTTCGAGGTGTTTTCAAACAAGCTATGTATAGCTGACACTATCGGTCTTCCAGGTACTGGCCTTACCCTCTTGTGGACCTTGGGGATAAAGTATAAATTCGGTATCACCGGATGTTCTTTATACAGATATTTCATTTCCTCCTTGGTGAGAAGGCCATCCCTTTTCCAACCATTAAGTTGTTTCCAGTATTCTGTTTGGATGTTTCTGACTGTTCTTGAATCACAAGGTTCGTAACAAGCTGTGTCGTTAAGGTGGCGGTATGCTTCTTCCATATATTCAGATTTGCTCCAAAGTACCACATTACCACCTTTATCAGATTGATTAATGATGATGGTGTTGTCAGATTGTAATTTCATCATTAAATCATTGTAAGATTTGGTTTTTGGATTGCTGTGATTCTTACTTCTACTAACTTGAGTATGCAATTTTTTTAAACCATCGGTTAGTAGGTCTGCATAGGTGTCTATGGCATCCTTGGGCATAGACGGAATAAACGTTGAGGGTGGTTTGAAACCACTTGGTTCACTTTGGCCAATTTCGATGTTTTCCTCATCGGCCACTTCCTGAGTGCATGGAGTTGATGTCAACTTGTTATGCAAACCATGCATCGATTTTAAAAGGGGGACATCTCTAACTTGCAGGCCGCTTCTGTCTAAATTGAGTGTAGTTGGCCCGGTTTTTTTGGGCTGAGTTAAACCCCCTTTGATGGCATAGTATTTACGTAACTTTAATTTTCTGATAAACTTGAAAACATCTACACGAGTGTTCCCATAGTTAAAATTGCTTTCAGGACAAAATGATAATCCTAACGCCAACAGTTGTTTTTCCGCTTGGTCAAGTTGCACATTAGTCAGATTCACAATGGTTTTTTCAATTGCATTGCTTGTTCACCACATTTTTCTTCCTTTGTGGCCTCCCTTTGCTTTTTGGCGCATTTGCGGCGTTCTCTACGCCTTGTGTTTCTGCGCCGTTTGGTTTCGCGTTTCTCGAGCGTAGAGTACCTTTTCTTTGGATCCTCACGAACTCCATCTCTTCGTCCAGGGTGAGCTGCCCCAAATCCCCTTCCTCTGAACCCTGGGCTCCTCCATCCGATTCTTCGCTGCTTGGAACCAGGCTCTCTGATGAAATTGAGGCAGCGAGATTCCCTGTTTCCGATGTACTTGCTTGGACTTGAGGAGGTGCAGGTGCAGGTTTGGTCAATTTAGCTCCTGTGGCTCTCTGTTTGCGTAGTTGATCGTACTTTCTCGCAAACGTATAAATTTGTCCAAGTTTGTAGTCCTGTTCGTCTCTGGCAAATTTATACACTTTCCTTTGCTTAATGGTGCTTTCATGCTTGCTTAATCTGTCTTTTATGTCTTTACGCGTTTGTTCGATTAAGGCAATGTCCCTTGAAAACATATCCTTGGATAATTCTTCATTAATCCTCGTTATTTCCGTCAGGTCCTTGTCCCTATCGATTTTAGCATACTTTACTAACAAGCATAGAAGCCTCATGGATGCCTCCAGGTTACTCTCTGCCCAATCCTTCAGTAATAATGGATTAGGGTTTTCAAAGCTGGGCACCAGCATAATTCTTAGGCCCCGGGGGACCCGATTCACTTCTCGATATTTTTCTAGTGAGCGGATCTCCCACCATTTCGTGAGATCGCTTCTCATGTGTTTCTCCAGCTCACGCAAAAGTTTTTTCACATCGCTGTCTTTAACCACCGTAGCGCTTTTACTCATATTGCCACCCTGTTTCACTGTGGGCAAATTCTGAAACAGCTGCTCAAACGCCTCCTCCCGTTCCCGCTCCTCTGACATGGTTGCTCCTCAGTAGATATGCACGTAAGATATATGAAAAAGAGAGAGACTGCACATGAACCGCGCGTCTCCTTACCGCTGGCTGCTTGGACACTTCTTAAACCTGCTTCCGGGTTTCACATCCGAAAATCAACAGTAGATCTGGACTTCCGTACCAAACGGCTCCGACTTCCGACGGCTCCCTCGGCACACCAAAAGTCCCGTCACTGGATTCAACGATACCGTGAATTACTCCGAGATGCAGGGGGCTGGTATGATTTGCTTCCCAGCAACACAATCCAGATGGTCAGTCTTTTACCAGCCTGCTTCGTTTTAAGAAGGGTCTGCGTATACAGGAGCCGACCTCGTCCTGTGTAATACGAATTCCAACCGGAAGGTTAGTGCAACGCCTTTTGCACCAAACCCAGTGCGCAGACACAGTTGAATAAATCCAAGCCAGACTTACTTCGGATATTCTTCCTTTATTTCATATAGAGTGCAGAGGTGCAACACACTGCCAAACAGACGCGTTTCGGGCGTGAACGCCCTTGCTCACTGTCAGCGGGTTAACGGTACAACATCCTGTTAAATACATCAGTTAATTGCAATAACGCGCCAAAAAGTTCCTCAAACAATTCAGTGCAATCAAAATAGGACTATAGCAGGGACCCATTCTCAAAACACACACATATTGGTTCCGCCATTTTGGAGTGGTGTATAGTCGAGTTAAAACATGCCATGGCTTAGTTGTTGACATATTAGAGGTCTTGGTGTCAAGTTGGAATCAAAGGTTGATAATTATGACAACGGCACATTTGATAAAAGAATAGTCAGATATAAAGTGCAAGTGCATGAATATCTTCGATGTGCAAATATTGACAGTGCAAATACGCAAGGATTAATAACTGTGCAAATACGCAACATACTTATATATATATGTATATATATATATATATATATGTATATATATATATATATATATATATATATATATATATATATATATATATATATATATTACCTACTGGCTATCGCCAGTAGGTATATATAGTTAGAATTTTTTCCCTATGGGACTTTTGAAAATTCTATGTCTAATAACTTTGGCGTTTGTGGACGGAATCGGCTGAAATTTTCAGGAAAATGGCACATTTTGTTTCTGAGCAGCCCCTGAAAATTTGGTGGGGTTTCGTCAAGGGGGGGCTGAGAAAAAAGGGGGGTCCCAAAACGCGTTTTTGCATTGAGTTTTCCATAGGGCGGTTGGACTCACTTTTAGCTCGAACGGCTGAATGGATTTGCACGAAACTTGGCAAAATTGTAGGGACTGTTAGCCCGATGTGCCTTTGCTAGGTCTCAATATATGTGCTCCAGTAGTTTTTGAGAAATTAACGTTCAAACCAAGATATATATCTGTAACAGCGCTCTGGGCAGCGATCCGGTCCGCTTACTTTTCGCTTATCGGAACTTTGCGCGCAGAAAGCTGATTGGCTCTCCGGTGTCTGTCAACATTCTAAACAGTCCGGAGCGGACGCCATCTTGTCTCTCGGTAGGATCGAGAGAGAAGAAGAGGTGGAAAACGAAGGGGGAATTTAATGAAAGGGGGCAAGGTATCCCCCTCTTGACCCCCTAGGAATGTTGTTGGGGTTATTAAAGGGTCCCGTGGGGAAAATAAAAAAAAAATGATTTTTCACGGTAGAAGCGCGGCCGCGAACTGGTAGCGAAACGGGAATTCGCCATTTTGTGCTTCGTAAATTAAATTACTAGTTATAAGTGGGTGCGGGAGACGTGTCCTAATCCCCTATGTTTCCTGAGGGTGGGTGAGGAGGCTGATATATGTTGATACATCTCTTCCAGCGGCTGTGCGTGAGCTTTTTTTTTTTTTTTGCTGCGTGACAGTCCGGAGCGGCCGCCATCTTGTCTCTCGGTAGGATCGAGAGAGAAGAAAAGGTGAAAAACTAAGGGGGAATTTAATGAAAGGGGGCAAGGTATCCCCCTCTTGACCCCCTAGGAATGTTGTTGGGGTTATTAAAGGGTCCCGTGGGGAAAATAAAAAAAAAATGATTTTTCACGGTAGAAGCGCTTCACGGGCCGCGAACTGGGCCGCAAACTGGTAGCGAAACGGGAATTCGCCATTTTGTGCTTCGTTAATTAAAGTACTAGGTATAAGGGGGTGCGGGAGACATATCCTAATCCCCTATGTTTCCTGAGGGTGGCTGAGGAGGCTGATATATGTTGATATATCTCTTCCAGCGGCTGCGCCATCTTGCCTTTTTTCGAATGCCACAATTTTGTCGTGCACGGCAGCCATTTTAGATGCCAGGCTGGTTCCAGGCTATCACCTAACCCTGCGGATGTAGTTTATGGCCCCAGCTGTAGAGAATTCAGACATGCCAATCCTCCTGATTCAGGCGTGTGAGTACTGATTTCAGTGCTAGTCTCCCGCCTCCCGATTTCTGCAAGCAAAAACCCGGGGGCATATTACGAACAACTAGCGATAATTTTTGTCTCTAACTTGTTTAGAGACAAAAATTATCGCCGCACATCGGCGATTTTTATCGCAGATAAACCTTGCTATTATCGCAGAAAAGTCAGCGATATTCATGTATTATCGACCTAATGCTCTTAGCCATGTTATCCACCTCCCATTGGATAACATGGCTAAGAACTGCTCAGGGCAGGTGTTAGATTTTGGAGATATTCGCGCTTAGCGCGAATATCTCCAAAAGTTGGTAATAGAAGGTAGCGATGTTAGGGACTGTTTCCAGTCGCTAACATCTTGGCACGCCACTTTGCATGTCATTAGTGATAAGTATCACTGACATGCAAAGCGGGGCCCAAGATGGTCGCTATCTCCTTTTAGCTGTCACTAACTGGTGTTAGCGACAGCTTGATAATAGGGAAATAATTTTATCTCCGCTTTCATGGTTTTTAAAGCCAAAAAAGCGGAGATAAACCCCCTTGATAATATGCCCCACGATTCCTTGGGGGTTTCAGCTGACAGGGCTTGGTATTGTGTTACATGGTAATTTTTCCATGAAACGTCAGAGGGTCGATGCAGGGGTTCTAGAAGAGGTGATAAACCATTTAAGCCTCATGAACAAGCGCATGGTCTTTTAAAGATTTGTGAAGTACTCGGGGCGGCGGTGTGTGTGTGCCCTCTTTCAGGAGCGGGCGGGGGGGCACTGCCAGCAACTTGCCAGGTCAGGTAGTGTTCAACACGTGCATCACCCTTTCTCTGCCTGCTATTGCGCTCCATGCTTCGGAAAGGTAAGAAAAAGAACGTGCATTTGAGTTTGAAATGTCCGATCCTGCAGCAGCACACTTCCAAAGCCCACACATGACAATAACCCGATTCAAGGCCCCATTCACCCGTTTTTAAAAAAATAGATAACACTCCAACAAAGTAAGGTTATAAAACTTTATTAACTACTAACTTTAACAAACGGAACAAAAACTAAAAACATTTAAACATTTCTCAACACAAAAAGCAACAATGGTTAGAAGCTGTCTTTTGTGCGAATAGTCCCAAGGCAGCACAACGTGCAGAGTTCTGGACGGCACCCAGGTGATGTCGCCTGGGTGCCGCACTGGTTTAGGGATCCTACAATGCTGCTCCGAAAATTGGCGTGGGGCGTCCCGGGTGGGGCGGGGGGAGGCCTCGTCAGTAGCGGTCTGTTGTGCGAATAGTCCCAAGGCAGCACAACGTGCAGAGTTCTGGACGGCACCCAGGTGATGTCGCCTGGGTGCCGCACTGGTTTAGGGATCCTACAATGCAGCACAGAAAAACAGCGTGGGGCGTCCCGGGTGGTGCGGGGGGAGGCCTCGTCAGTAGTGGTCTGTGTCCAGTGTCACATGGCTGACACAACATGTACGACAGGCACCCAGGTGATGTCCAGTAAACTGCCGCACTGGTTTTGGTATCCTACAATGCTGCTCCGAAAATTGGCGTGCGGCGGCCCGGGGGGGGGGCGTGGGGGAGCCGGCGTGAACGGGCCTCCCCAGGTGGCGGCCATCTAGCTGAGTTGCGCTCGCTCTTGCGGCCACAGCGTCTCGCTCACCATGTTGTTGAGTTGCTCCCACTCTTGCAGTGCAGCGATAGGCGGCTGCCACATGGCTCTTAAAATGGCGGACGGCTCCTCGGTTTTGGGCCTGGTCCACTGAAATGGCCCTGGGACACTTTGGAACTCGGACGCTTGCCTGCTAGGGCTTGGGCTCCATTCTCGAAAAGCGTCCCCTCAGCCGTGAAGATTCTACAAAAGTCTTGGGGGCCCCCGACTCCCGCAGGCTTCCGGTGGGGAGCGGCTGCCATGATTGCTCGCGGAATGACCACGACGGAGCCACGAGATGGTGGTGCTCTCATGCTGACGCCAGCTTCAGTCTGAATGATCCAGAAACAAGGTGGGGCTTTCATCGTTTGGGAAAAAAAAATGTTCTAAACCAATGAAAAGTGTTATTTTTAGGTCATATGACCAAGCCTTCCATCTTTAGGAAACCAAAAGTAAAATGAACCAATGAAAAGTTTTATAAACAAGTCACATGACCTGTTATGCGACATAGGGCTACAAAAAGCGTAGAAAATCCGTTGGCACGTGAGGCGGCGTCAGTAGCGGACCGATGTGCGAATAGGCCGAAGGCAGCACAACGCGCCGAGATCCGGATGGCACCGAGGTGGTGTCCAGCAAATTGCCGCACTGGTGTGGCCATCCTACAATGCTGCGCCGAAAGACGGCGTGTCCAGCTGAATTGCGGTCACTGTTGCGGTACAGTGACTCGAACGCGCCGAGATCCGGATGGCGCCGAGGTGGTGTCCAGCAAATTGCCGTACTGGTGTGGCCATCCTACAATGCTGCGCCGAAAGACGGCGTGTTCAGCTGAGTTCCGGTCACTCTTCCGGCACAGTGACTCGAACGCGCCGAGATCCGGATGGCACCGAGGTGGTGTCCAGCAAGTGGCCGCACTGGTGTGGCCATCCTACAATGCTGCGCCGAAAGTCGGCGTGGGGTGCCCCGTTGGCTTATGAGGTGATGTCAGTAGTGGACTGATGTGTGAATAGGTCGGAACCAGCACAAGGCGCCAAGATCCGAATGGCAAGTCCTGGATGTTGAGTGCCTCAGTTGAGATTTCTGAGCAGTGCTTGTAGGACTGTCTGAAGCTTATTTGCACCTGCTGCAGCTTCACTAGGTCCGGCGGAACTTTTTGCCTTTTCCTTTCTGCTTCTTTTCCTACAATGCGTTTCATCTGAAGACACGACCAGGTCCCTGAATGTGTGCAGGGGGACGCTATTGATTGAATGAACGCGCCGAGATCTGGATGGCACCGAGGTGGTGTCCAGCAAATTGCCGCACTGGTGTGGCCATCCTACAATGCTGCGCCGAAAGTCGGCGTGGGGTGCCCCGTTGGTTTATGAGGTGATGTCAGTAGCGGACCGATGTGTGAATAGGTCGGAACCAGCACAAGGCGCCCTGCACTGTTGAGCCTTTTTCAATGTCTGTTTTTTGTTGTTTCCCCTCCATCAAAAACAAAACAAAAATACAAGGCGCCAAGATCCGAATGGCAAGTCCTGGATGTTGAGTGCCTCAGTTGAGAGTTCTGAGCAGTGCTTGTAAGACTGTCTGAAGCTTATTTGCACCTGCTGCAGCTTCACTAGGTCCGGCGGAACTTTTTTCCTTTTCCTTTCTGCTTCTTTTCCTACAATGCGTTTCATCTGAAGACACGACCAGGTCCCTGAATGTGTGCAGGGGGACGCTATTGATTGAATGAAAATGGCGGCTTGACACAAAGCTGACTCAAGCGTTACTGTTGGTGCTATACAGACAAAAATTGGTTTTCAGTTTGTACATTCTTCAGGTTTTTTTTTTCCATCCAAGTCTGATTGAGAGTTTGTAGAAAAATGGCTTCAGATTTTCCACATACTACTCTTCAACATTCTTCCTAAATGTAACAATGTGAAACTCACTAGGAGAACGGCTGTTTCTGTTTCCTTTCAAAATGCTGCCACCAATATTTTCTGAATGGAAGACACCATCTTGTAGCATAAAGGGCCGAAAGGGGTTCTGGTCTGGCCGATGGTTGGTGGAGACATTTTGACTATATCTTGGACCTGCCCGGCCTCGCCCAAAATGGCGCCGGTATAAATGGGACTCGTAACTCTTTGCCCGCAAATGTATATCTAGAAAATGTTATTGTAAGTGGCCCTGTCGTATTTTAATTACAAAATGTACGTCCACCGATTCCGCAACTGTTAGACACCTTTGTTCTTGTCACCTAATGGCCCGCTCGTTACGTTCTTCTACAGTGTAAATGTCTCCTCATCATATACGATTTCAGTTTGCTCCGTGGCCGGCCCACGTGGTTATAGGCCCGTATTTGTATACTGACATTTTCACAATAAAGGTTTTTAAAACAAAACACGGTAGTAGTATTTTCATTTGTAAAGTTTTTACTTTTAGTGACTGTTTTCGAATCAGTAAAAGGCAAGTGAAATAAAGCAGTCCAATTACTTGACGGATAAAAGGTATAATATGTAGGAACGCAGTAAAGATAAATGGTCAAGGGCAGTTGTGTTTTTCATGTCTGCAACATAAAGTGATCGATAAGAATCTGATAATCAGGCGTATCGGCGACTAAGACAGCAGGCCGAATCTCTTTTACTCAACGGCTCCGTCATGGAAGGAAGAAACGCCCTTTTTCTCGAAAAAGGAATATATTTTACTTGCAAGACAGTTGTAAATTTTCCGGGAAAGTACATTAGCCTGGAATATTATAACATATGTTTGAAAAAAAAATATTGTTCGAAAATAATAAAAAGCGTAATTTTTAGGTCATATGACCAAGCTTTTCATCATTAAATTAACAAAAGTAAAATGAACCAATGAAAAGTTTTATTAACAAGTCACATGACCTGTTATGCTTACGTTACGCGCTGCGCGCCGCGCCTCGGATCACTTCCGGGTGCGCTAACGCGGCGTGTCATAAAACGCATTACGCGACAACGTAGGTCAAGAATATAGTCTAAATGTCTCCACCAACCAGCGTTCAGAACACAACCCCTTTCAGCAGTCCAAAAAGTTCTGTTAAATGACAACAGAGGGGACAGGCAACAAGAACCATCAGTCAAAGAGGGGAGGGCAAGTTCTTCTCTTCCGGGTCATGTTGGGGCGCTACCGGAACTGATCGAATTGGTAGTCTACAGTGTTTCTGGATGTTTCAGACTAAAGCTGGCGTCAGCATGAGACCACTACCATCTCGTAGCTCCGTCGTGGCCATTCCACGAGCAATCATGGCAGCCGCTCCCCACCAGAAGCCTGCGGGAGTCGGAGGCCCCCAAGACTTTTGTAGAATCTTCACGGCTGAGGGGACGCTTTTCGAGAATGGGACCCAAGCCCTAGCAGACAAGCGTCCGAGTTCCAAGGTGTCCCAGGGCCATTTTAGTGGACCAGGCCCAAAACCGAAGAGCCGGCCGCCATTTTGAGAGTCCTGTGGCAGCCGCCTATCGCTGCACCGCAAGAGCGGGCGCATCTCAACTACATGGTGAGCGAGACGCTGTAGTCGCAAGAGCGGGCGGAAAACAGCTGAATGGCGGAAGAGGCACAGTGTAGCAAAAGCGGGCGGAATGGCAACTAAAACGATAAAGGGGCGCCCCACTACAGCTTGTCTTCAGGTCAAACGGATTGTGGGACAAGGTCCAGAATTGAAGAGTCATCAAAAGGCAAAAAGTTCCGCCGGACCCCGGGAGCCGGCCGCCTATGTCGGGGGCGATCTCAGGCTACACCAGTGCTATAAGACTTGGGGAGGGTGTCGGAGCCAAGCGTCTTCTCCGAGTCCATGGCCATCACACCGCCCCTCAGGGGCCTCCGTCAAGCTGTTTAGGAAGGTAACATATCACATTGTTTTCTAATGCAGTCAGGTCCACAAACGACACTCACTTACTTTGAGAATAGTGAAGCTGCAGTAGGTGGAAATAAGCTTCAGACAGTGTTACAAGCACTGCTCAGAACTCTTAACTATGGCACCCAACATCCAGAACTTATGCTATTTGAGAATGGTAGTGACATCGAAGCATCTCAGGGACCAAAACCATTAACGTACTTTCACGTATGAAAATCTTACTTGGGGAGGGGGCAGGAGCGAAGCGCCCCCTCCCAGTCAGCGCCACCACACCGTATGTTGAAAATCTGAAGCCATCGTTCTACAAAGTCAACCAAACTTGGATTGAAAAATCTAGAAAAATGTACAAACTGAAAACCAGTTTTGGTCTGCATAGCATCAGTAACAACGCTTGAGTCAGCTTTGTGTCAAGCCGCCATTTTGATTCAACAAAGCACAGGCATTGAAAAAGGCTGAAATTCAGAACTCTAAACTATGGCACCCAACATCCAGGAGCTTGCTATCCGGATCTTGGAGCCTTGTGCTGTTTTCGATCTATTCACACATCGGTCCACTACTGACATCATCTTATAAACCAACGTTATGTAAATAGTTTTTTAATAAAATGTTTTACCCTGTTTCTTTGCTGGTGTGTTGTCTATATTTTTAATATTTGCATAGGGTTTGTCGTTATTTTGTGCGGGATGGGTGATGGAGCCGAGCTGTCTTGCAGCCCTCATGGTGTGGAGCTCAGTTCATCTCACTATTTTCGTATTTCTCAAGAAGGGTTGTTCCTAATATTTCTATTTTAGCGAGGTCAAAAAGAGATCCAATTAGTGGCCTACTGATTTTGCTGGATTACTTTTATTTTTTTACACGATTTTTCACTATCTGCAAAGACTAAACAGAGTATTGCGACTTTGTGCTTGTTTGTAAATAGAGAATGATCCAAAGAGAACCAATTCTAAAACAGTAAATGCTTGGACAACAATCAATCAAATGGAGAGACAAGGAGGCACGACGGATTACAACGGGGGTAAAGGCCTGCGTTAACTACCCTTCAGTATCTGCAAAGAGAGAGTACTACTAAGGCAAAAGAGGGGGGGGGGGGGCAGCGTTCAAAGCACATCAGCGTGCATAAATACGAAAATGTTTTTATCTATCACGTACTTGACATTTTAAAGCTTTTCATATTTGCTATTAAAAAAACAATGAAATTCACAGAAAAAACCATAGGTTATAGTGGATATATAGTTAGGAATTTGCATTTACAAAACCTTGAAAATTCAATGAAAAAACCATAGGTTATAGGCCATATATAGTTAGGAATTAGCATTTACAAAACCTTATTTTACTCGCATAAAACCATTGAAATTCCATATATAGTTAGCTAACTATAAGCGCTAACTATATATCGCGCACCCGCAATCCACTGCTGATGATGTCACATATTACATCATTCATGACATGGTCAGTGACATCACTGATGACATCACTGATGACATCTCAAATGACATCACTGATGACAACTCAAATGATATCAATGATGACATCTCAAATGACATCACTGATGACATCACTGATGACAACTCAAATGACATCACTGATGACATCTCATTTGTCATCACTGATCACATCACTCATGTGATAATACAATGAACCTCTTCAGACTCTAATATAACCTTACATACACTCAGTATAAACAGACACTCACAGACTGTCACTCATCCATGGAGTTACTCACACACCTAGTCAGTCATGCAAAGAATCAATCACACCTCCATTTCCTCAACTATACAGTTATACACATCTTACTTATTCAAACATATAATAACACATATTTACTCTCTTATATAATCCCTGATACAAGCTCACAGTGATCGATACAGCCACTCACACATTCACTGGCTCTTATGTTCAGTTATTTATATATCTCAACTCTCACATGTATTGTGTTTTACATACGTACTTACTTGCACATGTAGCAATGAGAAATCCATTCACTCACCAACACACCCATGCACAGTCAACCGCCCATATAGCTGTTTCCACATGCACTCTTGAACTCATACTCCTAGTGAATCAACTGCTTACACATCTATGCACAGAGTCACGCACCTCCCAGCCACCCACACACACACTCAGCCTCCCATTCAAATATTTGGGCAACCAATCAATAACCCATATGGCCACTCTTATAGCTACTGATCAACACATGCAGCAGCTTACACAACAACAAACATACTGATGCACGAATTAAGACAGTTTAGTCACTAACCCATGTACTCAGTGAGACACATTTAATCACTCACTCATACAGTCAGTCATGCACCTACTAAATTCTTCATCCAGACACTTATACATCCACTCATTCTTCAATATGTGAAACATATTTAAACTTTACAGACACATACAATCACTGGATGTTGTGATCAGTGATGTCATCAGTGATGTCACTGACCATGTCATGAATGATGTAATATGTGACATCATCAGCAGTGGATTGCGGGTGCGCGATATATAGTTAGCGCTTATAGTTAGCTAACTATATATGGAATTTCAATGGTTTTATGCGAGTAAAATAAGGTTTTGTAAATGCTAATTCCTAACTATATATGGCCTATAACCTATGGTTTTTTCATTGAATATATATATATATATATATATATATATATATGTATATTCACTGAAAAAACCATAGGTTTCACACCAGTTATAGTTAGGAATTATCATTTAAAAAACCTATTAAATACACTGAAAAAAACCATAGGTTTCACACCAGTTATAGTTAGCTGGAAATTTTACTGACATAAAACCATTGAAATTCCCACGTTATAGTTAGTTGGACTCACTATAACTTGTGCGCCTGCAATGCCCTGCTGATGACGTCACATATTACATCACTCATGACATGGTCAGTGACATCACTCATGACATCACTGATGACACCATCCAGTGAACGTGTGTCTTTCTGAAAAATAAATATGTTTTATATATGTATTTGAAAAGGTCGATGGACGAATAAATGTTTAAATAAGTGTGTAAATGGATGTTTTTTTAATAAAATATTGATTGGTTAACTGGCTTATAAAGTGTATCTTAGTGAATACATATATTAGCGAGTAATTTTTAAATATTTAAATATCAGTGTTTCACTTTGTGTATAAGTGGCTGCATGGGTTGGTGACTGACTCACTGTTTGTATGTGTTTTGAAGACAGCATATGTGCAGGACTGTATGGGTGGATGAGTGTGTATTAGTGAGTGAATGCCTGCCTCACTAGTGTCTTTATGAGTAACTACATATGTTTTAATGTAGTATATGTGAGTATTGATGTATATAAGTGAGTATATGTGAGAATGAGAGATTGAAAGAGTCCCTGTTTAAATAAGTATGTGTTTCTATAAGTGATTGTTTAAGAGAGTAAGTATGTGTAAGTTTCCTTAGAAGTAAGGTGGTAGTGTGTGTATAGCTGTATATGCAAATAAATGGATGTTCAATAGTTTATTTGCATGTGTGAGTATGTGTGTGAGTAACTTTTGGATGACGGTGTGTAACAGGATGTATAGGTGTTTCACTACATATGATGAGTGAATATATGTATGAGTGACTATATAGAACTGTTGGTGAATGAGTGGATGTGTATATAAATGGTGGTATTACTGAATTGGTTGTTGTAACTGGTATGGGTATCTCCATTTTTTTGAATATGTTATTTTCTATTTTTGAATATGTGTTTCAAGGGTTACATTACACTGAAAGGAGGTCTGTCACTCTGTCACAAGGACGGTGTCATCAGTGATGTCATGAGTGATGTCACTGACCATGTCATGAGTGATGTAATATGTGACGTCATCAGCAGTGCATTGCAGGCGCGCAAGTTATAGTGAGTCCAACTACCTAATGGTTTTATGTCAGTAAAATTTCCAGCTAACTATAACTGGTGTGAAACCTATGGTTTTGTCAGTGAATTTAATAGGTTTTTTAAATGCTAATTCCTAACTATAACTGGTGTGAAACCTATGGTTTTTTCAGTGAATTTCAAAGGTTTTTTAAAAGCTAATTCCTTTCTATATCGAGTTTCTAACCTACGATTTTTTTTTATAAATTTGCTGTTTTGTGTAAGTATTAATTACTATCTTTTATTTTTTATAATATATTTTATTTTTTTTATTATTTTTTCCTGGGGCGCTCTGGGTGCGCGCACCGGTAAGCTCTCGGGAAAGCGCACCCAGAGCGCTACTTGCGTTCGTGAAAAAAAATATGAATGAAAAGTAAATAATAACGCAAGACATTTAGTACCATACATATAAAAGCAGTTTTTTTGAATAAGGAAATGAAAATGATTTTGCATTTCCGTGAAACTATCAAAACGTCACTTAGGCTCGCCGCGTAAGCGCCCCCGGAAGCGCCTTCGTGCGCGCAGCGTATGCGCCCCAGAAGCGCCTATGTTCGCGCCGTGTGAGCGCCCCCGGAAGCGCTTCGTGCGCGCAGCGTAAGCGAGTCAAGTCATTTGACCTTAAAATAACACTTTTCAATGGTTGCTAACAGTTTTTTTTACAAAGAATGAAATCCCCACCCATTTCCTTCACTTCTTCTTTCACTTTTGTGACTGAAAGACCCGCCTTTTTGCTCTCGGTTCTTTGTTGGACATCTTGGATTATCATGGCTGCCAGACCATCCAGCAGTGAAGATGACTCCAATGAATTCCTTGATGAAGAGCCTTGAGGTTCTGTGAGAATCGTAATGACGTTTTTGACTTGTTCGAATATGGACGAGTTTGGTATCTATGAACCGCAAATGACGAGTTTAGTGGGTGTACGCGCTTTCGCTACACTACTTTGCACCGTTCGTCTTATTCGTGGGTTTCTCCATCTGAACCCACGGGTTCCATTTTAGATACGGCATCCATTTTGTTTCTTGCCCTCAAGTAGTCAGCGAACGGACACTGTCCGCTTCATGACCCTGGGATTCCCAAGCTCTTGCGGAAGACACATGTTCCTTTGAGGGTGTCTTTATGACGAGGGGGATGACACAGCAAAGGCAGATGGCTCCGCTCGAGGCTCATCTTGCCGTGCCTTAGAATAGCCCAGTCCTTCAGTTGGCGCCCAACGTGGGGCGACATCAGCGGTACCGGTCCAAAGCCCGACGATCGTGAGGAACTTCGTGTGAAATCTCCGAGGGAAGGTGCACCCCACTTCATCGATCCTGTTGTCTAAATAAGTGGCCCGAAGACTTTTCCCGCGAAGATTCCCGCCTCCTGACGGCTGTGACGGACTGATGCCCTGACTGTCGACCTGTTTTGGCGCCTGGCGTAGTCCTTTGTACGGCGAGACGATAGACGGGCCTTCCTGGTGACGCCATTGTTCTCTCAGTTAAGTATTTGTGGGTCGCTCCCAGAAACCTTGGTCGTTGTTGTTGAAACTTGGTTGTTTGCATGTTTCCATTGCATTTGTGGTTCTTAGTTGTTAGTTCTTGGTTGTTGGGTTTTATTTGACGATTGCAATTGCCAAAAACCGAGGGTCTTGCATTTTTGCGAGGACATCGTAATTCGATAACCCTTGAAGTTTGTAAACTCGGTTAGTGTGCACGATGCCTGGCTGTAGTACTTTGTTTGGTTTCCTTAAATGTTGCGGTACGGATTCCCGATTGGAGGACTCATGTCTGATACCTCGCCACGGAGTAGGCCCTATCGTATATAATGAATATTGGATCCGTTACACTAAAGATGATGGTGTCCTTAGTTGGCCACCCCATGGTAGTTTCGAAACTGCAATTTTAGATAATCTTGAAGCCAAATTGTTTAAAAAGAAAGCTAGGCCGGCCATGTTTGATTCCTTTTGGTTATGGCGCAAAGAGGCCAAGCAGAAAGAAATCAAGCAGATTAAGAAAAATAAGAGAGAGGGTATCATTACGGTGATGCGAAATGCAGAACAGTATCAGCGAGACAAAGACGAGAAGGAAAAGGAAGTTTTTGCTAGACTGCATCATATGGCGGTGGATAAATGTTATCCGGTTTTACCGTTGAGTTCTGATAAGAAGGAAGAAGAAGCGGTAGAGGAGCCTTTGCTGTCCTATCTACCGAAATCACCACCTCCATATGCACAGGATACTGCAGCCCCTGTGGTTCCTCCTGTCCCTCAACCTGTTGTTCCGGCAGCTGCTGGTCAGCCTGCCGTTGGTCCTGTCCTTCCGAATCCTCTTGTTCCTCAAGTTGTCCCTGCTCCCTTAACTGCCCTTCTTCCTACTGCTCCACTGCCTATACCTTCTCAGTCTATTGTTCCTGCTACTTCTGCTATCTTGGCTACTCCTACTGCTCCTACGTTCAGTCCTCATGTTGTTGCCCCTGTACTTCTCTCCTCTTCTCCTTCTGTCCGTAGTCGCATACCTAATGCTGTGGCTAATCTTTACTCTCCGCTGTTCGGACCGATACTTGGGTCCGATGTTTCTGATGTCTCTCAGAGACGAAGTCAAATTCCTGGTGGTAGGGAGAGTGAGACGTTAGTGAAAATGACGCGTAAATGGATTAGGCATCCTGCTAAGTACACCCCGCGCATAGTTTTCGACACGTTCTCTCAGTTTAATGAGCCCACACAAAGATTCGTGTTTGAGGACATGTGTAAATCCTTAAGAGAGGAGTGGGATAATGATGAGGTAGACAATGTACCGCCCGAAATGACTGAACTCCAGAATCAGTTTTCGAACGGTATGATTGTGGGTGGTAATGTCCGACGTGCTTTAGAGCGTCTGTTAGCCTTTCGATCTACAGTGTATCCTCGAGTATTGTTTGATGACGACACTGAAGATTGGAAAGCACAACCTGGTCAGTATCCTATGCGAGAAGTTCCCCCAGTGTGGATGCCAGGTGATGCTGCTGCTAATCCTGCAATTCCGCTACACTTCCAGAGAGTCTGGATACACCTCTCATGGAAGCGATCAGAAGTTTTGCAGGTGAAACAATCTTTGCCTGATCCCCGGAAAAATCCGGCAGGTTATCATAAGGAGTTATCCCAACTTGTGGATGCTACTATTATGAACCTTGCTGATATTGACATGTTGTTCGGTAACGTAGTACCTCAACCAATTTGGGCAAAAATCCGTCAAGAGAATCACGTAGCTGAGTTAGGTGGTGATTGGGCTGCTCTTGCGGCTGCTGACGGACGACAAGTTGGTGGGGCTAAGCCTGAACAGATCATTACGGATCTGCCTCAAAGGATCATTCCACTTTTGAAGACACTTATGCCAGCGATGAGAGTTAACTGGGATAAACTGTCTGCGTTCAAACAAAAGAAAGACGAGAGTGTCTCCGATTTCTTTACCAGATTTGAGGAGGCATTTATCGATCACAGTGGTCAGGACATGAGCACTGAGTGAGGTCAGCGACTGTTTGTTGATAAATTTGTGTCGAATTTGTTGCCTGAACTAAGCAACAAATTGAAAAATTCCAAAAGTTCGTGGGCTGTTTCTACCACTGCTCAAATATTAGCCACGGCTCAATATTACGAAAATAGAGAAAAGGAAGAAAGTGATCGTGCAGATAAGAAAACAAAGGAGCTTAAAACTAAGGTTTTGTTGCAGCAAGCGTATCCTCCGCGATCGAATCAAAATGATTCACAACAGCAAAATCGATCACAATCACAGTCTTCTAGGACGCAGTCGCGTACTGACTCCTCTACACCAAGATCTATGCTTGGGTATAATCAATGCGCATATTGTAAGGGTGAGGGCCATTTGAAGTTTAATTGTCCGGTTTTACGTGACCGAAATAATGGCGTTTCGGCTCGGGGAGGTCGTAGTGGTCCTCAACAGGCATCTCGTGGTAGAGGTCGTGGTGTCTCTCAAAATCAGAATGAGCGTTCTACTACTTCATCGGACTCGAACAATTGCTTTGATCAGCGCGATTCATCGTCCGGTAGATCTGCACAGTATCATGTGGACGACTATTACGTCGAGCATGATATTGATGCTGACGGTAATTACTAGGACAGCCATAGACAAAGAGAGGGAGTAGTATCAGTTCCGGTTGATCAGAGAGGGCCTTACGCTACAGTTGCCACATCGGGCGTAGTTGAGCCTTTTCTGTTGGACACGGGTGCAGCAAAAAGTTCCATCATGCATTCGAAACTCCCTGGCGCACCTTTGTCTGGCTTAACGAATGTTTCCGTTGGATTCTCTGGCGCCCCCATTAGCAATCCAGTTTCTAGCCCTTTGCCCCTTACAATTGGGCCGCGTGAGCTAGAAGCTCCTTTGATTTTAACTACTGGTTGTGGTGAGAATGTTTTGGGCCTGGATTTGTTGAAGCGGTTATATGCGACTCTGTATTGTTCTCCTGCGGGAGTGGAGCTTACATTGGGTCAGAGAGTGATCTCTCCTATGTATCTGTCAACTGATAAGCTCCCACCAGAATTGAGTTCTCTTCCTGAGTCTTTGTGGGCAACAGGTCCCAATGATGTGGGCCTGCTGGATATATCACCTTATGTTGTCCAATTGAAATCGAATGTGCGGTTACCACGCATTCCCCAGTATCGTATCTCTCTTGATGGTGAACGAGCGATATTAGCGATCATTTATGACTTGATCAAGAAGGATGTTATTGAGGAAACTCGGGGAAATGTGTGTAATAGTCCTGTGTTACCTATTTTGAAACGAACTGATCCATCCAAACCTCCTGTGTACCGTTTTGTCATTGATTTGAGAGAGGTAAATAAAATTGTGATTCCACAATTTCCTGTGGTGCCTGACATTACAGCTTTGCTGACTCTGATTCCAGCCTCTGCCTCTTGGTTCTCGGTAATCGATCTGAAGAATGCTTTCTTTAGCATTCCGATTGCTGAGGAAAGCAGAGATCTATTCGGCTTCTCATTAGGTGGTCGCAGCTTCAGGTTTAAACGCGCTCCTCAGTGCTACTGTGAGAGTCCATCGATCTACAGCCAAGCTCTTAAGAGTCAACTTGACGCGTTTGTGTTACCAGCTGGTGCAGCCTTGATTCAGTACGTCGATGATCTGTTAGTGGCTGCTGACACTAAGCAGATTTGCAAAACTGCTACAGTATCGCTGTTACAGCATTTATGTGACTTACATCACAAGGTGTTACCTTCTAAGCTACAATATTGTTGTCAAGAAGTAACCTATCTAGGTCACTTATTGTCAAAGGAGGGAAGAAGGTTGACCCCAGGAAGAATTGCAGCGATTGCTCGAATGACTGTGCCAACAACTCAGAGAGATGTGCGTGCCTTTCTAGGTATCACATCATACTGCAGGCAATGGATTCCAAACTTTTCATTGTTAGCGAAGCCATTGTTAGCTCTCACGTGCAAGGATGTTCTGACTCCTTTGCCATGGACTGAAGAGTGTCAGAAAAGTTTTTCTGAATTGCGTGATGCGTTGTGTTCGGCTCCTGTGTTAGGTACTCCTGATTACAGTAAGCGGTTTACACTATACGTTCACGAGAGGGAAGGTTGTGCCTTGAGTGTTTTGACGCAACAATTTGGTGGTAAGCAGCGTCCATGTGCATATTTTTCCTCGACCTTGGACCCAGTAGCTAGAGCATTGCCGAGTTGTCTAAGAGCGACAGCGGCAGCTGCGGTGTCCATTCGACAATCCGCAGGTCTGGTCATGGATAATATGCTTACAGTGATGGTCCCACATGCAGTTGACACTCTCCTGAATCGAACGAAGACTCAACACTTGACGAGTTCAAGGTTGTCCGGTTATGAGTTGACGCTTTTGGCAAGTCATATACAAATAAAGCGTTGTAATGTGCTGAATCCGGCAACATTGTTGCCGACTACTATGGAATCAGATGATGTACCACCACATGATTGTTATCTAAGAACTGAAGAAGAAACGAAGGGTCGTGTTGACCTAAAAAACACTCCATTGGCAGATCCTGATGGTACTCTGTATGTTGATGGTTCATGCTTTAAGTTGCCGAATGGTGATGTGACGACTGTGTATGCTGTGGTGACGTTGAGTACGGTTGTAGAAACTGCGAGATTGAGCCAGAATTCAGCGCAAGCGGCAGAGTTGATTGCGTTAACGAGAGCGTGTGTTTTGTCTAAAGGGAAGCGAGTGAATGTGTTTACTGATAGTCAATATGCATTTGGCGTTGCACATAGCTTTGGTCGATTGTGGAGAGAAAGAGGATTTATGACATCGCATGATACGAAGATCCAACACGGACAGCTCGTGAATGATCTTTTGGACGCACTTACATTGCCTAAGCAGGTGGCAATCATTAAATGCAGCGCGCACCGAAAGGTTACGGATGATGTTGGTCAGGGTAATGCGTTTGCGGATGAGATTGCTAAAGAAACAGCTAAGAATCTTGCAACCCGAATGTACGTTACGAGTTCAGTGAGGTGGCCGGCAGAGACTGGTATGTGTGAGGACACCGTTGAGAGCGTGAAAGCGATACAGAATGAGGCTACCGAGATTGAAAAGACTAAGTGGAAAGAAAGCACGGGAAAGTTAGACGCGCATGGATGTTGGGTTGATTTGTCAGAATGTCAGAGGTGGATGTTACCGGATGCATATGTGCTAGCCGTTGTGACTATGGCTCACGGCTTGTCACATATTAGCGCGAAAGGTATATGTAAGTTGTTGTCTCCTGTATGGAAGAATGATGCTATTGCTAAGTGTGCTGAGAGAGTGGTTAAGAATTGTATGGTATGTATGATGTATAATCCTGGCAAGGGCACCCCCACTCCACCTGGTCATTTTGCTCCTCCTACATGTCCATTTGAGGTTATCCAATTGGACTTCATCCATATGGAGAGATGCAATAACCTGAAATATGTTTTGGTTGTGGTTTGCGCGTTCTCCAGATGGATTGAGGCCTATCCTCTTAAAGATAATACTGCCCTGTCCACAGCGAAAGTCCTACTGAAGGAATACTTTCCTCGGTATGGAATGCCACGGATCGTATGGTCGGATAACGGAAGTGAGTTTGTGGGGAGTGTGATGAAGAGTGTGTGTAAGGGCCTTGGAATATGGCAGAAATTCCATAGCGCCAATCATCCCCAGTCAGCAGGTTTAGTGGAAGGGTACAATGGCACTCTGAAACTGAAGCTTGCTAAGATTCAAGCGACGACTGTTCTGTCATGGCCCAATGCCCTGCCTCTAGCTCTCTTGTCGACCAGGGCGACTGTGCACTCTCGAGTAGGGCTTAGCCCATATGAGATTGTGTTCGGCCGTCCTGCGAACATTTGGGGAGTTCCGAGGCCTAAGGCATTTGATAGCCTCGAATATCCAATGTTGATTGATTATCTTTATGACCTGACTGCTAAATTGAGTTTAATTCATCAACAGGTCTTTGAAGCTCTACCGGCACAGACAGAGGGTCCTGGACATCGGCTCCAACCGGGTGACTGGGTAGTAACCCGCAACTTTGGGAGAAATCGTAATCTCGAGCCAAGATTTGTGGGACCCTTTCAAGTTCTGCTGGCGACAAGGACTGCAGTTCGGTTGGAAGGCAGGAAGAATTGGGTGCATGCCACTCATACAAAGAAAGTCCCAATTCCTTTGCCAGCAGATAACTGGGTCAGAACTGGAATTACCGCAACGGAAACCGAGACCGCTCTACGTCATGTGCCGTTCAGTGATGCTCAACCTGTAGGAAACAATCCAGCGCAGCCAGATACATCTGTTGAATCGTCAGCATTCGAGAATTCAAGGTCTGAACTGTCATCTGATCGATTGAACACTGTTTCGCAATCTGAACAGTTATTTGAAGAGCAAACTCGACCTGGAAGAAGTCGATATTTTCTTCGTTCTCACGTGACAAAGACTAATAAAAAAATCCCTTTTTGTTTTTGAATTCATATTACCCCCTTACTGTTGCTACGAACATTATGAACAATTGCATCTTTTATTGATTTTTGAGTTCTTTTTCACGTGTATTCCTCTTTTTGTATAGCTAGGAGAATTGTATTAAATTGAACGTTTGTTTAAGAAAACCTTTCATCCGGGTTGACCGTAGGGCCGTGCGTGTACTTCCTTCTGTTTAGCAGGTTCCTGACACTAGGTCGGTTACTTTTGTTGATTCCTGGGAACTCCTGGGAATTGATAATCGCTACTCAGAACGAAGTGCGCCAAGAACGTTACGGACGGTTTTTAGAGGATGGAGTTGTCGGAAGTAGAGAGGATGTCGGCGCAGAGATCAAAATTACATAAGGTTGTACGAACAAAATGTTTCCTGTTTCAGGTATTCCTGCTGTTTCTGACTGTTTCTATGCTACTGGTGGGTGGAGTGTATTTTGGAATACAGTCGTTATTGCCTTCCACTTCACCTTCTTCTTCTTCTCCTGAACTGAATTCTATTCCCACTGTTTCTCCACATTCCTTTCATCCTCTGCCCCAACATGAACAGGTTAGACGTGCGGAATTCATGAACAACTCCTTTGTCCAGCTCCTACATCAGCATCAGTTGGTGATGAATACTACTAACTGTTGGGTGTGTGGGTTAATGCCACATACCAGGGATAAGGGTTTTCCGTATTTGGTTCTTCCTTACAGCTCCCAGGGGTCAGCTCGGGCATTCCAAACTATGTTCCGTAGTGCGCTAGATTCCTACCCCTGTCGAGAGCCACACTCCATAGACCTTGGTCCCGGCCCGTACCACAAGACTTTGGCAATAGCGATTGCTGACTTACATAGAGATATTTTTGATGCATCGCTTATTCCGGAGGAAGAGGTGCGAGCATACAAGGATCTGAGTGAGGCTGAGTATAGCATGTCAGTGGGTGATAGACAGCTTAAGAGCTCGTCTCCGATCTGGATCGTATCCCACCTCGGTAATTTCTGCTTGCAAGGTCTTGGTCGAAATCCCAGAGCTCAGCTTGAGAAGAGTGCTTGTACTGAAACGTATGTTTTACCAATGCTCTCTTCCCCTGTTTTCTTGACTGCCAAGGGTACCTACTTTGTATGTTATGATCGCGCATATACGTGGTTGCCCCGTGACTTCTCGGGCACCTGTTATATTGCGAATCTTTTGCCACCCACCGACTTTCACAGTTGCCTCAGACTATCACAAGACTAGAGTTGTGAGAGGCGTTATTAGCAAAGAGGACACTGCCGGTCAAGAAGCAGGAGACTTCTTTAAGGGTTTCCTGCCGTTTTGGGGACCTATGGTTAATAGTAGGAACCTGAGACAATTGACTCGTGTGGTAGAATCAACTGCTAACATAACTGCAAGTGCTCTTGGTAATCTGACAGCAGAGCTTCAGGCGGATAGGCTTATGACGTTGCAGAACCGTATGGTTTTAGACGTACTCGCAGATAGAGGTGGTGTGTGCAAGGTGATCCATTCGAGCTGCTGTATTTTCATTCCTGATAACGCTCCAACTGTATATCAAGCCATCTCGAAGTTGCATAAGATCTCCGAGTCCATACACGTGGACGTAGGTGATTGGACGCTACTAGGATGGTTTTGGGGCCTGATGTCGACTTGGGGTTGGAAGATTATGATGATCGTAGGGGTTGTTGTGGCGTTTCAGTTCACGTGTTGTCTTTGCGTGCAGTGTGGTCCTGCCTTATGTGGCCTCTGTGCTACAACGTGTATAAGACGGCCATCTGTTACCAAAGAAGCATTGATGGATAGAATAATGTTGCAGCAACATCTGAATGATCTGATGAATATCGAGATCGATTCTGATATCGACTAGTGCTTGCCTACATGGGGGCAAAAGGAGGGTCTGAGGTTCTGTGAGAATCGTAATGACGTTTTTGACTTGTTCGAATATGGACGAGTTTGGTATCTATGAACCGCAAATGACGAGTTTAGTGGGTGTACGCGCTTTCGCTATACTACTTTGCACCGTTCGTCTTATTCGTGGGTTTCTCCATCTGAACCCATGGGTTCCATTTTAGATACGGCATCCATTTTGTTTCTTGCCCTCAAGTAGTCAGCGAACGGACACTGTCCGCTTCGTGACCCTGGGATTCCCAAGCTCTTGCGGAAGACACATGTTCCTTTGAGGGTGTCTTTATGACGAGGGGGATGACACAGCAAAGGCAGATGGCTCACCTCGAGGCTCATCTTGCCGTGCCGGTCTATTGTTTCAGCCGTGCATGCATTAGGCACGAATCCTTTGATCCTGCAATCATGCTTCTGATATTGCCCCCTACACTCTTTTTCAATCTGTTGTCTGTCTTTGTCCTCCTTGCACCTGTTTCTGTCTCTTCTCTTAGTTCGTTTACAGCCAGAATGGAATGTGCCTAATGGTGGGATAACGTGCTTTTACAGTTGGGAACCGGCGATGTTACTGTAATTATGTTCCGGGCTCCTGAAAACATGAAAGCAACCCTTTTGAAGTTTACTGCGGGAACTGAGTTGTAACCTTTTGTTCGCCATGTTGTGCAATGACGAAATTGTGTATAAAAGGAGCGATCCACTTTTGCAATTCGAAGCAGTCTCTCAGAACCTACACATTGTGTACTTCTTGCGATTTCTGTATCCCTGCAGTAAATAAACGGTGATCTTTGACGCCGAAGGAAGTGTCCCGTGTCTCTGTGATTTGTACGCCAGAACAGGTAACCCACGAAGGTTTCAGGTGTTGTTCCCTGGCACAGCTGGGCCTTAGAATAGCCCAGTCCTTCAGCCTCCTCAGCCGAAGGTCAAAGAACATTTCATCTGGAAATTTTTTTCCATACCAGAAGACCAAAAGAAGGTAAATGCTCCAAAAGTGGAGTGCAGGATCTGTCACACAGTCCTGTCATGGGGTGACCCCACTAAAAAATATTCTTTTGGGAACTCCACAATGATTCGCCATGTGGAGAGGAGGCACCCCCAGAATTTTGCCCGGGAAAGTGTAAGGGCTCTGGCACAAGAGGTTCCCAGTGATGGAGCCTCTACATCCACCGGAGGACCAACAACATCGGTGAGGGGGAGATCACAAGAGCTGGTTCCGAACATTCAGCCAGCATTTAACAAAGGCGTCCTTAAATGCAGATATTGTGATCAGCTACTTTGCTATGGGGAGCAAAGTGTTCTGCTCATGGTTCGATCATTGGAGAACCATCACTCCCGTTCCCAGCCCTAATTTTTTGTTTTTTTTTGCTCCTGTTGAGCAGTTTCCATTCCCTGTTTTTGTTTTTGTTCTCTAAAAAGAAAAAAGAAGAAAAAAAAAAGTTCTTTTCAGAACTACCTCCAATTCTCATCAAAGAGCAATATTCTTAAAAAAATGAAAAAGAGTAAGTGAAGTGGAGTGCATTGATAAAGGAAAGGAAAATGAGTAAGAAAGAACAGAAAGGTATGAGAGGGGAAAGGAAATGAAGTAGGGGAACTGAAAGAAGGTGAGTGTTGGGAAGGAAAGTAAGGAGAAGGAGAGTGAACTGTAGATATTCAAAGAAAATGTAGAAAAGGATAAGCATGGGCGAATTTTGCGAATTCGCGATCCGCGGATTTGCGGATTTGCGAATTCGCGATCCGCAAAATTCGTGAATTTGTGCGAATTTGCAAATTTTTGTTTTTTGCGTGTTCGCGGGTTTTTTTGCGTCTTCGTGAGCCCCTTGCATAGCGAAGTTACCCATGCAGTCGTTTATGGGAGAGGGAGGGAGAGAGAGATAGATAGAGAGATAGAGAGATAGATAGAGAGATAGATAGATAGATAGATAGATAGATAGATAGATAGATAGATAGATAGATAGATAGATAGATAGATAGAGAGAGAAAGAGAGGGAAAGAGAGAGGGAGAGAGAGAACGAGAGAAAGAAAGAGAGGCCGGATCTCTGAAGGGCCAGATTCCTGAGTTGCCCCTACAGAACATACAGCTTTTTATTTTTAGCAAAATGCATATGAAAATTGTGCTGTAAAGGTCTCTTTTAGTTTAACCCCTCCTGACAACTCAAAATGGGTGTATTTGCCATCCTCTCCCTTCTTCCTGTTTTTTATATCTGTAAGTGCTTCCTGATGAGGTTTAATTCCTTGGACAGGTGCCTCGTTGCCTACTTGTAACTATTCTCTGACCCTGCTTCAAGGGTCAGAGCAGGGTTAGAGAATTGTTGCAAGTAGGCAACGAGGCGCCAGGAAGCAATTAGCAGCAGGTGTCCAAGTTGAAGTTAATTTGTTTGTAACCCTTTTGTAAAAGGTTACAAAGAAATTAGGTTCAACTTTTGCACCTGCTGCTGTAACCCTTGCGTGGCTGAAAATTCGTCCCCGCTGATTCGCGGATTTTACCGCAATTTTGCAAGATTCGCGGATCGCGAAATTGCGCAGAATGCGCAAATTCGCCCGTGAAACGGATTTTACGACCACCCTTAGAAAAGGAACAGGGGTGTGGAAGGGTAAGAAAAGATGCATTTCTGGAGTTGCATCATTTTTGTGACACACTCCAGCAATGCATCACTTTTGCGCTTACAGATACATCTGAAATACTGACGTATCTGTAAGTACTTGCGACATAATGCGTCATATATTTAATATGACGCATGAGTAGAAGACTGAAGGCCTCATTTATGAGGCCATGCGTCACTTTTACACCACCTGTACGTTACTTTTTGTGACGCACCAGTGCTGTAAAAAATGCACCTTATTGAGTCATATTTACAAAGTGACGCATCTAGGTAGATGCGTCACTTTGTAAACCCCTGTGCCCCATTATACCTACATCAGGTGTAATGTATGCAAAAGGGACATATTGACGCAAGAGGTGACGCAGTAAAATCTATGAGATATCACTGCATCACTTTTATGACGCTGTTGCGTCAAAATCTTGCGCCTGTTTCACAGCAGGCGTAAGACTGATGCAGGCCCTTTCACATGGGCCTGGCCCTATGTGAAAGGATGCATTGCTGGAGTTGCATCATTTTTGTGACACACTCCAGCAATGCATCACTTTTACGCTTACAGATACGTCTGAAATACTGACGTATCTGTAAGTACTTGCGAAATAATACGTCATATATTTAATATGACGCATGAGTAGAAGACTGAAGGCCTCATTTATAAGGCCATGCGTCACTTTTACGCCACCGGTACGTCACTTTTTGTGACGCACCAGTGCTGTTAAAAATGCACTTTATTGATTCATATTTACAAAGTGACGCATCTAGGTAGATGCGTCACTTTGTAAACCCCTGTGCCATATTATACCTATGTTAGGTGTAATGTATGCAAAAGGGACATATTGACGCAAGAATTGAAGCAGTGAAATCTATGAGATATCACTGTGTCACTTTTATGACGCTGTTGCGTCAAAATCTTGCGCCTGTTTCACAGCAGGCGTAAGACTGATGCAGGCCCTTTCACGTGGGCCTGGCCCCATGTGAAAGGATGCATTGCTGGAGTTGCATCATTTTTGTGACACACTCCAGCAATGCATCACTTTTGCGCTTAGAGATACGTCTGAAATACTGACGTATCTGTAAGTACTTGTGACATAATACGTCATATATTTAATATGACGCATGAGTAGAAGACTGAAGGCCTCATTTATAAGGCCATGAGTCACTTTTACGCCACCGGTACGTCACTTTTTGTGACACATCAGCAGAGTAAAACATGCACCTTATTGATTCATATTTACAAAGTGACGCATCTGGGTAGATGCGTCACTTTGTAAACCCCTGTGCCACATTATACCTACGTCAGGTGCAATGTATGCAAAAGGGACATATTGACGCAAGAGGTGACGCAGTGAAATCTATGAGATATCACTGCATCACTTTTATGACGCTGTTGCGTCAAAATCTTGCGCCTGTTTCACAGCAGGCGTAAGACTGATGCAGGCCCTTTCACATGGGCCTGGCTCCATGTGAAAGGATGCATTGCTGGAGTTGCATCATTTTTGTGACACACTCCAGCAATGCATCACTTTTGCGCTTACAGATACGTCTGAAATACTGACGTATCTGTAAGTACTTGCGTCATAATACGTCATATATTTAATATGACGCATGAGTAGAAGACTGAAGGCCTCATTTACAAGGCCATGCGTCACTTTTACACCACCGGTACGTCCCTTTTTTGACGCATCAGCAGCGTAAAACATGCACCTTATTGAGTTATATTTACAAAGTGACGCATCCAGGTAGATGCGTCACTTTGTAAACCCCTGCGCCAAATTATACCTATGTCAGGTGTAATGTATGCAAAAGGGGCGTATTGACGCAAGAAAGGGTCGTAGAGATGACGCGGTGAATAAACTGGGTTTTCCCCATGCTACGCTTCCCGGTCCGCTCCCCGGTCCGCGTACCGGGCGCTCCCCCCACGCAAATCGAAAAAAATTTATATTTTTTTTGGTCCAGCGGGGCCCTTTTATAGCCCCCACATCAAACCTAGGGGGTCAGGGCGGGGTCTACTCTGCCCCCTTATGGTCATTTCCCCCTTTGTTTTTGCCACCTCTTGTGTCTCGATCTTACCGAGACACAAGATGGCGGCCGCTCCGGACTGTTTCGAATGTTTACAGTCACCCAAGAGCCAATCAGCTTTCCGCGCGCAAGTCGCGTAGCGCGCCCGGTGCGCTCCCCGGTGCGCGTACCGGGGCGCGGCTATAGATATATATATTTTTTTGAACCTAAACTACTCAAAAACCACTGGAGCACATATCTTGAGACATAGCAAAGGCACATTGGGCTACCAGTCCCTACAATTTTGCCAAGTTTGGTGGACATCCATTCAGCCGTTCGGGCTAAAAGTGAGGTCGACCGCCCTATGGAAATTAACATGGGGAAAACATGTTTTGGGACCCCCCTTTTATCTTGGCCCCCGCTTGACGAATCCCCCCCAAACTTTCAGGGAAGGACCGGAGCGCCGCGAGGCAAATTTGAGGAAATTTTCAGGCAGATTCCTCAACCGGCGCCAAAGTTATTCCCAATAGAATGTTGAGATTTTGCATTGAAAAAAATCCTAACTATAACTACCTACTGGCGACCGCCAGTAGGTAATATATATATACTAGCAGCCCGTCCCGACGTTGTCCGGGTATGAATTGCTGCCGGCCAGTAGTATATTGTTTTGTAGGATTTCGTTTTGATACCATTTCTTATCTGTGACATGCCTGTGAAATGCTCCGATTCACAGTGCACTGCTGATGCACTTAAGAGTGCGCGTTCAGTAGTGTGTGAACTCGAGTTTCCCTACTTTATTTTTCCTTGCAATATTATATAGCGCGAACTTGACAACATGGCATGAGCACAATTTACATTACAGAAGAACACATTCATTTGTGGTAGGCACGGGGAGACAAAGCGATTTGCCTGGAATCACAGGATGTTGAGCTGATGCCGAGATTCGAACGTAGCTTCCCAGCTCTAAAGTTCGCAATTCTAGAACTTGTGGCGGGAGGTGTGTCTAAAAGTGTATGTCGGTGCTGGCCATCAATGAGAGAGACCTGTGCATTTTTCAAATGGGTGGTGAAAAAATATGAGTATGTTGCTGGAGATGTGGTTTTCCGCAACTTTCTTCCGCATACCATCACTCCGCATACTTTCATTACGAAAGTACCATGACTCCGCAATGCCATTATAACGCATGGCATTAAATTTTATATGCTTTTACCACGCATACATTTACAACGAAATTTATTGTAAATGCATGAATGGTAAAAGCATGTTTTTTAAATGTTTAGATAAGGTAAGTATGGGTATAGGGGTATATGTTTTGGGGTACTGAGGTATATGTTTTGGGGTGTTTGGGTATTTTAAGGGTTCAGATATAGTTATGGGTTATGGGGCACAGGGGTAATTTTAGGGTTTAGGGATAGGTATGGGTTTTGGGGTACAGGGGTATATTTAGGGGAATGAAGACTAGGTTTGGGTTTTGGGGTATTTTTAGGGTTCAGTGGTAGGTTTGGGTTTTTGGGTACAGGGGTATTTTAAGGGTTCAGGGCTAGGTTTGGGTTTTGGGTACAGAGGAATTTTTAGGGTTCAGGGCTAGGTTTGGGTTTTGGGGTACAGGGGTATTTTAGGGTTCAGGGGTAGGTTTGGGGTACAGGGTTATTTTTAGGGCTCAGGGCTAGGCTTGGGTTTGGGGGTACAGGGGTATTTTTAGGGTTCAGGGGTAGGTTTGGGTTTTGGGGTACAGTGATATTTTTAGGGTTCAGGGCTAGGTTTGGGTTTTGGGGTACAGGGGTATTTTTAGGGTTCAGGGCTAGGTTTGGGTTTTGTGGTACAGGGGTATTTATAGGGTTCAGGGCTAGGTTTGGGTTTTGGGGTACAGGGGTATTTTTAGGGTTTTGGGATAGGTTTGGGTTTGGGGTACAGGGTATATTTATAGGGGTAAGATGGGCTAGTGTTTAAGGGTGTTGGGGTATTTTAAGGAGTAAGGTTGGGTTATGATTATGGGGTGAGGGGTATTTAAAGGGAGCAGGGTGGGATTAGCACACGATATGAGACATGTCATGAAGGGCGGAACATACCACCCGCCCCCAGCATTTGTCACGCCCACAGCACAACGTAGACACACCCACAAGGGACTACTTTGCTGGCATGGTTCTTTTACGTTTTAAATGTATATGGTGGGCGTCTGCATAACCTATGTCCTTCTGCTGCAACTGCCCTTTCCAAAGCTGTATTGGGTGTTATGATTGGTGCTGTGGTTCCTGAGATTACCCGCCTCAAAGGTTTGGGCTCTCGCTTTATTATATTAGTATGGACATATGTATATATATTCACTGAAAAAACTATATGTTTCAGGGACGTTATAGTTAGCTGGACATTTCACTCTTACAAAAAACCCATAGAAATTCGCCCGTTACAGTTAGTTCAGCTAACTATAACTCGTGCACCCACAATGCACTGCTCATCACATCACATATTACATCATTCATGACATGGTCAGTGACATCACTGATGACATCACTAATGACATCTCAAATGACATCACTGATGACATTATTCAGTGAATGTGTGTGTCTGTAAAGTTTAAATAGGTTTTATATATATATATTCCAAGGTGTATTGAAGAATGAGTGGGTGTAAAAGTGCCTAGATGGAGGATTTAGTAGGTTCATGACTGACTTTAGAAGTGAGTGATTAAATGTGTCTTGCTGAATGCATGGGTTGGTGACTAACCTGTGTGAATCTCTATCAGTCTGTCTGTTGTTGTGCAATCAATCAATCATAACACTTGTATAGCGCACTACTCACCCGGAAGGGTCTCAAGGCGCTTGGGGGGAAGGGGTCCGCTACTGCTCGAACAGCCAGGTCTTGAGTTGTCTCCTGAAGGCGAGATGGTCCTGGGTCAGCCGAAGGTGGATGGGGAGGGAGTTCCATGTCTTGGCCGCCAGGTAGGAGAAGGATCTGTCTCCTGCGGTGGCTCTTCGGATGCGTGGTACGGCAGCGAAGGCGAGGCTAGTAGACTGTAGCTGGCGGGTGGGCATGTAGAAGGTCAGGCGGTGGTTGAGGTACTTGGGGCCCAGGTCGTGGAGAGACTTGTGTGCGTGGGTGAGGAGCCTGAACGTGATCCTCTTGTTGACAGGGAGCCAGTGCAGGTCCCTCAGGTGGCCGGAGATGTGGCTGTGTCGGGGGATGTCCAGGATGAGTCGGCGGAGGCGTTCTGGATGCTTTGGAGTCTTTTCTGTAGCTTGGCTGTGGTTCCGGCGTAGAGGTTGTTTCCGTAGTCTAGTCGGCTGGTGACGAGGGCCTGGGTGACCGTCTTCCTGGTTTCGGTCGGGATCCATCGGAAGATCTTGCGAAGCATGCGTAGGGTGTGAAAGCATGATGAGGAGACGGCGTTGACTTGTCTGGTCATCGAGAGGGAGGAGTCCAGGATGAAGCCTAGGTTGCGTGTGTGGCTTGGGAGCGGTGCCCAGGGCTGGGGGCCACCAGGAGTCGTCCCAGGCGGAGGGCGATGGTCCCAGGATGAGGACTTCCGTCTTGTCTGAGTTCAGTTTCAGGCGGCTGTTCTTCATCCACTCGGCGACGTCTTTCATCCCTTCGTGCAGGCTGGTTCTGGCGGTGTCGGGGTCTCTGGTGAGTGAGAGGATCAGCTGGGTGTCGTCGGTGTAGGAGATGATGTTGAGGTTGTGTTGGCGTGCGATGGCAGCAAGAGGTCTCATGTAGACGTTGAAGAGGGTCGGGCTGAGTGATGATCCTTGCGGAACGCCGCAGATGACTTCGGTGGCCTCGGATCGAAACGGGGGGAGGCAGACTCTCTGTGTTCTACCGGCGAGGAACGAGATGATCCACTCCAGTGCCTTCTCTTGGATGCCGATGTTGCAAGCTGCTGTTGCTGTTGTAAGCTGCTGCTTGGGTTGGTCAGTAGCTACATGAGTGTCTATATAGGTTATTGATTGGTTGTGTGAGTATTTTTGGGGGAGATTGAGTGTGTGTGTGGGTGGGAGGTGCAGGACTGTGCATAGATGTGTGAGTGGTTGAATCACTGGGTGTATGGGTTCAAGAGCGCATGTGGAAACAGCTGTGTGGTTGCGTGAGTGTGTGTATGGGTATGTTGATGAGTGAATGGATGTTTCAGGGGTACATGTCCAAGTAGCTACATTTGTAAAAGGCAGTGTACGTGAGAATTGAAGTATATAAATGACTCTACATGATAGCCAGTGATTGTGAGATTGGCTGTATGGATGAGTGTGTACTTGTATCACTGATTATATTAGAGATTAAGTATGCGTTAGTATCTGTATGAATAAGTGAGGTGGTGTGTTTATAATTGTATAGGTGAGTAAATGGGAGTGTGATTGATTCTTAGCATGACTGACTAGGTGTGTGAGTAACTGCATGGATGAGTGGGGGTGTGTGAGTGTCTGTATAGGTGTATGAGTGCATATGATAGTGCTGTATTGATGAGTGACTGCATGTATGAGTGATTGTATGGATGAATGAGTGGATATGTGACTAGACCTAGGAATCAGTGAGTGCGTATGTAGGAAATGTTATTGGTGTGTCAATGATTTAGAAAATGGTAGTCTGAATTTTACAGTGGGTATATCAAAGGTTATATTAAAGTGTGAGGAGGTGCTTCAGACTTTCATGTGGGCCGGGTGTTCCGGCACTATGCCGGGCATTTTTTATTCCTTTTTTTGGGAATGGGGGCTGTGTGGCCCCCTTCTTTTTCCTTTTTTTGGGCCCTGGGGACCCCATCCCCGAGGCCTGACCCCTTTAAAAAAAAAATCTGTACGGGAAGGGGGCCGCGTGGGCCCCCCTCCCGTGGCCAATTCCGACCCCGGGGATCCCATCCTCTCGGGCATGGCCACATTTTTCTTTTTTTTAAGGAGGGGGTGCTTGGCCCCCTTCCTGAAGTCTCTATTGGCCCCAGGGTCCCCATCCCCAAAGCTGGCCTTTATTTTTAAATTTTTCATGGGCAGGGGGGATGGGTGGCCCCCCTCACAGGCCATTTCTACCCCAGGGACCCCATCACCCGGGACCGGCCCTATCCATTGGGGACCGTGGGAGGGAGCCCCAATGACCACACGGTTCCGCCTGCTCCCCGTGTCCTGCGGCAGCCGGCATTGCTTTTCCACATGGGGTGCTGCTGACAAGCAGGTCCACAGGGCCATCGAGGGTTCCTGGAGGGGGGCCCTCCCTTCGTGAAACTAGCCCCAGAGAGGTGGTGGCTCAGGGGTTTATAACGGACCCCCCCATTTTATATTTATAGTGCCCTGGGGAGGTGGTGGCCCCCGGGGCATATGGGGGTCTTGAGCCCACCACACAGGTTTAACCCATCCCATCCTCGTCATGAGCCATGGTGGCCGTGTGCTCATGACGAGCTGAGCTCGCCATGATTGTTGCGCCGCGCCCACGTAGGGATAATTCCCCTGCTGTGCTGGGCGTTCCATTGGAACGGGCGTGGTCATGACGAGCTCAGCTCGTCATGAGCACACGGCCACCGTGGCTCATGACCAGCTGAGCTTGCCACGAGCACCGGGGCGCTGCGCGCACCCCCCCCGCCCCCAGCACTGCGGGGGAATTAGCCCCGCAGAGAAGGGGTTAATAATTTGTTAAAATAGAAGCCCCGGGGGGTGGCGGTCCCTGGGGCTACGGGGGGGCTGTGTGCCCCCACCATTATTTGACAAAAGCCCCCGCTGGGTGGCCCTGGAGGCTCCCCACAAATTAAATGAGCCCTGGGGAGTGTCGGTCCCCGTGGCTGCGGGAAGGCCGTGTGCCCTCCCACATATTCCAAACCTAGCCCTGGGGAGGTGGCAGTCCTAAGGGCTGCGGGGTCCCCGCGGGCCCCGCTAATATTTTTTAATAAGCCCCGGGGCATGGGGGGGGCTTGGAGGCCCCCACAAATTAAATAAGCTGTCCCCGGGGCTGCAGGAGGGCCGCTTGCAGTCTTGCATATTCCAAACCTAGCCCCGGGCAGGTGGCGGTCCCCGGGGCTGCGAGGGCCCCACCTAGTATTTTTTTGCAATGCCCCCGGAACCTGGCCCAACCCGGAGCCTCAACTAAATGAAGTGCGGGATTCGCTACCCCAGCGTGAATTTCGACCATTTCTTTTTTATTTTTAATACTTTTTTTGGACCCTAGTGGTCCTTGTGGGACCCCCTGAGCCGGCCTAGGGGGTCAGGGTGTTTCTCCCCTGCCCCCTTGTCTTGTTTGTAAACATTTTTTTCACTGTTATCTTGTGACTCGGTTCTACCGAGTCACAAGATGGCTGCCAATACTTTATGGTTTGGAGTGTTGGTAGCCAATCACATGGCAGCTTGTGCTCGGTAGGAGTCGTGACTCCACTGCGTCCCTAGATATCAAAACGTTTTTTTTTTCAAATTTCTCAGGAACTACAGAACGCATTTACACCATTTCAAAACAATGTCTCGCTCTGAACCAAGGGCTACCCTTTTGCCTAATTTGGTGTAATTTGATTCAACAGTTCAGGCTGTAGCTGTGCCTAAGGTTTCCTATGGAAAATTACATGGGGAAAACACGTTTTGGGACCACCCTTTTTTCTCAGCCCCCACTTGTCGAATCACCCCGAAACTTTCAAGACAGAAGCTGACAGGAGCGGGCCACTAGTTTTGAGAATTCAAACTACCTACTGGTGCCTGCCAGTAGGTAATATATATATATATATCTACATTACCTACTGGCGGTCACCAGTAGGTAGTTATAGTTAGGACTTACTTACCATAGGAAAATCGCAACATTCTATTCCCAATAACTTTGGCGCCGATTGACAAATCTTGGCGAATTTTTCAAAACTTATGGCCCGCTTCGGTCCACTCCTATCTTAAAAGTTTCGGGAGGGTCCCAAAATGTGTTTTCTCCATGCAATTTTCCATATGAAACTTTAGACATGGCTACAACCTGAACTGCTGAATGGAATTACACCAAATTTGGCAAAAAAGTAGCCCTTGGTTCAGAAAGAGCCCTTTTTTTGTTAAATGGTGTAAATCCATTCAGTAGTTTTTAAAATATTCATGGAAAAAGAAATATATATATCTGGGCGGAGCCTAACCACACATCTCATTGTGAGATCTGATTGGCTGTCAGCACTTCATCCAGGAAGTGTAGGCAGCCATCTTGGGACCAATATACATGATAGCATCTCGTTAAAAAAGCAGTGCAGTTAACCACAGGTTTTAAGACTTTAGTTACATTACAAATCATTTGTTGATGGTACCATACTAATTTTAAGAATTGTGGTGTGTTCTAAGGTGATTTTACCATGTGAACAAGCCTTCTGCTGGGATATCATTAATCATGTTTGACAGAAAACTATTTTATCATGCTTTTCCCACAGAGTTTTGGAAGGTGATCTATAAGCTAAACTGAGAGCATGTTTTCTGTAAATTCACATTATCTTTCTCAGTCATGTGAGAATGAAGTCTGATATTCTAAGTAAAACATGTACATCCAACAAAGGCAGAGACTGTCAGTTGATTCATTTGTGTTCTACTGCGGCTTTCCAGAGTGTTCTAGAGAACAACTAGAGCGCTAACAGGCCTACTTATGACAAACGTATTGCACAACTGAAGCCATCTTGATTGGAATAAAGTGGTTACTCTTAAAACATTTGATTTAAAAAGGAACAAAATGAGGGGGTTCATTTTGCCACATAAATTATGGTTAGTGCTGCAGAAAGAAAATGCAGGGCATGTTTTAAGATCTCAAATCCTCTTCTATTTCATTCGAAAATTCTGACATGCAGACTGAAACAATCACTTTCAATACCAGCAGTAGACTTCCAGTTAACTCCCTGGTGAGCAGTAGCTTTACTACAGTGATCTAATTGTAGTAGTGGGCCTCAGCAAGGCCTACCAGTGCTAGGGGTTCTCCCTTCTCTGCACAGAGTCCTCGGACCAATAGAAAGAAGTTGGCACAGAAGCTGAAATAGAAAGTTTATTGAACCTCATGAGGTGGAACTACATTCACACAGCACCCTTCGGTAATGTATGAAGTAGCACACTGAATGGAAGGAGCTTGGTCCTTTTATACCCACACAGGGGCTCAAAATAAGGTGGTACAAGTACAAAATGCTGGTTTTAGGTACATATAAGGTCATACAGAAAATGCACAGTGAACAAGTGGGAGGAGCTAACAGTTGCTAATTCTGGTGAACATATCCTGACAATTAGAGACTGGGAACAGCTGCAAGGACAGCTGCAAGCTCAACTGAGCATGTGCGGAGCAGAAAAGGCTAAATATATCTCGTCTCTAGGCAGATGATTTCAAGAGCAGTTAACAGGAAGGTAGGACAGAGCACATGGGGAACACATGGTAGCAAATGTCAAACAAAATGGCTGACAGAAATACAAAATGGATTCCGCAAAACGGAAAAGATAGTCTCTAAATACAGGATGGCTTCTGCTAATGCTAACCACATCGCTGCCAAATTACAACAGAATGAACAACTAGAGTGCTAACATTTTAAATTTATGGCAAATGTGTGAAACATCTGAATACCTTCTTGATGGAATCAAAGTAAAAAACTGAAAGTATGTCCTACTGGGGAGACTGTAGTAAATGAGGAAATTAGGAAACTTCATAACAAATAAGTCTCCCAAGATGGCCACCAGCGACAAAAGAGCCCAAATGTACCACAAATATCACCCAGATGTAGCCCAAATATAGCCAATGACATAATGTCCCAGAGTGTTCTAAAGAACAACTAGAGCGCTAACAGTCGTACTTATGACAAACGTATGGCACACCTGAAGCCACCTTGATTGGAATAAACTGGCAACACTTAAAACATTTCATTTAAAAAGGAACACAATGAGGGGGTTCATTTTGCCATTGAAATTATGATTAGTGGTGCAGAAAGAAAATTAGGGCACATTTTGAATCCTCAAATCCTCTTCTATTTCATTAAAAAAATTCTGACATGCAGACTGAAACATGCACTTTTAATACCAGCAGCAGACTTCCGCGGTGAGCAGTAGCTTTACTATAGTGATCTAATGAGCAACTAGAGTGCTAACATTCAGAATTTATGGCAAATGTGTGACATATCTGAATACCTTCTTGATGAAACCAAAGTAAAAAACTGAAAGCATTTCCTACTGAGGAGACTGCAGTAAATGAGGAAATTAGGAAACTTCATAACAAATAAATCTCCCAAGATGGCCACCAGAGACAAAAGAGCCCAAATGTAGCACAAATATCACCCAGACGTAGCCCACATGTAGACCAATGACCGAAGTGTGCAAAACACTTTATATTTTTTGTGTTTATGCAGTTTTATATAGTGCAGGCTTGTCAGGTTTTGGAGTGCTTTACATGAGCATTGGTTACATCACACAAGAGCAAATTCATTTTGGTTTTAGACATGGGGAGATTAAGTGATTTGATCAGAATCCCAGAATGTTGAGCTGAAGCAGAAACCTGGTTCCCCAGTTGCAAGTCTGCCGCTCTGGAAGTAACACAACATCCTCTCCCCTAAGTGCAACATTTAATCAAGTGGTCAACTGGATAAAAAAACATAAAGACAACAAATAATTTAAAAGTGCTTGTCGCTATTTGAAAACTCAGAAAATATGTCCTCATTTTAGTATTTTAGAGCACTAATCATAATTTTGATGCAAATAAGACCCTCTCATATATGTAATTTCTAAAGGAAATGCTCTAGGTATTACAGTTTTGATTACATCAAGATGACGTCAGGCGTTCCACACTTTTGTAATAAATATAGAATGTTGGCAATCTAGTTATTCATTAGGATACTATTGAGAGGCAGAGGCCAGGGGCACGGACTCTGAAAATTGAAGGTAAGTAGGAGGGTGCAGAGGCAACAATTTGACCACACTGGGCAGGCAGGAAGGGCAGTGGCAGCACAAAAGACTATGGAGGGCAGTGGAAAAGGGGGCAGGGGCAACAACCCAACAATACAGGACTGACAAGAGAGGCATTATGGGCAGAAGGAAGAGGCAGTGGTAGTACAACCATACATGCCAACAGACCCAATTCAGCCAGGAAACGTTCAATGTTTTTAAGCCCAAATGGGCTTTATTTGATCTGTCTCCTGTCTACAATCTCCTCTACAATCTCCTCTTTTTCAATGTAAGTCAAAGGGGAAAATCAATACCCCAGTTTTTTTTCAAAATCTCCCTCTTGCCAAGTTCAAAATGTTAGCATTTATGGTACATTGGATCATGGAAGGCAGGAGGAATTGAGGTAGGGACATGGACGCGGATAACAGAGGACAGGAGGGACATGGAGAGGTGCACCAAACTGTCCCTACATCAGGGTTTGCAGCAGCACAATACACCACACAGGGCATGCCGGACGGGAGTGCAGCACAACAATCCATAGGGAGGGGACAGGACCATGCAAATGGACAACAGGGAACAGAGGGGAAAGAGGCAATGGTAGCTAGCTGATCATAATGAACATACAGGAGAGAAAGCTTCAGCATAACAGACCATAAAGAGCAGGAGGGACAGATCAGGGGCATTACAATGGAACAGACAAGCCAGGAGGGAGGGAATAGGGGTCTGCACATGGAAACAGAGGGCTGGGGGCAAGGGGGCAGGGCAGGAGCAGCAAGATGCACATGGAGGTCAGGCAGGATGGGCACTAGGAGCAAGACACACCATGGAGAGCAAGAGTGAGACTATATAATGGCATACACACAGACCATGGAGGGAAGGTGGGAGGGGGTCGGGGGCAGCTAGCTGACCACACAGGGAAGGTAGTGGGGGCGTTGCAGCTCAGAATACCATGTATGGCAAGCAGGAGGGTTAGTGGCAGCACAATGGCTATGATGGGCAAGAAGGAGGGTGCAGGGGCATGCACAAAGGACCATGGAGGATAGAAGGGAGTGTCAGGACCTGGGTACAGACAAGAGAGTTCAAGGGAAGTGGCCTCACAACTGACCACACAGGGCAGGTGGGAGGAGCAGTTGCAGCACAACAGACCATGGAGGGCAGAAGGGTGTGGCAGTAAAGTGGACCATGGGAGACAAGAGGAAGGGGATAGGGGCATGGGATGTGGACAGGCAAGGTGGAGGTGGCAGGGACAGGATACAGTCATCTGACAATGCTAGGCAGGTGGGAGGGGAGTGGCAGCTCAACAGAACACTCAGAGTAGATAGGAGTGGCAGGTCCATGGAACATGGTGGGCAAAAAGGATGGAGCAGGGGCGTGCACTCAGACATCGGAGGGCAGGGGGAAGGAGAATAGGAGCAGCAAGCTAAGCACATAGGCTAAGCAGGAGGTCAATGATGAGGCATAGAATTGGGCAATGGAGGGCAGGAGAAGTAGACTGGTACATCATGCTAAATGGAGGGCAGTGGCAGCACATCAGACCATGCATGGCAGGAGGGAGGAGGCTAGTCAATGGATTAAGACAACAGAGGATAGGGAGGAGGTGGATGGGGCAGCAAGCTAACTGTTCAGAGAAGGCAGGAAGACCAGTGGCAGAACAACAGCCACACAGAGCTGTAATAAGGGAGCAGGGACATGGACTTGGACAATGGATGGCTAGGAGGAGGGAAGGCAGGAGCAGCAAGCTTGGGTGGGGCAGCACAATGCCAGGCCCTGCTTCCAACTCCCCACCATCCATTGTGATATGCATCTTACTAAACTTTAAAAAAAAACTAGAAATTTGTTGAAAATAACAAAGATTACAGGGATGGTATAGTTAGACTCAAATTTCACTCATATACAACCAGTGAAATTCAGCAGTTATAGTTACCTGAGCTAACTATAACTTACGCCCCCGCAATGTGCTGCTAATGACCTCAGACATTCCATCATTCATGACATGGTCAGTTACATCACTCATGACATCACTCATGACATCTCAAATGAGCTGTAAATGGAATGAACTATAATCGCTAGAACTTAATTAAGGGATAGTGTGTGTATATTAACACCCCTTTTTTCCTTTTCTTTCTTGTAAGAACCATTATAATACGCAACGTGCCCAGATTAATATGGCCGATAGCCTTTCACTTTAAAGTAATGCGTAGTTCATTGTTTATGTTGATGTTTGCAATCCTAAGTATGTTTATAATGAATAAGTCATGTTGACAAACATACAGGTATGGCGGTCATGGGGCAAGATATGCTGAAATGACATTGTGTGCATATTAATACTTGTTTTATTTTCTTTATTGTATCAATTCCTGAATTTTCACATTGTGATGAGGACAATGTGGCCGCCAGCTTTTTGGATTAAAGTAATATGTAGTCCTTTGTTAATGTTGGCAACTTTAGGCATTTGTACATTTAAATAAGGATGCTACAATGACGTCTTGTATCGTTATCAAGGTTCGGATGAGCCGAAACGCGTGTATCACGTCCTTTGCAGATTAAATACTTCAAACTACAACCGGAGAGCTGATTCCTTCCTTGTAAGAGTGAGAGGAGATTAAATACATATATATAAAATTCACTGAAAAAACCACAAGTTTTAGGGACATTATAGTTAGACATTAGCATTTAAAAAACCTCCAAAATTCACTGAAAAACCACAGGTTTCATGGATGTCATAGTTAGTTGGACATTTCACTCATAAAAAACAAGAGAAATTCAGCCATTATATTTAGTTTTGCTAATTATAACTCGCGCCCAGCAATGCACTGCTGATGACGCCACATATTACATCACTCATGACATGTCAGTGACATCACTGATGGCATCTCACATGACATCACTGATGACATCATCCACATGATCATCTGATGCACCTCCTCACACCCTAAAATACAGGCTACCATTCTCGAAACCATAGACACACCAATACTAGTACAGCTACATTATTCTGTGCACTATGCATGCAGACCTCTAACCAGCTACATACTATTGATACGCTCTTCTAAATACCCAGTTAGTACCTATGAAGTCTAGGAATCCTTCTGTCTGTGCCATGCACTTCTCCATTCACCCATCCAGCACTATCTAGGTATCCTATCACTCCACCAATACCTAAGCACTTATAAATTCAGCACGCACTTTCTTTGCAACACTGAAATTACTCCAATAATTAGTCATATACTTAAGGACTGGTGTAGTCACTAACACAAGTGCAGGTACAATATTGTGTACACTATGCATGCACACCTCTAACCAACTATTGATACCCGCTTCTAAATATCCAGATAGTACCAATGCAGTGTAGGAATCCTCCTGTCTGTCTCATGCATTTCTCCAATCACCCATCCAGCACTATCTACTTATCCTATTACTCCACCAATACCCTACCTATAAATTCACTATACACTCTGTTCGTAATACTGTAATTATTCTAGTTACTAGTATCTGAACTCATGGAATGGCATAGCTACTAAAACAAGTACAGCTATAATATGTTATGCACTATCCAAGCAGACCTCTAACTAGCTACATACTATTGATACACTCTTCTAAATACCCAGTTAGTACTCACGCAGTGTAGGAATCATCCAGTATGTCCCATGCACTTCTTTAATCACTTATCTACCACTATCTACTTATCCTATCACTCCACCAATATGTAAGCACTTATAAATTAAGTGTTCACTCTGTTTGCAGCCCTGTCATCATTCCAGTTACTAGTGGTATTCTTATAAAATGACCTAGGCACCAACACAAGTACACATAAAACATTCAGTGCATAATCCCTACAAATCTCTAAGCAGATACATGCTATTAGTCCACTCCATTAAATACTGAAGTAGTACCCATGCAGCGTAGGATACCTCCTGTCAGTCTCATGCAATTCTTCAATCACCCATCCAGCACTATGTTCTTATTGTATCAGTCTGCCAACACCTAAGAACTTATGGGGCAGATTTACAAGCACCCTGCTCCACCAGTACATCACTTTTTGTAACGGAGTGATGGCGCCAGGCACTCCTTCATATTTACAAAGAGAGGAAAAGCCACCCTGCATGGTTTTTCTTCTCCTTGTAAATACGACTCCTTCATACACAGAACTTTGCGATGAAGGGACTTTACATAGGTGTTGTTGTGGGTGTTCCGACGCAACACCCATGGAACAAGACACATCTCAAGATTTATGAGAAATCGTAAATCTGGTGATGTGTGTGAATGCTGCGCCACCCCAGAGTTGGTGTAGCAAGGCGCAATGAGGAGAACTGTTTTCATTTCTCCTTATTTTTTCCTCTTTCAATGCATGCTGCATTCCACAGCATACATTGAAAGAGTCAACTGCCTTTACTGATTGTTTTTGTGCAGGAAGGTGTTCCTTCATGGTGCAAGGGTGCCTGTGTCACCGCATGGCTGCAGTTTGTGCAGCAGTGCAGAGGGAAGCACAGAGTTGCAACATATTCATGAACATATGTCACATCCCTGTGCTTCAGTGCCACAGTGCAGTGCTGCTAAAGAGCTTGCAGTGTCACGCTGCAGTACTTCCTCATAAATCTTCACCTATAAATTCACCATACACTACTAATGCATTCTTTCAGTCAATCATGCTGTATACATCTATTCAACCAAACTTTCACACATTACCTTGCAAATATAGTTCTTTCTTTAACCAGATAAGGTAGTTCTGATAAGAACTTTTTTTTCTTCTTTTTTCTTTTGTATTTTTTTGAACAATTGTGTATTTTTTGGGTGTTTTTTCAAAAGATGAACACAAAAGAGAACGAATAAAACAGGAAACTTTTGGAATTACTTATCTTTACCCCACAAAAAAAAATAACAACGATGGTTGCGTTGCGCAGCACAAACTGCATCCACCGACTGCTCACCGAAGCATATCAGTTTCTTACACTTCACGCAGTGTTGCTCGAGAAAGGCAAATTCTGGCCGAATGTCCATTGCAAGTGTTCCTGAGGACGCTCCAGACGTACTTGCCACAGCAAATATGCCTCATTATCCCGCAGTCTTTTTCCCTGCAGGGATTTACAACACGGTTGTTACAACGACTGAATCGTAAATCCGCATACCATTACTCCGCAAGTCATAACAACGACTTGCGGAGGGAGGGTGCTGGATGTTAGAATAGTCTAATTTACTATTCCAACTCCAGTCTGTGTGGACATTAGGGAAGGTGTTGGATTTTAAATCCAACACCTTCTCCCCCCTCCGCAAGTCGTTGTTCTGACTTGCGGAGTAATTGTATGCGTAATTATAACGCAGTCGTTGTAACGACCACGTTATAATTCCCTGCCGGAAAAAAGTTTTGTTGTAAACGTTGTTTACCTGCCACAGCAGATGAGGGGTTCAAAGCAGCTTGCCTCATTTCCTCCCAAGCAAGATTGAGAGGATGTGTGGTCCGGAGATGCTTGTACATAGAAGCAGTGCCACAAGAGTATTTTTTTTCACTGCCTCGTGACAGGACTTGGCCATAGATTTTGCATGTCACCTGTCTCGCATTTACTTTCTTCTCTCCAGGTGAAAAAGTGAAGAATTTCCACACAACAGATTCCGGCCTCTGTGGACGTGGTGCCTCCTGCAAGAATTCTTCTTCAGAAGATACTTCCTCCTGATGCTGCTGCTGTCCAGATGCCATTTTGTTTGATATTTTTTTTAAAACACCATAAAAGACAAGCAAAAAGGGTTCTTGTAGGAAAAGAGATGTCTCTCTAAAAATGCTCCAAATAGAATGATTAAATGGGTGGGGTCCTTCAATAGTTACAGTGGGAAATGTTATGAACCAATGAAATCATTTATTTTAGGTCACATGGGATCCGCGCACTCTGCGCTCACGAAGCATGCACCAGACAATATATTTAAAAATAATATAAGTTTACTATAAGTACAAATATATTATTTTTATGAATATCTTAGATAATCTCTTGCCCTAATATGTATATTAAAGACATATACATATCATTTTAGAACATAAACATTTTTTGCAGGAGTCGCGCACCCAGGGCGCCCCAGCATGTATTTGACGTCATGCGGGACCCACCACCGCGCAAGTGTTGCGTACCGTAATGTGCATGTGTCGGGAATGAGAGGAGCTGCGGACTGGTTGCATACCAATCGCACACATCAGGTAATATTAAATGTATATGATGTAACTGAAAAACATGCAGCCGTCGTACACCGTACGCGGATCCTTCACAACTTTTCTAAAATGGCGGCTAGAATCCGCACACCCACCGTGATGTGTATGCTTTGGGTGCGCGACTCCGAAAAAAATTGGAAAAATATATAATGTTATTTAATTAATAAAATATTTATAAATAAAGAGTTAAAAAACAGTAGAAAATCAGTACAAAAAATAGGTTTAACTACTATTACACTTAAAAATTAGCATTTAAAAAAGCTTTGAAATTCACTGAAAAAAACATAGGTTTCAGAGACGTTATAGTTAGAAATTAGCATTTAAAAAACCTTAGAAATCACAGAAATAACTATAGGTTTCAGGGGTGTTATAGTTAGCTGGACATTTCGCTCTTACAAAACCACAAAAATTCCTCTGTTATAGTTATTTCTGCTAACTATAACTCGCGCACCCGCAATGCGGTGATGAGGGTGTGACATATTACATCATTCATGACATGGTCAGTGACATCACTGATGACATCACTGATGACATCTCAAATGAAATCAATGATGACATCTCAAATGACATCACTGATTACATCACTGATGACATCATCCAGTGAATGTGGTTTAGTTTGAAATTTAAATATGTATTATATATCTACCAATCTGTATTGAAGATTGAGTGGCTATATAACAGTCTGGATGGAGGATTTAGTAGCTGTATGACAGTCTGTTTAAGTGAGTAATTAAAAGTGTCTCACGTAATACATGGATTAGTGAATGTGTACAAGTGTTTTTCTTGAGCACAAGAATTTATACCCACTATCTCATACCATGTGCAAGATAAATCTCTCTAATGCCTATATATTTTCAAAAATGAGTCATTGCATAGGTCCAGATTAACAGTTGTTTCATAGGTTGTGTCACAGAGATTATAATTGTATACAGTGGGTCAATCCATAATGTTCTGAACGTAGTTTACATCAAAGGTATGACCAAGGGATATCATAATTTAACCCTTTAAGATGGCTCTTAAGTCTAAAAATTCAGCATTGTTCTCTGCGGGAGAAAAATGTATCCAGCTCGCCCATTTATATAGTGTAGTTAGGTTTCTCTAACACTATCCACGTAATGTCATTTTCAGTGCGACTGTGCTCCAAGAAGTGTTTGGTCAATTTTGTGTTACTTTTCTTGCATCGAATTGTGCTGTTATGTTCTACTATTCTTGTTCTTACTTTCTAAGTGGTCATCCCCACATATTGTAGTCCACATGGACATACAATCAAATAGATTACACCTGATGAGTTACAGTTCATGTGTTTATACATTTGCCATGGCGTATTCAACCCTATTTTCATCTGTGTCATGGGTTGTATGAGGGCACAAATAAAGCATATGCCACATGGAAAATGACCTATGACATGTGTGTTCATCCATAATCCTTTTTGTGTTTTCATGGTGTTTGTGGATATGTGGCATTGTATGTACTAGCATATCTCGAATGTTGCTACTACGTTTCAGGAGGAAGATAGGGTTTTCCCTTTGTTTTTCTCCAATAGTTAGGATGTGCCAGTTTTTATTAATAGCCTTCTCAACAGTATCTGTCAGATGACTATATGTGTTGATACATACTAGTCTTTCAGTTTTTGGTCTTTGATGTGTTTCAAGGAGGGCTTCTCTGTAATTGGTGTGGGCCCTTGTGTATGCATGTCAAACCAAATCAGTAGGATATAGTTTCATCCTTAAATTTCTGCTGAGATTCTCTGCATGTAACCATGTAACTTACATTTCTCTAGTTCAGTGGAATACCGTCTCAGTCTCAAAAACTGTCTTATGGGCAAATTATCCCGAGGTGATCTTGGATGGAAACTCTTATTGCATAGTAACGAGTTTTGCGCCATAGGTTTCTGGTACAACAATTGACTAGATCTTACCTGTGAACTGGTCTGACCATCACCTTATCCTTTTTCACATTACTCAACCAATCACTCATCAACCCCCCAACCAAGACCCCCTCAAATGGATGAGAAATTTTAGACAGATCTCCATGACCGACTTTGAAAAAAGAGTAGGCTCACTCCTGCCTACCTCCACAGATGATCTCTCTTCAATGGAACTCACCACTCACTCTACTATGACTTCCATCCTAGATCAATGAGGCCCCCTGAAACTAAAAAAAAACAGAACACTCCGTCTAGATCCTGGTTCAACTCACACATCAATGTTGAAAAAAGACAACTTAGAGCTGCAGAATGACGATGGAGGAACAACCCCTCTACAAGCCTCCACGAGCAACTCAAAGCAATCTGAAGGAAATACAAAAAACACAATAACAACAACAAAAAACACCTTCTTCTTCACTGCCCTGGGCAAGGTGAAAAACAGACCCAAAGAACTATTTATTATCATCGACAAGAAAGACTCAAACCCTCTGTTGTCCCAGGCCAGGCCTCCAAAGACCTGTGCGACAACTGCGCCAACTTCTTCATAGACAAAATCACCAAGATTGAGCTCTCTCTATACATCAGCCCGAAAACCTCTTGCATAACCTCACCCCCAGAAACACCCCATGAAAGTTTGGAAATCTTTCAACCCCATACCGGAATCTCTGAACCTGCAGCTCACGCATTAGATCGTTTACCCACTCAATTGACTAAAAAACTAAAACTCTCCATAGCTCCATACTGGTGCAAGATCATAAACAGCTCCCTGAGAACCGGCATCATTCCTGACTGCCTCAAAGCCAGCCAAGTTACTCCACTCCCGAAAAAATCCTGGCCTTGACTCCGACAATCTTAACCTGTTTCCAATCTCCCCCTCCTTGCCAAAATTCTTGAAAAGTGCATTCTTTCACAATTGACTCAGCACATGGACAGCATCAACATTCTAGATCCCCACTAATCGGGTTTCAGAAAAGGTTGTAGCACTGAGACCGTGATCCTTAACATCGTGGATGACATTCACAAATGTCTAGATACCGACAAATGCTGCCTACTCATCCTCCTTGACTTATCGGCAGTCTTTGACACAGTGGATCACAATCTTCTCATCAAGGCTCTCCAAGACAGGGTAGCAGCAGACAAGGTGGTCATACAATGGTGCTCCTCCTTCTTGCACAACCGCTCCCAAAGGCCCAAAGGATAAAAATCAAAACCTTCACATCCGACTCTCACCCTGTCAACAGAGGTGTCCCACAAGGATCAGTGCTCTCCCCTCAACTATTCAACATTTATATGAAAACCCACACCTCCATACTCAAAAAAGCCAACATCACCTTTCACCTCTATGCAGACGACACCCAGATCTATCTAGAAACGTCCTCCTTGGAAGACATTAGGAGACTTAACAAAACTTTTAAAGAAGTCCAGCATTGGCTATCCATGGACCACCTCAAACTCAACCAAGACAAAACTGAAATTCTCCTCATCTCCTCATCTCCAACAAAGACAAAAACACCAAATCATGGAATGGCTTAAAGAAATCGATGCTCTCAACTGTAATCTCACTCTGGCTAACTCAACTAAATCATTAAGATTCACCCTAGACCCCCAACTTGACATGGTCAGTCACATCAAGAACTCTGCGAAGAGTGCCTTCCTCAATCTGAAGCTTCTCAACAAAATAAAACACTTCATCCCTCCCAAATACCTCAAACAAGCCACCTAATCCCTGGTGTTATCCAGACTCGACTACGGAAATGCTATCCTCACCGGTACAGCGAAATGCCACCTAGCCCCCCTCAAAGCAACTCTAAACGCAGCAGCCAGAATGGTCACCGGAGTCAGGAAATGTGAGCACATTGCACTCGCGCAAAGATCTAAAATGGCTCCCAATAGAGATGCCTGCCAGCTTCAGAACAGCCTGCCTCATGCACAAAGCCCTCCACAAAGGGAAACCTGAATACCTGGCCTCCAAACTCAAAAAGGTCGGCCAGACTCGGAACCTCAGGAGTTCCAACTCGCTTCTACTCATTCCATGAAAACACGCAAACAGAAAACCGCTGCACGATCCTTCTCTGAAAACGCACCCAGAATCTGGAGCTCGATCCCAGCAGACATTAGGACTATCCAGTCCTTTATAAAATTAAAAAAACTCCTAAAAGACCTCTACCTCAACCGTGCCTTCCCAGACAGGTAACCAGCGCTAAAGGGCTCATACTTGCATTCCACAGCACCCTGACACTTGTCACCATAATCTACCTCCTCTTAGCATCCTTTCGCCGCTCCACACTCCCCCCTCCATGAAAATGGTTCTGCGCAAGACAATCATACACCCTGCAAGGCTCTCATGACTGCCCTGCCTCTATGTTTGCACTACACGCCGGGACATCCGAACCAATATGTATACCTATGATTATTTGAGATTCCTGTACTATAACTGCTGTAAAGCACTCCGATACCCTCGAGTCTGGCTAGCGCTATATAAAATTCCTAAAATAAAATAAAAAATAAGTATAATTCTGTGTAGATGCCACCTTTCTTTGGATACAATAATAAGTCTAGTAAGGTGTTAGATTTGGGGGTCTCTAGTTGGCAGAGGTAGGTACCTTTTACCAAATAGGGACCCTTGCGTCTAGTCAGGGTAAGGGGGTACACTCCGAAAATAACCCCTGTTCACTCTCTTGGTAGCTTGGCACGAGCAGGCAGCCTTATCCCAGAGGCAGTGTGTAACGCATGTGTGAACACATACAGTATTTTATTTATTTATGTATAAAGTTTTATAATAATAAAGTAACTTGTAAATAATAATAAAGTAACTTGTAAAGCTCATGGTTACGCCTTCCCGGCGTGTCCCCGCGCTGTGGAAATGACATGCCCAGCAGAAATAGCATAGCCAAAAAAAAAAACCCCACCTGATAGTGCCCCTAAATGGAGAACAAATAAGTTTTAAGGAGACTCCTAAACTTGGCCTCTGACCTTTCAAGTCAGACACCCATTGGGAGTTTGTTCCAGCTTTGTGCAACTATGAATCTAAAAGTGCGGCCACCCATTCTGGCTTTCTTGATTCGAGGGATTTCAAGGCGCCCTGTACCTCCTGAGCGTAGATCTCTACCTGGCACATACCTGGTGACCAAGTCTCCCAGGTAGGATGGAGCCTTGTGCCAGAGAATGCAATGGCATATTAGGAGGGATTTAAACAGGACCCTCTTCTTAACAGGAAGCCAGTGAAGTGCCGCCAATGCAGGCTTAGATGCAGCTCTTCTGGGGAGTCTCAAGACAAGCCTTGCTGCTGCATTTTGTAGGACCTGTAGGCGCCTTAGACTCTTTTCAGATGCACCCAGGTATAAAACATTCCCGTAATCCAAATGCGAAGTAATAAGGGCCTGGGTCATTGTCCATATTGCTTCTAGTGGAAGCAGATCCAAGGTTTTATTTAGTGTTTTTAGAACACCAAAGCACTTTCCCACAAGACGCTGGATATGCACTCCATAGGAAAGGGCGGGGTCAACCCATATGCCTAGATTCTTTGCCAATCAGTCAAAGAGAAATCCCTGGGTACACACTCACATATGATTCTACTATACTTTCATACTCATCTGTCTGTACATTCAGACTCACACAGGGAAGGCTCGTTCAGTGCACTATAGTAGCAAAATGTTAATTTCCACACCAGAGTTGGAACGTTCACAGTCTTATTTTAATAAAAACGTATACATAAAAAGATTGACACAATAATGGCAGGTTAAAATTTCAAAGAGCAATCTTTGAAAAAAAGTAGAATAAAAACCAAATAATCATAACAATTCATTAGCCATACAAGCAAATAAAACTTAAAATTGAAAGCAGAACAGTCATAAACAATTAAATATCATAAGCATATATTTCATTAGGTCACAGGTCAAACAGAAAAAACTCTTTTAACAAACAACCCCCTACATTCACTCTGGCCTACTGATATTTTTGCCACTGTTAATGTCTGGATCCAAAGGTCTTTAGTTGATACAAAAGTGACACCAACAGTAACATTTATGCATGTATATCAGTTGCTCACTGGACCCTACTTGGATTCTATTTATGAAAAAAAATGCGTCGATGCGTTTCGGTGCAGAAAACAAATGATGTTGTAGCACCTTCTTCAGGACTTCCGTATTAGGGGTCACCAGCTTCAGTTAAATAGTGCTTATCACCCTCTCTGTGGATATATGGGGAGAAAAGCAAGATATCACTCTATTTGTCCAGGTCTTGTTGAAATAGCGTAATCTAAATGGAATGCAAATGGTTCTACAACCCATTTCAGTTGGTATAACACATCTAGTACTTGTTATTTCAATTTGTCTGTTTTTTTATATATAACCTACTATCACTTGATAGGGTTCATTTGGTTACCTTTAGACATACCCAATTTGGAAACTCTCATTTACTTTTATATACATGTATTCTTACTGCATAGGTTATACATTTCATTACAGTAGTACACCTTTCTATATCTCGTCCCTCAGTACCCAATTTGATATGGAAATAGATCGAGGTCCAGTTTCTAAGGTATTCTCTCACGTTGGATACTCTCATTTACTTTTCTACACATGTATTCTTACATCGTACTTTCTACATTTCATTACAGAAGTTCATCTTTGTATACCTAATCCCTTCGGTTCCAATTTGGCGTGGAAATAGATAGAGGTCAAATTTGCAAGGCATTCACTCATGTTTACGCTATTACATTCAAACACGTTCTTACCCCGTAGGTGTAGGGCAAAGCACCCGAATAGATGTTTTTATGTATTCTCCAATCCGACTTCAGATCTGGGATGTAGTTGATCCTATAGGGTACATCGGATACTGTCAGGGTCTCTAATCTATCAATTTTGTATTTTTTATGCTAGGTCATTCGATAGGATCATTTACCTTTTCACACTTATAGGGATCCCCGATGTGGAGCCTCTTCTATCTTTTCCGAATCCTTAGACCACTTATGTGGGTATCTGTATTAACAGGGAACAGTATTTGGGTTATGGCTTCCCTCTTATTGGAAGGTCGATAGATCTATTTGTATATTCGGTATGAGTTAATTTTGGGTTATCTTACCTTAAAAATGTATAAAACTCTTCTCGAACGGGCATATATCTGTATAACTCCGTCAGTGAACCGGATATGTTCTGTGAAGGTAGATAAATACACAAGTTTCTTTGTGCATCTTTAAGGTCAAATTACCTCATTACGTTTCTGTTTTTTATTTACTCTACAGTTTATCGCTTAATCTACCCCCTTCTCCATCTGCTGACACACTGACTATTTACTTGCTGATTTCTAAATTCCTATTCTCATTTTTACCGTCAGTATGTACGCTGTCTAGCTTTTCTTTCTAGAGTATTGTTGGTCGATTCCTCCCCAACCCACTTCTAAATCAGGCGTATTATACTAGCGTTTGATATTGCCCATTAACGTTCAGTGTAACTCGTATGTTTATTTACTTAACTTTCCCTGTACATTATTCTGGTGATTCAATTTCAGCGTTATGCGCATACTCTTATTTTGTCCCCCAAGTTTTATCCTACAACCCAATTTAAAATGTACCATATAGCACATCTAGTTGTTAGGTTTATATATAGTGTGTCCCCTTCTTACCTCGTATTTTCGGGAATCACGTCTCTGCCTCGTTCTATCTCCTACAAAGCCGTGAGTCGGGGCGTACTCTATTTATATATGTTGAATTTAGGTGGATTGATTACACCTGGATTGCGCGCATGCGTTTACTCCACGAGGCTGCACCTATGCTAGCACCATCTTGGAATGGTGTATTTGTTGCTCTATATTATAGTTACCACTGTCGACACCTATAGACTTACACATTTCTCAATTTATTGTTGTATATAATACATATTCCTCGTACTTATTATATAAAGCCTCCAGGTTCTGTATTTATCCTTGTTTGTTTTAAGTAGGTCGATTCCCTCTAGGTTGTGCTCATGCGCCGATCGGACGTCGCTTTCCCCTTTGGTAGCGCCATCTTCACACTATTTCCCCGTTACTCTATAGTGTAGTTACGGGTATAACAATATCCCATACTAAGCATTTCTTCATCTATTATTACCATCAGGGATACTGCTGACATGATAGCAAAAGTGGAAGGAATGGAGTTCGATGGAGATAATGAACTCATGGTGACTCTCGATGTAGAGTCACTCTACACGAATATACCTCAACAAGACACCATTGAGGTGGTTAAGAATTTGTTGGAAGAGACTGAAATTACAGGAGGAAGTAAAGAGTTCATTGCACAATGTGTCTCTATGGTACTCCTCAACAATATTTTCCTATTAAAAAAGGACCTCTATATCCAACGTAAAGGGACAAGCATGGGCGCAACCTGTGCGCCGAGCCTGGCCTGTATATACGTGAGCATGTTTGAAAACAAACATATCTATAATGAGATAAGTCCATACTATGAGAATATTCGAAGTTGGGCTCGCTTCATAGATGACATCTTCTTCATATGGCAGGGAACAACAGAACTTCTTGAAGAATTCTTGTCATGGCTTAATCTAGGAGAAATTAACCTAAGATTCACAGCTGCATATAGTAGGTCTAGAGTTAACTTCTTAGACATCTGTATAAAAAGCCAAGATAAACAACTCAAAGTAGAGCTATTCAAGAAAGAGTCCGATCACAACACAGTGTTGCACTATAAAAGCTACCACCCGAGGAGCCAAAAAGATTCAATCCCCTTTGGGGAATTCCTCCGGCTCAGAAGAAACTGTACTGAAATAGATGACTTCTACAGACATGCAGAAGAGATTAAACAAAAATTCAAAGAAAGAGGCTACCCAAAAAAACTGATTGACCATTCTTTGAAAAGAGCCCGTTACTACGATAGGGACTGCTTGTTAAACAAGAAAGATAAAAAGATGACACAAGAAAAAATAGTGATGGCGAGCCAGTACTCAGTTGTAGCCAATCAGGTGAAGAACATAATAAACCGCAACTGGAAAATTTTGAACGATGGCACAGAAACTGCTCTACAGCGTCCTCTTTATGCGTACAGGAAAAACAAGAACTTAAGGTCCAACCTAGTACACACCTATAGGGACGATATAGTAGAAAGTCAAACTACCCTAACAGGAACTAGAGCAGTTGGGAACAACAAGTGCGGCAATTGCTGTATATGTGAACTGTGCATTGTTACCAAAAAGGTGGAACACAATGGAGCCACACAAGAAATCACCACTCTGAACAATTGCAGAACCAAGAATGTGATATATATGATCCTGTGTCCATGTGACCAGGCTTATATAGGAGAGACGGGCAGAGAAGTAAGGTTGAGAATAGGAGAACATAAGTCAGCAATTAAGAATAATAAGGAAAATTCACCACTAGTGGCACATTGGAGAGAACAGGGACACAGTGAGAAAGACCTAAGATGGGTCATCCTAGAAAGAATAAAAGAACAGACCCGATTAGGAAATAGTATCGATAGAAGAAAACAACAAGAACAGTGGTATATGATAAAATTTAATACCATTAGGCAAGGCTTGAACTCAAGGGAAGAATGGGAAACCTTAATATAAATGAAGAAAATTAGAATGTAACCGTTGGAGGATAGTCATATTGAGGCTATGTACCCATAATATAAGAGAGATAGAAGAGATAATACTGTGACCATATCTGTTAGATAAAGCTAGGAACCAATAATATGTAGAGTATAAAATATGAACTCAAAACAGTATAGCGTTAAAAATACTCTCCTAAGCAGCCTATGTTAAGCATTTAAAATAATGCCTAGATCAAAGAAAAGACTACACGATATGACGAACAAAAATCGAGATATATTCACGAAATAATTTGGATACAAAATATAATCAGCAACAACCACGGGGATGACATAGGGGGTAATAATAGATGAAGAAATGCTTAGTATGGGATATTGTTATACCCGTAACTACACTATAGAGTAACGGGGAAACAGTGTGAAGATGGCGCTACCAAAGGGGAAAGCGACGTCCGATCGGCGCATGCGCACAACCTAGAGGGAATCGACCTACTTAAAACAAACAGGGATAAATACAGAACCTGGAGGCTTTATATAATAAGTACGAGGAATATGTATTATATACAACAATAAATTGAGAAATGTGTAAGTCTATAGGTGTCGACAGTGGTAACTATAATATAGAGCAACAAATACACCATTCCAAGATGGCGCTAGCATAGGTGCAAGCCTCGTGGAGTAAACGCATGCGCGCAATCCAGGTGTAATCAATCCACCTAAATTCAACATATATAAATAGAGTACGCCCCGACCCTCGGCTTTGTAGGAGATAGAACGAGGCAGAGACGTGATTCCCGAAATACGAGGTAAGAGGGGGGGACACTATATATAAACCTAACAACTAGATGTGCTATATGGTACATTTTAAATTGGGTTGTAGGATAAAACTTGGGGGACAAAATAAGAGTATGCGCATAACGCTGAAATTGAATCACCAGAATAATGTACAGGGAAAGTTAAGTAAATAAACATACGTGTTACACTGAACGTGAATAGGCAATATCAAACGCTAGTATAATCCCCCTGATTTGGATGTATGACGTTACAACGCATACTTTTACTCCGCATACCATTACAACGCGGTATTTACAACGCATACCGTTACAACGCATAGCGCTTTGGGGTGCTGGATAGTGGTAAGTATAATTTACTATTCTAACTCCAGTCCCCGTGGACCCTAGGGAAGGTGTTGGATAGTAAATTAAACTTACCTCTTATCCTAGAGCGCCCCCCCAGCGCAATGCGTTGTAACAGTATGCGTTGTAATGCCTGCGTTGTAGTGGTAGTGCGGAGTAAAAATTGCGTTGTAACAGGTGTATACCCCCTGATTTAGAAGTGGGTTGGGGAGGAATCGCCCAACAATACTCTAGAAAGAAAAGCTAGACAGCGTACATACTGACAGTATAAATGAGAATAGGAATTTAGAAATCAGCAAGTAAATAGTCACTGTGTCAGCAGATGGAGAAGGGGGTAGATTAAGTGATAAACTGTAGAGTAAATAAAAAACAGAAACATAATGAGGTAATTTGACCTTAAAGATGCACAAAGAAACTTGTGTATTTATCTACCTTCACAGAACATATCCGGTTCACTGACGGAGTTATACAGATATATGCCCGTTCGAGAAGAGTTTTATACATTTTTAAGGTAAGATAACCCAAAATTAACTCATACCGAATATACAAATAGATCTATCGACCTTCCAATAAGAGGGAAGCTATAACCCAAATACTGTTCCCTGTTAATACAGATACCCATATAAGTGGTCTAAAGATTCGGAAAAGATAGAAGAGGCTCCACATCGGGGATCCCTATAAGTGTGAAAAGGTAAATGATCCTATCGAATGGCCTAGCATAAAAAATACAAAATTGATAGATTAGAGACCCTGACAGTATCCGATGTACCCTATAGGATCAACTACATCCCAGATCTGAAGTCAGATTGGAGAATCCATAAAAATATCTATTCGGGTGCTTTGCCCTACACCTACGGGGTAAGAACATGTTTGAATGTAATAGCCTAAACGTGAGTGAATGCCTTGCAAATTTGACCTCTATCTATTTCCACGCCAAATTGGAAACGGAGGGATTAGGTATACAAAGATGATCTTCTGTAATGAAATGTAGAAAGTACGATGTAAGAATACATGTGTAGAAAAGTAAATGAGAGTATCCAACGTGAGAGAATACCTTAGAAACTGGACCTCGATCTATTTCCATATCAAATTGGGTACTGAGGGACGAGATATAGAAAGGTGTACTACTGTAATGAAAAATGTATAACCTATGCAGTAAGAATACATGTATATAAAAGTAAATGAGAGTTTCCAAATTGGGTATGTCTAAAGGTAACCAAATGAACCCTATCAAGTGATAGTAGGTTATATATAAAAAAAAAACAGACAAATTGAAATAACAAGTACTAGATGTGTTATACCAACTGAAATGGCTTGTAGAACCATTTGCATTCCATTTAGATTACGCTATTTCAACAAGACCTGGACAAATAGAGTGATATCTTGCTTTTCTCCCCATATATCCACAGAGAGGGTGATAAGCACTATTTAACTGAAGCTGGTGACCCCTAATACGGAAGTCCTGAAGAAGGTGCTACAACATCATTTGTTTTCTGCACCGAAACGCGTCAACGCATTTTTTTCATAAATAGAATCCAAGTAGGGTCCAGTGAGCAACTGATATACATGCATAAATGTTACTGTTGGTGTCACTTTTGTATCAACTAAAGACCTTTGGATCCAGACATTAACAGTGGCAAAAATATCAGTAGGCCAGAGTGAATGTAGGGGGTTGTTTGTTAAAAGAGTTTTTTCTGTTTGACCTGTGATCTAATGAAATATATGCTTATGATATTTAATTGTTTATGACTGTTCTGCTTTCAATTTTAAGTTTTATTTGCTTGTATGGCTAATGAATTGCTATGATTATTTGGTTTTTATTCTACTTTTTTTCAAAGATTGCTCTTTGAAATTTTAACCTGTCATTATTCTGTCAATCTTTTTATGTATACGTTTTTATTAAAATAAGACTGTGAACGTTCCAACTCTGGTGTGGAAATTAACATTTTGCTACTATAGTGCACTGAACGAGCCTTCCCTGTGTGAGTCTGAATGTACAGACAGATGAGTATGAAAGTATAGTAGAATCATATGTGAGTGTGTACCCAGGGATTTCTCTTTGACTGATTGTCACTGTACCCTGTTCCCTGGAGATAGTGGGGTACTCTCTCTTTAGATACCTAGATTCTTTGCCTCCTTACAAGGAGTAGTAGTTGGGCCTAAGCATTGTGGCCACTAATCATCCGTCCAGCTGATTCTGTCTCCACCCACCACCAGTACCTCGGTCTTGCCTCCATTCAGCTTTAGGCAGTTCTTGTTCATCCAGGAGGCCAGCTCCTGCATGCATGCCTTAAAGTTGGAGGCCTGAGCCGAAGGTGCCTGGGAGAGGGAGATCAGCAGCTGGGTGTCATCAGCGTAGGAGACTAACTCCACTCCAAACATCTGCACCACCTCAGCCAGAGGGGCCGTATATAAATTAAACAAGGTGGGACTCAAGGCGGAGCCTTGAGGCACCCCTTGTTCCAGCGCTACCTCTGCAGACTGAAAGGAGCCCAGTTGGACCTGAAAGCTACGGGCCGTTAAGAAGGATTTCAGCCAGCCCAGTGCAGACCCTTTTACCTCACCTTTGTTCAGACACTGCAGCAAGGTGAAATGAGCTACAGTGTCAAATGCCGCACTGAGGTCTAGCATGATCAGTGCCATGGTATGTCCAGCATCCGCACCTTGCCTAATGGTCTCCGTAGCTCTTAGCAGGGCGGTTTTGGTAGAGTATCCTGCCCTAAAACCCGATTGAGAGGGATGTGAGAGATTCGCCTTCTCTAGATGGGCAATCAATTTTGTATTTACCACCTTCTCTGCCACCTTGGCTAAATACGGCAGCAGAGAGATAGGTCCAAGGTTGTCTAGAACTTCATGGCAACATTTGGTTTTTTTCTAATTGGTAAGACTACCGCTCTCTTCCAAGCCGCCGGTAGAGTGTGGGAAGCAAAGGAGGTCTTGAGGACATATGTAATATAGGGCTCCAGGATTTGCAGGCTCTCTCCCAACACCCTAGGCGGTGCTGGATCTTCTGGGGACCCGGATTTGACACTGAGACAGATACTTCTGCGGGGGGACTTTAAATTGCTCCAAGGTCCATTCCGTATTACTAGCCCCTGTCACTTCCTCAAAGGTCATACCACTTTCAGGGCTGCTAGAGAAAGAGGCATAGATGTTCCTAACCTTCGTAGCGAAATACTCCGCAACTCGATTACATTCGGCCACCGAGTCATTGTCCGGAGCGTTTGAGCAGGCCACAACAGCGATCTCTTTAAAAATTCTGAAGAGTTCCTTTGAGGAGTTTTCCACTTCCCCAATTCTGTTTTTATAATGTGAAGCCTTCGCTCCCCTCAGCAGCACTTGATATTTCCTCTGAGCCACCCTATAACGTTTCTTTTCCTGAATGCAAAAACCCTTACGCCACCTTCTCTCTAGTCTCTTACAATCAGACCTAGCCGTCTGCAAGATAGGAGTAAACCAGGGGGCAGATTTTCTAGCTCTGTTGCCAGGTTTTGTTAATAGTGGCGGAGCCACCTCATTGAGGGCCAGCAGGATGCGCTCCTCTAGATTTTTATTAGCGCTATCACGGTCCGAACCTCCCGGAGGTCCTCCTTTCCCCATCAACTTGTTAAAGGTGTCCTGGGAGAAATCTTTCCATTTACGACAGGGATAGCTTTTATTTTCTCCCCTCTGTATATCTTCCACCAGCCCATTTATCCTAAAAGGTACCAGAAAGTGGTCTGACCAGGGGACAGGTAAAGGTGTGTCCACCTTCACCCCATCCCAACTGGCGAACACGGGATCTAGCAGATGGCCATGCTTGTGGGTTGGGATATCTGATTTCAGCTCCAGTTGCATAATCTGCAAGTCTTGCCTTAACTCTACCGCCTCCTTCAATGAAGCGTCCTCCAGATGTATATTCAAGTCCCCTAACACAAGAAGCCTACGACGTCTAGTCGCCAAATGGGAAATACCCTCCTGCAGACTCAACCTAAAGTTGCCAAGTCCCCCTGGGGGACGATATAGATGGATCCCTGTGATAGAGGACTTCGGCCTTACTTTTAGCCCAAAAGCCATGCTTCACAGTTCTTCATTTCTAGGGGTTCTAAGGTGCATCCATAAGGTGCTTTGGTAATAATCGCAATTCCACCACCCCTAACTATAGCTCTATCAATTCTAGCCATTGTATAGCCAGGAGGGAGAGCCTCAATGATATCAGGATCTGAATTATCCCTCAACCATGTCTCCGTTAAGAAAAGAACATCGAGTTTTTCCTCCAAAAGGAGCTCCCAGGTTTGGTTACTATGTTTGCTTAAAGATCTACAGTTCAATAGTTCCTTTATAAGTGATGTCACAAACCATCCACCAATACCGAAGCAGGCACCGTATATGAATTTTAAGTTATTCCTCCTCTTCTTTGTTGATTAAGAACTTAGTGACAACACTACAGATGGACACTACACAAGTTGTAGTATAAAAATAAGTAATTTTATGTAGACTTAACACAAGACCACAAACGAGAAAAACCAACAATACTGTACTTTAAAAAAATTGTACAAATAGCTTAGTTCTCTTTAGATGTAAAATGTGACACTTTGAGTTAAATGTACCTTTGGATGCGTAACGCTATACAACGAAAGTGTTGCAGGGAAGTTGATGAGTCGGTTCCTTACACGCTAAAAGGGTGATGCCTGGGGTCCCTACTGATGCGTAGGGGATGCGTCGGTTCTTCTCGGCATGGGGAGGTGATGCATCGGTTTCTTATTGCACTTTCGTGGCGATGCGACCAGCCGCGCCTTGATGCGATGAAGATCCGGTGCAATGAAACAAATATGGCGTCTTCTTCTTGATGCGACAAGACGCGTGCACGCCCGACGGCCGTGCGGTGACTCAACAATTCTTCTGAGCTGCGACAGGCCCTGCGACATGCTTCTCTGGTGATGTGACGGCATTTGATGCAACGGCGACACTCTTCTCCGGTGATGCAAGATGCTTTGGGGATGCGACAGCGGCAGCGGCGACACCCTTCTTCAGTGATGCGATGACAGTGGCATCGACACGCTTCTTCGTGAGCTGCTCGTCCAGCTCCTTGTGACACACAGTCCGTCAGAAGGCCCTACCCAACAGCAGGCACTTCAAAAGAACTCTTGGTAAGCTGGTGGGTGAAGTCTTTTGTCCCTGAGACTTCAGCAGTAGGCAAACTCTATCTCAAGCCCTTGGAGATCCTTTACAAGTTGAATTCAAAAGTAGCAGAAAGTCCTCTTTCCTTTCTTTGGCAGTCAGGCAACCACTGCAGGCCAATCCCCCAAACAGCTCTCAGCTTAGGAATAGTCTCCTCCTCCGTTCCCCTTCTTTCCCAAAAGTGATCTAAAGTTATGGGGTCTGGGTCCCCTCTTTCATACTCATTTTCCCTTTGTTCTCTGAAGACAGAGAGTCATTTGCCTAGTCCAAACCAGTTCTGGTCGGTCCTGGAGCAATTTGTTGACAAGACTCCTTATTTCCAATCACAGTGTAGGCCAGGGACATCAGACATACCACAGGAGGTGGAGCCAACGTTGTGGAGGGAAGGCACAGCCCTATTCAGGTACCAGGTGCAACTCCTCCCTCCCATCTGCACGCAGAACTCTCTATTCAGCCCTGTGCTGATTCACCCTGTCTCCTGGCATCCCCCAGCCCCTGTCACTCAAACTCCCTCCAGACAAGGAATACACCACCTAGCAGAGGAAGGCTTGGATAGTTAGGCAAGAAAATACCTACTTTATAAAAGGGGTATTTTCAAACACAGAATGTTAAAATCAGCTTCACTAAAAGATGTATTTTATCATTCTGAGTTCAGGCATATTAAACTTGAATTTCTACCTAGTTCCCTGAATCAGTTAGGATTATATGTTGTTATAATCAAACTGCTCATTCTGGCCTAGAGGGAACAGGTAGCCTTGCCATAGTGAAAAACGAAAATGGCTGTAATTCAATATTAGGACATGCCACACACATCAAGTCTTGTCCTACCGTTTACCTACAATGCACCCTGCCCTTGGGCCTACCATAGGGGTGACTAATATGCAGAAAAGGGAAGGTTTAGGGACAGGCAAGTGGGTGCACCTGTCCAGTCAACATGGCCGTACCAGACTGTACACAGGTTCTGCAATGTCAGGCCTGAGACACACTTTACAGGCTGCTTCTGTGGGTGGCACAACCAGTGCTGCAAGCCCACCAGCAGCATATAATTTACAAGCCTTGGGCACACGCAGTGCACTGTACTAGGGTCTGACAAGTAAATCAAACCAGCCAATCATGGAGTCACTAATCCATACATCAATTTACAAAAGGGAGAGCATATGCACTTTAGCACTGATCAGCAGTGGTAAAGTGCCCAGAGTCGTAAATCAGCCAACCCTGCAATAAAGGCCAAGTCCAACAGAAGGGTAGTTTGGTTTTGCTAAATTCACAAGTGAACCTTAAATTAACATTCAAGATATTGAGCCATGCAGAAAAGGAATCCAAAGATGACTGATCACCCTCCTAGATGACTAAAATGTCATCAATATATATTTTCCACAATTTAAGGTTCTTCTGGAAAGGGTTGTTTGTGGAATAGATATACTCAATTTCAAACCAATGCATATAAAAGATTCACCATACTGGGAGCATGTGTACTGCCCATGAAAGTTCCAGTTACTTGCCAATATAGCTTGTCTTGGAAAGAGAAAAGATTGTCTTTGATAGTAATCAAGGCGCATTCCATGGCAAATGAGGTGGGAGTCAGGCCATCTCGAATAAGTTCTTTTAACAATCGTTCCACTGTTTTCAGAGTGTTATCCTGCGGTATATTAGAATATAATGCTTCCACATCATATGACGCTAAGAAATGTGACTTTGAATCGAATGATACTGCAGAGAGAAAAGATAGAATATATTTTGAATAATGTAGATAGTATGGCATCTCACTGACTAGAGGTCTAAGAAACAAATCCACAAATTTCAAGAGAGGTTCCAACAGGGATCCAATGCCGGAAATAATGGGTCTCCCAGGTGGCGGTCTCTTTTGTTTGTGAATTTTTGGTTGAATATGAAAAGCCGGTATCTTCAGATGAGTGTTGATAAGGAATTCTGCTTCTCCACTTGTGATCCAGCCTGCTTCGTTGCCTTGACCTACCAAGGCTGTTATTTTCTTCAAGATTCAGGGAGTCTGGTCATTTGTAACAGGTTTGTAATATTTCATTTTGTTCAATTGTTGCAGACATTCTTCTTGATACGTCTGTTTATCTAAAACGACAGTTGCTTCACCACTATTCACCGGCTTGATGACAAGATCCTTATCAGATACCAACTCTTTCAAAAACTGCATTTCTTCTTGTGAACGATTAGAGAACAGATGTTTAACATTCTTCCTCATATTTTCAAAATCTTTGAGCACCGCATTTTCAAAAGTAGCCCCCTCAGATGGAACTAAGTGTAGCACTGGATTAAAAAATAATTTCTTCCTCAGACCTGTATTCACATTTGATCCATAGTGATATTCTCAGTTTTATCAAAGAAAAATGAAAGCCGTACTTTTCGGAAAAAATATGCTCATTCTTTATTAGTCATAAAACCATCTCCCCAATTGGTTGGTACGAAAACTCAACCTTTATTCAGAACCTGTGTTGTATGGGTCTTGTTACTCAAGTTTACAATTAGGTTATATTAATCGTTGATGGGCTCGGGCCTCTCGTCATGCTCCTGGTTACTAATTGTTACAGGGTCGGATCCCATTGTACCCTTGTTGTTCGTTGGTCCATTTGACCCTATTGGCCTAGGCCTCCTCTCGTTTGGCTCTTTCTGCACCAGTCCTTTTAAAAAAAAGGTTGATAACCAGGGCTTCCAAAGGGCCCTTGTTGAGGTGGATTCTTAGGAAAACCCCAGGGTTGTGGAGGACACCATGGCGATGGAATGGGTGGATTTGGAAAACCTCCACGTCATCTCATTGGTTTTATCCTTCTAAAAGAACTGTCTGAGTCGCTCGTTGTGAAGGCTTCTGTATTACTCCAGTCTTCCGATTTGGATGTCCACTCATCCGTAATATGGCACTACCCCCTGGCTCCTCTTCTATTATTCTTCTTTGGTGCCTGGATCTGATAGTCATCTGCCCGTTATGGATAGACTTTTTCATGAAAAAATCACTCTCGATCTTTTTTGAGCTTGTTCACCTTATATATCAACAAGTTCTCATTTAAGGTCTTGGTTATTTCCTCTAATTTCTTTTTAAAAGGCATAATTTGTAATGAACATTTGAATTAGATTTCAAGAGTTTGAATTTCAATCAATAGTAGATCGGCTGTTTCTTTTCTGTGTTAATCAAGAGGATCAACCAGTCCCTCGTACTCTTCCATGAGATTAATGACAAATCTTTCTTGAGAGATTTGTTGTCTAAAAAGAGTCTAGGAGCATTAGATACTATCAACCCTTGTTTCGCTATGTTGCAAGTTCTCTTTAAACCTTTTGGCCTTTGGCAATTACCAGGGTGTGATCGCTGTTGATGGTGGGGTTTCCCAAAATGCACTTTCGTGTGTTTTCACAGATTTCTAGATGTCACACTGCTATATATCCACTCTCACATATACCTACTCAGAAATGCAGAGGGAATTCAAAGAACAGCAGTAAAAGTTTACAGGATTGCCAAATTTCCCTGTGTCACAGGGTGTTAGATAGAAAACATGTTACTGCTTGTCCTCCATCACATCAGTGCGAGATGCAAACAGTTTAATAGCTAATATTGTGGCACAATACCCAGAAAGTTCCCATGACTCCTTCATATTTAATCACAGTGGAATACCGAAACGGCTTGAAAGAGTGGGTTTGTTGATGACTATTTATTAGGTAATGATATTAAATATATTCATGCATATACAAATAAAACAAAGCATGCAGTTATGTGTTTTCTGCAGGTGATAGTACCTATGCCCTATGATCTTGGAATCTGACACCATACCTATCACCTACAACCCATGATGAAAGGTGATATAACACTGCAAATCTTTGCACCAGGGCTGTGATTGAGCAGACATTTGGAATTCTGAAACTTTTTCCAGTGTTAGATTAAAGCAGTGAAGAGGGAGAAGGTGATGGGACCACATTGCCAGCTATTACAATACAAGGTAAGTTTTATATGAATGTACAAGCACATTAAAATCAACAATGCTTGTTTGATGCTTCAACATAAAGAAATCTTTATTGACACGTTTATGTAATTGTTTGAAAACAATAATTTATTGTTGCATGCACATGTTACATATTGTCCACATCCAATCTTGGTTACATCACAGAAAACATAAAAGTACAGCACTATATGTACATAATGCAATGTGCCCTTCAATGCTTCTTGTGGCTGCAGGTCAAATGGGTTGAGCCCACAGGTTGAGCTGCAGGAGTACGTCTGCTTCTGCATCGCAGTGAGCATGCATCTGAGGCAGAGATGCTGCTGACACTAGAGATTTCCTCACTAGCTGGAGGTTCTGCAGCTATCTCAATTGTTATTAGGGCAGTTTGTAGTGCCACTATTGCAATGGTAATCTGCCCTCAGACCCTTGAGAAGTCCTCACCGAAGTTGCCCATTTCAACTTGTAGAGACACAGTCTGCCTGGATAAGGTGTAAGTGTCATGATAGTTGCCTCCCAACCGGAGGCCGCTGACACATGGGAGCCCTGCTAGGGGCCCCCAAAGCCACTTTCTACCAGGATTTTCTTGTCAGAAAAAGCCAGACATGGAAAGCCTGGCGGAAACCAACATCGTAATCCCAACGCTGGAAATGCCATCCTCAGGGATTAAGTTGGGGCCACCGACTGGCCACTGGACTGCTTCAGCCCGTTGGAATCCAGCTGGAATGCTGGGTGATTTCAATTCCGACCGCCTACATTGTTATAAGGCAGTTGGAATTGAAACCGGAGCTGTCGATCAGAAAGCTTTCGATCTATGGTTGGAGGCTTACGACCAACATCATAATGCCCCTTGGTCTATTTTATGGTGTTCAAAGTCCTCTAGCAGAGCTAGCCTGAAGCTATATGAGTTCAAATAGGGTGCATCTTTGCTGCAAGGTCCCACTGACCCGCCAGAGTTCTTGGAAGTCCAAACTCCCAACTTTTCAGAGTTTCTGGAGCAGCTCCTCTTGATCACTTGTAAACCTTGAAGGACCTTGGAGACATCATTTAGTAGACAGTATTCACTGCAGATGAGGGCGCCAGTGGGGTCCAGTCCAATTTTAGTTGCTACTGGTCGGCTCAGCACTTCAGGAAAAGGGCCTTTTGCAGCTTGTTGTGTCTCTGTAGCCACACAGGAGGCTAGCCAATTGACCCTTGGAGTCCACTTCTTTGTCCTGGGTACACATGGGAGCAGGCCCAGCCCCTCAGGTCTCATTGCATGCTTCAGACAGGTTCAGCTTTCTTCTGCTCTTGTGTAGGTCTAAAAAGTATTCTAATTAGCTGGTGTTGAGTGCCATTTCTCTATAATTCAGTAGACAGTGGATGGAGGTGTCTAATCGACACTCCCTAGCTAATGGGAAAAAGGTCAAGGGGACAACTCTATCCACTGTTACAGAACATCCTTTTTGCCTTATTGCAGACTATCCAACAGTGCTCTATTCCAAGGGAAATCCAAGATCGAACAGGTCTTGTCCACCTGAAGTGAGCCTGCCTGGCCAGCTTTGTGCTTGTTTAGGGAGATGACTAGTCCCCTCCTCCTCCTCAGATACACCAAACTGGTTCGGGGCTCAACACTCTCTCCCACTTGGCAGGTGCCCACATTACTACAAAGGGCCTATGCAAAAAAGGCTTTCCTTTCCTCAGGTCTCCAATACACATAATTGTGAATTGGCAAGCCTCACATTTGCCCCTTTGCAGTAAATTAAAATCCTGAACCCTACAAGATGATCTTCCTGGTCTGACAGGTGTCACACACCTCACTCCTAGCCCATCCTGTCACCAGGCCTAAGCCACTGGCCCTGCTCTAGGAGCAGTTTTTCAAACCTCATTAAAGTCAAGCACTGGCAGTGACAGCTGCTGCAGCCTAATGTGAATTAGCCTTGAAGAGCTTCAGCATGGAAAAGGCAATTTTGTAAAACTGACTCAGATTTTTAATAAAAGCAAAAATAGCGGTTAAACCATTTCTCTAGCTTGTCCCAAATTTGAGATAGCAGAATGAATATATTAATCTGCACTTTAGTTTCCCCTGTAAGACAGCCAGAGCCTTCCATGGTAAAAATACCTTTGGGGAGCTTGTCACTGTAGGGACATATCAACATTACATTTCTGCATGCCCCACTTTAAAATACCAAACACCCTACCCTGTGGGCTACAATGCCTAGTTAGGGGACTTATTAATATTTAAAAGGAAGGTTTTGCACTGTACAAAGGGTTATTTTGACAGATCACATTTGTATAAGGGGTGGAGCTGCTGTATGTTAAAGTATAGGGAACAATTAAAAAGTGCATTACAAAACATTGGTCAAAATAGTTTTATGTAAAAAAAAAATTGTAACTAATATTGTATGTTTACTTTAAATGTAGAACAGAAGAAAAAATACTATGGTTCTATTGACGGAATATTAAATTCAAAATTAAATCAATGTAAATATATGAAATTAAATATAAATTGTTTTTTTCAAGCTTAAATTAAAACATAAATTCCTACCTACATTTTTTTTATTACGGTGCTTTAACAAGGATAAAAATCAGTGGAAATGATGACTTAAACGTAGTCTAATTATATTTCATTAAAATGTAATCCTACATTATTTTTAATGCAAAAACGGTTATTAAGATAGTTTGTAATTGAGTAATAAATATGTTTTACTTTTATATTTTTACTTTAGATTATATTTGGTTATATTTTTAACTATTTTAAATCACTTATTTTAATCTAACATAATTTCCTCTGGGTTTTATTTTACGTTTCTACTTCTATTGATTTCTAAAGGATGGGATTGTGTTGCATTATCAATAGTTGGCCATGTATGGTGCGAGACTTACTACTGCTTCTTTTTTAGGCAGTAGTAACCTACACTAGTTAGGTTGACTCCACCCCTTTTTTAGGGGCAGAGACATGAAAACGTACACTTTTGGATAGCTTTGCTCTTAGCTCTTGTGAATAGCCAAAGTAATACATTTACTGAAAAGTGTAAGAGTAAATTACACATGTAAATTGTCCTGTAAAAAATTGGGTTGTTATTTGACTGGGATGTGAGCCCTTGTCAAGCAGCAACCGCAACCCTTTTCAGGAAGAGGCACAAGCCAACCCTAAATTAACCTATGCTCATCTCCCTGGTAGATTGGCACAAAGCAGCCAGGCTTAACTTAGAGGCAATGTGTAAAGTATTTGTGCAACTATTGAAATAGTAATGAAGCAAAAAACACCAGATAAAAAGGCTCCCACACCACACTAGAAAAAAAGAGTTATATTTTATAAACAAAACAAGACCAAAATGACAAACATTCATTCAGTAGAGCCATAGATATGCAATTATAAAAATTTCAGTGAAAATAGCACCAAAAAGCACAAACCACTAACTGGAGATATCTGGCTGCGCAGGACAAAGTCACAAGTTCAGGTCCACCATGACAGAGCTCGGGCCAGCTGCAAGGACCCAGTTAGGCCCACTGAACAAAGTACTTTGAATCCTGGTTTGCAGAGTGTTGCGAGGGTCTGCACCGTGCAGCTGTGTGTTGGTTCCGAGATGCGGCGAGGCTGCATTGCAAGGTCCTGCATCGTCATTGAGGATCTTATAAGTGAAGATTTGCAATGCGAAGTCTGGCATCGAATTTGCGTTGCACAATCGGGGTGATGCATCTATTCCAAGGAGCTGTGAGGGCTGCCATGCAGAGCGCGTAATTGCCGTCAAGGCTGCTGCCGACGAGGGATAGGAGGGACTACGTCCAAGATGTGTTCTGATGAGACAACGGACTGTAATGAGGGTCTTTGCAATGGAACTGATCCACGCAGCAGTGGGAGATGCATCGGTACTGCTCGGGCTGAGCCTTTCAGCAGAGAAGATGCTTCAGTTCTGCTGGATCCATATAGGCTGGCAGAGCACCTAAGGCCCACTTCAAAGGGTTCAAGAGTGGCACTGCTTGGCAGGGTGGACTAACAAATGGCAGAGTCCAGGTGCTGGGTTCAAGGTTGCTGGAGCCGTCTGTCCCTAAGGCCTTAGTCAGCGGGCCAGCCAACTAGTCCTTGGAGTCACTTTTGAGACCTGCTTTCAACACATGCAGGTCCAGTCCTTCTCACCCAGGTAGGAGGGCAGCAGACAGCGTGTCAGCACATCAGGGCAGCAGTCCTTCAGTCCAGCAGAGTGGCAGTACTTTCAGTACTATATCAATCCTTCTTCCTGCCAGAGTATTAACATATTAATCATCAAAAAGAGAGGTAGGGAAAATGGAGTGGTACACTCTTAATCCCCAGCAATAACGTTTAAACAAAAAAGAGTGTCATTCCTGTAATTACAACCCAGGAAACATGAACACAGGAGTACAAAACCAACTAGGTTTGTATAGAAGGCCCTTATTCACCAACCTGGTTGGTGACATGCTTCATCATTGGGCCCCACCGGGAGAGGCCGAATGCCTCCCCAGTGTGCTACAATGGCAGATTTACTGCGGAACAGGTTTTGTGAAGTGATAGCTGAGTTAGTGGTGGTGTTAAAGTTAAAAATGTCTCAATTGTACCCCAACATTTTTATTTATTGGGTGATCAATTAGACATATTAAAAACAATGTATAGGAAGAAAGCCAAATAGATTGTTTGACTGCTTCCTTCTAAGTATAATCGGGTCAACATGTTTCTGCCATGTATGGTGTAAATTTACCAGGCATTCTTCAGGGCCAAACGGGGACTAGACCTCAGCGGTATGGGTGCGCTGAGGCCCACCCTGACCTGAGGGCATGTGTGTGAAAAAAAGTGTAAAAAGTGCAAGAAAAGGAAATTCCTTTCGAAGGTAGCCTCAATCTCAGAGGAACCAATTGCACCTGAAAAGGAAGACGACAAAGACACACATAGAAAGAAGACATAACAAACAATTAGCTATTGTTCTCTGTTCAAGAGCATGTCTAATGTCTGCCATACTCGTGGTTCATATTGTGCTCAGGTTGTTAAGATCACCGTAATATTTAGCGATATTGTTTACACCAGAACGATGTGAAAGTGGCTGGCCTCTGTAATCAGACCAAAGGCTGTGAATCTTAATTATACCAGGGGTTCACTGTAAAGATCACATGCACGTCGCCAAAAGCGTTTGGCGATACAATACGTGGTTAAGGAATCAATGAACCGGAATGGCCAGTGAACAGAACAGGGGTTTTGAAAATAAAACCACACTCAAGATAGGTTAAAAATGTCTCACTTGTAGGGTGAGAAAATGTCACAACATGGGTCAACAGGAGGGGGGTGGTGGTGAAATTGGCACACCCTGTAGGGAGGGAAACAGAGTATACGCCATTCGTATTCATTTAGAAATAGCGCTCATTAAATACTTAGCTCTTCGTGGTAGCAGCAGTAGCAGCGGACCTACGCCCTCGTCGCCAGGCACCCACTCGTAACCTGCTTCCAACCCTCTAAAACCGGACCCTGAGGATGCCCGGTAACAGAGGGATTGATGTTTATAAAGGAAGCAGGAAATCGTCTGCTCGTGCGGCCCGACAGGGTGGTGGGAGTGGCTACGTCACAGGACGTCCCTCCGACCAATCGTTAGGCATGTCAGGGAGACGGGCGGCGCAGGTGTTCAGAAAACACTAGAGCGCCTCACCTCACAGCTGGCGTCCGTTTCAAAATAACTTTATTTATATCATAATACATTTCTCGATCTTAACAATGGGATTAGTTATAGTAATGGGATTAATAATAGCTGGCTGGCTGAAGTATACAGTTGAAATAAGTGTTGATTTGTCTCCACATGTTATTATCAGGGAGTCAACACGTGGAGTTAATAATAGTGATCGTATATTCTCAAAATTCGTAGTGCCCAGAAAGGTGAGGCGAGGTATGTGTGTCAATCGGTGCACCACATGTAGATGTTTAAAATGAGGTTGGCAGGTCCTGTATCTACCGGGTCAGAAAATATGTTACATGTTATTGGGAACTAGGGTAGTCCCCGGGTAGGCAACCTGAAAGGTGGCCTATAATTATTGATTAAGGGCTTGTAGGGGAGACCCAAAGTTAGAAAAATAAGCAGTGTCCAATGACCCATTCTCAGAAGGACGGAGGATGGCTGTGACTAGGCCTGATGTTTAACAAGAAGGCGCCTATTATGTCAGCCAGACAGGCTAATATTACTGATATTCCTGTGTCATGGAAAGCAGGAAAAAACCTCTTATATTGGCAGATGTAACTCATATTACTCAGACTGCTTGATCTAGAAGAACAGGAGCATATCTAGTGTTTATTTGAATATTGAGGACCACGGAATGTCATCATTGAGGCCGTGGGCATGGATTCCCAGCCGGTAGACCCATCTTTGTTCCTTCTCAAAAAGTCTGCGTGGAATATCTCTACCACTGTAAATTTTGTTCTATGACAGTCCACCTGAGATGGTTAGTGGTGTGATTCATCTGGATGAACTGTTCACTCCTCTTAGTTGTTACTCGGCGGCATCTAATGTTGCTTCTGTGTTCACAGATTCTCTGCTTGATTTTCCGAGTAGTCATTCCGATGTACCTTAAATGGCAAGGGCATGTAACAAGGTAGACTACATTGGTAGAAGTACAATTTGTATGGACCCGTTGCGTCCATATTTTTCCTTGTTCCAGATCCAAGTGTTTAGTGTGGTTCGTCAAATGACAAACACTGCAGTCGGAGCAGGGAAAGTGGCCAACGATTCTGGGCAGGCCCCAGGTGTCAGTGATAGATCGCTCGCCCTGCAGTGTGGTTTCCTTGGGTTGTGTGTGGACTAGTGAGTTCTTCAGACTACATCCTTTCTTGAAGGAGAAAAGGGGTTTCGCCCAGGTCTTGTTGGTACTTGTAATGATCCTCCAGTTCTTATTATAGGCTTCTGTATGTAGTTACGCAGGTGAGAGGTACTTCTTGGGGTTGTCTTAAATTGTCTTCCAGTAGGGCTTCACCGCCGAGGTCTAGTCCACTTTGGTCCTGAAGAATGCCTGGTAAATCTACACCATACATGGCAGAAACATGTTGACCCGTTTATACTTAGAAGGAAGCAGTCAAACAATCTATTTGGCTTTCTTCCTACACATTGTTTTTAATATGTCTAATTGATCACCCAATAAAAAAAATTTGTGATACAATTTAGACATTTTTAACTTTAACACCACCACTAACTCACCTATCACTTCACAAAACCTGCTCCGCAGTAAATCTGGCGTTGTAGCACACTGGTGAGGCATTCGGCCTCTCCCGGTGGGGCCCAATGATGGAGCATGTCACCAACCAGGTTTGTGAGTGAGGGCCTTTTATACAAACCTAGTTGGTTTTGTACTCCTGTGTTCTTGTTTCCTGGGTTGTAATTACAGGAATGACACTCTTTTTTTGTTTAAAGAGTATCCACATATCCATAAGCTCACTGAAGAGATGGTGTCTTAGGTCCAATATTTATATCCAGTTGTGCTTTTGAAGTGGGCGGAGAATCTTCTAGAGGCATGTTTTGAAGTGCACAGGGGCCCTGCCTTTCCTGCCCTGGCTCCAGACTAACTATAGGGGTTATGCAGACCTTTGTCTAGAGGCAGGACAATTGTCCCTCCCATCCCATCAGTGATGGCCCACCCAGGTACACCTAAGCTCCTTAGTGTGTGTCGCTGTCTAGGAACAGTACACATAGCCCACTGTCAACTGCTCCCAGTGATGTGACCCAGTGACAGGTTGCAAGCACCATATGACTAAGGCAGGAAAATGACAACTTTCTAAAAGTAACACAAGGAAAGACCTAGCTACCATTTTGTGTACTGCTATCTACTTAGACAGGTAAAGGGCCAATATATGATTTCATTGGACCTGGTTATTTATTCAACCATTACTTTTTCATATCATATATCGTTTTCTTCATTTCATAAAAGTCTGAAATAGAAATTACACTGTTCATTTCAGACAAGTGCAACACAGTAACATGTGAACATAACAAATATTGTGCTCCACATTAAACACATAAAATGATACAAAGTTAATACAAACAATGATACACCAGTAACATTTCAAACATGTAGCAATCCCTTCATATATGGTTCATGTGGTCCTAAAGGGGAATGCTAGACATTGGGAACACGCATACCCACAGCTGGGGTTGAGTCAGAACTGTTTATGTTCATGAATTATCTGTTCCTCAATAATAGAAAGATTGCCAACGTGTTTCGAGTCCCAGTGATACTCGTGGGGCTCTCTTTAAGGTTTCTGACTTGGTGTAATCTAAAAAATAATGCAAATAATTGCTATTGCGTGCATACTCATCAACCTTCCTCCATCTCTATTGTGTGGAATAAAATTCATACTGTGCTTTACCTGGTCAGTATGAACTTTTTACTTCAGAACTGCCAAGTTCTTAATCTCCAATATTTCTTGTTAAGGTGAATCCAGAATTTACTGGGGAATGACAGATTTTGCCCTGCCATCTATACTTAACCCTCTCACAAATCAATTTCTGCTCACCCCCTCTCATTCTACCACCCAGGTGTTGTCTTCATTGTATTCTTTCAACATCCTTCAGAGATATCATCGATTGTGCCAACTCGCTTGGTTTCTTGCTTGACTCCAAGCTCAACTGTCACAATCCCATAAAGAGCATGGCCAAAAATGCATACTACCAATTAAAACATCTATGAATCCTAGAGCCCATTGTCCATAATATGACTTAAAGACAGTAGTTCATTCTCTGACATTACTCATACTGGACTATAGGAATTCCATTCTTATAGGCATAACAAAAATATGTCTTGCTCTTCTGATAGGTGCTCTCCATGCTGTAGTTCCTGTTGTTTCTCGTTGCAACTGGTTTTACAACATCACTGCCATATTCAGTTCCGTTCACATCACTGTCATATTCAGTTTGCTTTAATGTCTCCCAATTGTAGCCAGGTGCATCCTGAAAATAGCCTCATTGGTGCATCAAATCCTCCATTCCTCCTTCCCACGGCCCTCAAAAAACTCTACCATGATGCACTCGTTCACTGGCTACTGTGAGAAGTTGGCCTGATATGTGGTGTTTCCAATTCTGGAACCACCTTGTATCAGTCCAAACAATCCCTTATGGTGTCTGGTTGTAAGTCAACCTTGTTAGACAAGCTATCCTAGGGGTAGCATGGACTAAGCAGCCTTAAAGGCTTAACTTAAGAGGTCGCGTTAAGCGAGCTGTTTTACCACACACAATCCTGTAATACCAAATGAAAGGACACCACACAAGTATATATTATAAAAATATATGTGTTTATTTCTAAATTAATCCCCAGTACTCTTTATGAGCAAAGGGGCACAAGCGTTAAATCAAAAGCACAGTATAACATACAAAGTTGCGCAATTTTGGATGAGAGCGGGTGGCCACTCAAATCATATACTAGAAAAATGGTATAAGAGATACCAATCGAACAGTGGTTAGGCCTAGGGCCTAGAGAATCGCTGGGAGCAGTCAGGACTAGCAATGCTGAAGTCGGGAGAAGCCCGCAGGACTCGGGTGCAGCACGTAAAGTGCGGCTTGCACCAATGCAAAGTCAATGGTGCGTAAAAGTTACACAAAGTTAGTTTAAGGATACTTCCGCTGAACCTAGAGGAACAAAACTTAAGACACAGACCCTAGAGGTGTGTACCAGTGTAGGAACACCGGCGTTGCAATGTTACCTCACCCACAGGAAGTGGGTGCACAGGGTCGAAGTGGCGTCGAGTTTTGACACGCAGGCTCTTGGTGCTTGGAGCTGAAGAAGCTGCAGGCAATGGGAAGCAGAAGTGTCTGTTGTGATCCAAGGTGCGGATCGAAGTCGAGATGAATCTGAAAGCAGAGGGGAAAGAGTCTGGGTCACTCAGCAGTGACCAGGGTGGAACCAGGACGGAACCAGGCAATGTCGGGCGCAATCAGATGGTTGTCGAGAGGCTTCTCTCCGCCGTCACGTGGGCTCTGGGGCATCTACGATGTCCAGGAGCAGGTCACGATCTGTCCCACGTAGGCTCTCACAGTCAGCACCGTCGGCTTCAAGATTGCAGCAAACAGCACTTGGCAAAAGCAATCCATGCGGAACCGGAGATTGCTTCTCACTCGGACCAGGAGGGTCAGAGTGGGGGCTCCTTTTCACAGGAGCTGGTGCAGATCTGGAGCAATCAGAGAAGCAAGTCGTATTCAAGTTTTCGTTGGCACAGGTGCCACAAGCCAGCTGGCAAGTGACCGGGCCAACGCGTCGAGCCACCACAAGCAGAAGGGCCCCACGCAGCACTAGTCAAGTGTGGAGGGGGTAGCTTTGCTGCAAGTGTAGCTCGGGGTGGGGGCTTCTCAAACCCCGGTGTACAGCTTCGAGGGTCACTCGTGGGCTGCACTGTCAGCATCTCGTGGCCTTTTCAAGATGGCGTACCCCACGCTTCCGGTCGCCTCCACGGGTCTCAGCTCTGCAGGGACTGTGGATCGGGCTGGGAGAAGGCAGGCAAGCTTGATCTCGTCGATCTCTGTTGCTTGAGTTCCGGCGGGAACTGCAACAAAGCAAGGGTCGAGGGCTGGATGGTGCCTGTATGCACAGGGTGGTCACTCCTTGACCACAAGGGAGATTCTTCAGTCTTCTATGTTGAGTAGAATGTCGAAGGGTCCAGAATTCGTTACTTATGTTTCTTCAGGATGATCTGAGTTGCATTGGCACTGCTCCCACTCTTATTCGAATCTGGTGGGCTGGACATCCTGCTAGGTCCCCTCCTATGGGTGGGACGCAGGAAGGGGGTGGTTACACCCCTTTCCTTTGATCCAGGCCGCGCTGGGACTGGGGCTGGTGTGCCCCAGAACCGGTTTGGCCGGATTATGAAAGGGGCAGCCTTGTGCTCCCCAGGCAGTGTCTGGTTTCTTTGAGGAGTCCATTTCCAATTGTGGTATGTACCTATAGCACATGTATTACAAATTTAGAGAATGAGAACAGCAGGCGGGTGGTCTGATTAGCAGGCCCACAGCCTCAGTAAGTCGAAAACCAGTGAAGCAAAAAGCAAAAATTGGGGTGACCATAGGATAGCAGACCCTACTCTCCTACACAACCCCCCCCCCCCCCAACGCATGGACATTAAACTTAACCTTGACCAGATAAGTCTTCATGTTCTAAGTGGGAGTACCTGGAGAGACCATCTGCATTACCATGGTCAGTCCCTGGGCGGTGCTCCACTGTAAAGTCCATCCCTTGTAGGGAAATGGACCACCTGAGCAGTTTGGGATTTTCACCCTTCATCTGATTTAGCCACAAGAGGGGCTTATGGTCTGTCTGAATTAGGAAGTGAGTACCAAACAAGTATGGCCTCAACTTCTTCAGGGCCCAAACCACAGCAAAGGCCTCCCTCTCAATAGCTGACCAACGTTTCTCCCTGGGGGTCAGCCTTCTGCTAATAAAAGCAATGGGCTGGTCTTGACCATCTTGATTAAGTTGTGAAAGCACAGCTCCCACCCCCAACTCAGAAGCATCTGTCTGTACAGTGAACTGTTTGGAGTAGTCAGGACTCTTCAGGATAGGTGCAGAGCACATGGCCTTCTTCAGGTCATCAAATGCCTTTTGACAGCTAACTGCCCACTGAACCTTTTGGGCATCTTTTTGGATGTCAAGTCATTCAATGGTGTCACAATGGACCCATAGTTCTTTACACATTTTCTGTAATACCCAGTCAGGCCCAAGAAGGCTCTGACTTGTGTCTGGGTAGTTGGAGGAGCCCAGTCCTGTATGGTCTGGATCTTGCTCTCCAGTGGTTGAACCTGACCCCCACCTACTAGGTGGCCCAGGTACACAACCTTGCTCTGCCCTATCTGGCACTTAGTAGCCTTGATAGTCAGGCCTGCCTTTTGCAGGGCCTCCAGAACCTTCTTCAGGTGGATCAGGTGATCCTCCCAGGTGGAGCTAAAGACAGCAATATCATCTAGATATGCTGCACAAAAGTCATACAACCCAGCAAGGACTTGATTCACCAACCTTTGGAAGGTGGCAGGTGCATTCTTCAAACCAAAGGGCATTACCACAAACTGATAATGTCCACTAGGGGTAGAGAATGCTGTTTTGGCTTTTGACTCTTCAGCTAGCCTGATTTGCCAGTAGCCAGCTGTCAAATCAAATGTGCTCAGAAACTTGGCAGAAGCCATTTTATCAATGAGCTCATCTGCTCTTGGAATGGGATGTGCATCTGTCCTAGTGACAGCATTGAGACCTCTGTAGTCCACACAAAACCTAATTTCTCTATTTCCATCTTTGGTATGAGGTTTTGGCATAAGGACCACTGGGCTACCCCATGGGCTCTCTGGTGGCTCAATCACTCCAAGCTCCAACATATTTTGCACCTCACCCTTTATACAATCCCTGACAGGGTCAGGTTGCCTGTAGATCTTATTCTTCACAGGCAGACTGTCACCAGTGTCTACCTCATGGGTGCACCAATTAGTCTGGCTGGGTGTGAGTGAAAACATATGCCTGTGGGCCTGCAACACCTGTCTGCAGTCCACCTGTTGCTGCTCAGTGAGGCTGCCTGCCAAGGCTACTCCATCAACTGAACCATCATCAGGGTTCTGGGAAAGCAGGTCTGGGAGAGGGTCACTCTCTTCCTCCTGATCCCCATCTGTGGCCATGAGGAGACTCATGTCCTCCCTGTCAACAAATGCTTTCAAACGGTTTACATGGAGCACCCTGTGGGGGCTCCTAGGGGTGCCAAAGTCAACCACATAGGTGACTTCTCCCTTTTTCTCAATGATAGGGTAGGGTCCAGTCCATTTGTCCTGAAGTGCTGCTGGGCCCACTGGGTCCAACACCCACACCTTCTGCCCTGGCTGGAACTCAACTAGAACAGCCTTTTGGTCATGCCAAGCTTTCTGTAATTCTTGACTGGCCTCAAGGTTTTTGGATGCTCTCTCCATGTATTCAGCCATCCTGGAGCGGAGACCAAGTACATAGTCCACAATATCTAGCTTAGGCTTTTTGAGAGGTAACTCCCATCCTTCCTTCACCAAACACAATGGACCCCTCACAGGGTGGCCAAACAAAAGTTCAAAAGGGCTGTAGCCAACCCCCTTCTGTGGGACCTCTCTGTAAGCAAAGAGCAAGCAGGGTAAAAGGATGTCCCATTTCCGCCTAAGCTTCTCTGGTAAACCTTTTATCATTCCCTTTAGGGTCTTGTTGAACCTTTCAACAAGCCCATTGCACTGTGGATGGTAGGGTGTGGTAAACTTATAGTTTACTCCACACTCTTTCCACCTTGCTTTTAAGTATCCAGACATAAAGTTGGTACCTCTGTCTGAAAGAACCTCCTTTGGAAAGCCCACTCTTGAGAAAACTGCAATGAGGGCTTTTGCCACCACTGGTGCTGTGGTGGTCCTCAGGGGAATTGCCTCTGGGTACCTGGTGGCATGATCCACTACCACCAGTATAAATCTGTGCCCAGATGCTGTTTGAGGATCCATGGGACCCACAATATCTATTCCAACTCTTTCAAAGGGTACCCCCACCACAGGTAGTGGTATCAGGGGGGCCTTTGTTGTGCCACCTGACTTACCACTGGCTTGGCAAGTGACACAGGAGCGACAAAACTCCTTGACATTTTCTGACATGTGAGGCCAGTGAAAGTGTGGAACAAGCCTGGCCCAAGTCTTATTCTGGCCTAAGTGTCCTGCAAGGGGAATATCATGGGCCAAGGTGAGAAGGAAACCCCTAAACGTCAAAGGTATAACCAACCTCCTGGTGGCACCAGGCTTGGGGTCTCTAGCCTCTGAATAAAGGAGTCCTTCATCCCAATAAACTTTATGGGCACCTTGAGCATTCCCTGCAGCCTCAGCAGCAGCTTGCTGTCTGAGGGGGTCAAGTGAAGGGCAATCTACTTGGGCCTGTCCCAGGTCTGCCCTTGAGGGTCCCCCTGTCCCCAGAAACTAAACCTGGTCAGGTTCAAGCTCCTCAGAGACAGTCTCCTCTTGGACTGCAGAATCAGTTTCCTGTGAAACTTGATCCTCAACCTGGGGCAAGTGGGAAGGCACAGCCTTAACCCTCTTGCTCCTTCTCTTGGGTTGTGGTTGGTCTAATGTTTCAAGATCCACCACTGGTTCAGGAAGGCACTTCTTAGCCTGAGACCTTGTCACTGCAAGGACATGAGCTGAAATCCCTAGCATTTCTGCATGAGTCCTGTACTCCACTTCTGACCAAACTGAGCTTTCAAGATCATTGCCTAACAGACAGTCTACTGGGAGGTCTGCACTCACAACAACTTTCTTTAGGCCATTTACCCCTTCCCAGGAGAAGTTCACAACAGCCACACTATGTGAAGTAGTGGAGTTGCTTGCATTGGTCACTAGGTAACTTTCACCTAGTTCAATCTGACCAGAGTCCACAAAGTCTGGTGTCACCATAGTGACACTGGCACAAGTGTCCCTGTAGGCCTGAGCCAGCTTCTCATTGATTAAGGGAGTCTGCCTATATTTGCCCAGGTTACTGGGGCTTACTGCAGTGGTCAAAGATAAGTCCACATCATATAGGAGAACTGCCTGTGTGGGGATTCTGACTAGGCCAGATTCCACCTCAGTACCCAAGGTAAACCCTACTAACCCCTTAGGTTGTGCACTACCACTGCTGACTGTACTAGGGGGTGCAGGTGTTTTAGGAGCTGCATTGGTAGGAACTGGATTTTTCTTAGTGCATTCACTGCCCCAGTGTGAAACTGATTTGCAGGTATTACACCAAGGTTTCTTTGGGCCATCATTCTTCTTTTTCTTTTTGTCATTTTGGGAACCACCCTCCTTATTACTAGTTTGGGGGCCTGAAGACTTCTGGTCCTTTTCTTTATCTTTCTGATTCCCACCCTTATGGTCTGTTTTCTTCTGGTCACCATGGTTCTGGGGTTTCTGCTTAATCCTTGTTCTGAAACATTTGTCTGCCTTCTTTCCCAATTCTTGGGGAGACGTCAAATCAGAGTCAATAAGGTATTGATGCAACAGCTGGTTCTGACAGTTATTAAGGATCTGCTCTCTCATTATAAGATTGTACAATCCTGTATAGTCTGAGACTTTACTTCCCTGCAGCCAACCCTCCAGAGCCTTAGTGGCACAATCGAAAAAATCAGTCCAGTCCTGAGTCTGTGCTTTTTGGGTGTCTCTGAACAACAACCTGTATTGCTCAGTGGCTAGGCCAACCCCTTCAATAAGAGCACTCTTCAGGACAGAGTAGTTTTTGGCATCCTCAGGTCTAACTGTGAGGAGCCTATCCCTCCCTTTCTCAGAAAAGGAGTACCATAAAATTGCTGCCCATTGATCCTCAGGGACCTCCTGTACCATGCAGGCCGTCTCAAGAGCAGTCATCAATTTGTGGATGTCATCCCCTTCCTTGTAGGGGGGCACAATTTTTGTCAGGTTTCTATTATCATAGGCCCTGTCTTTTTCTTTAGGAACTTTGCTGCCACCAGTGGCATCTAAGCCACACAATTTTCTTTCTCTTGCTAAAGCAAGTTTAGCTTGAGCCAAGGCTACCTCTTCCCTCTCTATCTGGAGTTGGACAGCCCTCATTCTGGCCCTATGCTCTTTCCTCTGGGGGGAAGTCATTCCCCTTTGAGATTCTCTTGAGACACTAGAAACATGAGAGTCCCCTGATGGAGATCTCACCCTTCTGTTGCCTGGGAGAATTAGGTTATGGGATCTGGGGAGGTGCTGGCCCTCTCCACCCCCATGTAGGTCTAGATTGGCTTGGTTAAGCCTACCAATCTGTACCTGGGTCACCCTCTGATCCTGATCTTCAGGCTCTTCTACATCTGAGCCTTCCTCTTCCTCTTCCTCCTCCTCTTCTTCTTCTGGAAGATTTTCATTCTCAGGGGAGTTCTGTCCCTCTCCTGACTCTAAGGGAGCCTGACTCACCTTATCTAAGTCATCCTTTTCCAGGATAGCTATCAGGGAAGGAATGGTAGGGCCTCTGCCCTTTTTTAGCCCCCTTGCTGTGCACAAGGCACCCAAGTCTTTGTGGCTAAGGTTGTCATATCTGGAAGTTGCCTTGGTAGGGTCAACAATTACAGGAGCAGAGCCTGAGGCTCCACCTGTATCAGACATGACTGCTAGTGAGGTGTAAGTGGTGCACTTACCTACACTAAGTGTTTTCCTACTGTACCTTGCTAGTGAGTTGTAGTCAGGGTGTGCTAATCCCTTTAATCTACAACTACTAAGTTCAGTAGAACTTAATATGCTAAGCTTTTGATTTTATATGTACCTAAGGTACTTGATGTGATCTTTCAATTTGATATAAAGATTGCAATGGTAAAACAAACAGCAAGCTCAAATCCGCACCGCTGCGCACCAATGTGAGAAGTTGGCCTGATATGTGGTGTTTCCAAATCTGGAACCACCTTGTATCAGTCCAAACAATCCCTTATGGTGTCTGGTTGTAAGTCAACCTTGTTAGACAAGCTATCCTAGGGGTAGCATGGACTAAGCAGCCTTAAAGGCTTAACTTAAGAGGTCGTGTTAAGCGAGCTGTTTTACCACATACAATCCTGTAATACCAAATGAAAGGACACCACACAAGTATATATTATAAAAATATATGTGTTTATTTCTAAATTAATCCCCAGTACTCTTTATGAGCAAAGGGGCACAAGCCTTAAATCAAAAGCACAGTATAACATACAAAGTTGCACAATTTTGGATGAGGGCGGGTGGCCACTCAAACCATATACTAAAAAAATGATATAAGAGATACCAATTGAACAGTGGTTAGGCCTAGGGCCTAGAGAATCGCTGGGAGCAGTCAGGACTAGCAATGCTGAAGTCGGGAGAAGCCCGCAGGACTCGGGTGCAGCACGTAAAGTGCGGCTTGCACCAATGCAAAGTCAATGGTGCGTAAAAGTTACACAAAGTTAGTTTAAGGATACTTCCGCTGAACCTAGAGGAACAAAACTTAAGACACAGACCCTAGAGGTGTGTACCAGTGTAGGAACACCGGCGTTGCAATGTTACCTCACCCACAGGAAGTGGGTGCACAGGGTCGAAGTGGCGTCGGGTTTTGACACGCAGGCTCTTGGTGCTTGGAGCTGAAGAAGCTGCAGGCGATGGGAAGCAGAAGTGTCCGGTGTGATCCAAGGGTGGATCAAAGTCGAGATGAATCTGAAAGCAGAGGGGACTGAGTCTGGGTCACTCAGCAGTGACCAGGGTAGAACCAGGACGGAACCAGGCAATTTCGGGCGCAATCAGATGGTTGTCGAGAGGCTTCTCTCCGCTGTCACGTGGGCTCAGGGGCATCTGCGACGTCCAGGAGCAGGTCACAATCTGTCTCACGTAGGCTCTCACCGTCAGCACCGTCGGCTTCAAGATTGCAGCAAACAGCACTTGGCAAAAGCAATCCACGCGGAACCGGGAGATTGCTTTTCACTCGGACCAGGAGGGTCAGAGTGGGGGCTCCTTTTCACAGGAGCTGGTGCAGATCTGGAGCAACGAGAAAAGCAAGTCGTATTCAAGTTTTCGTCGGCACAGGGGCCACAAGCCAGCTGGCAAATGACCAGGCCAACGCGTCAAGCCGCCACAAGCAGAAGGGCCCCACGCAGCACTCGTCGAGTGTGGAGGGGGTAACTTTGGTGCAAGTATAGCTCGGGGTGGGGGCTTCTCAAACCCCGGTGTACAGCTTCGAGGGTCACTCGTGGGCTGCACGGTCAGCGTCTTGTGGCCTTTTCAAGATGGCGTGCCCCACGCTTCCGGTCGCCTCCACGGGTCTCAGCTCTGCAGGGACTGTGGATCGGGCTGGGAGAAGGCAGGCAAGCTTGATCTTGTTGATCTCTGTTGCTTGAGTTCCGGCAGGAACTGCAACAAAGCAAGGGTCGAGGGCTGGATGGTGCCTGTTTGCACAGGGTGGTCACTCCTTGACCACAAGGGAGATTCTTCAGTCTTCTATGTTGAGTAGAATGTCGAATGGTCCAGAATTCGTTTCTTATGTTTCTTCAGGATGATCTGAGTTGCATTGGCACTGCTTCCACTCTTATTCGAATCTGGTGGGCTGGACATCCTGCTAGGTCCCCTCCTATGGGTGGGACCCAGGAAGGGGGTGGTTACACCCCTTTCCTTTGATCCAGGCCGCGCTGGGACTGGGGCTGGTGTGCCCCAGAACCGGTTTGGCCGGATTATGCAAGGGGCAGCCTTGTGCTCCCCAGGCAGTGTCTGGTTTCTTTGAAACCTCCCTGCTACAATCCACTATCTCCTGTCTGGGGTGGTTTGACACCGCCCTGCAACAGGAAACCCTTTGTCCAGGCCACCATTTGCTGAGTTTCGGTCAGCAGCAGGAGGCCAGACCCGTGTCTGTGGCAGAGGCATCCATTTTGTGGATCTGAGGCTCATTTTAAATCAACCGCGTTTCAGTAAAGTAACATGTCTTCTCCCTCTAGAAGGGTAGAATGCTACCCCCGCCGCCAGAACTGGCGAGGGGGTAGTATTCCAATTCGTATGACACCTCACACGACATGTTTTGATAAAGCCAAACAAAAGTTGCTATATAACCGCGAGGATTATAAGGCACTCAAGAGTATATGGTATGGCATTATCCCGGATCAGCTTAGGGAGTTGTTCCCGACAGCTGCAGACAGGCTCAGCTCACGCCAGAGCTCCATCTCACATAAAACCACGCACTCTGCCTCCAGGATTGATGAGGCCTTCCATAGGAGTGACTCATAGGTTTATATGTGTCCAGATATAGGTTTAGATATAGGTATACTATATCTAAGCAAGGGGTGATTACACCCACTTGCCCCAGTTGAGTGATCAGCCAGTTGTGTCAATTTAAGAACCAGCCAGGGGTGGCAAAAGCTATGCTTCAGCCCCTGGTAGGCCTTGGTGGCACCTATGCCCTGAGCACCTATAGTGCATGGTACAGGGGCTGACAAGGAGTCCATTTCCAGTTGTGGTATGTACCTATAGCACATGTATTACAAATTTAGAGAGAGAACAGCAGGCTGGGGTTCTGATTAGCAGCCCCACTGCCTCAGTAAGTCGAAAACGTGTGAAGCAAAAAGCAAAAATTGGGGTGACCATAGGATAGCAGACCCTACTCTCCTACAGCTACACTACCACAACCCTGCCTGCTATCTGAACCAATCATTTTCAAATCAAACTAAAACTCCTCCTGTTCAGCACTTTTCTATCTCCCATAATCTAATTCTGTTTTCCAACATATGTATTTCTTTATACTCCTCTTTTCTCCTTCTCCCTTCCATAAGTTTATAATTGTTTTATTTTGCTTTACAACTTTGTTCATCTTGTATATATTCATTACCCCCTTTCCCCCCCACATTGTCTAATCGACCTCAATGCATTTTTTGGGGCGTAATCCCAATGGAGCCCTGTTAGAAAAGGTCCAAATCTTCAGTTAAATGTAATTCTTTCTTTTAAGAAACAAGAACTGTGAAGAAGACAATCATCAAAGCTCCACTCTGTCAGAATAACCTTTATCTTTAGAATCCAAGTCACAAACAAATGGAATGTACCAACTACCAAGGGTTGGGAGGCAAGGTGAGGGCAAAGGAAGTGAAAAGTTGGAAGATAGAGCGTGGCAAGAGGGGCTAACACAGGAAAATAAATACACTAGAATTATTAAATAAATTATAACACATGTCCTTCCCCTTCTGAACATCATGGTAAACCGTGGGATGAGAGTGGGCACTTTCCATGTCATGAGCCTTCAGACATTTAGACAGTATATCCTTGATGAATGTTCTCCAATCCTCCAGAGTCACCATGTTCTTTTTCTTTTGTATAACTTTAATGGGTTTTTAAAAATTGCTGTCCTTCCCCTTACGTGGATCTGGAATGTTAACTATTAGCAAATTTCCGACTCACACATTTTAGTACCAGGCTTTATACCTTTTTTGTAATTCCTTTGATGCATTTGGTGCATTGATGTTGGTATACCTGCTCATAAACTTTCTCTCTTTGTACCCATCTCGGGTCTACTACATTCAATCATTTAGGCAACACTTTGGTACCAGGAAGGCTGCCTTTAAGTGAAAAAACAGAGCAATACCTCTGACAGAATTGTAACATTTTCTCACAAGAAGGGTAGTGTGGTACGAAGGGAAGCAAAGTCACTTCCCTAATCAGGACCTTCAGGGGCACGTCCCGCTCAGACTTTGCATGAGAACAGGGAAAGGCAGTGATGAAAGCCAGCTTCTTCCGACAACTGGACCCTACTCAGGCAGTGCATACACGTACTGCGCTGTATCAGTCAGGCACCCCACAGGGTGCTCCTCACATAATCAATGAGTAACTCTTCAAGGATCACTAGTTCAGGTCAGCTCTGGCATGAGTGGCAAGTTGGCCCCTCCTTTACCTTAGTACAAAATAACCCAGGCTGAAGGTAACTCGGTATACTCGTCCTAGAACTGAGAAGCTGCCTCAATAGCATCAGAACTGGTAACAAAGATCTGCAGCTAGCAGATTAGCTGGATCCCAACCTTAAAATTGATTTAAGAATGCTGCACCTTACTTTGCACCTTATAGTATAATGGGCAACCAAACAGTCTGAGGTGTTCCTGTCAGCCTTTAGGCATGAAACTTTTCAGGTGTCACAACAGTTGTAACCCAGAGTTAGTGCCATAATGAGCAATAGTGGAGGTGTCTGAGGCTGCCCTCTGCACAGCATTATCCTGTCCTTGTCATAAGTGTTAGGAAGAGTCCAAATCTTGAGTTAAATTGAATTCTTTATTTGAGGAAATATGAGCTAGGAAGGACACCCCCTTCAAGCTTCACTATCTTTAAAATCCCCAACGGCCAGAACCAAATAGAATAAAAGAATAAAGTTACTAAAAGGTGTAGACTTTACATGTCCCTACTCCCTGAAATAGAATCGGAGTTGTGACAAGTTGGCCTGGTAGATGATGTCCACTATTCTAGAGAGCACCTTGCACCAGTCCAAACAACCCTTATGGTGATGGTTGTAAAGTCAACCTTATAGACCAGCTATCCTAGGGGTAGCATGGACAAAGCAGTCTTAGGCTAAACTCAAGAGGGCATGTGAAGCCAGCTGTTTTACCATATGCAATCCCTTTAATAACATATGAAAGGACACCACACAGGATACATATTCAAAATATATATGTATTTATTTCTAAAGCAATCTCCTGAACTCTTTATGAGCACAGAAGCACAAGTGCATAACAAGTAACTTAATATAATATACAAAAGTTGCACAAATATGGATAGGGTTGGGTGATCCGCTAAACCATATACTAAAAAAGTGGTATAAGAACCACGTCACGAACAATGGTAAGGCCTAGGGCCTTGGGAATCGCTGGGGCTACACTGGGCTAACAATAGTTAGGGAGCAGGAGGCCCACGGGATGCGTGTGCCGTGTCTAAAGGCACATGTGTGCACACATAGAAGTCAATTAGTGCGTAAAGTTAGAAAGTTAAAGGTTTGGGAGTCTTCCGACTGGACTAGAAGCTAACCTCTTGAAGCTAGGACACTAGGAGAGTTACTCTTTACAGGAGCACCGCAGTACTCGCGTTACCTAACCCACAGGAAGCGGGTGCATAGGTCCCAAAGTGTGTCTGGTTTCGTCGTGGAGTTCTATGGAGCCGTGGAGAAAAGATGCTGCAGGCGGCCAGGAGAGAAGAGTCCGGGTGGATCCAAGGGTGGAACGTAGATGTAGAGGACCTGAAAGCAGAGGGGACAGAGTATGGGTCACTAGCCAGTGACCAGGAAGGAACCAGGAAGGAACAAGGCGATGTCATGAAGCAATCAGGTGCAATGGGAAGCTTGTCTCTGCAGCCAAACGTGGACCAGGAGGAGTCGACGACAACCAGGAGTCAGGCACAGACTGTCCCACAAAGGCTCTCGCTGTCGGCAGTATCGACTTCAGGATTGGAGTCAACAAGCCTTGGCAAAGGCAACCCACGCAGGATACAATGTAGGCTTCTTACTCAGACCTGCAAGATCTGAGGGGCTGCTTCTTTTGAGGGAAGCAAGGGCCAGTCTGGAGCAACCAGACCAGTGGTGTAGATTCAAAGGATCGTTGCCAAGATGGCCACTAGCCAACAGGCAAGTGACCGGGCAGACGCGTCAAGCAGGAAAATGCAAAAGGGCTCCACGCAGAACTCGTGGAGGGTGCAGGGCTGATTTTTGGTGCAGATGCTGCTCGGGGCTGGGGCTTCTCAATCCCCAATGCACAGCTTTGAGGAGGCCTAGGGGGCTGCACAGTTAGCAGGTCGCGGACTTTTCAAGATGGCCAGTCCCACGTTTCTCGTCTCCTCCACGGTTCTCAGCTTTGCAGGGACTGTGGATCGGGCTGTTGGATGTTTGGGAATCCAGTTCTTGTCAGGCTCTGTGCTCGGGCTCCGGTGGGAGGCGGCGACAAAGCAAGCCGTTGATCGCTGGATGGTGCCTGCTTGTGCAGGGTGGTCACTCCTTGACCACAAGGGAGATTCTTCAGTCGTCTTCTTCAAGTAGTTCGTCGAAGGTCCAGAGTTTTATTTCAGAGTTTCAGTCAGGATTAATCTAAAGTGTTGGGACTCAGCTCCTACCTATATACCAAACTTAGGGGCTGGATTACCTGCTAGATCCCTCCTATGGGTGGGACCAGGGAAGAGGGTGGTTACACCCCTTTCCCTTTGTCCAGTTTTGCGCCAGAGCTGGGGCTGGAGTGCCCCAGCACCGGTTTGAACTTGACTATGCATGGGACACCTTGTGTGCCCCAGACAGTGTCTGATTCCTTTCAGCCCTTCCTGTCCCAATACACAAAATCCTGTCTGGGGTGGTGCTGGCACCTCCCAAGGCAGGAAACCTATTTTCCAAGCCTCCCTCGCTGGAAGGACTCCCAGCAGCAGGAGGTCAGACTTGTGTCTGTGGCAGCAGCATCCATTTTGTGATGCTGAGGCTCTGGTTAACTTTAACCGGCAATAGTAGGAACAACATGTCTTCTCCCTCTAGATGGGTGGAATGCTACCCCCGTCGCCAGAAGTGGCGAGGGGGTAGTATTACCAATCATATGACACCTTACTCGACATGTTTTGATAAAGCCAAACCAGAGTTAGCATTTAACCGGGAGGTTCATAATGCACTTAAGAGTATATGGTATGGCAATATCCTAGAACAGCTATAAGGACATGGTTCAGAAAGCTGCAGACAGGCTCAGCTCATGCTAGGTTAGATATAGGTATACTATATCTAAGCAAGGGGTTATTACACGACCTTGCCCCAGTTGAGTGATCAGCCAGTTGTGTCAATGTGAATGGCCAGCCAGGGGTGGCATAATACATGCTGCAGCCCCTGGTAGGCCTTGGATGCACCTATGCCCTGGGTACCTATAGTACACTGTACAGGGGCTCATAAGGTGACCCAGTATCCAATTGGAGATGTACCTAGGGTACATGGAGTTCATTTTAAAGAGAGAGCAGATAGCCTGGGGCCCTGATTAGCAGGATCCCAGGCCAACTAAGTCGAAAACCAGCTAAACACTAGGCAAAAAATCTGGGGTAACCATAGTAAGGTATCCACCTTCCTACACGAGTCAGTAAAAACGTCATATACAACAATAAAGTTACTACTGGTAGTGACTTTATGACTGTATTTGACATTCCACACACTTGGCGGAGACCTCTGGAATCGGGAGGGGAGCTTTCTATGGTAATGTATGGTGAAACGTTTTAAAGTTTATTATTATTTCAAGTTAAATGTTATTGTAAATGAGTCTTAGATATGTATTTTAAATGTAGAATACATTAACAAATGCTACAGCACTATTAACAACATTTTAAATCAAACATTGAATTAATAAAAGTATTACATAGAATTTTTTTTTTAAGAAATAGAAAATTTAACACCAACCTAAGGTAAAGTGTTTATATCTATTTCTAATATATGAAAAATTACTAAAAGTTATGTATCAAATTAATTTAATATAAAGACTTTTTTTTAAGGAAACAGATTTATGATTAAATTAAGAAAGGTCATTACATTATTTTCAAAATAAAATAATTTGATTATTTAACATTCAAATAATTATATATATATATATTTATATATAATTTAATATATATAGACGTATGTAAATTTGATTAGGTTTAACTTACTTAATTCAACTTTATTTCCTATGGAGTTTTATTTTAACACCCTACCTCCACAATTTTCTAAGAGAAGTTGTTGTAGTACATATTGATTTCCATCAGTGGTGCTTGATTCAGTGCAGCTCTAAACTGGAGCACATGTGCGCCCATTTTGGGTCCTTTTTGGCCGTAGTAACTATAGAAGTACTTTTTGGGAATAGTAATGGGCTTACTCTCTCCCCTAACTCTTTCCAAAACCCCTCCTCTTTTGTTATAAATAGTCCCCATTTAGGAGCTACTCATCCCGTCCCTCCCACATTACCAAATAACATTTGTACATAAAAGGTAGGAGAGGCAGAGGCATATACCTCCCAATGTAGATTTGGGAGTAGCATTTTGTAGAACATAAGTAATACTATTGCAGAATTACTAATGTACTACAAAATAATATTTGTGAGTAGGCTCCTAAGAATTGATCTCCAGGGCCCTCTGCCTCACCTTCCCATCTTATTTATATGAACCACACTTTTAATACTGTTTGAATTTTGTTTTTAATATGGCTTGCACCTCTCCTTAATCTTTGTGTTTTGTTCTGCTGTTGCACAATATATCTGTAATTTTGTTTTCTCACTTCTGTGTCAGATGTTAAATTCCTCCTACATGCTATACAAAAATTCATAAATAAAAATAAATCATCTGTCAATGCTGATATGGGCATCAACAACACCCCAAATAACTGAGTCAACCAGTAAGGTCCCATATAAACAATAATATGAGTTATAGTATTAGGCCCTAAATTAAACACAATAGATTGGCTGGATGGACCTGTGTAGTGCTAGGGTACCCCATATGGGTGACAGTTTACACTTTAAAGGCCATTTGTTAATTCATTCATTTTGTACATGCTGAAGAATTGGTGGAATACATTCCACTCTGGTTAATGGTTTCTACGGTGGTGGCACATATCCAAGAAGCGATCAAAACAAGCCTGAGTGCTTGAGAATGGTTATGGGAGAGGAACACCAGGGAACCTTATCTCTCCTTTAGCTGCACATACCTTTGGTGTTAGAAATAATACAGAATTATAAATATTACCTATCTGCAGATGAGTTTGGAATTAAGCTATTTCATGGGATTATTACCTTCCTCCTAATGAGGACCCCAGAGGGTCGTGAGCTAGACTGGCCAAGCAACTTAGGCCACCACCTAAACATTCCATCAAGAGCCTCGTAGTATGGATGGATAACTCTTTCAAATTCGACCTTCAGGCAGTGAAGCTGGCTGCCACATTTAATGGGCTCCTCAGGATGCTGAGGAATATTCTCCCACTGCTCTCCTTCCCCTGCCAGGAGACTGATGGTCCAGACACTCACTTTATCCAGACTAGGTTGTGATAACTCACTTTACGTAGGTGCTCCAAAGGGAACAATTAGGAAACTTCAGGAGGCCAGAACTATGCTGCCAGACTTCTGCTTCATATCCCCAGACATCTATCTGTCAGGCAAGCCTTGAACTCTCTCCATTGGCTGCCGGTGGATGAGAGAATGAGGTTCAAGTCTCTCTGTATTGCCCACAAGGCCTTGTGGGACGATGGCCCGCGATCTCTCAGCCCTTACTTTCTTTTTATCTCCCTCGTGGAACACTGGTTCTTCCACTGTTCATCTAGGAGGGAGAGAATGGGAGGACGATCATTCTCGTATAGAGTGGCTTCACTGTGGAATGCCCTCCTCTCTTCTCTCCATTCTGAAAACCGGCTGCTTCCTTTCCAGAAGAGGCTCAAGACCAGGCTTTTCAAAACGTATCCCAGCATTTGGATCACCCCTGATAAGTATTATGTGTGGTACTATCATCACTGGGGTGGCTATGGGTATCCATTTGCTTTATAAGTGCTCATAACATAACATAACAGAGGAACATATATCATTCTTGATAGTACTACTTCAGCTATCTCAATTTGTTCCTTGTTGGATCTGAATGATTTTCTGTAGTCTGGAACTTGTATCCCTGCATTTATAACTGGGATAGCAAAACTGCAAGAACTAGAATACAAAAAAATAACACCAGTACTGGGTAAACTACTCATCCTTTATAGAGAACAACTTGAGGCATCTACTGACCTGGGCCATTTAAATGAGGATGCATAAATTGCAAATATGAAATTATAAATTGGATACTAGAAAGAGGCCTTACTGCACATCAGCAATCGTTTGCTGGGAAAAGGTTTCCTCTCACCTGCTGTATGGCACTTTGTGACACTTTACACTTTTGGCTGTCCTACAGTATAACCTGGTAGCTTTCCACCTTGAATCAGTACAAAGAATTACTCTGGATACGGGCAATATATTTGTCACCAGAAAAATATATATTCAGACAGGGAAAAGAACAAAACACCCCTAAAATTGTAAGAGAAGGGATTTTTCGGCCCTCTAGGGGGGTAATGTTCTAATAGCCTTATAACCCTCCATAGCTGGGCTATACCGGCATTAAAGTCCTGCTCTCTTGTTAAAGGCACTCCCCTTTGAGCTGGCCCTTTAATGCTGGAGCGGGCCTTTAATGGCCGGTATAGTCCCCTACGGTGGGCTAAAAGGCTATAGTGATTGAAGACACAGTGAAGTACTCCGAGTAAACTCCTGAGTGCCGGCAATCTGGTTTAGGCAAGAATGCATTGAGACAGAAACCGTGAGGCCCTGATGCATTCCAGTTTATTGAGGTAATCAGCAAGTATAAAACTTAACTTATTTAATGAATTTGAGTAGTGCTATTCTTTCCCAAAAGCGAAAACTTTCACATCCAACTGTGCACAGAATGTACGATATAGCCTTACAGCCTGCTTTCAAGGGCTATACCAGTTGTTAAAGGCCTTGAACCAGGAGTGGGAGCCTATAACGAGAGTGAGGGCCTTTTAACAGCTGGTAGAGCCCAAGGCAAAAGGGCGATAAGGCTATTAGAACATTTCAAAAACTGAAGGTAGAATGTTCTAAATATAAAGGGGAGGAACAAAAACCTTGAATTATTGGAGCAGAAGGCATATGCCAGCCATTTAAAATCCGAAGCCACTCCATTGTCTTTCAATGGAGCTCTCAACATTCCAATGCTCAAATATAGATTTATAGTCCACTGTAGCGGGCTATACCAGGCATCAATGGCCCACTCCCATGTTAAACTCCCCAGCAGAAGACGAAGGCCTTTAACAAGGGAGTGGGTCTTTAATAATGTCCTGTATAGCCCAGCTATGGCAGCTACAAGGCTACTTGAGCATTCCAACTCATGAGGGCAGAAAGTTCTAATTAGAAAAATGAAGACCTCTCAGAGCCTGAGGCGGTTGAAATCCCCCTTGGCTTTGAAACCTTTATTCACTGCTCTTGCTGTGAATGTTCTACAGTTAACAGCTGTGCGCCGGGCCGCGGCTGTTAGCTGTTGTACATTCACAGCAATAGCTGTGTCAGGAGGCTGAAGTCAGCCCCTGGTTCTCCCCAGCATGGTTGAACTGCTGTTTGTAGTTCAGCCATGCCAAGGAGACCCAGGAGCTGAGCAGCATGCACCCCTTCTCCTTCTGAAGCCCTCGTGACACTGAGCTACAGGAGGAGGGAAGGGTGACGGCTGCGGGTGTCCTCCTGCATGGCCTCTGCCTTTTGCTTTCTTTTGCCTAATTAATATATTTTCAAGAGGAAGAGGAAAGCCAAAGTCAGAGGCTGTGTATTAGGACATTGAAATTTTGAGAGAAGCGGACCTATACCAGTTCATATAGTCTGCTGCTTCTCCATTATCTTCAATGGAACTTTCTACATTCCAATGTTCTAATAACAAACATTATATGGACAGGAACTGCTGAGAACATCAGTATATACATAGTGGAATTTTTAAGTGGATCAATAGGAAAAATATAAACCCAGTTTTGCTTGTGAATGAGAAAAGTATTCCTTCATTGATTTCCTTAGGTTTGAGCCGAGAACATTGCAAGAGAGCGTGATACCTTGGCCGGAATCACTGTATAAGTCTTCACCCCTCAAAAAATTAAAACATGTTAGAACATTGGAATGTTGAGAGCGCGTTTGAAGACAATGGAGTGGCTCTGGGCTTGTAATGGCTGGTATGAGCCTCCAGCATTAACATTCCAATGCTTGTCTTTCTGTTTCTCCCCTTTTAATTTAGAACATTCTATCCTCAGTGGGACAAATGTTCTAATATGCTTACAGTACTTCTGCCTTGGACTATACCGGTTGTTAAAGGTCCTCACCTACATTATAGGCCCTCGCCGGAGGGTCTTTACCAACCGGAAAAGCCCTTGGCAGCAGGATCTAAGACTATATTCAAAGACTATATAGTGTGATCATAGCTGTTATGAACAGGAAGAGGTGTGGTGCCGCGGCTAGGGCGACTGACTCCGGCATCTGGGGATCACGGTTCGATCCTCGGCACCGGCGGCAGATTAGCCCAGCACCATGTGACTCTGGGCAATAGCTTGCTTAATCTTCCCACGGCCCCCAGCACCTAGAGACCCTTACGGGTGATTGTGCTCTTTACAAATGTGGATTATGTTAACACCTACTATTATTAAGTCAATTTGATCATCCTCACAAGTTCTGTTGCTCCACAGAGGCTTTTCATTGGTAGAAACATGTTAGCAGAAGAAAAGGATGCTATTGAACCGTATGTTTGTATCCCTTGCGTTTCAGGGTATCAATAAAGCAACAGAATGCATCCAGACACAATTTTAATTAACCACTTATCGCTCCTCTTTCACAAGTCAAGGAGAATGATAGCAATTTGCAATAGATTTGCAATAGGGTATGTCATAGTTCTAGGTGGCAACACCAGCGAACAAGACAGGCTAGAAAGGAGAAAATAAATAGTTTTTAAGAGAAGGACCTTTTATCAACCTTTACTTTATATCGATGTTTTGGAACTAAGGCCTAGATGTATCAAGCCTTTTGCGATTCCTTAAGGCCGAAATTCTGCGAATTTCGGCCTTAAGGAATCGCAAACGGACATTTAGCATCTTTTGGGATGTATCACACATTAGCAAAATAAGGAATCGCAAAAAATTGCGATTCCTTATTTTGCTTATGCATTTAAGGAATCGCAATTTTGCTATTCCTTAAATGGCATGTATGAAACTTTTTTAAATTGCGAATTCGGGTTAAGGAATCGCAAATTAACACCAATTTGAGGTTCGTGTTAATTTGCGAAATCCTTTTTAAAAACAAAATATGACTATTTTGAAGGTGGCATGTGACACACATACATGCCCATAGGGCATGTATGTGTGCCATATGCACACACATGTAAGTTTCAGGGGTGCAGCAGGGTGTCCATGAGACACCCCTGCACCCTTGAAATAATTCTCAAATTGCGATTAGCAAATTGCGAATTCGCAATTTGAGAATTACTGCACAATCATTCCTATGGGCCTCCTGGCCCATAGAAATGAATGGGAAAATTATTCCTTAATTGCGATTAGCAATTTGCTAATCGCAATTAAGGAATTTTAAGGAATCGCTAAAAAATAGCGAAGTTCTACATACATACCATTTTGCACTTCTCAAATAGCGATTCCTTAACAATCGCTATTTGAGAAGTGCAAAATGGTTTCTTGATACATCTGCCCCATTATCTTTGAAACATGACGACACCATCATGTTCAAATATCCAGAAAACAGATTTCCAAAATATATATTTCTTTTATCCTGGCATGTGGGTCTAAATAATTTATTAAATGCACTAAATGTATTTTATTTTCATTAAATGTAAAATGGAAATATACAGGATACAGGACTAGCATAAATGTAGAATAAGGCTAAAGATAAAAATCAACTTCCTTGTTGGTATGGTCATTTTAGAACAATTTTCTGAGCAATTGCCCAAGTAAAAAAGTCATACAAAATGCATACAGTCTTATGTTTAAAACTATGTTCCCAAGTAACACAATGTGGGGGAGATGTGGTAAGCTAAGTAGATTCTTTGTCTCTGTGTAATCAGTAGAAAAGATATGCACTGACCTCATAAAATATTCATCTCTATGCCTCTATTTTTTGTAGAATAATTAGGCCCTCATTACAAGTTGACTGAATTTAGGTGCAAGGATATCAGTGACCAGGCCAGCACCCCACACCTAAATCTGGCCCTGAAAGGAGAATAACATTTAGGGTCTGGAATTACCAAATCCTGTCCCACTGCATTTCTTGATTCTGGGAACAAATCTGCTAACACTTGACTCTTGGTCTAAGCAGCTAGCTAAATGAAGCGTGAATTCTTTTTAGCAATTCACAAAGTGAGAACTGACGAATGGAAATGATGGGAAATGATCACACAAAAAAAGCACAAAATAGAGAACCTGCACGATAAAGTAATGGATAAATACCTAAAATTATCAGATAATGAACAAATGACTGGTTACGAACCACAAGGTGAGAGCTACCTGATATACCACTAAATGGTGTAAAATATACTACAGAAACTGATGACTTAAAGTAATTAACCTTTAAAACCCTGCAGCCATATGGTGGAAGCAGGCAATTGAAGATAAAAATATAATTCAATCTAAAGGAGTCGATTAGAACATGCATAAATTAAGCTGTGGAAATAATACAAGCCTTATTAACCTAAGAACCTGTTAACCTATGATTTCAAATAGTGGAGTGTCTCGATGGTACTAAAACCTTCCATAAAAATGGGGGTTACTTATGATCATTAGCTCCTACTAATAAACAAAATGCATGATTCATATGTTTGTCAAAGATTACCGAACGCCCTGAGTGTTGTGTGGTGTATAAGGTTAAAAGCCCCATCCAGTGCCCATACCTTAAAGTCGACAACAGTTATTCCATAACAATGCAAAACATAATAAAACTATCTTTGTTAAGATGTAAAGAATTATAGTAGGTAATGTAATTCTTCTTCTTTATTTAACGCCAGAGTGAAAGCTTGGAGTTTAAAAATCCTGAAATGTACTCCCCCACGCGAATGTTCTGTATGATCCCCTCTTTTCCTTTATGAGGAACAGCCTGATGCGCTTTTCCTTACCGAAACTTGGCTTCATGAGAGCGCCGGACCTGACATAGCTGCTGCCCTCCCATCCAACTATGCCATCACCCGTAAAGACAGATTATTGAAAACAGGAGGTGGCATAGCCATTATTTTCAAAAACCATCTGCAATGCAGATTTGATCCTTTGGATATTCCAAATTGCGAAGCTGCTTTTTTAAAATTAGCACTTAATCCAAATTTTACTCTCTCTGGTTTACTTGTCTACCACCCTCCTGGTAACCCGATACCCTGGGCTACTTCCTTTCCTAGCCACATTACCTCTGTGCACCTGAGTTCCAAAGATTTCTCCCTTATTGGTGACCTTAACCTACATTTAGAGGACCTCTCCAATTCTACATGTAGCAACTTTATTGCTGATGTAGTTGCCCTCAATATCAGCTTACTAAATTCTGGCCCCACACATAAAGCTGGCCATCTATTGGACCCAATTTTCTCCAGTCTCTCTGAAATTATTTGCTTTCCTTCAAACCCCATTTGCTGGTCTGACCATTTTCTCTCTAAATTTAGTCTCTCTTTGCCTACCCCTGCCACTCCGCGTTCTTTTTCTTTGACGACTCCGAATAGGAACTGGAAAAAACGTTACCTTGCTCCACTTAACAACGCTCTATGTTCCAACATTCCGTCTGTGGACCAACAGAATGACATTCTTGCCTTTAATACTGAACACTGGTTCTCAATGCCATTGATCATTGTCTTCCTCTCGCTCACATGGAATACAATAACCACCGTCCCCCAGCACCATGGTACAATGACTCTCTTAAAATAGAGAAATCTAAATGTAAATCCCTAGAGCGCAAATGGCGAGAAAACTATGTACCCGATCTGAAACTCATCTACATTAAAGCCAGAAATAATTATCATAACTTATGTAAAACGGCCAAAGTCTCCTTTATCTCCAAAACCATCATTGGTGCCGTCAATTGTTCTAAAACTCTTTTCGGTGTGGTGAAAGAATTAGCAGGTTCCAAAACAGTTGCAAATCCCCTGCCATTAAATGACCAACAATGTGACAATCTTGCACAATTTTTCAACGAACAAATCTACATGGAAATGGCTAACTCTAACCTAAGCAGTCCTCTACAGGCCCAAAGTGGAACTAACTCAAGCAGTGGAACTAACTCAAGCAGTGGAACTAACTCAAGCAGTCCGCTACTGACCCATAGTGGAACTTCGACCTTGATTTCACCCGCATCAGTAACCACTACCGCCGCAGATCATGAGGTCACTATAAAGTCCACTACTCCTACAGCTCATTTAGATTGTTGGCCACTCCTTAATATTGAAGAACTCAAAATTATTCTAAATAGAGTAAAGTCTGGCTCGCCTAAAGACCCCCTCCCTATTACCATCATGAAACAATTAGACATCCACCATTTGCAGGTGATTCTCAATTCCCTGAATGCTTCACTGCGGGAATCCATTGTACCTGCACAATGGAAACTTGCAATGGTCACCCCCCTTTTGAAAAAACCTACAGCTGACCCTGAAGTCTCCGCTCACTATAGACCCATTTCCCTCCTACCAGTCTTTTCCAAAATACTTGAAAGACATGTCCATTCTCTTCTCTCACAGTTTTTCCAAACCAACAACTGTCTCCACCCTTGTCAATCAGGTTTCCGCTCTGGTTTTTCCACAGAGACCACACTTTTAGGTGTCACTGAGAGGCTACGCCAGTATCTCGACCAAGGGCAGACAGACGCACTTATTTTGCTGGACCTCAGTGTGGCTTTTGATACTATTTCTCACACACAGCTCATCCGCACCTTAAAATTCTTTGGCATATGCGTCTCTGCCCTGGACTGGCTGATCTCGTTTCTGGACACTTGTACATTTCAAATCTTCTCAGCCACATCCTGTTCCAAAACTTAAGCATCACCTCATGGTGTGCCTCAGGGCTCGATCCTGAGCCCACTGCTATTTAACCTATATGTCAGACCTTTGGCCGATATTGCAGACCAGGCTGGCCTTACCCTTTTCACATACGCAGATGATTCTCAGATTATCTTTTCCCTCTCTAATTCCAACCCTTTAGCTCCCTCCTTTCTCAAACAGGGCCTCAGTAACATTTCAACTTGGATGACTCAAAATCATCTGAAGTTAAATGGTGAGAAGACTGAGGTGCTTATCCTGGGTAAGCAGAAAGACCTCTGGTGTTCATATCACTGGCCGAATGAGATGGGTAATCTCCCTAAGCCAACTAGTCATGTTCAGAACCTGGGCATCATTGTTGACGACTCTCTGTCCATGCACCAGCATACCGTTAAATTGACAGCTGTATGTTTTACCATCTTGAAGTGGCTCAACAAAATTCTTTGGATGTTGCCTATCTCTACTCAAAAAACTGTGGTTCATGCCATCGTTACTTCGCGGCTCGACTACGGCAACATCTTATATCTGGGCTCCAATAAGGCCGTGATCCGCAGACTTCAACTTGTTTAGAATTCTGCAGCAAGACTCCTATGCAGAATCCCAGGGCCTCCCCCATTTCTGGATACTTGAGGGATTTCATTGGCTCAGGGTGTAGAACCGTATCAAGTTCAAAGCCCTGAGCTATATGTTTAGAATTAAGGCAGGTACTGCCCCTCAATATCTTCAAGCACTTGTCTGTCCCTATGTTCCCTCCAGACACTTGCGCTCTGAAACCAAGGGCAACTTTGTTGCACCTAGGGTGAAACTTTCCAGAATCGGTGGGGGATCTTTCTCCTTCCTTGGCCCTTCTCTTTGGAATACTTTACCTTCTAGCATTCGCAAAGAAACTAACTACACCCATTTCCGCAAAACTCTTAAAACCTGACTTTTTGATCAATAACTCCAGCTTACTGCCTTGTTTTTGAGTTCTCTGTCCGCTATGGCGCCGGGAAACCCTTCTTGGGTATCTGAGCGCCCTACAAATCCAATAAATAAATAAATAAATATAAATAAAATTCTCCTATGTGGTTTAATAGTTTCAATTTCTGCAAAAGGAGTTATTTAAAAAAACTTATTCAGCTTCAATTTTTAAATAAATGTTAACAATTCAATTCTAAATGTGAACAAATCAATATGTTGACATGGTACAGAATTCAACCCTTTATTCACAATGTACATTTGGTTAGGTGTTAAAGCATAGGTAGAAAAATTAAACACTAGATTTAATTCTTGCTCTTGTCCTGTTTCATTTACTGTTTTGTTCAGACTCTTTTGGTATCTCTTTCTTCCTCTGTTCCTTTGATTTCTACGGGAAGTGATTTCTTTCAATGTTTATTCTTGCCAGGGATGTTGCTGATCATTTTACTTTCTGCAGCCTGCATAGTTCCTCTAAAATGAGATTTGGATAGAGAGAGAAGAGTTTGCGGAAGTTTCACTATCAAAGGTTACACTTGTTGCACTATTTAAGGAGATTTCTGAGCTGCTTCTGTCTTTCACTTGGCTTGGATCTTTGGGGCCGATTACCATGGCGAGAAATCCGCGACCGGCGGTGAGGACCGCCGGTCACGGATTTCCCGCCATCACCCTAAAAATTCCCACTGCCAAATTAAGATGGCGGTGGGAATGTGAAAGGTACGACGGCGGACGGAAAGACCGTCCGCCGTGGTCCCGCAAGGCGGGCCTTTTCCGCCCGCCTTGCGGGACCCGGTACCATGGGGCAGTGGATGGGCATTATGATGCCTGGAGAATGCCTTTGTGGGCCTGTTGCGGGCCCCCAAGGGCTAGGGGGGTGGGATGCTGCACGTGGGGGGTACCTATGGTACCCCCCTACATATGCATGTACAAGGTGGCAGGCACCACGCAGTGCCTGTCACGTTGTAAATGCATTTGCAAACATGTTTTTTAACATTGTGATGGGTGATGCCACCCGCCGCAATGTTAAAATACAGGATACGCCCGCCAGTGTGACAGGCGCATCCTAATTCGTTTTGCGGGCGGTCCCTTTTACACCAGCGATGGGGGGCGGACGTTGTCTGCCTGCCATTGTAATCGGCCCCTTTGTTTTTGGAAATGGCACCATATTTCCTTGCATAAGAGTAAATCCTTCTTGAGTTATAATCTCAAATATCACGTTCTAACATATTTCTTTTTAGATTTTCATTTCATCTTGATACTCATCAAGAATACAGTCTAAAATGTAATGATTTTTAATAGTGTGGTCATCACATTTTAAATCATCTATATCTTTTTTAAGGCTGGTGAGTTTGTATTGAAGTCTAACAATAGTAGCTTCTGCTTGTTCAATAAGCATACCTATCAGCTTAAACTAGGTGTTCTGTAATGTTTGGTTCAATTTTTCAGCCATTTTCTCCTTCATATCTTCGTCTGAGGGAAAGAGATTGATCCCTAAACCTCTTGGTATAATTTCCTATCCTGATATTATTTCAGGGTTTGTACTTCCCACCACTTTGAACTTTCTTTGATTATTAATCTTTCTAGATGAAGAAAGAGGTGTTAAAGACTCTTACATGGTGCAGGTGGGGTACCTCTACCCTTATCCCTGCTCACTTTATTAAAGAGTGAGTTCTCCAAGAGTTCTCTTTTGTCAAAGTGTTTAGACATTGGTATGCATTGAGTAACTGAAGAACAATACTTCAAAGCAATTTTATTATAATCTCTACTAGTGTCAACTGTCCTCTGGAACAAAAACTATTTGCCACAAAGATAGGTGGCAGTGAAACAGAGGCTATTCAAAGGTCCAATAAACTGAACGGATGAGATGTTATTGGGACACAACAATCCAATCCCTTGAAAAATTGTACAAAAAAAGACAGAGTTCTGAGGTCTTTTATATCCAATCAAAAATTCTCCTCAATGGGGTGATGAGTAAATTCAAACAGGAATTTTATTTTCTATATGCACATATCAGGTGAATATCTTAGGCCAACATTTGTATCATGACAACTAGTCGCTTCATTAGGGTCAAAACGCATGCACAATGTTGCATACACTAAACATGTATATGGTGATACATAGGTGAATTCAGCAAATGAGAAAGGAATAATCAAACATCACACACAAGAGAAGTTAAAAAGAAAAGAGAAAAAATGTGAAAAAAATCTAATCAATATAATAACTTGTCATATAATATGGCAAACTAAAATCAGAAAATACAAGAATGCAGAAGAGGTGCACCAGAAAGAAACAAACAAAAGTACCGTAAATTGAAATCTATGGCTAAAACACCAAAAAATGGTCACTGTCAAGATATAAAGGAAATGGTGGAAAAAAGGACAGTACCAAAAAAATAAATAAGAAACAAAATATGCTCTAAAGAATAAATAGAGAGTCCCAGTAAAGTTTTTACTTCATGAGATAAAAAAAATAATAAAGGAGAAAAAAGGAAAAAGAGAAAAGTCAATGATGACCTACCCTGTGGCTGCAAACACGTGAAAGGCCAGAAAAACAGAAACCTTTGGCGATAGATATTATAAGAGAAGAAATATAATTTAACAAAAAAATGATTGTACCCATGTGAAAATTCAAGCACGACCATTAGAAAATGCTAAATTTGAGGGAAGAGCAATGTGATAAGCTGTACACAGGCTCCACAAAATTAATTACAATACATACAGTAAGAATTTACTTTAAATATATGTTCTGGGATCAAGTGTTCTTGATAGTTATGTTATGTTATGTTAACATTTCTCATAAAGCGCACATACACTGATTCGTTTCTTGGCGCTGACTTAAGGTATTGCTGGAGCCCCATGTATTTAGTTGTCTGCAGAATCTAGCTATAAACTTGGGTGAATAACCAAGTCTTAAGAAGCCTTCGGAATCTCGAAAATTCAGTGAAGTGTTCCAGAAGCTGGGTGCCAGTACTGCAAACCTGCAGCAACCTATTTGTTTCCGTTTATAGGAAGGAATGGTTAGGAGGGTCTTGTGGGCAGAGCGTAAGCTCTGAACCGGTTAATATTTCTGAACGAGTCTGAATATGAATTTTTGGCTAGCACCATGCAAGGTCTTGAAAATAAGGCAACCAACTTTAAATGCACATCTTTGTGAGATAGAAAGCCAGTGTAGCTCATTTATAGTGGGAGAGATATGTTCCCATCTGGGTTGCTGGGATATCAACCTGGCTGCTTGGTTCTGAACCATCTGCAGTCTTTTAGTGAGATAGAGCTGCATGCCAAAGTATAGAGAATTAGCATAATCCAAGTGTTATAACACCATGGCTAGGACCACCTGGATTAAGACTTCCCGGGTAAGTAATCTCCTAATCTTCCTCAGTTGAAAGAAACAGGTAGAAGTTACTGCTCCTATATGAGATTTGATAGTGAGATCACTATTGATGATCACTCCCAGACTTTTGGCTGAGGAAGAAGGATTAGGGGGGAGCCTAGTTCACTTGGCCAAAACTGTGCGTTCCAAGGGTTCAGTGGACCGCCTATCAGAATCACCTCCGTTTTATCTCGGTTTAATTTTAACTGGTTGTTATTCATCCAGTCACAGATGTGTAGCATTGTTGCCTGGAATTCAGATATTGAGTCAGGTGAATTATCGATGGAGAACACCAGTTGCAGATCCTCTGCATAATTATACGTACACATCTTCCTATTTTTCAGCGAGCTATGTAAAGGAAGAAGGTAAAGATCATTTAAGTGGGGGGACAACGAAGAGCCCTGAGGTACTCCACATGTTGTTGCCATTTTAGGTGCAGAAAACTGGGAGAGACGCACTGACTGAGTACGGTCCTCAAGAAATTACTCAATCCAGCTGGACTCCGCCCCCTTAAGACCGGCCGCCATGACACAGTCGATCAGAATGCCATGATCGACCATGTCAAATGCCGCGGACAAGTCCAGCAGCACCAAGGCCTGGGGGAGCCCTTATCGGCTTCCTTTCGAAGCGTATCCAGCACAGTAAGTATTACTGCCTCGGTAGCATGGGCTGGGCGAAACCCCGCTTGGTTAGGATCAAGGTAGTCAGACTGCTCAATGAAAGCACAGAATCATTTGGCAACATGAGATTCCAATATTTTGGCCAAATAGGGAAGTAGGGAGATGGGACGATAGATAGTCAAAATCCCAGGGTCCGTTCCCAGCTTTTTTTAGCAGGGGCAAATTGCTGCTTCTTTGAAAGCTCCCAGAACACAGTCCTGTACATCAGGTGTTCAAGTTTAACAATCAATTCAAACATTCACTACAAGAGAAAATAAGCACGCCCAGGTTTAAGGTTGTGTCACCATGTTTTGCATGAGAAAGAGAGAGTGAATGACTCTTTGCGCGGTAGACAGTGAGATTTCTCTTGTTACCAACAGTATTTTATAATTGCACATTATCAACTGACATCGCCCAGCAGCATCCATTACTACCAACACTCCCTCCCTGCTCCTATGTGGCATACTTGAAATGGAATAGTGTACCAGGAAGGTCCTTTTTTCCAAATGAACATTCAAAACAGTCTTTATAGATATTCCTTTTTAATTTTGTTTTCCTTCCTTCATGTTTAGAGTAAATACCTCATATGAAATCCATGCATGTACAAAAAACATCCAGACAACGCGTTTCGTTCAAAGTGTTCAACTTGAACTTCGTAGGGCTCATGTTTATCAAATGTGAAGAGTGTTTCCAGGATTTATATCAATTAATAAGTATGTGAATTGATACAGAGATAATATTCCTGCTCCTTAAAATAGATCCTTATATTCCTTATATCCTTGAGGCTTATTCAATCCGTACATACAGGGCTTAGTCGCCCGTCAATAGTATCTCCGACTTACAAACCAATTGCACAGAGAAGCCGCTTAATTAGTAGTCCATGTTTTAACAAACAAGTGAGCCGACAGCTTGGTTAGAAAAACCCTATGTGGCATACCCAGAGAATTAGAATGGTTGGAGGAAAAGAAAACTTAAACACTTCAGATGAAAGTAAGGATAGGTCATTTACCCCTTAGGGCAGAGGCTTCCTGGATCATTAATGGAATGCTGGGGGAAGGGCATCATTGCAGGAGGAATACAGATCATATCTACCTTGCCATTCTAGACATTCAATAAATAAGAAAAAAGAAGGCCATTACTGTGTAAGATCCTTTTGGTGGATACCCAGTTCAGCATGTCATTCTGAGACACCAAAATGTAAAAAGACCTCTGAGACAGACCAAGGATCCTCTTGCTTGCTGTTTGGCAGCATGAAATATCGTGGGTCAGGAATATCGACAGAAAAACTCTTGTGGTCAAGAATATCGATTTTAGGTAAGTAATATTGATTTAAAAATATCGAAGTATTTAATATTGTTTGTTAAAAATATCGATTTTTTATTATTGTTATGTATTTTAATATATATTTTATATGTGTGTGATGTTTGTTGTTTTGTATATGAATTGTTTGTATTTTTATTATATGTGTTACAATTTTAATAGCTATTAATTCTTTTAATAACATTTTGCGTTTTTAGTTCTGTGGTGGGTTGTGGGTTTACAGGGAATCCGGGGGGAAGTAATTTATTGATATAAAATGTATTGATTATGTATAGCAGTTATTACTTTTCTTTATTTGAAATTTATGTTTTTAATTCCGTAGCGGGTTGTGGGTTTATAGGGGAATAGGGTGGGAAGTAATTCAATAATATAAAATGTATTGAATAATTTTTATTTATTAATATTTGATTAATTGAGATGTTATAGTGTTAAAAAGGTAAATTAATGTATTAATAATGGTTTCATAATTAGTTGTTAATTAATTAAAATGTATTCATTAGTAATTAATGGTGGTAATTTGCAATTCATTTTAGGTGTGTGTTGTGATGTCTATATTTGTAAATGGTGTGAATTAATTTATTTTTTATTGATGAATTATTAATTTGTTGTTAATTAAAATTAATTCATTAGTAAATAATGATGGTAATTGTGTAATTTATTTTAGGTGTGTGTTGTGGCGTTTATAGGTGTAAATGGTGGGAAGTAATTTATTATTTATTTATGAATTATTTATTAATTGTTAATTAATTTAAATTAATCAATTAGTAATTAATTATGGTCATTGTGTAATAAGTTTTAGGTGTGTGTTGTGGATATAATAGTGTTAAAGAATGTGTACTCAATAAATGTTTATTATCTTTTTTTATTAATAATATATTCTTTATTCATTATTAATTATGTTAATTATGGAAATTAATTTAAATAAAAATGTTGATGTCTTTTTTTGTTGTGTGGTGTTATAGGGTAGGAAATAACAAATACATTTATGTTTTGTTTTGAATAATTTGTTTGTTAATGTTTACTCCTTTTAAATAAATATTATTCATGAATGTATTTATTAATTTATTTTACATAATATAATGTCCTTTTGTTATATGTAATTAACATTATAATATGTGTTCTTTTTATATGTTTAATATATTTAATTATATATTTTTAAAATATTGTTTATTTATTTTTAAGATTATTTAAAAAAATGAAATTGTTTAAATATATTTGTAATTTTTGTTTCTCTGCTCTACAACACTTTCTGTACTGTTGCACTCACTGGAGTGGAGTGGGAATAGTAAGTTTTATATATTATGAATACAATGAATATTACAATGGTTGGAATTACCGAGAAAGAGTTCTTGGTTTGAATTTAAATGCATTGTAATATTGGTTCAAATAAGGTTTACTACAACATGTCAGGTAAATTAAAATGACACATTTTTAATAAAACTAGATACAATCTCTAAGTAAACAGTCAACCTTTCAAACCAAGACGATAAATTCCAATCCAATGTTCTTCCATCACTGATAGCAAAATAGAAAATGCAGAAAAATTCAATATAGGTTCTTAAAATCTAGTAAATGATCCTGGTCAACCTACATAAAAAGAAACTAATAAAGGTATCATTCAGCCAATCAAGGTTATTCTATGCCAGTTTGAGATGTATACAATTATTCTGTCATACGTATACATAAACTACATCATACTGAGGCAGTCACTTGCCTCTACCGCGCCTCACGCAGGACATACGCCGAAGCCTGACAGCCCTACATATCAAATGGGAAGGGGACTTGGGTGAGACTATTGACGAGAAACCATGGGGAGAACTGGTGAAAAGGGCTTGGAAGAGTACTCGAAATGCGCGCTTCCAACTGATTCACTTCTTGGTATTACACAGGGCGTACCTTACCCCGAGTAAGATTAATGAATATTTTGGAGCCCGAACCGCCTGCCCGAAGTGTAACCTGAAAGATGCAGGGTATTTACAGATACTTTGGGACTGCCCGCTTCTGGGAGAGTTCTGGAGAGGGGTGATGACTAGTTTAGTGGACACTACAGAATGTGACAGCACTGACCCCAAGGTGTTGCCTCCTACATTGGTTCCACACACTGACATGAATAAGGTCACTAGCAAGTTTATAGACCTGGGGGTGGTGTCGCCTAAAAGGGAACTCACTAGCTATTGGAAGGCGAAAAATGCCCCTAGCGTGCTAAGATGGACGGGGGTACTTGTGAAGTGGGCAGACTGCTAAGGGACCTTCCGACTGCAAATGGCCTAAAGAACTGGGATCGAAAAGACATTGGAGGCGGCAAGGGCATGGGTGGTATTAGTAGAGTTATTGAAACAGCCCACTGACTACAATGATGTAAACCCTGACGATGTAGTCCCTGCTGCAGGAGACTGAACACTTGATTTACTGGGCGACCCTGACCGCAAAATCGGGCTGCCCAGTGGAGCACACGATCAGCATAACCCAACCATGGGGGTGCGTTAACTGAAATAGAACATACAGTGTACTATTGGACTGGCCAGCATCAATATACAGAGAATTTGATGATTTAGCAACACACCTGGGGAGTGGGGAGGGTGGGTAATTGGAGGGAGGAGGGGGGGATTTTTGTTGGGTGTTAATTGAGGAGTAGAACCCTGAGATGATCCATACCTAAGATCTTACCAAGCACTACAGGACCAAAGTGCTAAGGGCTGTGTTAGAATTAGGATGAACCATCATTTCCTTGCTCAGGGGCAGGACTATTGACTATTTGCGGAGAGACATCCTGAGATTAACGTGTGTAACTATATTATGATGTACAATGAAACTAGCACGTAATTACAATATGACTTATGTGATGCTACTAACTGTTTTATCACAAATTAATAAAAATCTGTTTACGAAAAAAATAAACAACACCATGTAGTGAAATTCCTAAGTATAACATCAAGAATGTGCTTCATCCTGGCATAATTAACCCTGGGTGGTAAACTCCGCTCCATTCACAGAGTTTGTGGAGTTTTCTGCACTCCGTGGAGCACACAGATTTCCCAAAAACTCCTCTCCACAGAGTTTTAGATCGAGCCTAGTGCAGCGCGCATGCGCTGCTCTAGGAAATCGACCTCTTGCAAACACTTCATCTTTTGTGCAAGCTTGTGCGTGTGGTGCTCACACGCTATTGGCCTTTTAATCTGGATTTAGCACGCAATTGGCCAAAGGCGTTTGGATGTCCCAGCTTTTTGGGAAATGTTTACTCCCAAGGCGTTTTGCTCTTGGGAGCCAGCAGCGGCACGCAGGGGCTATCTGTTTTTAATTAGCGTGTCCGCGCGTATCTGTTTAAACAGTGGCGTGGGAAGGCTCTCCTCTTTTTGTTTCGCGTCCGAGTCCGCACGGCCTTGCGCGCAGTGGCCATCTGTTTTTTTGCGTCTGCTTGCCCACGCTTGTTCACAGAGCATCCCATCTGCCAATTTGTTTTTGTAGACAGGTCTTTTTAAACACCATGGCCGTCAGGCAGTCTCCTTGTCTGCAGTGTCGACGGCATACTGGCCAGAGTGCTCGTGGGGCACCTCAGCACTCTGACACTGTACGCACTTTGAGCCCCAGTGCCCGGCGCGCGCTGGGATTCTGTGCTTTGGGGGCGGGAGTTCACCTCTGCTTTTCAAGACAATAACGCCACTATCCCGACAGCACCGCAGGCGCGTCCTCAGATCTCCGCACTCCAAATATATGTTTCAACAGAAACTGGCTCACTCCAAAATCAACGGATTGTGGCTGCGTTTCCGTTTTCACAGAGAAGGTAGGAGGTGTGCGCATGACTCACCGCATGAAACACTAGCATTAGCCTTGAAACCACACCTTGTATTCCCTGTTCTGCCTTGCTCCAGCTCCCTTGATCCCTGACTCAGTGCCTGTGTATGCCTCTTTGTTTACATATCAAACAATATTTCCAGTGCGTGTCAGCACCGAGCCCATGCTGTAAAGGGTGCAACCCTGGTGAGTTGTGTTCTGAAGCGACAGTGATGCAGACACGGTATCTGTCACTTGTTTGGTCCTGCAGGTGGGGTGCTTGGGCCGGCAGTGTCAGGTTGATGCTAGAACTAGCAAAGGCAGCAGCTTCCAAAAATAGAAGACATGTAAGCAACAGCACAGCTTATCAGTCAGCTTATCAGCATCCCTCGCGCTTTGCTGCACTCTACTCTCACTACACCGAACACCCGCAAAGCAGGCATCGTTGTGCCGCTTGCTCAGCCAGCTACGCCTCCTTGGGTTGGGGGGACTCTAGCTGCTCTGTTTTAAGGAGCCAACATCACCCTAGTACTCTGGTGGGTTTCTAAGAATAAAAGGCTGGGCTGCACATAACAGACCGTGGAGGAGTAGCCCTCTGCACCAAATCCTACGGCCGCACTGAGTGAGCATTAACATGATTCTTATTCAGAGAGGACACAGGATCAAGTGCTGTTTCATCATTAGGACCCAGAGGCGGCAACCCTAGAGATTATATGGTTAGACTCATAGCAGGGCCTGCCCTGTGGCCTTATATATGTCGTGACATGAGAAGGTTTCCTAAAATATTTCTTCTTCCTTTCGTAGCTGTGCACTTTTCACCTCACTTAAAGTGCTCTACAGAACCCAAGACAGCGCGTTTTTTATAAAGCTGCATTCCCTTGCCGTCCTGCCAGAGAGATAGAAAGAGAGAGAGGGAGTGTGTGTGTGTTAAGATGTGTGTTTTGTTTCAGGATATTCCACCTTTTATGGACTTTGCAAAGAAACTGCATGTGCCTATGTGTTATTGCATAGATGTAAGTCCCTGCCACTGAGTCAACAGTTTTGTCACACTGCCTCTGTTCATCGTTTCTGCCGGATCCTTTGTTTCTCCCAGAGGTTATTACACTGTACAGGTCCTCTGGGTGTGTTCCACATTGTTTTACTGCTCCTCCAGAGGAGCGCAGCTCTACTAGTCAAGGGTAAACAGAAAGTATACCCCTACATGTTGTGAAGGAGAGCCACTGCACCTCACTTGACTCTGGGGGCGCTGACCGCCGGTTGGTTTTGAATTTTTTACACGAGGGCACTGGATTTTTTTTTACCTGTATGCCTCGGCATGCTCTACTCAGCCATCAAGTAAAATCCATGTCGGTTTTTTGGGGTCGAGCCTCAATGAATATAAAATACTCAAGTGGCAACACTTATAAGGTCCAACAGGCGAGACCTATTGGCTATGCCAATGCTTGTATTCCTTGCTCGCACTTGACAGTATTAAGTTGGTGAGCGCGAGAGTGAAAAATCCACCTTCTGGTGAGATTTTTCCTCTCTTGCGCTCACCATGGTCTAGTTGGTGAGCACGAGCGAGGAAAATCAACCTCCTGGCGGGATTTCTCAACGCGGGCGGTTGGAATTCTCATTGTGAGTGGTCGTGGCAGGTCGCTACCACTCACATTGAGAAACCTTCTGTTCGCGTTGAGGAATCTGCTGCTCAAGTAGAAAATCTACTCGAGCAGCGGAAAGGAGGCTGAGGCCTCTTGCACTGTGCATGGTGCCATTTGTGATGATTTTACATCGCAGGACAAACACCCGGTGCTCAAAATCACTGTGAGCGGCATGACCCTAATGCACTCCATCGCTCGCGGAACTCCACTTAGTGCAGCATAGTTTTTTGGTTACTTCGTGGAGGTCCACATAACGGAATTCCACCCAGGCCTAGGCATATACACATCTGTGGGTTGATAAAAAAAATTCTGATGGAAATAGATTTTACGACTACAATCTCTTATTCAATTTTGGCCTTGGGTGGTCATGCTCATAATAAACAAATAAATGTAGGTAGGAGTCTTCAAAAAGCTGGGGTATATGAAGTGACATTGCACTATCTTTGATCTCTGATAACTTCGCATGAATGACTTCTTGTGCCCTTCAATTGCTGTCTGTTTGCTATGGAAGGGCAAGGGGAGGAGCAAGAAGTAAAAACTGAGAAAGAAAGAAGGGGTCTTGGAGAGTTTACTTTCTTTTCCTCCCACTCCCTTCAAGACCCCTAATGCCAAGGGTAGCAAGGGCAGTGCCAAGGATGCCAAAGTGCAACCCATTGGTAGCAGCTGCCACCCCAAATTGACATCCAGGAGAAAGGCTGATAGGTAAGAAGTGTCTACTTGGAAGGCATGGGAGGATCTGAGTAAGTGCTGCTACCCCATTATGAGGTCAATCAATTAGACATGGATTACAACAGCTAACTTAGTGGATACTGTGGTGCGGCGTATGCACAATGTGGCTGCGGGGAAATGTGCATGTGGCATTCAGGTATACAAAGTATTTGTTTATTGATTTATTCAACAGTTTTTTTGTAACGTTGAGCACCAAAAGGTATCCTAGTGTTTTACAAAGAACAGCAGTGACGCAAAGGCCATACGGATAACACAAAAAGAAAGACGAGAATGCAAATGCAACAATCACAGAATTGGTAATAGTTAAACATAGCGAACAACGGGAGAAGGGGAATCAGGGAAGAGGGTAATGATAACTCGGAAGACGCTCAGCGTGGGTAGGAGGGCGAAGAGGTGGGAGAGGGCTAGATGAGTAGGAGAAATAGAGGAAAGAGAGTAGGAGAAAGGAATCCAGAGACTGAGTGAGAGAGAATGGATGAAGGAGGTGAGTTAGAACAGCACATGAGTGTTTGAGGCAGGATAAGGGATGGAGGCAACAAAGGGGAAAGAGGGGAAGAAGTCTGGAGAGAGAATGGAGGGTGAATGAGTCACCTGAGGGCAAGGAAGGAGTATTGTGCGAAAGGTCGAAGAGAAGTGGCGGAAAGACTGGAGGGGAGTAAGATCAGAGGAGAAAGTGAAAAGGGGGGAAGGGCAGTGAGAATAGAGAGAGCTGGAGAAAGAGCAGAGTCGTGGTGCAAGATGGGAAAGAGACCAAGGAGCAGAAGGATCTTGACCTCATTCTGTCAGATCATCTTAAAGTGCTGAGGTCGGAATGAAACAAGGCCAGAGCGAGCAAGCAGAATAGGGGGATGTGTACAAAGAGGTCTAACAGAGAGGCCTAGCTCCCGCTGGTGCAGGAGGTGCAGTGAAACCAGAGCTCACCGAACCCTGGTTTTTGGTACTTTATAGCTCAGGCAGCAGTCACGGGTCTCATTTGCTTCCTTGCCCAGGGAGAGGCCCATGACACACTGGCGGTGCTTCTGGTCTAACTTGCAGAAAATGCAGGTTATTTTGAAGAAAGCAAACACTGCTACTATCAACACCACAGAACAATGAGTTCAGAAATACTTTGTCCAGCGAGTCTGCGCCGCAGGCGAGGAAAGCAAAAGCCGGGCGGGGCGTCTAATGGTATGTGGAAGCTTAAGACCCGCTCTGAACATCAAAACGCCAAGCACTGTGCAACAAACAAGAGCAGAAGAGAGATCATTGTGTGACAGTGGCTGAATCTGGATGAAACCCCAGATTTTATCTGCGCTTGCGTCATCCGCTCATTCACATGACTTCCTCCAGAGAGATGTTTTTCCACAGCCTGTCAAAGGCAGAGCGCCGCACACAATGGCGCGCGGGGGCGGGGGCCGGGCTGAGAGGGCTTCCCCGGCTCTTTTCTTCCGCTGTCGGCCTCAGCCGGGTAGTGCCTGTTCAAACTGGAATCCCAGCTCTTTCGGTTGCTCTGTATTGTTTAACCAGTCTGTCAGAAAGCACAGGTCTTCATTTTGTGAAGGAGTAGGGGAGGAGGGGTTGAAGGATTCTAAGATATGATAAGGATTTTTTCACTCATCTCAATAACAGCCTAAATGCAACCGTCTGCGTGGCTCAGACAGACCAGAGACGCTGTTGACGCTAACATAGACAAGTTCTCAGGAGCATATATGTGTATATAGTTTGCTGTGACGTTTTTAATGGAGCGTGGACCTCCCTAGAAGATGCTGTGCTGCGCACATAAAATATACACTCGCCCCAACTTTGCGCAGTATGCAATAAATATTTGTGGTTTTGCAGGTTAGGTAACTGCTCTCACATCGAGGCGTAACTGCACAGAGGGACCCATGTTCCCCGGTATCTTAGTTAAAAAATGCATTAAACAAAGTGAATTATGGCTTTAACTCAGGGCATTCATTAGGTTGTCTAAAGAAGAGCCAGGACATGTTATTTTGTCCTTGGTGACATGAAGCATACATGCCAATAGACCCGATCCAGGCGGGAGACTACCGAATTTTCAAGCCAAATTGCATTTTCTGTAATAGAAGTCAATGGGGAATTTTTATTCTCCCGATTTTTTATTTTAAATCTCTCACGCCCATGTCCTAAAATGTTGGAATGTAAGCATGAATTCACATAGTCACCTTATCCTGTGTGCACCATGGGTTCCAGCTACTCCGTTACCAGCTGTCTGGTTATTAGTCCCCACAGAGCAGGGAGGGCCACAGAAGGCCAGCAGAGGGAGCGAGCGTCCACGCTGACGCATATCTAGGTCCACTCTTTCATGCTGGAGCTTAGGCCTTGACCTGAAGCCCATCAGCCGGTCTCCATACACCAGGATGAACGATAGCAATTAAGCCAGAGGAGACGTGGAGGTTGGTTCCAGTCTCTCTTGGCTCTCATTGTTTCCAACAGTTGCTGCCATGTCTAACCAGCAACAAACACACTCACATGTGATGAGGAAGGGGGTCCTGTGTTCCGGCATCTGTCAGCGCAGGCCGGGCAGCACCAGATTGTTTCACCCTCAGCTCCAGTGCACACTAGTAGGGATTCCGGTGAGGGTCTTGAATCCAACCTTTCACATTGTTGAGAGTCTCATTGGTGGTGACCACAAGCCCAGACCCCAACCCCCTCCCACCACCACCCCTTGCTTAACCCCTCTCGGGGCCTTGGCACTTCATGCACCAAAGCGTTTGTCTCCAGTGTGGCAAATGCTAGAAAGGTCTACTTGACACTTCAGTCGAGCTCTGGCCACTTGTGCTGAAAGGGAACCTGCTGCCCACAGGTGAGTGGATCCACTGAGTTACGGCACAGCAGTAAATCAGATCATAGGACTGTTATCATAGTTTTGGGCATGGAAAAGAAACTGAGGTGTTATGGTTTAATTTGCTCTTCTTTCAGTGCTACCAGTCTGACATTGTGGGAACAAGTCACCCAAAGAGTGGATCCTCTCTGAGGTAAGGTTGTATCCATGGGCCTACACAATTTAATGTCCCTTGCTATTGACCAGTGTCCAGATAATTGCTAATCACCCAATGCATTCGGAGGGAAATGCCAGGCACAAAGCAGGGAATGTGTTACTCCTCTCACCTTTTATTAGCTTGGACCCTACCCTTCTGCAGATGCTCAAAGCCTGAAGTAAGCTTGGTGGGGGCGGATTGCCTCCCACTGCACCCTCTCAGAACTCGAGGCAAGGGATCATAACGTACAACACTCAGCCTGTGATGGCTGCACATGAGGTCCTTCAGTTTCAGCCTCCATGTGACTGCTGCTAAGAGACAGCTTGGCTTCCTAATACGATGGGACCTGTAATCCTGTTGGGCGCCAACTGGAGTTTGTGCCTAAAATAGTATTTTAATATTCTAGTTGCAATCTGAAGATGTTTGCACTTATTTGTGGTAGGAAAAACCTCCTGCAAATTGCAGGTCCAAATTGCACAAAAAGCAACATGCACAGCAATTATCCAGAAGAATTATGTACAATTAATGTATTATTCCACGTTATCCATTCTGCAAACCAAGACAAGAGTAAATTGTGCGCCAACTAATTAGCGCGTCCCACACTAATTCAAATTAGAGAGAATGCAATTTGCACCAGCAAAATGCAGGCCAGTCGTGATCAGGCCCTCAAAGTTTTTATTTTTCCACTCTCTATCAGAAAGCTCCAAGAGGGGGAAATGCAAGCGTCTGGATACCCTATCGGGTGATTAGCGTGCCTTATAAATCCTGATTGATTGATTGATGCCTAACCATGATTTCTGCTGCATCTGTGACTGATTTGTCTTGTGTTGAAAGGCACTGATGTGGTCCAATCTAATACTGGTTATGAAGCTGAATGCAGAGTATGAGGATTCAGCAATTACTTACCTGGATTTCACACTGTAACTGTTTATGCTCCATACAGTGCTTTAATGGTTTTATGTTGATTTGTTAGAATGGTAGGCTTTGTACAGTTTAATGGGTGGTTGGCTGTTTTTTATGACCTTTATGCAATTACATGCAAAGATAAAGCTTTTAAGATGATGTTGAACCTGAATAATGGATGGATAAACTAATACTATGGGGGCAGTTTCCAATCTCTTGCCGCAGAGATGGACATTGATTGTTGCCAGCCTCTCTGTTTTCTGATGGTTGGTAACTGCAACCTGAGGGGCAGGTTCAATCTGTTATGTTATGTGGTTTTCCAGCATCTTTTCACTTTCTTGCAAGGCGCATTTGGTGTCATTGTTAATTAATTTGTGCTGACAATGTGACCTTTTGCCCCTGGCTAGGGCAATAGAGCCTCTCCTCTAAAGGGTATGTGGAGTGAGAATATACTCATACTTATGAAGCATATTTGAACATGATTTAGCTTTCTCTTTGGTGGTAAAAAACATGAGTTGGCAATGTCATTGAGGAGGACGTTTCCATTGTAGACTGAGGAGAGGACCAGGGCCTGGGTGTAAAAATTTGTTTCTTGTTTGAGGGGGTAGAAGACCCACTTAGTCATTGACCATAATCTTTGTCAGCGTGAAACATAAAAGTCCCCTCATGAACCTGTGCTTATCCTTCTGGTAGCTTAGCAAAAAGCAGTCAGGCTTCATTTAGAGGCAATGTGTAAAGTATGTATGCAGTATAGAAAGAGTAATAAAGTGGAAATACAACACAGGACAAATTACAAAACTATTTAGAAAACTTCAGTCAGTTTTAATAAATAAAATGATACCAGAAGGTCAAAAATTCAATCAGTAGAATGGGGGATATTGAATTGTAAAAATGTTAGCGAAAATAGTAGCAAAAATCAGAAAGCGCCACTGGTGATTATGTGGTTGCGAGCACCAGGGGAAAGTCTCATTTCAGGCCAACCGCGATGGAACACAGGTCGGATACGGAGATCAGGCTAGTTACCTTCTCAAAACAGGCCCCAAGAATTCTGTTCAAGTTGGAGGAGGCCGCAAAGAGGAGGCTTTCAGTGCAAAGAGCTTGTCGAGAGTCGCTGATGGTCGTTGTTGTAGCAAAAAGAGCGGGTGGTCACTGGAGGCTTGTGTTGGTTGATCATTGTTGATGGTTGCTGTTGGCGTGAAGTGCAAGTCTCACGGCAACGCTCATCGTAGACTGTTACTTGTGGCACAATGTGCGGGTCTTGCGTTGCTAATTATCACAGATGGTCACTGTCGGTGTGGCGTTCAATGTCTCACTGGATCTCTGCGTTGCGAGTCATTGTGTGTAGAAGCATTTTGGTCCGAATGGGCTCATTCACGGTTGCAAAGAGCCCAAACTTTAACTCCTTGGACGCTCATGACGAGCTCAGCTCGTCATGATGTACACCTCCATACACTCATGACGAGCTGAGCTCGTCATGAACAATGGGGAATCTCAAGTTCCAGCACAGGAGGAAAATAACACTAGCATCGATGGTGTTAAGATTTCCACCTCTTTCTTATGGAGGAGCTCTCATTGATGCCAGCCAAAGGTCTGGGACATGGGGGCACCTCTTGGGGACCAGGACTCACCTCAGCAAAGGCCAGCGCAGGACTGAGGCAGGTTCAGGAAGGTTTAGTTGGTGCTGATCAACTGGGCATTTACAGAAAGGCCTCTGGAAGCTTATTTTGTGTCTGTACCTCACATAGGAGGTCAGCCAACTGACCCTTGTAGTCATTCTGGGTAGCCTGCATTAATGGCAAGCAGGTTCAATCTTCCTTCTTCAAGCAGCAATGCAGTCCTTCCAGTGGAAGGGCAGACCTCGTAGCAGCAGGGCAGTCTTCTGAATCTTCCATTGGTTCAGGAGTGTTCTGAAGAATGGTTCTGAAGGTACAATTTTTATACCTAGCGCCAGCCTTAGTGTGGGGGATTCCGTGGCCTAACCCCCAAACTGTTTCTGGTCAGTACTTCCCCTTCCCCTGGGTTTAGCTCCAAAATGTCTCGGAGGACAAAAAGCAGGGCCGGCCTGGAGTGAGGTTCTTTTGTGTTTGGTTGTTTTTAAGGTTCTTTTAAATGTAATTAGGGCAGGATACAGCTATTCCGTAGCCATCTTGGCAGGAAGACCCTCTCCAAGCTACGCCCAGGCCCCATTGTTCACTGTCTGGGCCCAATACACATTCTTGATGGGGAACAATTAACAGGCCGAGGTAGCTGGAAACTTCTAGAAAGGCCTCAGAAAGTTTAGGCAGGAAAATGCCAACTTTCTAAAACTTGTATTTTCAAAATTATAATCTAAAATCTGACTTTACTATAAAAGAGGATTATAAATTATAAATTACAATTCATTTGAGTGAAAACTGCATTTCTCTATCTGCAATATGAAGTTGGCAATTATTAAATGTAATAGGGTAGCCTAGAGTTAGCCTATTGGGGATATGGGCCTTAAAACAGCGAAAACCGACTTTACTGCTATGGCATTTGAATCTTCCCACATATGTCGTACTTTTAAACACTATGGGCCTGATTCATCAAAGGGTTTTGCCCATTCTGTGTCTATGGGAAAATGTGTTCATGAATATGGCCCTATGCTCCCTGCCCTAGGGGTGGTTAGCTTCTTTAATAATAATCAATCCACTAAATGTAAGTACACTCATATATCTGCCTGACTATATAGGACAAGGCTCCACCATTTTGATCGAGAGAAAGTGAGTTTTGTGTCAGGCACTTTCAGTCAACGGCTCATATGTACTTTTCAAGGCTGGCTATTGCTTGGATAGGATGTCCTTCAAGATCATCTAATTTAGTGGAAGTTTGCATTGATCTATTACTGTTCTCATTAGTGTTGTGTCCCCAGACCCAGGAAGTCACGCAGGACACGATGGTATTATACAGGTATGCCTTTATTCTTTTGTTCCTTACAGCACGTACAGATCACAACCTCATGCCTCGAGGTCCAGCACCAGAGTGTCCCTCTCCCCGCCCCTTGACCGGATGTGGTGTCCGGTGTCCCCTCGCCCCTGCGCTGTCCCAGGGTCCTAGTGCCCTTGTCCTGGACAGGACATCTCCCCCCTTGTTGCAAAACAAACATTTTTTTTTTTTTGAGAAAGGAAAGAGAGAAAGGGTGAGAGAGAGAGAGAGAGAGAGAGAGAGAGAGAGAGAGAGAGAGATAGAGATATTGTTCGATGGCCCATAGGCCTCTTCATTTACACCTCCTCAATTAGTCTCTTTGGTTCCATGTGTTTCCTTCTTGATCGCTGTTTTCTGATATCCGCTTGAGCTTCTTCCTTTTGTGTGTCTTTCTATAGTTCTTACTTTGACCTTTCCGCTTCTCTTGCATCTGCCTTGCTGACATGCGAAAGGTGCCCTGTGACGTGATACTGGTCAAGCTGCCGCCTTTGCCATCCGTTCTTTTGCTTTTGTCATCTTCAACTTGCCTCCGGGGATCTCGTTGCTCCATTTCCTCGCTTGTCCTTCTTTGACCATCGCGATGCCTCCTTTCTTTCTTTTCCGTTTCGTCGCATGTCTTCCTTTCTTTTCCTGAGCCTTTGTTGTTGCGTTTGCTGTTTGAGCTCCTGCAGCAGTGTCTTCTTGTTCCACTCTTTTTCCTTTCTTGTGTGTGATAGTCTCACTCTTCTTGATTCCCTCATCGCCGTTCCATTTTTGCTTTCTTGTGCCACCACCTGTCTTTGGTGATTTTTTTTTTGTTGATGTTGTGTCACCTTTGCTACCAGTTCTATTTCGCTGCCATCTGAATTTGGCTCTCTGTGCAACCTCCGGTCAGCATGTGCTGGGTCGTCCTCGGCCGTCATAGCAAATCTGATCTCTTTCAATTCTTTGTGGTGCTCTTCGGTCCATGTGAAACGTTTTCCTTTGTTTGTTAGCCCCTTCAGTGGGGTGCTTGTGGCGGCATCATCTTCTTCCAGTCTTTCAGTTGCCATGAGACCCATCATTTGCGTTGTGACGTTGCTCAACAGGCACAGCGCTGTTTCTTCTGTGAACTTTCCTCGCTCCATTTCTTTTGCGTCTGCTGTCGCTCTAGCCTCTGCTCCTGCTAGGGCCAGGATGTTTTCTAGTGATGTTGGCTCTTTTAGTATTTTTGCACGGAAGCTCGTGTCACGGCATCCTTCTATGATTCGCAATCTTATTGCTTGTGTGTTGTCAAATTTGTCAAATTCACAATGCGTTACAAGTTTCCTCAGTCTGGTCGCAAAGTCATCTGGTGTTTCGCCTATTTGTTGAGACGCAGTTGCGAAAGTGTATCTTTCAAGATCAATATTTCTTTGCTGGTCAAATTTCATTGTTAAACATTTCTTTAGTTTTTTATAAGTAGTTGTTTCCTTTGTTGGTAGCGTCACTAGGAGGTCCCCAATGTCATCGCCTGCAGAATTTAGTAATAGACCCAGTTTCTTTGCCTCTGTCACATCAGTCTCTTCCATGTATCTCTCCAGATGTCTGATCCCATTCTCCCACCTTATTCCTACTTGTGGCTCCGACAAGTTGAATGGTGGTGGTTTTCTGTATTGTGCACTTTGTCTTTCTGGCTTGGGGTCTGTCATTTCTTCTTTTCTGTGCTCTTCTTGACACTCTTTCGTGTGCTCTTCCTGGTACTCTTTTGTTGTTTCCCGTGCTCTTTCTGGCACTCTTCTGTTTTCTGTGCTCTTCCTGGCACTCTTCTATTCTCCGTGCTCTTCCCGCACTCTTCTATTCTCTGTGCTCTTCCTGGCACTCTTTTGTTATTTCTTCTATTATCTTTTTCTTTTGTTGTTTCCCGTGCTCTTTCTGGCACTCTTCTGTTTTCTGTGCTCTTCCTGGCACTCTTCTATTCTCCGTGCTCTTCCGGCACTCTTCTATTCTCTGTGCTCTTCCTGGCACTCTTTTGTTATTTCTTCTTTTATCTTTTTCTTTTGTCCTCCTTTCTTTTCCTGGTGCTCGACTCGGCACTCTTTCTTTTTAGTCAGCACTTTGTCGTCTTTATTTTCTCTTATGTGTCTTTATTTTCCTTTCTTTCTTTTTATTTGTTGTCTTTTTCTCTTATTTACTGTTTTTGTCTTTGCTTGTGCTTTATTAGCGCTCGATTCCCTTAGTTCGATTCTCTTATTCGTCCTTGTCACCCTTTGTTCTTTCTTTATTTTCTTCTTTGTCTGTGCTTTGTACTCTTGTATCTTCTTTATTTGCACCTGTTCGTTGTGCTGTCACCTTCTTTTCTGTTCTTTGTTCTATTGCTGCTTGTTCAACCCTTATTTTCTTATTTTGCCTCTTTTTGCCTTTGCTTATGCATGTTTGTGCCTTTTTCTTAATTTCCTTTCTTTTCTTTCTTTTGTCCTTTTATTTGCCCCTTTTCTTCTGGTCTTTCTCTTATGCCCACTTGTTGTTGTTATTTGTCCTTCTTTGTGCCTTTTCTCCTCTTTGATCGGCACTTTCTAATCTTTTTCGCCCTTTGCCTGACTTTAAGATGGCCGCCGCGCTCGTTCTCTGTTCCTATTGGCTTGTACAGCCTGATTCTAAGATGGCCGCCGTCTTCTCGCGAGACTTCGCGGCCAATCGCGATGCAGCCTGACCTCAAAATGGCCGCCGCGCTTGTTCTTCGTCCCTATTGGCCCTCGCGCCTGGCCCCAATATGGCCGCCGAGACTCTCGCGAGAGCTCGCGCTGGCTTTTCTTTTATTCCTTGAAACTCGCGCTCTTTGGCTGGCGCTTACCGGACTCGTTTCTTGTTCGTTCGCGGCGGTCGGGGTGGGCTCCCACGTCGCTGCTTTCTTCTGGATGGCGCTTCACTCTTCCCTCTTCCTTTTGACCACGACGCAATCCAGGGTGGGCTCCTGGTTTCAATCGCGATGTTCCGATGGGCACAACATGCAGTCCGTCGAACCTTCGTCGCCAGATGTCGTGTCCCCAGACCCAGGAAGTCACGCAGGACACGATGGTATTATACAGGTATGCCTTTATTCTTTTGTTCCTTACAGCACGTACAGATCACGACCTCATGCCTCGAGGTCCAGCACCAGAGTGTCCCTCTCCCCGCCCCTTGATCGGATGTGGTGTCCGGTGTCCCCTCGCCCCTGCGCTGTCCCAGGGTCCTAGTGCCCTTGTCCTGGACAGGACAATTAGGTTTTGGTGATTGGGCTTTAAGTAATTCTATCCACCTCACTGACTCCTCATTTACTCTCTCTGCCTTTCTTGCTCTTCTATTGTACACACGCTTGCTCCTCATTCCTCCACAAATATCTTCTAGAAAACAGCTAAAGGTTGTTTTCGGATCATGCTAGAGGTAGCTTATATATACAAGTGACTGGTAGTACCTACAACTATTAGTTTGTCTTCTTCCAGAACATACCACAGTTACATTTAGAGCTTTGTGAATGACAATCACAACCACAAACTATCATTGGCATATTTATTTAGGATGTAGAAAATAAACAAAAACAATTAGACTAGTGAAAGAGAATATGTAAATGTATGCACTGAAACCACTCCCTCTTGATGGAGGGTCCCGTTCTACCATCTAAAATCACCAGAAAGGATATTTCTATCGGCCTTGGTAAGATGAAGGTCTGATGTAGGCCCTGCGTGATAGAAATCTAAAAATATGCTAATATGACTAACTCTCATCATGCACCAGTAGTAAATAAAGGCCCAAGAGCCCACCATGCTTGGGCCTAAAACGTGTCCAGGGGCTACCATCTTTTGATAACAGCCTCTCACATTAAACTCCGCTAGGCCTAAGGATTTTAAAAAAACATACGTTTCTGTGCATTTAAATAAACGAGGTGAAATTAGGCCTTCAGAGATTAGTTAGTTCCACAGCCAGCTTCAAGACCAACACCCACACATACACAGACTGGTGCACGTTGGTACAGCTTCCTGAAAATATTGCTAAAGTAATATTTTGAAACATAGCTTGCACAAAGTAAAAGCAGCAACCTCTCGCAATAATCAGCACCTATCATAAGTTTCGCACTTGCAGATATTTTTTAGAAATGTACGTAACAAAATGTTCTTTTTTTAGAAATGTACAAAATGTTCTCTTTTAAAAATGTACGTAACAAAATGTTCTTTAAAGATGTCCTTCCGGTGTCCTAGAACACATGTGGTTAGACCGCCTGCACTGAATGGGCATAGGCCAGTGTGTCACCATAGAACCTTGGTTCCTCAATTTCAGGTATATCAGACCCAACCGTCAGATTTTAAGGCAGAACTTTCCTGCGGATGCCTGGCATTGAGCGTGGTCTGTTCTCCGGCTAGCCGAATATCTGACTTGGGACACCGACGCCTCTCTCAGGTTGTGGATCTCCCAGAGCAGATAACCCTTCTGTCTCTCTAGATCTCTGACCCTTTAGCTATCTCTCTTTATAGCTAGATCCCTGTATGGTAGACTTTTTAGACATTAGGTGACTGGTCTCATTCCTAGATACCACCAGACACTGAATTTAATAGCAAAATGTTCTATTTTGAGCTAATTCTACTTGTGCCTTCCTTGCCTTGACCCCATAATTCAGGGTCCTGATAGAAATGTATAATCTGTGAGAATAGATCTGTCCTAGATATTTTGCTCTTAGGCACTAGAGTTCTATATCAATGTACTCAGTAGCGTAGGATCTTTGATCATCTGTGATCGTGTTCTTTTTATTACATTTTTATTCCAATTTTGCCTTGCAATATTTTGAGCATTTATCATCTAGCATTTACTCCAGACAGGGCGAAGTTTGGATCTCTTGTAGGAATTTGCATTGTAGCCTGAACTGATATGCATTTGTTTTTCTGCTTGTGAACTGAAAATAAACGTGCCACTCCAACTTGAAATTCTGGTATCTTACATCTTTATTCCTCCTCTCTCAGTGGAATGCTGTGTTGGTCATTTGTGTCCACACTCGAGATGGTGACCACTGACCGAAAGGGTCAAGATTCACCCTTTCTCACTCTCCAGGGCCAGCATTGAACAACTACAGGACCCATCGTAACAGCTTAGGTACTGCAGCCTGCAACATCAATGTGTCTAACTTGAAGAACCTGTAGTAACAGCCTAAGGTACTCAAGCCTTCCACAGAGGGCTGATTACATCTTTTTAAAACTCAGTGGGCATCCATTGTAAATGCCACATTTGATTAAAGGTTCTTTTTATGTTTTTTAAATTTATATTACATGCCTTTGGTAAGTGCAGAGTACAAAAATGGTAATTAATGGGACTGAGCATGTAATATGAATGCACTTTGTCAAAGCAAATAGGTCTAGCTTGCATTTTTAGTAAAAGCCAAACCTATTGTATTTTTAGATGCATGTTAAAAGCCAGACCTGTTGGATTTGCCAATGCTTGTTTCCCTTTTATGGATGGATTTTACCTAATTGTACCATGGCTCTACAGGGCAGCAGGGACTCCGAATGCAGGAGTGGTAGCAAGCAGTGTTCAAGGGGTCAAGACAGATTCATATAAATTGAACTTGTCTCCGCTTCGCCACTTGAACAGGTCACATATCATTGATATTCTAAACTACCTAGGATACCTGTTCATTAAGTTGGTGCCAATTTTTAACTCACACGCTTCTCTTATACCTTCAGATCTTTCCTCTGATCCCCCTTCATCAGCCTACATGTGGTCTCCTTTGCTAAAGTTCTGCATAGTGTTTGCCCAATTTCTAACGTTTCATAAGTGAGCCTATGCATTCTATGCTGCTGGTTCACTTCTAAAGCACACCCTGTTACAACAGCTGATCTGATTGTGATAAACATATAAGTGCTTATGTACTCAGGGTCATCTCATCTGTCATGGGATGTGGATGTTATTCTCTGTTACTTACAATACATAATGTAAGTATGAATGTATGTGGAGTTTGTACAGCCAAAAGACAAAGAAGCACTATACATGGTCCAAGACAAAGACAACGAAGCACTATACATGGTCCAAAACAAGGATGTACCATACAAGAAGGGGGACCCCTGGACTGATACGGGACAGGTAAGCAGGGGAATCAAAGACACCAAAGGAAAAAGTAAACCCTGTCCCAAAACGGTAAAACGGTCTTCAAAGGGATCCTATAATATAACAGCTGTCAAGGGAGCAAAATCAAGGAGCAATTCACTAATAATCATATATAAGGATGGATACCAGTTTTATACAAAAATAATTAACTATTTTTTTCTTATTGTTATTGTCATTTGTAATTTTTCATAGGTAGGTATCCAATCATTTCATAAATATAGACATTTAGAATATTCACATTTAGGATATTTATAATAGTACATAATACAAAACATCTGTATCACATGGGTTCAGTCCCACACACCACACATACCTCACAGTCTTGCATTCATTCATTCCCTAAGGATCCTTATTTACACAACATAGCATATCATTCCCAAGCATACCCATATTAGGAACTACACATAAAAATTGTACATCAAAGCCACAGATGGTCAAATGATAGAATTGGAGAAGTCATTGGGAGAAATATATAGGGAGGGAGGCCGGGATGGATATTTTCCAGCAGTCCGCACACTATAACGCCAACACGCGTTTGGGTGTGTTGCCCCAGCCGGGGCTACACCTTCAACAGGGCAAAGAAGGACAAAGGGGGGTGGGACAGAGACCTGCCAAAGGATGAAGGTTCCTGGGGTTCCTCAGTTTAGTACAGTAGCCAGCACAATTTTCCAGAGGGCATAGAAACTCAGGCCAAATCTGTCATCTTCACGACTTAGGTTAGGAAATCGGTCCAAACTGGGGATTTTGTGAATTCTTTTATAAGCGTTTAAGGATGCGAGCATATGCCGCAAGCTGCATAGCGAGGGTCCGGTACTGGCCTGACCGTAATTCTCTCCAATCTAGATAAAGCACACAGACCCCACCAATCTCCTCCCTGGGTTCCCCCCACTGCCAACACCAACAGCCACAAGAGCCCCTCCTGGCCCTCAGAAACCCATGAAACCCAGCTTCAGAGACCTCCAAGACTGGTCACAGAACCCTGGCCACAAAAAGCCTCAAGAATCCTCTCCACTAGGGCTCAAAGACTTTCAAATGCCGATACAAAACCCTTGACCTCAAGACCCACTAGAACAGAAGCAGCCATGTCCAACAATGAAGCAGCCATTCTAGCCTCTTCCTACGACACCCCCCCCTTTGTCTCCCCAAAATCTAAAATTCAAGTGATCACAGGTATTTGAAAAGACCTTCCCTGCACAAAACCCCAGAGACCGCCCGTCCTTACCACCCTACCTAGGGCACCCAAATAAAAGACCACCAGCAACAAATATTTTCACCAATTGCTTGCTCATCAACTGCAGATCGGCTTCTCTGCATGCAACTGAACTTGCAGAGGCAATCCTCTCGCATGACATTGCATTCCTCACTGAGACCTGGCTCAATGAGCTATCCCCAACATGCTTAGACATGCTTGTGCTCCCAGGTTTCTCCCTCATAAATAAAGACAGAAAAGACCAGCGAGGGGGAGGAGTAGCTATCATCCATAAAGACAAATTGATCATCACAGAAACAAATTCATATGACTACAACACATTTGAATGTCTCTCAACCAACATTAGGACCAAAGATAATGGATCTTTACTCTGTCACCTTCTCTATCATCCTCCAGGTAAAACCTCTGCATTCGGAGAACAATTATCTGACCTGATAGCTCATGGTGCACTCAGTGATGCCAATAATCTTTTTCGAGGCGACCTAAACTTACGATGGAATGAGACCAACATCCTGATAATCCAATCGCAATCCAGTCTCCTCTGTGATAACAATCTAATCCAGTGCTGCACAGAGGAGACGCACTACAAAGGAGCCACCTTGGATGCCATTGTCGCTCAAAGAAACACCATCACTATCAATCACATACTCCCCGTCGTCTGGTCAGACCTCCACATGATCTTATTTCATATCAACCAACTAATTCTCTCTAAATCACCTTTGCAAGACCCCCCCAAATGGTTGAGAAACTTCTCTCAGGTTCCCATGGGAGTCCTGGAAGAACAGCTAAGCTCACTTCTCCCGACACCAATGACCACTTCTCCACTAATGACCTCACTGAATGTTACAACGCAAAGCTAGTGTCCATTATTAACAAAATAGCTCCCCTAAAGCACAAAAAGAGTAGAGCCATCCCATCCAGATCATGGTTCAACTCCGACCTCAACTCCGAAAGGAGACAACTAAGAGCCAAAGAAAGAAAGTGAAGTAATAACCCTACCTCCATCCTCCGCGATCAACTCAAATCAGCCCGTAGGAAGTACAACAACCAAATAAAAAACAAGAAATCCAGCTTTTTCCGCTCAGTGCTGGACAGTGCCAAAAACAGACCCAAGGAGCTCTATTGCATCATCAGACATCAAACCTCAAAGCCCGTGTTCTCCTCTGTGCAGGCGTCCAAAGAACTATGCAATAACTTTGCCAACTTCTTCAATGATAAGAACACTAAAATAGAACACTCACTGGACGTCAACAACACGCACACCATGAAGAGCATTGCAGCTGGATCGCTCGATCTCTCTCCTGGTTCCTCTCCCAATTCCTGGCTTAGTTTCTGTCCCATTCAAGAAACTGAGATAGTCACGTTGATCTCCACCTCCAAACCCTCAGCTCATGTCCTAGACCCCATTCCTCCCCTGCTGACCAAAAAACTGAAGCATGCCTTAGCTCCGCTTTGGAGCACGATCATAAATAGCTCCCTGAAAAATGGAGTGGTTCCAGCTTGCCTTAAAATGGGTCAAGTCACCCCTTATTGAAAAAACCCGGCCTAGACGTGACGGATCTGAACAATTTTAAACCTGTGTCGAACCTCCCCCTTCTCTCAAAAAGTCTAGAAAGATGCACACTAATTCAACTAACCCAGCACTTGGACAACATCAACCTCCTGGACCCCCACCAGTCTGGTTTCAGAAAAGGCTGTAGCACAGAAACCAAGATTGTCAACATCATCAACGATATCCATGGATCACTAGACTCACACCAATGCTGCCTCCTCATTCTCCTTGACCACTTGGCAGCATTTGATACAGCAGATCACAAACTCCTCATAAGGGCTCTCCAAGAAAGAGCTGGTCTTGGCGAGGTAGTCCTCGAATCGTTCTCCTCCTTTCTACACAATCACACACAAAAAATAAAAATCGAAAACTTCACTTCCGACCTCCAGCAAGTCAACAAAGGCATCCCTCAAGGCTCGGTGCTATCACCGCAACTCATTAACATCTACATGGAACCTCTCTCCAAACTTCTCAGAAAAGCCAACATCCGCTTCCATCTCTATGCTGATGATACTCAGATCTATCTGGAAACTACCTCTCTCAAAGACATACAAATACTCAATGATGTACTTAAAGATGTCCAACACTGGTTGACAAGCAACCACCTGAAACTAAATCCTGATAAGACTGAGACACTCCTCATCTCGAATAAGGATGATATTCCCCAAATTACTGAATGGTTAAAGGCTATCGATGCGCTCAACAGGAATCTCACTCTAGCAGACTGTCCAATCTCTAGGCATCACTCTTGACCCAAAACTGAACATGACGAGACACATCAAGAAGTCGGCCAAAAGTGCTTTCCTTAACACCAGACTACTGAACAAAATAAAACCCTACATTGCGTCCAATGATCTCAAACAAGCCACCCAATCTCTGGTACTGTCAAGAAAACTGTCCTGCACTACAATGTGTTGCTCTTTATTTTTGCGTTCTAATGTTGATATGTCACTCTTCTATTTTGTATCTGATGAATATGTGTTATGTAGCTATTGTAAAGCGCTCCGATCCCTCTGGGTCTGGCCAGCGCTATAGAAAACTTGTTAAATAAAAAAATTTAAAAAAATCTTCTAGACATTTATGAGGTAACTCTTGGAGGCTGAGAGTGGGTGTGACTTGCATCCCGCCTTGAATATTTTTTTGATGAGAGGATTTCATTTCATCAACTTTTATGAAGGACAACCTGGGAATGTCTTTGTATAATTTCTTTCCTTTTTCTTTGTTTTTGCATGGTCTACGCTACATGTCCAAACCAGCGAGTGAAGTAGTAATACAAAGTTGTATTAGTGCATAATTTATAACTCAAATCCATATACCTAGAAAGAATACTAAACATGTTTTAGTAACTTATTATTGGTTTGAAACTGGAATTGGGATCACAAACTATTGATTCATGGGGTACTTGCTCCAAAACATGCCCCTTCCAAAATTCAAATCAGTAACCCTTTCAATTTGCGATTCAGAAAAAGAAAAAGATAGCTTTTTACCAATCACAAGCCCTCTGATTTACCAAACCGGAAGGTTTATGAGGAGTAAAACGCTTATTGCATTTGGCCCAAAATTTTATTAGCGAATTAGTGCCATTCTTGAGAGCACAGCTCAGCTTTGACAATGGAGTTATGGATGATTTTGTGTGGGCCTCGCAAAAGTATTGTCTAAGGTAGTATGCAGCAAAGGCAATGCCAAAGTCAAATGAGAAGACAGGCTAGCCAACAGAATAAGGATAGTTGTGGAAAAGTGTAAATGTTGCTTTTGGTATCGTTGCAACAGCTACCGTAGATTTATTGATCTGGGTTATTGGATACAGAGGCATGAGTAGTAGGACATTGAAGTGAGTGTTGGCAGCTAAAGAGCTAAAGAGCTAAAGAATCTTCAGAAACAGTCAGATTTCTGTCATTGAAGTGCATTGTGGGAGTTCCCCTACAAAAGATATTGATGTTAAGTTTCCTGGATCATCTTACATTAAGGATTGCATCCATTTTTGAATTGACTTGGATTTCTTAAATCTTGGTGGTAGTGAGCATTCCCTAGAATGTCTCCTTCCCGGCAGAAGGAGGCGAAAGGGGCATTCCTCCTCAGAGAGTTTGACTGCAAATCCTGAATCTAAGTACAGTCAACCTACATGGAATCCCAGTCTCTGGCGTTTGGATATAGTCTGAAACAGTTGCTCCCAGACATTTATGAACCCTTACCTACAAAGAATGACATACTTCACAGCTAGGTAGTCCATCTGGGACTTTAGGATATCCGAGGTAATCCACTGTCATATGGACATTTATTACATATACTGTACAGTGGGGAATTGTGAGGTATGAGTAGTTTATGTGGATTAAAAACTATACAGCTTAACAATTGTGTAAGGGTGGGCTCCGAACTAGTATACAGAGGTGTAATGCTCCCAATCATTCTGTACTCCCACTCACTAGGCTAAAAATAAGCTGTTCCGAGTCTCAGGTTTGCCGGGCCTGCAATTAGTGACTTGTCAAGTTTTCGACCAAGCCAGTGATGACTGGGTTAGCCCATGAGAACGTCAACTTTTAGGCCCTAATTATAAGTTAAGTTGATTAGGTGAGGTATTTACCGCACATGGGAAATACCTGATATTTTGTATATTTAGATTGCAAATTAGGCACCACATTGGTTTTGAAAACACCCAGTTCCGGAGGTTTCGACTTTATCAGATCTTTTTATCCAGCAGGTTTGATCTGAGTAATTTATGAGGGGGAAAACTCAGAGCATGTGATAATTATCACATAACTGAAAGCTTCGATCCCTATTCAAACACGTGTTTGGACAACGATCGGAATTTTGTCAGCACCTTACTATTTTGGTGTTATTTGCTAAAAAATTATTTAAAACGGCCAAAAATATAATTTGAAGTTTCCATTTACTGTAAATGGTCTCTAAAAGTCTTTATCCTTCTATCCAGGCCCACCCTCTACTAAACTCCCAGGGTTTCTAACATTCTCATTAAGGTTGCTGTACTATTTACAAAAATGCACTGTAACTTGAATACTGCATAATTCTTGCCATTCACACCAATGGTCGTAATGAATAAAAAAAGTATAGGAGCTTTGATATAGAACACAGTGAGGGCAGTGTAAGATACATAACTAAAAAAATATAAATATTCTGTAACTATTTTGTTCGACTTTCACCTAAAAGTAACTGTTTATAAGAAATAATGCACACACCTTAAATGAAAAACAAATGCAAGTGATAAATTGAATTTCTTATTTTACCAAACAGAATGCATTTTTAAAAAAACACACACGTTTATGTTAATTAACTCACATATTTTGAATGCAATTTGTAGTAGGTAATCATACTTAGGCAATATAAGTATACAAAAGCAATAATTTTGTGCTAATTTAAGTTAGCCTAATTGTCAATGCCCTATTAAATGCAATTAATACATTAGCATTGAAAGGTCTGTTTCACATTAAACTATTGTTTTGCACACAATGTTTTTCTCATTCACTGCAGATGCTGTAACTTTCCAGAAGCCATCTTGTTAGTGAATAGGCATTTGTTTGGTATGAGATAACTGATCGTGAGATTCTCATCGGGAGGAGAGGAGCAGCAGGAAGGATTATTCATGGGAAGAAAACTGTCTGAACAGCAGCATGTGGACCAAGTATCTTTTCAAGGACTTATGTCTTTGACTCATTGTGAAGACGTGAGAAACTGGGGAAGCTACCTACTCTCAAGGGTTTACGGAAATCACATTAGATGCTGTGAGCCAAGAAAGTGATACGTTTTACAATTGATAAATTATTGTGTTTATATTAGTGCATGTTCCAAAGTAGGAAAAGCTACTCGCGCTCATATTTATGGAGATCCATCCCTGGGTTTCTTGAAACCATATCTCTCTTCATGAGATATTACTTTAGAGCCCATTCCATGTTTTATCAGATGTCTGCTGGTTTATAGCTGAGAATACTTTCCAGCCTAACAATTTATTTCATTTGAAGTGCAGAGGGATTTTGGTTATGCATTTATTCCCTCATCAGAGCTCTTTATTGGGTTTCTGAAATGACATTTTATTCTATTCTATACTAATTGAATTAAGATTAGGGAAACTCCTTTATGGAACGCATTTTCTGTATTATTTCAATTTTAACTCTTATACTTGCTAATATGGTATTTTTCCTTCAATTGAAATATTGATTAGTGTATTACATTCATTTCTAATAATGATGCTTAAAAAATTAAAACTCAGTGAATAAATAATACAAACTTAAGAGTTGATTATTAAAACCCTTTAACTCACACAAATTCTCTTTATTGTCTGTCCTAAAGCCTTTAAATAATGTTATAATTCATATGGATTTGATATAGACGATTCCCCCTTTTAACTTCTCCTTCTTGACAAATGAAGGTCCATACGACCAGTGATGATTACACCCAAAGATTAATATATAAAAAAAACTCACTCTGTCACAAGTTAAACTATTCTTCACAGTGCAGGTGAGCCACTACTTTCTTTTCACCCAGAGGCAACTCAAGGTTGTCATTAACCCTATAGGAACGGTTCTACTTTAACAAAAAGTATGTATGTGAATTGTTATGATAAAATGAAACAGCCTGGGAGCATCATTCCTGCTGAATTGGGCTTCTGATTGATACAGATTTAGATCAGTCCAATAATACTGTAATTATATTGAAACAATAATGCTTCACATCAAAGAAAATCACATTACCATCAGCAATAGGTTTGTTATACAAGCATGAGAAGGCATGCAAAAAAACTAATAGGCCACATAAATTCCATATAGTGTAATCATGCGAAATTACCTAAACATTCTGCGACATACCGTAGACTTATGTGTGAAGAATAATTCAGCATTTAGCACTATTTAATAGAGTACAAATGCTCCCTCATGGGTAAAATGGCTGTGTGAATGCATTTTCTGCTAAGAAATAGCACAAAATGCAACAGAACAAGAATAGTGTGCATGAGCAGCTTGTCCCACTCTCTAAATGTGCTCATGGGGTACGATTTATTTTCCTAGCTTACTCCTGGCATTTACTCCTAAAAAATAGTGCTAAATGCTCACGTTCGCTATATGTGCTCTTCTAGTAGGATTTTTCTCCACAAATTACGCAAGCAGGAGCAATCGTGTAATTATCTGTAATTCTACATCAAATGAAATGAAATTTGATTTGTAGAGCGCATGGCTGCCCGAAAGCGTCCCAGCGCTTGCTTAGGGAACCCGTCCTGGTATTCCCCTGCGAGATAATCCATTACTGGGCATCCCCAAGGTGAAAGCCAGGCATCCCGCTGTGAGGGGCCGTTGTGGAGATTAAGCAAGCTATTGCCCAGAGTTATCAGGGTCTGCCGCTCCAACCATTTGAGCCACACTTCTCCACAGCCTCACTTCTCCACTCCAAGAGTAACACAAATTTACTGAAATTACTTCGATTACTTCATCGTAACTGAAATTCTGCCCAGGCCTAGTGAAAATGTATAGTAATATTATTACCATACATCTTAAATCATTTTCTAAGAAGAGACCCATATGGTAATATAATTCGGGGTTTTGGGGTCTCACCTCTGCACTAAACCTTAATTGAGGGCATTAGATGGAATCTGAACAATCTTTATATATGCTGAAAGGAGGTAAGCTGTGCTAAGTGAGCTGCTCGTCCCCCCCCCCCCTTCACCCAACAGCTGTGCTGGAAATGTGGCAATAATGCCATGAGAACATAAAGCTATACAAGGGCATCCAAGGAGCTGACAGCCAGGCTCACTATGTAAAGCTTTATCCGTTCATATAGGAGGGAACAGCGTGCTCCATTTCTGCAATTCTACAAATCTACCGAAATGATAGTACATGTGCTTACAGCGTGCAGTATTTACCTTTGTCTCCAGCACTGGGCTGGAGTGCAAAATTCCACCAGGTGAACTCATTGACTTTCTTCATACCTTCTAACCTGTTATCAGAGGAATGATTATATATGCTGAGAAGTCTGTCAAGAGTTGGTTAAGCACTTGTTCACCTTTTCTATAACTGATAATACTGAATGACCTTTCTTGAGACACTATGAAAGTGCAATGTCAACAGGAGGGATTGCGCAATAAGTGACCAATACACACAGGCTAGGTTAAACATCAGTTCCTGCAGGGCTATTCCTACATTCAGGGTATATTTCGGCTTCATTGACTCATTCAAATTCTTCAGGAAATTTAAAACAGTTGTATGAATGCAGTGTTCTAAAGCATGGTACCTACCCAAAAGGCAACAGAGCCTTGTATGGGGTCAAAGACAGGCAGAAAGTCAGCGATTGATGGGAGAGGTAGCTGATTTGTGGATTGTTGATGCATTGTAACATAGTTCTTGTTAGACCTGGTATCATTTGGCATGATTTTGCTGACTTTTTTTTTTCTAACCCCCTGTTTTTTTCTGTGTGCTGCATTTTTGCTGGCTTAAGGACTCTGGGCACTTTGCCACTGCTGACCAGTGCTAAAGTACAAGTGCTCCCTGTGTAAAATGTATTGGTGATTGGGTTATCCATGATTGGCATATTTGATTTACTTGGAAGTCCCTAATAAAGTGCACAAGGTGTGCCCGTGTCCTGTAAATCAAATGCTACTGGTGGGCCTGCAGCACTGATTGTGCCACCAACATGGTTAGCTCTGCAAAAATGTCTCAGGTCTGCCACTGCACTGTCTGTGTACAGTTTCAAACTGCCATTTCGACATGGCAAGTGCACACACTTGCTTGGCCCAAACCATCCCTTTTACTACATGTTAGTCACCCCTAAAGTGGGCCAAAGCCATCCCGATGGGCAGGGTGATGTCTATTTAAAAGGTAAGATGTGTACTGCTGTGTTTCACATGTCCTAAAAATGAAATACTGCTACATTTTTGTTTCAATATCGCAAGGCCTATCTCTCCCATAGGGTAAAATGGGGATTGCCTTAAAATGTCTTTTAAGTGTATTTTTCCATCGGGAGCAAATGGAGATATGCGGAGTTTGGGGTCTCTGACGTCAGGATGTTCCAAATACATATTTTGGTAAAGTTGCTTTTTAAATTGTGTTTGAAAATACCACTGTTAGAAAGTGAGCATTTTCTTGTTTAACAATTCTCTGCTTCTGCCTGTCTGTAGAATACACATCTGGGTTAGGATGACAGTTGGGCTCTTGTGCATTTACTCTAGACAGTCACACAAAGGAAGCTGAGGTGTGCCTTGAATATCCTAATGGTCGATGGCTAGGCTGATGGGCCTTCCTGAGATAGAGTAGTGGGGGGAGTTGTCACTGGAGCTGCATAATTTCGATCACATTATAAAGATACTGTAGGAGTGCATCATAATCATGTGTATTCAGCACTTGAATATATACTGTGTGCAGGGCCGGATTGGCTGTAGCGGGCACCGGGCAATCCCCCGGTGTGCCGCACGGGTGGGGGCCGGTTTGGGGCCCCTGGGGGCCATTTTTGTTACAGGGCTGTTTTTGCAGCCTAGCTACAAAATCGGCCCTGTAACAAAACCGGCCCTGTTTTGGTTCCCAGCCCGGCCCTGACTGTGTGAATAATGTTACTAAAAAAATTGTATATTGTGTAATTAAAGTACTCCACATAAACCTAATGTGACGTATACATTATGTGCCTAGAAATGTGATTAATAAAAGCCTTTGTAACATTTACATATTAATATTTTAGGGGAAATTAAAGTTTAAATGTGCTTCATTGTGAAGCTGGCAAAATAAAGAGTATGTGTAGAATAATGCTTAGGAATGTATATGTGTAAAAAGAAATTATATTGATATTGGTGTATTTGAAATTACATTTATGTAATGCTTTTGCAATTTTTTCATGCATTCAGAATCTACATTACCTATGTTTGTAGAAATGTGCACCTATTTGTAACTCTGTGCACTATTAAGTTGACATGATTCTTGGGCCTTGAGAACTATTTCAGTACAAGCTTGTTTGAAGTCCAACATGTAATTTGTATTTAACTTTCAATGTAGAATGTTTTTGTTTGCATTTTTATTTCTACTGCAGGTACAGACAAAGCCTTATTAGTTAGAAAAGAAGGGTTTTTGTTTTAGTTAGATAGCAAGGTATAAGAAGATAGATGGATCTTGGCAAGGAGAAACGCGGTAAAGAGCAAGTAGGCGAGTTCCTATGGAGGAGAAGAATGGTCGAGGACGAATGAGGTAGCAACTTATCAATGTGGGAAAGGTGGTGCCAGTAACCAATTTTTGCCGGAAGCGTGGAAAGTTACTGGAGATGAGCATGTGACTTACCTTGAATGCAGCTAATGTCTTATGCTTTTATGCAGTGAGGGGAAGAGAGATATATTAGGACTTCATGAAGTACAGACTTCTGCTTCTACTTTGTGTGTCTTCATGCTACTTGACCATCAGTTGGAGTTTCTTCTACTGAAGACTCTAACAGCTGACACCTGACAGGGTTGCCCTTTTAAGGCGTTGTAGGGAGAGATAGTGTTCTTGTGCAAACTTTGAAAATCATTTGATGCAATTTAATGTTCAATTGTTTTACCTGATCACTTGCATCATCATAACTGAATTAGTCGTATGCTTCTTGTTATATGGAGTAAATCTCTTCAGAAGATTTGGGTTCATTCTGTTTGTACTGTATTTCTATACTGTGATGTAGAGAGTGATTTATATCAATCTATTTTTTAATTTCACTTAAATTTTACTATTCTCAGATTTAGTTGTCAAGTGGATCATTGTGTAACTAAATTGGTTACCCTGTATTGAATTTTAAATTGTGATTGTCTGCTCCCTCTTACCTCTCAAGCAGCTAAAAATACAACCTGGTTGAGTAGGGATGTTTAAGAGGGCCCCAGCTTTCTCATCACGGACATCTCAATGCACCTGTCTTCACGCAAAGATGTCTCCACCCCCTGTAGTGTGTCAGGAAACAGGGCAGGGAAAGGCAGAGTCTTATGCACTACAAAGATTTCCTTTGAAGTTTTCCTACTTCAAAGGCAGAAAGGGGTATAAGTATTGGACCTCTGACACTCTCAAATCACAACACTTCTGGATTGAGGAAATTTTGCCAGGAAGAAGAGCTGTGTTGCTTTCAGGATGGAGTACAACTTTGCTGTTTGCTTTGCTGTGTTGACCCGCTTCTTGTACAGTGAAAGGACTGGACTTTGCTTTCTGACACCTGCCTTCCAAGGTTCTGACATCTGCCTTCCAAGGTTCTCCAAGGGATTGAGTTGAGCTGGCATCCTGTTGTAGAAATCTCAGGGACATCAAAGACTTCCTCCATAATTTGTGACCGGCACTTGGACTCTTCTGATGTGAATCCTGCATTGCCAAGTGTGCCAAAACCAGTCCTGGGCGCTTGGAATTGAGGGGATGTGCTGTAATCCCAAGAAAAGCAATCCTGGTGCCGTCCTTGATGCTGCTGCTTGCAACAAAGCTGTGGTCTCTGCTCGTTGAGGGCACAACACATCGATCGCGATGACATTGCAACCCCTGGCTTGCTGTTAACAGCGCCATTGACTCTGACTTTTTCAAGAGATGCAGCTGCCTGCACCGTGGCTGAAGGCACCGCTCGTGAGGAACACGATGCATCCCGCGTCAAAGCCCCAAGACTGCCGACAACTGCACTCAGCACAAACGCCAAAACACAGCCTGCACCGAAGGCTTGGTCACTGCATATAAAGAGCACTGTTGTGTAGAATTGTAGAATCCAAGCGTAATTTACCGATTCATCCCCTTATATAGGTAAAATTCACATTGCCCTTATATAGGCATAGAAATCCTACCCATATTTAGACATAACAAATCCAGTCCAAATACAGGCATGGCTACTTCCACTTGTTCCAAAAAGCCACAACGATTTTGTGGAAAACTCGGCTTCAGCAGTCAGGGACATCCCCTTGCTTGAATATTGATTTTTCCTAGAAATCATGGAGTTTTAAAAGAAATACCATTCCCTTGGGTTCTTTGATGATGTTATTATCTCCGACTTCACGTCAAACTAGGCACCTTCAAGGTATAAATATGCCTACACTTGCCCTAGCAAACACACAGTGGTTCGGAGCAGCTCGACTATCTACTTTCCCGACGCAGCTCGCTACAGCAAGTGCCTAAGGAAGCCGACCCTCCAGCTGACGCACTGATCATGAGGCTGCATTTCTCCCGACGAAAATCCAGCTCCAGTGTTTCCAAGCTCCCCTAGCAGGGTGTTGGGCAATCGAGTCCGAGACAGAGATACCAGACCTCTTTCATTCTAAAACCAAGGTACGGAGCTGATTAGACCCTAAGAGAAATCTTGGATAGATTATTGGCAAAGAAAACTAAGCCTATGCTACACCTCGCTTACCTTTTCCTCCGTGCTAGACTTAGGTTTGCTACAACGACTGAATATCTTCCTAATGATAAAATTTGAAAGTGATTTCTTTTTTCCTCTCTGTGTACAGTGTGTATTTATTCGCAACTGTAGTTTTTTTGACACACACATTTCTCTGTATTATATTTGTTCTAGGTACTCGCCCCTGAAGAAGGGAACAGGGCTTCCCGAAATGCATCGGGCGACAACTAGCAACTACATTTAATGTCATTTCTACATATGGATGAACTTGAATTATAGTGGCTCATCAAGTCACACATATATTTGTATTTTGCTATTGTTATCAATCATATAGATTTATGTAAAGTTATCATTGTATGATCTATAAGATGAGTTGAAAAGGCAGGATTATCACTGAATAATCACTGTGAAAAATAAAATTTATGTTGGTAATATCTAGGTATATATCTTTTGATTTACTAGCAGTCCATTATATGTTTACTTTGTGAGAATATATTCTCCTAGGAACAGTGCATCCTGCATGTAGGCTCCGCTTGCATTTTCAGTCATTGTTTTGGTACTATGTAGCCAACATAGTCTTGCAGTTTGCACCCTTAGTTTATTTGGTTAAATTGACATAAATTTGAGTGCTCCTCTTTTTTTTGTAATTGACTTATCACGTTTTTGGCTCCCAAGAGGTAGCACCACTTCTAGTTTAATATTGCATCAATTGATACGAGCATGGCATCATTTGACAACATAACACGCATTACAGAGAATAGAGCCGAAACCTTGACATACTCTAGTGAAGAGGCTACGGGTATCTATGCGCTTATCAAAGAAATACAGTTAGTTGATACGCAGGGAGGATCTACTATTCAAAGACTCAAACAACTAGAATATCTTACACGTAGACAACTGAATCAAAGACTCCATGCCTCAACTTTGGTACAATACCATCGAGCCAAAAGAATCCCACGAGGCCTGAGGATAGCTTTACGACCTATGCTGTTTAGATTCCACTTAAACTCTAAGTTCATGGATAAATGGTTCGCCATTCTTAATAAATGTTCGCTGGATCTCATTTTGTTGATTATAGAAGAGCTGTCGAACACTATCAGGGATCTGGATGAAGAAATCTTTGATCTCAAAAAAGACTTGGAAACATGCATTGATCCACAAATCTGGAAAAACACTCTTGAAGACCTTAACAACAAGCTTGATAGATACAACAAAGAATTGCAAGAAGGCAAAATTAGGAAGTATCGACGAGATACGATAGATTACAAACTGAACGAGGTCTATACGTGGGCCGAAATTTACGCCAAAAAAAGATTTTCCAAACCTAGAGCCAACACATCGAGTGAAGAGAGTATCACCACAGACCAAGATATAGCCGCCACCAGACTACCGGTTTCTACCATCACCCCAGACACACGTAGCTTACCATCCACCCAGAAATCATTGAGAGTCACAACAGCACCCGGTCCTTCAGCCACTACTATGTCTTTTTTATCCCAGGCTCCACTACTAGGACAGCCACCACCACCCTCGGTCAACTTACAGGAACAACTGACAGCAGAACCCGTAAACGACCCACCAGGCGAGGACAGGGGAAAAGTATTAAGAAGTGGGAAGAGTGTAGTTTGATCATCAATATTTCTTCAAAAAACCTCACTAGACAACAACTTATGACTCTCAATAAAGGAATGAGTTTTGTACCCACCAATGACACTACGTTGTTAGACACCAAGGTAGCACTTTACAAATTGACACGCAAATTAAGACTTCGCCACTACTTCTCCAATGTCCTACAAGTATGCGAAGATGTCAACATGGACACTGATGAAAGTATTTTTCGTCCTAAAAGCACCTTTCAAGCCCCTGTGTCGCACAAGATCATTGATTTTTTCGAGGAAACTGTCAAACGTGACCTGAATAAGATCCGTTACAAATCCTCGGGTAAATCCAATTTTAATCAATATGAACATAGAACGATTCAGGGAATCTCACAAGATGCAACGCTTACCCTTAAACCAGCAGATAAGGGAGGTGCCCTGGTTGTTATGGACACTGACTACTATGAACGCAAAGTTGATGATCATGTTCATGACCCCCATACATACACTATTTTGGCTATTGACCCTACCAACAACCTACAAAGTATTTTGCAATCATACTTGCAGCAAGCCATACAAGATGGCATCATCACCGATGCAGAGAAGTCTTTTCTTACCACTGCTAATCCCAAGAGACCGCGTCTCTATATGACGCCGAAGATTCATAAACATCCTACGGATCCTCCCTTCCGCCCCATTGTGGCGGGGTGTGGATCTATCTTTGATCCAGTAGGTAAATATCTGGACTATTATCTCCAAAAATTTGTGCAAACATGGTGTACTTACACCAGAGATACCACACATTTTCTCAACAAGATTGAGACCATCCAAAGCATGTATAGTCGAAAGTGGACATTATGTACCATAGATGTTACCGCTCTATACACGTCCATTAATCATCAGGAAGGAATGGATGCTACCGAATGGGCATTGCTCAAACTGGATCTCCCGAAGGACAAAAGTATATTCATCTTGAAATTACTGCATTTTTGTTTAAATAACAGTTATTTCAGATGGAAAGACAATGTCTATGGCCAACTAACAGGGACGAGCATGGGATTTTCTGGGGCTCCAGCCTATGCAAATATATTCATGTCCAAGTTTGAAGACGAATATATTTTGACCAATGAAGAATGGCAAATGGGTCTTGTCCAATACTGTCGATATATCGATGACATTTTTTTAATTTGGAGTAAAGATACCATTGAACTCCAAAGACTCATCACTGAACTTAACACCAGGAACTTGAGAATACAATTCACGCACTCTATGAGTGAGATTGAGGTCAATTACTTAGATGTACTGATTAAGAAAGATGACCAGTCACGGAGGTTGCACACTGACATTTTTTCAAAGCCCACAGACCGTAACAGTACTCTATTATTTTCCAGTTTCCATCCGAAGAGTCTTATCACCAACTTACCCTATTCACACTTTCTGAGACTGAAAAGAATTTGTACTGATGACGATGTACTTAACGCACAAATCCCCAAGCACCGCAACAGGTTTGAGAGTAGAGGTTATCCCACAGAAGTGCTTGATCACACTATTGAAAGACTGTCAACGGTAGATAGACAAATACTACTCAATCCTCCTCCAAAAGTACAGAAGTCAGGAATTACATTTGTGTCTAAATTTTCCACTGTGTCCAATCAAATTAAGAGAATTATTCTTAGCAGATGGGAACTGCTACAAAATGAAAGTGACTTCAGGAATATTTTTGCCGACAAACCTATTTTTGCTTATACTCGAGGCAAGAATCTAATGGACAAGTTGAGGACATGCAATATCAAAGTAGCAACATTACCTTATTCAGGCACAATGCGCTGTCATAATTGTGTACATTGCAATAACATCATAATTGGTAATAGCATGACGCACCCCACCACAGGCAAAAAGATTGAGTTACGTCACTCCGGGGATTGTAACACCATGAATATTGTTTACTGCTTAAAATGCCCATGTGGCAAATTATACATAGGCAAAACTGCACGAAAATTCAAGACAAGGCTTACTGAGCACAAAAGTAATTTCAGGTGCAAAAACAGAACTACTTCAGTAGCCACACATTGGATAGATTTCAAACACAATATTGCTCAACTGAGAGCGCAAATCATTGAAGTTGTACCTAAAATAGAAGGCCAAGACAACAACGCCAAATTACTGCAAAGGGAGATATACTGGATTGAATATCTCACCACCTTGATACCCACAGGTCTCAATGACAGGGTTGATTACAGTTGTTTCCTATGAGTCCTAGTATCCGTTGATCATTTTGAGCTTGTGTTGCACATGCATTGTCACATTGAATTCCCACATTCATCACATAGTATACACTGTCCTCAGTTAGCTTCATGTATAGTTCGCTTTCTTGAGTTATGAGCACCACACCTATGGTGTTATTTTTGTTGTCTTATGTTTTCATTATTGCATTCCTTTAGATATCTCGATATGACAAAGTTACCACATTATTATGCTTTTACCAGGTTATATGCTCATTATAGATCTGTGCATCTAGTTTCTCCATCAGATAGAACCAGTTATCACCCGCCATATAAATAGAATGTAACTACGTATGTAGAGGGACATTTTGCATCATTGAAGTCAGGACATTATACATTTGTATCTTGAGATTGTGGTCTCTCTTTATTGTGATGATTTACACAGTATTTTCCAGATAGAGGCTATTATTTATGTTGCACATCACTGTTTGTTTTTGGTAAACTGACGTCCTACAGATTTGGTTTTGTATTGTGTCTGTAAATATTTAAACTTTAATTGATTTTCTATTTTTGGGTTACCGATCAGATTCAAAGAGGGTCATTTCATCTTGAGCTGCTTCTCTATGTATAAGCCCCCGTCGCTGCAGTCTTTCTATTACACCTCGTTAGTTTTTAGCACTCCATTTCCCAGCAGTTCTGTCAGTTTCACACGTGGTTCGCCTAGGAACTATTTAAGATCCTGTATGGTATCCATCCGCTAATTTTCGCATCAGGATTCCACCGTCGCGTGTGTCGTCGCGTTCCTCAGCTTTTTGGTAAGTATCAGGGCAGCGCTTGCATTCTACTTTTCCTTTTCCCCAGCAGCGGGAATCGGTTTGACTAAGCCGTGTTACGTTATTTTTTTAGGAGTCGACCCTAAACTTCACGAAGATATTTCCGAGTTCACATCTGAACCGGTAAGGCTCGTTTCATTGCTTAAGCCTTAGCAGTCACAAGTGCAGTAGATAAAATTTCTAGCGCTGTCTTTGCATTTTTTTGTAGATTCCCTTTGTATAATGAGAAGTGCTTTCCACGCATCCCACAGAACGGTCCGTTGCAAAGTATAACTCACTGCATTAAATCTCCAGGTATATTTTTTTATTTGTTTATTTGCTCACGGTCAGTGTTATTGCATTTCCATTGCAGGGGACTTGCCTGCACCAGCACCATTAGGTCATTTCCTAGAGCCGATTTTTTTCAATTTTGTTAATGCTTGCCCAGCGCACGTTTTTAGGCTCATGTCGATCTCAACATAGCCATTCATTTTTAATATATTTAGATGACCTTTTTTATGGAATACCGCAAGCTTATAAGTCGTCCATTTACTTCATGTTTCCACAGTGTTTTCACGTGACTCAAACCAGGGAAAGTCCCAGATAGCGTATCATTCACCATCCTTCTATTGGTAGGTTTATCACTCTCCTATTTGCTCGCACGTATTAATTGAACTTAGCATAAACGCACTGATGGTTATTCAGACTGAGTGACCGTCACTACAGGTTATGATACATACTGGTCTATTTTACATGGAATCTGCCTGGTTTTTTTCAGTTTATCCACAGACCACACACATATACTTAGTTGTTTTTATATGTTATTGTTCGTGAACAATGAGTAGTGTTTTCTACTTATGTATATTTACGTTGGATTATTAACATTCTGTTCTACTATCAGATGGACAGTATAACAACATAAGATGAATGTTTTTACGTGTTCACTCTATGGGATATGCATTATGATTTTTTAGCTCAACACAGTTGATATGCTTCAACGACTGAATATCTTCCTAATGATAAAATTTGAAAGTGATTTCTTTTTTCCTCTCTGTGTACAGTGTGTATTTATTCGCAACTGTAGTTTTTTTGACACACACATTTCTCTGTATTATATTTGTTCTAGGTACTCGCCCCTGAAGAAGGGAACAGGGCTTCCCGAAATGCATCGGGCGACAACTAGCAACTACATTTAATGTCATTTCTACATATGGATGAACTTGAATTATAGTGGCTCATCAAGTCACACATATATTTGTATTTTGCTATTGTTATCAATCATATAGATTTATGTAAAGTTATCATTGTATGATCTATAAGATGAGTTGAAAAGGCAGGATTATCACTGAATAATCACTGTGAAAAATAAAATTTATGTTGGTAATATCTAGGTATATATCTTTTGATTTACTAGCAGTCCATTATATGTTTACTTTGTGAGAATATATTCTCCTAGGAACAGTGCATCCTGCATGTAGGCTCCGCTTGCATTTTCAGTCTTAGACTTAGGTTAGGTACATTGTGGTAGGCGTATTTTAGAAGCACCTGTTGAGTATGTTTTAGCCATTGTTATTTATGTATGTGTTTATCTATGGTTTAGAAACCATACTATGCTTTTCCAGTATTATTTATAATACCCTTCTTAAAGTACGCATTTTACTTTGCAACCAGTATTACGATTGTAGCAGTTTACTTTACTTGCATGAGAAAGAAGACTGTTCAATAAATCCTTTTATTGGAAATGCCCATCTCTCTATTTCTCTGCACCTCTTATGAAATGAAGCATGCACGATTGACTGAGTAAAATACCTATCTATTGTTTCCACGTCTCTGAAGATACGTTTATTCATGGGGTAACAAAGTTGTCATGTTTATGCGGTTGTCAGAAACTAATCCCTTCTTGTTTATTCGAGAAAGTTTCTAGTGACCTCTGAGCTAGCTGGCACTCACAATTAAGTCTAATATATTCGATAGAGACCTAGTCGATCTAAGTCCTACGTCAAATCTATAGGATATATTATTCCAATGCGCAGAGCCTATTGGGAATATAGGAACTACCCTACAAGGCACCCATCGTTTGGTAAGGCACTAATTTAAAGCTAGATACTAGAGTAACTCAGTCGTGCTTTTCACAGAGATCCCTTTTTCCCATAAAATACTCCAATAGACGTCTGGAGTGGGTAAAAGGATAAAATATCCGCCATTACTGAGCAGGACGAAAATCCTATGTATTAGTTTTTGGTTTGATTCAACGTTGAAGGATACAGTGTTCCAAAATATTGTGCACCTTATCTTTGTCTCCTTAAAACTTGCTCTGCAAAACTTTCAGTCAACAAAATGGCTGACGAGAATAATCCCAGGGCCAGTAGAACTGCAGCGTCTACAACCCAACCGGGTTTAGACGTTACAGGTTTCCAACAAAACGACCCGGATGCTATAATCATCCCGGAAAACCTAAGGAAGGCCATCACTATAAAGCTTATAACAAATGGCCCATCACCTAGAGGTGGTAGGGTAATTTTTGTCATAGAGGCACACGAATATCGGCATACAGAGGTATCCTATTCATGGATAGTCTTTCCTGAAGCAAAGGCAGTATCGCATGTGTTTCACTTCGACAAAGTAGAGGATAATCCAGCGGAATACGTTCCTTTCGAGGACATTGAAATTCCACTAACTTACCAAGAGCATCAGCTCTCGTTTAAAGGCACCCTACAACATCAAAATCACATTAGCAGGCTTGGTCCACTAAGTACACCAGGAGCAACATGGCCGGTACTAGCCAGCTATACACCACATCCTGCCATTGAAGAATTGACAGGTGAAGAACTATTAGTTCAACTAAAACAACTAATAAAAATATATAGACAATTGGTTCAATATGTCATGCAGACTCTAACAGTCCAACCTCTTATACGGATTCCGCAACAAACCCCTAACCAGGGGAACACAAATAAAATAACAACACAGATTATACAATCATTCGTTGGTAAATTACCTGCAAAAAGGGAACAAATTCCTTTCTGGATAGCTAAAATAATTACTCAAATCGAGGCAGTATTTCCTGACAGTCCACCTCATGAGAAGCACAGAATTTTAACAATCTGTTTACCAATGGGGATCGCACCACACCTTGAGGACTGCGACACTTGGGGCATAGTCTTTGCTGCAATCTACACAAAAACACAAGTGTTCCGTCTATGGCGGTTATACCAGATGTCCTGAAACAGATTCAAAATAAATACGGGGCAGAGCCTGCTTTAAATCTTGGTATGAAATTACTGAAAGATTTCAAACAGGTCTCAGCTATATTATTAGCTAATATTAAAGGTGAAGCAGCATCTGTGGTGATCTGCCAAAAAATAAGAGAAATTGACATAACTGAGCAACCATATGAACTGGCCAGAATAATTGAAAAATCCTATGAAGAACTAGGTAGAGATAGTTTGGGTGGGAAACCAGTAAAACCCCAACTAAACTTAAAAACACTCTCACTACTCCTATAAAGAAGTGGGAAAATACTAAACAAACTTCTAATGAGAAGCGTTCTCAGTCCCCAGGAAGGTCTCCTCAAAAGGAGCCCTCTGAAAAAAGGTATAACCTCAGGAACAGGGATAATTTGAGAAAACCTGATAGATATCAAGATACTGATACACATTCCTCTCAAACCTTTCAGACTTCCTCACAGAAATCGGAAAGAAGAGGACGGTCAGAACACAAAGAAGAACGTGTCAAGTCCAAAGACGATCAACACGTTCCAAAAAATAAGAAAACCCAAATTCACCAAAAAGAAGGTATCAGGTCTAAAGATCAGACATGCCGAGGATCTTGAGGACACAACTCAAGAACGGGGAGTGGGACCATGCTGGACAGCGCAGCAGAAGTCACCATAGCTCGCAAGATCTTGAAGGATCATCAGAACACAGTGGACTTGAATGAGTACATTCAATTTGAAACTGACGATACCAGGGTTAGTATGCCCCATAAGTTATATGAAGTAACGCTCCTTATGGAGGGGGACATAACTGGGAAAATAAGAGCACTATTCTGGGAGAAGCTCTATAAGGGTTATGACATTCTTATAGCTGAAAAAGACTGGCCACCAAAATTTGTCAGGGGATGCCCACACAGCAAAGACATCATTATGCCAGCCTTCTCAAATCATAGTCCAATTCACTTAACATATACCTATGCCAGAAAATGGGCTGTAGCCCAGGCTCCAGCAATATATAAAAATCATGTAGGATGGGATGAGGATTCCCCTCACCATAAAATCCAGTTAAAAACTCAACCAACTGCACAAAGGCAGTATCTGGTTAAGCAAGAAGCTAAAAAAACAGGCCAGGGAGGTATTAGATCAACTTGAATACCAAAGGGTGATTGGAACATTCACCTCGTCCATGAACAATCCTATGTTTCCTGTCTCCAAATCAGACAATACATATTGTCTAGTTTTGGATTACAGGCATTTAAACTCTTGTTGCAAAACCTTTGCAGTACAAAATGCACACAGTGGGGCACTAATGAATAACATTGTGCGTAAAAAATACAAAACCACATTAGATATTTCTAACGGTTTCTTCTGTCAAAACATTGCACCTGAAAGCAGGAACTTGACCGCTTTCTCAATTATGGGGGCACAGCGTCACTTCTGTTGTCTCCCCCAGGGATTCAAGAATAGTCCGGGGTTATTTTTAGCTAGAGTAACAGAGTTACTACAAACGTATGATGATGAGGCATTATCTTATGTCGATGACATCTATCTAACAGACGATGACTTGGACAGGCACTTGAACAGAGTGAATACCATTATACTTGGATTCGCCTCTGAAGGGTATAAATTCAACTTTAAGAAATCAAGAATTGCCCACCTCAATGTCCTTTTTCTAGGATACGAGCTATCAAGTGAAGGCAAAAGCCTGCCAGCCAACTTTTTAGAAAAATGTGCGCTGCTCCAACCTCCAAAAACACAGAAAAACATACAGTCATTTCTAGGTTTCCTACATTTCGGAAGAACTTACATTCTCAACTACACAGAAAGGGTTAAACCTCTCTACGAATTAATCAAACCTGATTTCAAAACAACTAATTGGACTCAAAAACACACAGAATTTTTGCGTTTAGTACAAACAGACATGTTAGCAACAACACAATTATAGACATGCGTAAACGTATGCAATCTTGTAATTAGATTAATCCCAGGAAGATGCAGATTCACTTACTTAACCTTTAATGAAGGTGAAAAGGTACCAATTGCTTACAAATCACACTTGTACACACAAGCTGAAATAAAATTCACTTCTACAGAAAAAATTCTGACTGCGGTTCAAACTGCAGTAGCAAAAGAGAGAGCTCACGCACAGGGTAACCGCATAATGGTCGTTACTCCTGTACCTGCCTTAAAAGCAGTGACAAAAGCAAGCATTCTGAATGCAAAGGCTTTACATCCAAGATGGATACAATGGGTTAACTCTCTTGATGCAACAGACGTTGAATACGTTTTTGACCCCTACTTGAAAAGTCAAGAATTTCTACAATACGAACAAGAATTTTGCCTCCCTAAAAATCCTCCCCCCGGTCCCGCTGACCTGGACTGACCATTCAGTTATTCCATTCTCTTTACTGTGGCAGAGTAGAGTTGATGTGATCCGCCCGGCTGTGGTTGTAAAATGGCCATGGCATAAGCTTGACCGGGAGGAGCTTGCCGCGCGGTTAGTGGAACTTAGACCTCAGCTTCCTATAGATATCGAGGAAGCGCATGCGCGCTTTCAGGACTGGCTGATAGCTGGTCTGGATAGCTGCATCCCGGCCAAGCGGGGAGGTAAGGGTCGTGGGCCATCAAATCCTTGGTTCACTGACCTTCTAACGCAGGGAAAGAAGGGGTGTAAGCAGCTGGAACGTGTCTCGTGTCGCTCTTATGAGCCGTCGGCCAAAGTTGTATACCACAAGGCAGTAAAGGATTATCACAAGCTTATCCATAAAACGCGGGCAGAGTTTGTCACTGATCAAATCTTGACAAGCCCTAATCCCACTAAAACCATCTTTAAACTGCTTAAAAACATGAAGCATGCTGGTCAGGCCAGGATTTCCCCGGTAGTATCTAATCATCACTGTGAGGCATTAGCACTCCACTTTGTGGAAAAAGTGGAGCAGATTTATCGGGCCTCTCCACAGGGAATACCCACACTTAAAACGCTGGGCCAGTAGGGCCAGACAATGGGATGAATAATGGTGTGTTGGCTTTGCCATTGTTGTCGCTGGAGGAATTTCAGATCTTAAGTGCTAATATCAAATCGGGTTCGCCGGCTGACCCGCTAGCGGCAAATAATTTCTGCCAGCTCTTACCTCTTATCTCCCCGGTGGCCTTAGAACTGATTAACCTCTCTTTGAAGTCAGCCTCTGTCCCTAGGGCGTGGAAGCATGCTAAGATTATTCCACTGTTAAAAAAGCCATCACTAGACCCGGATGACCCAGGCAACTATCGCCCAATATCTCAGCTCCCTTTCATGGCGAAAGTGGTAGAGGCACATGTAAATTCCATCTTATCTAACTACATTGATGAGCACAATATCTTTGACCCATCCCAACACGGGTTCCGCCCCCGCCATAGTACGGAGTCCGCTCTTCTGGCGGTCACGGAATCCATCCGTAGTAGGTTAAATGTAGATGATTCTGCGGCCTTGATCCTATTGGATCTAAGTGCCGCATTTGATACGGTGTCTCATGAGATTCTCCTTCATCGTCTTTGGACGATCGGCATTACGGATGCTGCCTTGGAATGGTTTCGGTCCTTCCTGGCCGAGCGGTCATTCCAAGTGCCCGTACCGCCGTTCCATTCTCACAAACATGCTCTGGGCAGGGGGGATCCTCAAGGCTCCATCCTGAGCCCACTTTTATTCAATCTGTATGTGGGACCTTTGGCGGAGGTGGCCAGAGGCCGAGAGTTGTCCTTGGTGTCGTACGCTGACGACACCCAGCTAGTGATCGCCTTCTCCAAAAAATGCAGTACTAATTTGGAGAACTTTAAGGAGGACTTATCGATCATCTCGGCCTGGATGAAGGCTAATTGCCTTTAACTAAATGCCGGTACAAAAGGGGGTGGTAATGGACGGAGCATCTGAACCATCCATCCGTCCATCACCACCCCCTTTTGTACTGCTTTTAACTAAATGCCAGCAAGTCCGAGATTTTATTGTATGGGAAGGACCAGGGACTCTGGTCAGAGCAATGGTGGCCTGATCATCTGAAGCCCATGCTGTTGCTGAAAGAGACGATGAAGAACCTGGGTGTTTGGTTCGATACCGGACTAACATTCGATAAGCAGATAAAAGCTGTAGCCGCAGTCTCCTTTGGGCTTCTGAGAGGACTGAGGCCTTTGCTTGGCTTCTTCCCTCCCAGAATACGTCAGACCATCTTGCAGGCTTCCATCCTGGCGAGGCTTGATTATGGCAATGCCTTATATCTAGGTGCCAATAAAGCTAGTATCAAGTGCCTGCAGAGGGTCCAGAACGCGGCCGCACACATGTTAGTGGCTCTCCCAAGATCTCCCTCTGTGGCCCGGGTTCTCTTGAAGCTGCACTGGTTGCCAATCGAAGCACGCATACAGTTTAAGGTGCTATGCATTGCTCATAAAATGTTGAGGCTCCGAGCCCCTGTGGGGCTATTGGGTCTACTGAAGCCATACCTGCCTAGTCGCGCTCTGCGTTCGGCTAATCAAGGTCTGGTCTGTGTCCCCCGAGTTAGGAAAGCAAGGGCAGGGGGCCGTTCGTTTGGCCTCTTGGCGGCCAAACTGTGGAACTCCCTTCCAGTAAGTATTCGAACCACCCCCAACCTTCTGACGTTTTGAAAATCTTTGAAGACTTGGCTGTTCCCTACTATGTGATATCTGTCGCTCGCTGTGTTTCCATGTTCTTGTCTGGTTTCTGGTTGCGCTGGGACGCCTCGTAGCTGAGGCAGCCATGCGCATTACAAATCCTGTAATAAATAAATAAATAAATAAGAATGTACTCTGCCCACTGAGATTCTGCTTCTGGAACAATATGAATGTATAATTTATACAGACGGATCAGAACAGCCCACAATTGGGGGTAAACAAACTTATAATGCTGCGTGCGCGATTGTTATAGGTCGCTGGTGCGATGGTAAATTCCGACCTATGATCACCAAAACACAATCTCTCGGAGACTGTACAGCTCAGCCAGCTCAACTACAGGCTTTCAAGATGGCACTTGAAAATACCTATCGCGTGTGCATGCGGCTGAGGCAAGATGGCGACCGCTACGGACGCTTGAGCGGACCTCTCTTGCTGGTCCCTGTTATCGAGTCTTTTGATTGGAGTGGAGTACTGACTTTTTTCGTTGCTGATGTCCTGCTGAATTTGAAGTGCTTTTCTGGCTGACTTTTATCCAGAAATACAGAGAATACCTGGGATTTTCTCCTCGTTGCACTCTCGGGCTGTTGATCTTTGCCGGGTGCTGGACGCCGATGCTGGAGCTCCTGTCACTGCTTCTCTCAGCCTCGGAGCGGGTGCAGAGCCGGCGCGGTCTGTGGGCGTTGTTTTCCGTGGGTGTGCGGTGCACCTGGAAGCCAATACTTTACTTGGCTGCTAAACTTGGATTTCTTTCCACAATGCTGCCAAAAGACTCTCGCGGCAAGCCCTGCAGCCAGGAGAAGGGAGCAGTCGAGGCAGTAGAAAGTTCCGTAATGGCTGTACAGGTGAGGGGGAAGAATGCCCAGAATGGTAACAATTCAGCTTTAAACAAGCCGCTAGAGTCTGCCCCTGCCCCTGCCCCTGGGACAAAAGTAAAGGGCAATCACGGCGAGAAAAAAATACCTGCACTCTTTGCTGTTATTAAAGAAAAAGACAAAAGGAAAAATAAAGTAACGGAGGTTGTAGAGACTGCAACTGTTACTAATAATGAGATGGCGACCTTTGTTGCTAGTGCTCCTGTTGCTGGGGATCCAGCTAATGTTGTCAATGATGCCAAAGATGTTAACATTGTAAATACTGTGTTGGATAACAGGATTAATACGCGGCATTTGGCTTTCCCGGTGACTCCAGGACTTACTGCTTTGAATGGTGGTCAGGGTGATAATATTGGTGAGTGTGTAGGGCTCTCTCCAGGTGCAGATAGTAACTCAGCGGTGCTAGATGAAAGGAGCACTCACACCGTTCTTACTGGGGAGGATCGAGGGCAGGGTACACAAGCCCCTGAAGCAGATTCAGGCAATTTTTACTCTCTTTCGAAGCAATCTACGTCGTCTTGCGAAGATTTTGCATTGCAATATTATGCTCAACTTTCTATGGCGGATGGCAGAGATCACAGTAGCTTACTGCTGGAAGAATCGAAGAGTTAGAGGAGGGACAACTTAAAACTGTAAAGAAACTATCTTTGCATGCCACTAAAGATGCTGTGATAAAACCTTTGCTCCAAGGGGATCAAGGAGCAGCCGAGGGGGAGGAAGTTTCTTTATCAATGATATATCGCTCCATCATGTCTCATCTGGATGAAACGAGAAAGGAAAGCCAAAGAGTTCAAAATTCTTGTCGTAAATTACAGAACTCAGTAAGATGGCTGGTTAAATCGCATGCTGACTTTGTGTCTAGATTTAATGAGGCAGAGGCCCGGATATCCACTTTAGAAGACGAGTTGGCTCAACATAAAGCCACAACTGAACTAAGCTTGGCTACCAAGGAAGACACCATTTGGAAATTAACTGATATTGAAAACCGGGCACGTCGTTATAACTTAAGGGTCCTTCAGATTCCTGAGGGGAAGGAGGGGCAAGACCCAAGGGGGTTTATTGTTGATTTGTTTAAAAAAGCTTTCCCCGACTTGGACTCGGTGGGACTGGGATCGTGAAATTGAACGTGTGCATAGGTTTCCTTTTAATATTCGTGTGGGACCTGGTCAGTATTCTAAACCTAGGGCATTTTTGGTATCGCTTAACAGTTTTTTGGCACGAGAAGAAGTCTTTACACTTGCACGGCCTGATAAGAAACGAAGAGGGGGTGATGTTGAGTTTTTTATGCAGCCAGATTTGTGCCAACGCTCTGTTGAGCTCCTTTGGCAATTTCGTCAATTGATTCCTGAATTGCAGTCCAAAGGGGCTTCAGTCTATTTAATGTTCCCTGCTAAGCTAAAAGTTTTATTTCATGAGCGTACTCGTTTTTTTACTAGTATTGCCCCTGCTAAAGAATTCTTAAGCTCTATTTAGCTTAGTCATACTGTTTAGGCCGATTTATGGGCGAAGATAGGTATTCTGCAAACCTTTTTTTTTTCCTCCACTTTACTTTTTTTTTTAAGGTTACTCTTGGTGTAATATGACTCCTCAGGGGAAGGCAAGGGGTTTTGGCGAGCTCGAATCTACAGGACTATGTGTCCTAAATCCTCGTTAAAGTGGGGGGAGGGTTGAGGATGGGGGATGAACTGGGTTCACTAGGGTAGGAGGGGGTGGGTGGCCTAGGTGGGGTAGGGTAGCACATAGGTGGGGTAAAAAGGGAAAAAGAATTCACAGCAGCAAGTAATTATTTAAAGGTTAAGGAACAAATAAAGATAATTTTTTGGTGTCAAAGGGTAGATAATTGTTACAAGCCATTTAAGTGTGTATGCATTGAGTTATTTTCTTCAGGGTTAGGATTGAATGTTGCAGAAGGATGGCCACACTATTATAATGGCACATAAAGGACTACAAATCTGTTGATTAAATGTGTCTAGTCTTAATAATTGGGCAAAGTGACAGAGGGTAGCAGCGGAATTACGACACATTCAGCCAGATTTACTTTGCATGCTAAGCTTGACATTATAAAAAATTTGGGATTTTCATTAATATCAGCCTCTCGACAAACTGGCATGATTTGAGCTGTTTGTAAAATAGATATAAGGGACCCCCTGAAACTAGTGAGTGTTCCTAGGACAGGGCAACATTACTTTAAATAGTAATAGTTACTAGGCAACAGATTACCTGCCTGAAGTCAGGTGTAACAGAAAAACGTGATAGACAAAACCTCAGTGTACTAACAAATAAAAAGTGTATATTTAAAAAATATTTGCATTTTATTATTCCCTTTAAAAATTATAAAAGTGTCAAAGTTACATACATATCATGAACTGACAATAATTAAAAATTATTTCATCAAAACAAGAGTATCCACATCAAATAGTAAAATATAACAAGGGTTACAAAAATTGAATGGAGTAGATGAGATGACGTTCTCTACGCTCGTTTCGGCATATCATACACCTTCTTTAGGAGAACCACTTGAAATTCTATACATAAGAAAAATACATACAAAAGATCACAGATTTAATATAACAATACAGTACACTAAGGTTATTAAGGAATGTTACAAGATGCATGGTGTGGTAATACTTGAGAAACCATTCAAGCAAAGATTAAGTGAGAGTGCAGAAATCTCTCGAACCATCCAAGGGAAAATACATTTGAGGTAAGGGAACTCAGAAAGATTAGTGTAGAAAGAATCATAGAGCCCACTATACCAATACACCTAACAAAGAATTGCGAAAAGGACCCCCCAAGAAGTAATTAAAGTGTAATGAAAGAGAAACAAGAAAGTATCACGTGATTAAGTAAAAATAAAACGTGAACAACAGACGTTAAGTGCAGGTGCCCCTATGATCAACAATGGTAAGACCTTACTTGCAAATTTAGATCATTTGAAACAACGTCTCAAACGCCTACACAGGATAACCTGAAACAGAAAACCGCCACATCTATAATGTGACAGCAAAGCTGAGTTGATGTCACAATACGAGATCAAATAAAGAATTAATCTTTAGAGCCCAAAGGTATATATATATATATAGATAACCTTATTTAAAAATGGCCAGAAAGTAGACAAAATGATAAGGACTAAAAGGGTACAACGTGCTGATGGAACCCAGATAGTGAAGGACGTAGGCTGGATTAAATACATTTTAGCTAAATTTGATTTGGTCACTACTGGACGCATCCTGGCAGATAAATATGGGCGGTGGGTTATAACTAAATGTCGGTTTGGGGGATGTAAGATTACGCTCTGCACTATTTATGGGTCTAACCTTGATGACCCAGGAATCTTAGTTGAAATAAATACTGAATTGGCCTCATGGGAACAACCTTTGGTAGTTTGTGGCGACATCAATATTAATTTGACTAATTATGCATTACAGGAGGGCCCCCAAAAATATATAGGTCGAAAACTAAAAGTTTTTAAAGCACATTATAATTTAATTTGTGATCACGGTTTAGTGGATGTTTGGGGCAAATTTAAGGAACTTGATATGGGTTTTACCTTTTACTCCTACCCTCATAAAAAGTTAGTTAGATTGGATTCTTTTTTTGCACCTGCTTCTTTGTTAACAGATGCTTCGATTCAATTGTATCCGAGGATTTCATCGGATCATGCTCTTATTGTTCTAGAATTAGCCATATCTAGGAGGAAGATTTTATTTAAGTCTTTCTCATTTGATCGGAAGCTCTGTTTAAATGAAGAATTTAAGGAGTATATGAATCATTGGATGAAGGATTTTTTTACAAATAATAACTTGTCCGCTCACACTACCATTATTTGGGATACCTTCAAGGCTTGTTTTCGGGGGGTAGTCCTTAGCTTTAGTTTACACTAACAAAAGAAACTTAAGTTGGATTTATCTCAGCATTATGAGGCTTTAAGAGAGGCAGAAAGGGCCTTAACTGCAGGGATTGTGACGCTTAAGAATGATATTTCCGGACTAGAAAATAATGTTGCTAAAAATCGTGCAAATCTTTTGGGGTTTTGGAATGTGGAGAAATATCTAATATTTAAACAGCAAAATCATGAATTTGCAGAAACTATTGGTAGACGGCTGGCTTTGCGACTTCGTATGAAAGAATCCGCTCGAACTATTCAATCGTTGACGGATCAGAGTGGCCTTTTACACTCTGATCCACAACAGATACTCTCTATTTTTCATGGGTTTTATACTAACCTTTAGACGCAGCAGGGAGGAACGGCTGGGGGGGAAAGTGTATTCTTACAGGAGGGATTGATTCAATTAGACCCTTTAGTTGCGGAGCAACTTGTTTCCCCAATCTCTATGATTGAACTAGAAAGTGCAGTAAACAGTCTAGCCTTAGGGAAAGCGGTAGGACCTGATAGGATTCCTGCTGAGGTCTATAGGCTTTTTTTCATCAAATGAAGGATGAGATGCTGAATGTCTTTCGTGCAGCACAATTAGGGCATCCGCCTAAATCTTGGTCAGAAGCCACGATTGTGTTTTTTTGTAAAAAGGGCAAATCACGGGATTTGGTGGGATCATATCGCCCAATTTCGTCATTAAATTGCGATAAAAACATTTATTCTAAAATCCTGGCAAATTGACTATCTAAAGTAATCACTCCATTAGTTTCTTTAAACCAACACGGTTTTATTCCTCAACGTGGAATTGTCACACATGTGAATAAAGTTATAACATTATTTGATATTGCTTGTACGGAAAAGAGGGATTTAGCTTTGATTTTATTAGACGCAAAGAAAGCGGTCGATTGTGTGGAATGGGACTATCTGTGGCAACTGCTGGATCGAAGTGGCTTTGGTAATAAATTTATTACAGCCCTGCAATCCTTGTATAATACCCCTACTGCCAAAATTTCTGCAATGGGCTTTCTATCAGATGCAGTGTCTATTACTCGGGGCACCAGGCAAGGCTGCCCCTGTTCTCCCCTTTTATTTGCCCTTTATATTAATCCTTTTGTTGAACAACTATCTCACAACGCTTGCATTCCTCCATTTGTGGTTCATGATTACCAGTTCTCCGTCTTTGCTTATGCGGACGACATAGCTGTGACCACTGTGGATCCCTCTCTCGTGATTGTCGAGATTGAACGGTTAGCGACAGTATTTGGATCAATTGCTGGGTATAAACTCAATCTGACAAAAACGCAAATTTTGTATTCAGATAATATTGTATGGATAGATGACCGGGTAGTTATAGAGGTGACATCTGGGTATTCAAATACGATCGTCTATGTCAGAAGTGATGGATGTGAATTGGATTTTATTGATACAGAATGTTAAAGATTCATTAGATAGATGGGGGAGTTTACACTTTACTCTAATTGGTCGTAGCAATATCATTAAAATTAATATCTTACCTAAGGTTCTATATCTATTTTGCTCACTGTCTTTGGAAGTGACAAATGCCAGATTACAACATCTTCAATCGATCTGTGGAAAGTTTGTTTGGAGCCCTGGTAGGCCCAGACATGCGATGCGTTATATGACGCTTTCTGTCGAGAGAGGAGGGTTAGCCGTACCTGATTTTGCTTTATACTTCTATACATGCTTTTTGTTAAAAATGCGGGTTTTCATCACAGGGGAGGGAGCTGTGACTAGTGCTATGGGGCCAACAATTTTTGAAATTCTCATGGGCCTAATTGCCAGACAGTGCTTATATAAAGAAGTGGATGGGAACTACTTTAAACAAACACAGTTTAAAGTTCTACACAATGATTATAAAGTGTGTAAAAGAATAAAAATGTTTGACTCAATGGGGAAAATCTCATATTACACGCCCCTGAATGCAGTAAAGATTTTACCTTCTATATTTGGGGATAACATAGCTCAAGGTTGGAGAAAGAAAGGTATTAGGAATCTAGGGGATTTTTTTTCTCCTGATGGGGTGTGTAAATCTTTTGATGAATTAGTCATACAATACGGCTTGTCCAAAGTGCAGTTTTTCAAATTTTTGCAGATTAGTGACTTTTTAGTTCGGACTAATGTTAATATGGTACCCCACTCTATTATAGAGACGGTTAGACGACAGGAGAAAATTGGTGTGCTATATCAGTTACTATTGTCAGATAGACCAGATGATTTGGATAAATGTAATATCAAATGGTCTAGAGAGTTGGGAGAACCAAATATTTCGGTTGAGAAGCTCATTGTTAGTTCTAGGGAGATCTTATTGTCAGCGAATCTGAAAGTTCAGTTTTTAAGACTTTATTTGATTTATATTATACCCTTGCTCGGATGTCTAAATGGGGTGCTGGGTTTGACGGAAAGTGTTTCCGATGTGGGGAAGACAATGCTGACAGCTTACATATATTCTTTAGTTGTGATTAATTGTTTAGATTTATTTTTGCTATAGAAAATTTTTTGTCTTTGGTTATGAATACTCGGCTGACAATAACTCTCGCTATGATGTTATTAGGGAAGCTGCCTGCTAATATTCACTCGGATGTATTACACCAGCATCGACAGCTGATATTTTTCTCTATGACTGTCGCTCGTCTCTGTATTGCTGGGGAGTGGCTGCAGAAAGATCCCCCACTATTTGAATTCTGGTGGGCAAAAATGTATAATTTAGTTTATTTTCTGTCAAAGGGCTTAAATAACGTCAGATTGGCATTAGCATTTCTGGATCTTTTTGTGATTATTTTGAATGTTGAATTATTTATCTGTATGTGTTTTTTCTCTTTTGTTCATTGCTGGCTCTTCTATATTGATATGTGATATCTTGCTGCTGTGAAGTTATAAAAAAAATGACAATACCGATCGTGAATTCCCCACACTTATAGTGTGCGATTCGTATTACTGCGTTCAATCTTACAATGAATACTTGCAGAACTGGGTTCAAAACAGTTTCTAAGATGCAAAAAGGTGGCACAATCAAGCATAAGTTGCTTTGGGAACAAGTAGTGCAATTACAGAAAGAACTACAAAAGACACACGTGATCCATACACTGAGTCATCAGCGTGATGGCGTTTACGTGAAAGGGAATTCATTGGCTGACGAAGCCCAGAAAGCAGCTGTGCAAACGACTTCCGTAACTGCAATCACTCGTTCGAAAACAAAACTAGACGGCGAAACAATGCTAACTGTCAATGCCACAAGCAAAGGCAGCGGTGCATCGTTACCTCTAAACTATCCACTTGAATATTCATACATAATTGATGCAAACTCCGTTCCTTTTGCTCAAATCCCTGGAGTGGGGGATAGAGTAATTCCAAACAGGAGACGTAGAGGAACTTTGATACAAGAAGCACATATGGGAGAGGGTCTGAGACATCAAGGAATCTCTAAATCTATACTAGAATTAAAAGAGACATACTGGTGGCCAGGGATGAATACCCACATTTATGAATTGGAAATTAATTGCCCTGACTGCAACAGAGATCGCAGCAGAGAACGCCGCCAGATACCTGACTACAGCGTAGCCAGCCTAGTACAGATACCTTTGTTAGACAGCATTAGACTATCTACACGCAGACGTCCCTATGGACAAATGCGGTCCAATAATTAGGACAGATTCATTTGGATGTGGCCTTAGCGCTCGGCTGACGCCGAACTGTTATAAAAGATTTGCGAGTTTTTATCGGCACATACGCAATCAGCACGCTACATTCTGACCAGGGTACTGCGTTTAGCTCTCGAGCTAACAACGAGGCCATGGCCAATCTGGGCATTGCTTTGTGGTATTCGAGTCCATTCCATCCTGAGGCAAATTCTGTAGTGGAAAGAAAAAACCGGGACATAAAGAAATCTATAACAGTTAGGCTCGGGTGACGGGTGAGTCAAACATCTAATAAGTGTCCAACATAGTTTAAAAATTCTGCCAAGAAATTCTCTGGGTGGAATCTTTCTGGTACTAGAATGCTTGTCCAGGTAATCATGGAGTTTTCAAAGAACTACCATTCCCTTGGGGTTCTTTGATGAAGTTATTATGTCCGACTTTACGTCAAACTAGGCACCTTCAAGGTATAAATGTGCCTACACTTGCCCTAGCAAACACACGGTGGTTTGGCGCAGCTCGACTATCTACTTTCCAGACGCAGCTCACTACATCAAGTAGTAAAGGAAGCCGACCCTCCAGCTGATGCACTGATCAATAGGCTGCATTTTTCCAGCTCCAGTGTTTCCAAGCTCCCCTCGCGGGGTGTTGGGAAATCGAGTCCGAGACAGAGATACCAGACCTCCTTCATTCTAAAACCAAAGTACGGAGCTGATTAGACCCTAAAAGAAATCTTGGAAAGATTCTTGGCAAAGAAAACTAAACCTATGCTACACCTCCCTTACTTCTTCCTCCATACTAGACTTAGGTTAGGTACATTGTGGTAGGCGTATTTTAGAAGCACCAGTTGAGTACGTTTTAGCCTTTGCTATTTATGTATGTATTTATCTATGGTTTAGAAACCATACAATGCTATTACACTATTATTTTATAATACTCTTCTTACTGTACGCATTACACTTTGCAACCAGTATTACGATTGTAGCAGTTCACTTTACTTGCATGAGAAAGAAGACTGTTCAATAAATCCTTTTATTGGAAACGCCTGTCTCTCTATTTCTCTGCACCTCTGACGAAATGAAACATGCACGATTGACTAAGTAAAATATCTATCTATTGTTTCCACGACTCTGAAGATACGTTTATTCTTGGGGTAACAAAGTTGTCATGTTCATGCAGTTGCCAGAAACTAATCCCTTCTTTTTTATTCGAGAAAGTTTCTAGTGACCTCCGAGCTAGCTGGCACTCACAATTAAGTCTAATATATTCGATAGAGACCTAGTCGACCTGAGTTCTACGTCAAATCTATAGGATATATTATTCCAATGCGCAGAGCCTATTGGGAATATAGGAACTACGCTACAGCACAATGCCTCGACCGTGATAACTTTGCAGCCCCAGCACCGCCAATGAGAGTGCTCCTGACCATGTCATCATGGAGCTCGATACCCAGTGTGTGTGACTTCAAGGCCTCAAGGACTTCTGCCTGGATTTCGGAACTGACGCCCACCGACGCCTGCGATACCTCATCTTCTGATTTCATTGCAAGTTCCCCAAGGCCTCTTCACCTCCAAAGGTTCTGTTTTGCAGATATGTCCAATGCTGGATCTCTGAACTGTTGGATTTGTGTTGTTCACGACGCTGTGATAGCCCTAGTTGTTGCTATCAACTTCAAGGAACTGTATTTTTAAGTTTATTCCTGCAAAATTTATATCTTTGCTTGGGTATGTTGAATTTGTATCATTTTTGTCTTTTTTATTCAGATGAGTATTGGCTATTTTTCTAAATGGTGTAGACTAATATTTCTGTGTTTTTACTATGGTAGTATGAGTGTATGTACAAATACTTTACAGATTGCCTCTAATGTAAGCTTGACTGTGCATGCCAAGCTAGAAAGGGTGTGATCAGGGGTTATCTTAGCTGTGTATCTTACTTACCCTGACAATAGGGAGGGTTTCTACTTGGAAAAGGTGCATACCGACTGACAACTAGAGACCCCATTTCAAACAGTTCTTTAATGAGGTGCATCTTGAACTCCTTCCTAATTTGAAGCAGTGTTGGGGCAGTTCTGATGTATGAAGGGATGTTGTTCCAGATTCTGGGTGCATAGATAGAAATGGCCTGCTTTCATGATTTTGGATTTTTACAAGTCTTAGTTTGGAGTCTGAGAGTATCCTGGCTGCAGGTATGCTGAGAGCAACCAGACATGACGAGCTTATCTGCAATGTAAGTAGGGATGTTGGTTGTGGTATCTTTTTAAATGATGCAGTTAGTTTTGTAGATGGTGCAGGATGGCAAGAGGAGTCAATGGATGTCCCTCAAAATGGGAGTGATTTAATCATATTTCTTCAAGGAGATGATGAGACACCCTGTGGTGTGTAGGATGCCTTTAAGGGGTGTCAGTATGGAGTCTGGGAAGCCATGGAGCAGAGTGCTATCACCATCCAGACACAGGAGCACAAGAACTTCAAAAGAAGTCCTTAAGTCGAATTCTGTAAGAACAGTTTCACTTTGCTTTTTGGCAGGGTGTTCCTTGAGGATGAGGTTGGTGTCCAGGGTGAAACCAAGGGCCCGATTCACAGAAAGAACTTAAGACTCAATCCTAAACTTACTACCATTTTGGTATTCACAGAATGCACTTACTACTTTTGGCATTCACAGAATGAACTTACTACTTTTGGTATTCACAGAAGTTAGGATTTTGTCTTAAGTTTGTCTTAAGACAGACTTAAGACAGACTTAAGACAGACATAAGACAGACTTAAAACAAACTTAAGACAGACTTAAGACAAAATTCTAACTTAAATCTGTCTTAAGTCTGTCTTAAGTTTGTCTTTAAACAAACTTAAGACAAAATCCTAACTCCTGTGAATACCAAAAGTAGTAAATTCATTCTGTGAATACCAAAAGTAGTAAGTGCATTCTGTGAACACCAAAAGTAGTAAGTGGATTCTGTGAATACCAATATAGTAGTAAGTTTAGGATTGAGTCTTAAGTTCATTCTGTGAATCGGGCCCATTGCGACTTGGCATTCAGTGAAATTTGGGCTTTGAAACCCTCAAGGTTCCTGTCATTGACACAGGTTTGTATTGCTTCTTGTTTGTTCTTGGCAAATAACTGGAATTCTGTTTTGGTTGGGTTGCACTTCAGATAGGCTCCACTGTGTAGCAGATTTGCACCAAGTGGAAAATGGCAAATACGCATGTGTAACAAACATGCTCTTGTGCTTGTAACATTTATTTCTGTTTGAGGAAATCTTTACCCCATACTGCCATTAAATATTAGGGGCCAGATGTAGGTAAATTTTATTTTCCGACCTCTTAAATACCGAGTCATACCGACTCGGTATTTCAGAGGTCGGAAAATAAAAGTACCGAGATGTAGGTAAATGCAGATGTGCAATTACCGAATCGGAAACAGTCGGTATTTACCGATGCGGTAAATACCGACCAGTTAATGCCCATGCATTCCTATGGGCTTTGAAGCCCATAGGAATGAACGGGCATTTACCGGTCGGTATTTACCACATCGGTAAATACCGATAGCCACAAGGGTGCAGGGGGTGTCACTTTGACACCCTCTGGCACCCCCAAAAGAGGCTCGGGTGCCATGTGGCAGGCATACCTGCCCTAAGGGCAGGTCTGCCTGTCATATGGCATAGGTGTGCATGCACACATGTGCATGCACACCTGAAACGGTATTTTACCATCAAGTAGTATTTGATGGTAAAATACCGATTTTTTAATGCTTGTGGGACTCAGAAGAGTCCCACCTACATGTCAATTTTCCCTATTCCGTTAAAATACCGACTCGGTATTTTACAGACTCGGTAAATATACCTATCGGTAAATTTACCGAGTCTGTAAAATACAGGGACCTACATGTCAAATTGCTTTTACCGGTCGGTAACGGCCGAATTCGGCCGTTACCACCCGGTAAACGCCTACCTACATCTGGCCCTAGGTCTTTCATCCCCATGAATACTCTGGAAACATATAACAGGCATACCTCTAAAGATACGGGGGTGTAAATAAGACATGACATTATTTTTTTTATCCAAAAAAATGGTACTAATTCTATCAACCACAGAATGATGCAAGGCAGGTACTGAGAACTGAGCCTTTGACCACAGATGCCTACGGTAGGTGCATTAGTTCACTGAACCACCAGACTCGCAGAAGAACAAAATGATGTTTATTTCTGTGATGAGAGGCACGTTTATGGCAGTTGACCTACTTTCTGATAGGGTCAAATGAGAATCACCCACCATCCCATGCCCTCAACTCTAAACATGTGAATCCCAGCGTAGACGGAATTTACCAAATCTCCGTTCGATTACTCACAACGTGTAATTTGTGTGTTAAAAGTGCTGTTTTTACTAATAAAAACTAACTTAGGTGCCTATAACCCCTTTGAAGTGGTCCTATCACAGCAGCTTAGGATGTGTGCTGTCAGTGGCGGCAGAAAAGATTTTTAGGCCGAAATGGACATAATTTACAGAATGTAAAAGCGCCTATTTCCTAGATCTACGTGAAATAATTGTACGCTGAGTAATTGCTAAATCTGGCAAGTGTCAAGTGATTATATTGTGTATTAGAAAATATTGCTCATGCCTCACGTTAATAATGGACGAGTGATTTTCATAGCCATGCAAGTGCATAAACTGAGATGGATTATTTTGCTAATCCTGAAATGTGATTTGTTTTAAAGACAAGAATATTGTTCACTCTTCATTCGACATGAAATATTTTTCCTGACTTTAAGAAAGCATATGCAATGACCGTTGTGGTATCTGCACTCTCAGTGAGCAGTGCTTTGTGATGATAAAATTGTGGGACATGTAGATCGTCCTTCACTCACCCCGTAGTGAATCAAATACACTCAGCAGCATTACACTGTCAATTGGCAGTCCTTCATATGGAAATATGAAAATGTTGGTACTCACTGTCAGAGTGCCTGTTTGCTACTGATATGTGCTGGTACTCTTTTATTAAAAGTATTGCACTCCTGCTGAGAAGCGCTGGTACTTTCTATTTCCAATGAAAGATGTGCGAGCACATAGTACCTGACACCACCTGCTCAATTAAAGCTCTGTCAGCTGGTATGCATCTAGTGCAGGGCACCGAGATGTTAATAATAGTCCATGCTGAGATTATTCAAAGAGAATATTATAACAAAATGATATGTTGCAGCACATGCATTTTGGGAGGGACAGGAAAATAGGGGCTACACTGGGAAGGAGAAACGAGTGAGACTGACACAGGCTAAGAAAAGTGCCTTTAGTTGAACAACTAAGGCACAGGTTTTTCTTGAAGCTGAGGGTGTCATGTTTTATGGATTCCTGTGATGTCTTAACTACTGCTTCATGTTGAGTTGTCATCTCTTCTTTTTCTTCAGAAGCTTCCACTCAACTTTGCGATATGTTAGGAACTTAGACTGGTGCAACAGTCTGAGATTCTTCGGCTCTCTCTGCTCCTTTGTCATGGTGTGGTCCTGTCACAGGTGCCCTTTGTTCTGGATCATAGAACACTATTTCTTCATAGGGACACCTTACTTTCTGCGTATTAGATGCATGGCCCTGATCCGGTGCTCCGTCACATTTATCAGCTGTGTTCGGAATGAAAATAAACTGGAACGGGCCCCTCCATCTCCGTTTCAGGTAGGACTTTCGCATGTGCTTCTTTATCAACACCCAGTCACCAGGACTAAGTTTATGGCACTGTTCCTGATGCAGATTTGAAGTAGCAGCTTCGACCTGGTGAGAGACAGAACACACCCGATCAGCGAATCCTTTGCAATAATTGAATATCATGTTATCTGTCATGTTCAAAAGTGCATTCAAAGGTATAGCAGGCAGTCATGTGCACACTTCATTAATGTTTCATGTAGTGATAACTCAGCCTTCCTGTCAAAGGCTCATCAACACCAAAAGCAAAGCATTTGGCCAGTTTAGTGATTTGGAGACACAAAATGTTGCTAACCAGGACTTTATGATTCCATAAAGCTGTTCAACAGTTCCAGAGGCTTCTGGATGATAATTACAGTGTAATCTCTGTTCCATCTGTTATGGTGCACAAAGCATTCTTATGACCTCATTGTTGAAACGAGTCCCACAATCCGATTATAGAGAAATTGGTAATCCACACCCGGAAATTAACTCTCATAGCAGCAATTTAGCTAACGTGAGACTGTCATTTCTCCATTTTGAGTAGGCTTCCGCCCATAGAGAGAAAATATACACCATGACCAGGATGCATATGAACCCATTACAAACAGGCATAAAGTCCATTTCCATTCTGTTGAAGGGACCACCTGATCTCGCTATGTGACTTAATATAACTGGTGTTCTCTTTCCTATGTTCATCTGCTGACATGCCACGCATCAAGGTAAAGTTAAGCATTCTAAACTTGGGTTCAAAACAATTTTGTCTGAATGATCTCACCGTGGTATCTCTCCCAAGGTGTGTAGGACAATGAAAGTCTTGTTTCATAGAAAACAGTAAACTATCTGGCAACACTGGTTTTCCATCTGGTGAAAATTGAAATGTCATCTGCATTTTTCCCACATCCTGCTCAAATGCAATACTGCTGTAATATGTCTGAAGCATCTTCCTGCAATTTCTTCAATTTCTTTAATTCTTCCCAAAGATCAGCCTCTGACAACAACATTGAAAAAGCAGTGTCCTTTTCAGATTCATTTGTATAAGCTCCATTAAATGCACGAGTTACAAGAGCACACTATTGTGTGACTCCATCAGCATATCTGCTTCCAGTTGTAACATAATCATTGCCACTATGACTAGAAACACACTTGACCACTGCAATCTCTGTGGGAATGTGTAAGGCATCAAGCAGCCTTTTTGAATGTTCACTATTTCTTATGGGCAAACCTGATGAGGTCATGAAACCTTTGTGTGACCATAAGTGTCCAAAATCATGGGCCACAACAAAGCCATAATGCCTATCTGTAAATATATCCACTCTCAATTGTGCTGATAGGTTACAAGCTCTTGTCAGGACAATCAATGCTGCTGCTTGTGCTGAGGTAACACCTCGAAACCATGAAGCTGCAACAACTTCTCAAATCATACAGACAGCATAGACTGCTCTCAGAGTACCTTCATTTCTTCTCAGACATGAGCTGTCCATAAAAATTACATAATCAAACTCTTCCACAGGTGCATCTTTTTTGTCTGACCTTGACTTGGTGCATACATCTGTGACATCTAGACATTCATGTTCAGCTTTATCATCACTGGAATCCTCATTTACAGGCAACAATGTGGAAGGGTTCAAAATGTGGCATCATTTTAGAATGATTTGTCGGCCACAAGACTCTGTTGCTCATATTTTGTATGTCTTCTGTTTGTCATATCCTGGGTTTTTGTTCAAGTAAGCAATACCTCGACAGAGAGTGAAGAACCCTAACAGTTGAAGGATGTCACATAACTATGTTTTCACATGTCTTGATACTGTCACCTACTGCGGCGACTGTTGTAAAGCAACCAGGTAGTCCTGCAACTCCAGGGAAAAGGGAAACAGCAACAAAAAGTCACGGTATTTGTGAATCTTCATGCATCAGGGTAAGCACTGATTGAGTGTAGTCTCCCCTCTCAATGCAAACATTTTACTGTAATCAGGCATTCCTAGTGCTGGGGCATGAGATAGACTTTCTCTAAACTCTAGAAAAGCATTCAAGCAATTGTTGTCCCATGGAAGCGGATCGGATACATCCTTGTGTGGCAACCTCAGTAAAGACTTGGCCACTAGGGAAAAGTTTGGTATCCATTGTCTCCAGTAGCCAACCATGCTCAAAAACAACCTGACTTCTCTCTGTGTTCTTGGTGGATTCATCTTAAGGATAGCTTCCACTCGTTCTTGTAACACCTTTCTAGTCCCCATCTCAATGATATATCTTAAGTATTGACCTTTTTTTGGCAGTTTGCTTGGAGACACTTTATGTCTTTTTTTCGGCCGGATGATTCAATAAAACATTTGTATCCTGTCTGCAAGTTTCTTGTGTTTCTGGTGGCACAAGCTGGTCTTCAATATACTGCATGAGAACTGATCTGTAAGCAAGCTGCAGGAAATCAAGATTATTTTTCAAGATCTGACTGAAAATGGATAAGCTTACTGTGTACCCTTGTAGAACTCGGCACCATGTCGAAACCTTCTCTCTGAATACAAATGAGAACAACAGATTGACAGTTCTCATTCAATGGAATAGAAAAGAAGGCTTGACAGCAATCCACAACTGTAAACCATTCTGCATTGCAAAGAATTTGCAAGAGTATGCCAGTTGGATATGGTACCAAGAACAACATGGAGCAACATTGCTGTTGACCTTTCAAAGATCTTGCACAATCCGATATTTACCATTGGAATTCTGCAAACCCATTATCACAGGGTTGCAAGGACTTCCAAAAATATGTTTTAGAATCCCTTCCCTCTGCATATTTTCAATTACTGGCATTATTCCTGCCATTGTCTCTGGGGTCAAATTATATGGTGGTGTTCTCAGATACACAGGATTGGGTTTCACTGTGATTAGGACTGGCTCTACACCTTCAATCAGTCTGATATTCTTCTATTAAAATTCCATACTTCAGGATTCATTGTTTCAGTTAAATCATGAGGTAAATCATCTACTGTCCTCACCGGATACAATCCTAGAGCTGTTTCTTGTTGACCCATTTTAATTTTGATATCTTCCTCATGCGAAGTTCAACACTCTGTTGTAAAGTAAATAGTGCAATTTAACTTAAATATAAGACCTCTCCCTAACAGATTTACAGGTCTGGAAGCACAAACAACAAATTGATGGTTTTCCTCAAATTAACCTATTTTTTACAGGGACCTTTTTAGAAACTGAGGGTGTTCTCTATTTATTTGTAAGTTGTTCAACTTGGATCTTTTTTCCTGAGAGGGATAGATCTGGGACTTCCGCTATTCTAGCAGTGGAATGGGTAGCTCCTGTATCGGTCAAAATTGACACTTGGTGGCCATTAACCTCTTGTTTTACAAATGGCCCACTCTAGTCTACCTTTAAGATAGCACTAAGTACTCAATTTTCCTTCTCCCTCAGGCACCATCATTGGGAATTACCTGTGCCAAAACTGTCACTGTCCATAATGGTATACTATTGAAATTATTTCTGGTTCAGAAATGCAGTTGGATTTGCGCTATGTTTCTGATTTATATTACATCTAGGTGTCCTCATATTCTGTGGTGCCATCTGGGCTTTTGGAACCTCCACCATTGGAACCTGTGTCTCCAATGGCATGTGCATTTGCTGAACAGGGTTATTCTGTATTTGCCCTTGATTTTCTCTTTGTGCATCTCCGATTAGTCTATTTGGATTTATCCAACACTTCCTCTTCAAATGCCCAATTTTGAAATAGTAATGGCAATGGGTTGACCTCTTCAATGTCGCAACATCTATACCAGCATTTGATCAATAGAAACACCCCTGCTTCCTCCCTGTGAAACACCAACTCCTCGCTGAGCACCCTGAATTCCATCTTGCAAACCAATACCTTGCATCCCATTCTGGTTTCCTGCAAACAGCTGATTCTGATACCTTTCCTCGAGTAACCTCGTCTGGGCAAGCATGAATTTCTCCTTGAGCCTTTCCTGCTTTATCTCTTGTTCATTTAAAGGTTTTGTCTGACAGCAGATCCCATTCTGCTGTATGTGCATATGGTTTTCTTGTCCACTATGTTGTTTAAACACCTGAAGCAAACACCCATGACAGGCAAGCACTGACTCTTTTGCTTCCTGTGAAGTTCAATTTATTTTTAACCAATCAATATCTTCGGCTGGAACTTTGCCCTTCAAGTAAGTAATCAACTCATCATTCTGGGTCATCATGATAGAAGATAGAGCAGAAGTACACACATTTCTTTGAAGTTCAGCACTTGGTCATCATAATGCCATCTTACATTCAGACCACAAATCACTTGGTACCACAATATTGAAGAACGCATTCCAATCTATCTAGAGCACCTTTGAAATCTTCACAAACCTGTCAACTTGTGGTACCACTGCATGGAATTCTCTTTCTACTTTGGAAAATTGTTTTTAAATGTAGCAAGATCGCCTCTACTCTAAGGTACATGTACATACCTTGTATCTCTCTTATTTGGAAAGTCAAAGCTTCTTCTTCATCAGAAGGACCTGGTGGTGGCTTACTATGTGCTTTAGCTGCATCTGATTGTATCTTTTTCAGATTTTTTGTCAATTTGCTCTTTAATTTCTCAGAATCACTACATTTACAAATGCATTTCACTAATTTTAATAAGGCGTAGTTGCATTTCCGACGAACACATTGTCTCAATTGCTTCATCATTTAGCAGTGCCCTAAACCTTTTTTTTTGTAAAAGGAGGCGCTTTGAAAGATCAACCTCATATTGTTGTGCCAATTCAGTTGGCTTATTATGTGTAGCTGCTGCACACCTTGTAATTTATTTACTCAGATAAACAAGTTCATAGTCTTGATACTGGTTCACATGTCCAATATCTAAACATGCCCTAATTATTTCTCTCTATGCAACCTTCAACTTTGGAATGTTTAATGATCTCTCGCTTTCAGATTCTGGGGTAGCTTGATGTTCTACACCCCTTGTCTTTTCATTCTTGATGGGTTCCTCAAATCAAGGTAAATAAATTCCATCTTGAAATAAATGTGTCTCTCCCTGTGCTACTGCTGTTGTAAAGACAGTCCATCTCCCTTCTCTCAATGATTGAACTGTTTGTTGCGGTGTCCAGGCAACAATCTGTGAATTCTGCAATGTAGGGATATAACCTGTAAGGTTACGGTGGGAAAATTCTAAATTCATGTAGACACAATATTTGTTATGACAGAATGTAGAACAGGCATTGTCACCTGCAACGGTTGCCCAATTTGAATCACATTTGGGTTGACAAGGGCTGTGGCCACTGTAGTACCAGAAGGGGTAGCAGTTTCAGTATTTAAAGTAAGGGCCACAAATGCCACTATCAGTTTCTGATTTGTTTGCAGCTCCTTCATTATTGTTTCCCTGTGTCTTATTCTTTTTAGACTTCTCTGTAGTTATAGCTGGCTACATTCTGGTTCCCTCGAATATATATTTTCTCCACCTATGCTATCCTTTGTCCCATTGAGGAGCTGCATCCATTTGCACAGCTCGTTTAGCTTTGTTTTGATATTTCCCCTTTTTCCTACACTTGTACTGTTTTCTCCAAAAGATTAAATGCTCAATACTGTGTGGGACTAGGAGGCGGTTTCATCTCATGCAGTTTCTCTCTTGAGTGTTCAATCGTATTCACATTAAACGTATCATGTTGTGGAAATTTAATTGGACCCTCATTTTCAGTGATCTTGTACCATTAACGAAGTCATAAACGTGTGTAACCCTATATTTGTCGACATGTAGCATGATGGTGTACGCTTATGGTATATTATTCTGGACTCTGGAAGATTTTATGTGACGTCCCCTACAGCCCAGACATAGTGCAGACTGTACTTGAGAGGTATGCTCTTGGGGAGATAAGCACACCAGAAAGAGAGTTATGCTCACAGAACCAACTCTGCAATCCAAGGATTTGGGGCTCGGCTTTATATATTTGTCTGGCACAAGTTGCACTGGGGATTCTGCCAAGTACAGACAATTCTGAGAATTACCTGGAGGGCCATGAGGGATTTAGGGGAACCAGGAGTTTATAATTACCTTCTAGCCTGTACTCTGATGGAGATATGCTAGAGTACAGATTCCCAAAATGCGGAACCCAGCTTAAAGGTTGAATAAAATGGTTTGTCAAAGTATTGCCCTCTCTACTGTCAGGGGTAACTATATGCCAGAAAAATATCATGTTGCTATCCTAGATGCCTTAATGAGCTCTTTTCAGATAGACTATACTGTAATCTAGCAGATCTGATCAAGAGTGGGATAAAATATGAAATAGCTGAAATGAGAGAGAATGTTTATATCCCATTCCTTTGCAGCAACTATCAGAATACCACAGGTTTTTCTTGCTTGTGTTATGATTTGCAGATGTGGCTCTTGATCCATATGGAAGAAAATCCTTTATTTGAGAAAACAATGAACAATGAATATCAACAATAGGGTTACCCTACCAAAGATAATTTGCAAAAGATGCTAATGGCGAATAGACTGCAATACATATGTTTATTTGCATTTCTTCCTTAGCTAGTACTCTGGGCTACTTGACCGACCAGCGGTTAGTTCCAATTTGGGGCTAAACAAAGGTTGGTACACAATTTGCAGACAGACGGAAATAGAGTTGACTCATGAAAAGTTGGAAAGCATGATGGTCGTTATCAGTTCTAGGAATCACTATGAATCCAATGTTTAAATCCCATAATATCCAACAAGAAATAATCAATCCTACTTTTTTATTCCTTCTAGTACAAGTATGTAATCCAATAATATCAGATTTCAATTGTCCATTGCAGCCTTGTAAACTGTGAATAAGTGTCAGTTGGGCGGGTTGTAGAGCTGCAACTGTACCTGGGGTGAACCAGGCAGGATGAAGCATTGGAATACCCCTGGTTTCATCTCCAGTAACTAAATACATGGATTCTAACGGCTCGAAAGTGGCATTGAACTCACCTCCGATCAAAAAGGGAGGTTGTGGATTCAATTTGCACAAGTGAAGGTCTAGAGCTACAAGAGTCAATAACTCCTTATTGCATGACAACACCCAGTTATAGACAGAATATACATTTAATGTTGAGCCATTTGCCCCGACTATGCTTAGTCCTAAATTGTCTGGAGAATCAATCGGCAAAGGTTTAATATTACAATTCAGTGTTATGTTTACGATACAATTAATCCATCAGATGCTCTGCCAACAGCTTAGGCACTAATGAAATAGGTTTTAAACCCAGGCCTGTAAGCCAATTCAGTCAGCCATGTTTCCTGGAACATTAAGACATGGAAAGTATCAACTAGTTGAAGCCACTCCGGGTCATGTAATTTCTGTTGCAAACCTGCCACATTCCATGACAGGAATAATAAAGGGTGCATATCACATGATTTCTTTAAAGAAATGCTGGTACCAGCATGGTCAGGGAGAATGGTTGCTGATGTATGTCCACCTCCTTCCTATGAGCCACCTAAGGCACCCAGATCAGATGCGCTCTCAGATAAAAAGTGGAAAGTTATTTTTCACTGTGTCAGGATGCTGGTCATCAAATTCAAGACATTGGTTTAGAAATTAAAGGACATAGTCAATCTCTGCTTCTTGGTGTTGGAGCCAAAGGGCTTAGCCTAGTGGGAAAAGCTCATGGTCAGTGAGTAGTTCATTCAGGTGGGAAATCAGTTGCCTCAATGAAGACAGGGAAGGGTGAAGATTCAGCTTAAACTAGTTCCTAAGATGATTTGGAGGGAGCTTGGATGGATCCAGGGAATGAAGCCCATCTACTAATTTTGACTGTCCAAGAGTAAGTTTATCTTGTCTAGATGTTCCCAGTTCCTTGATATACACGGTGCTCATTTTATGTCTGAGCGAATAAAAGAGAAGCAATTGCTTTGCAACCTGATCCGTAAGATGTCCTTATTATTAAAGAATTGTTATCTTCCCTTGTAGAAGTTATCAATCTATTGACATTAATCATATAAACTATCGAGCACTGTTAATTGTTGTGCCTCTCTGTAAGGTCCCTAGGCACACCTGAAGTAAACATAGAGGGCAGTTCGCCCTGAGTAACCTATGCATAGGGCGTCAGTCTTCCCTTTTTCAGGATGAGGTGCCCCCAAGGAGTAGGTGTAGTTATCCAATTCCTGGAAATTACCATACAGATCATATTGGGAATTCTAAGTGCAGTATTAAAGGAGCAGGGCGTTTGAGGTGCTTGTAATAATGGCCTTAGTGTGTTCTTTTCCTGTGTATTGCCATTGTATTTGGAAATGCTGAAACTTTCTGCAGACATTTGACAGTATGCATAGAAAAACTTTCAAAAAGTTAAACTTGTAAATAAAATATTTCCATATATTTTCCAGGTTAGCGGGAGTAGATCATATATACAACACATACAGAAGGAGCGTAACAATTTCTAAAGCAAATCTGTACAGAAAATTATGTATCAATTTTCTATTTTAATCTTGAGTCCCATAACAAAATCTTCCAGTCGATTATTTTGTGCTTCTGGTTCTTTATTCATCTATATCAGCCAACTTTTCATAATTACATGAACTCAACAGCCGATGCGTTTTGTCCCTTACCGGGACATCATCAGGGCTCCTGTTACACCCAAATTTCAGGCAAATAAACATTAAACTGAATTCTGGTTGTGTGTCCCTATCATGGTGAAAATGAGAGTCCTTGTGTCAAAGAACCCCTCGATGTGAGCGTTATTGGGCACTTCCACTGTGTGGATGACTGCCCTCTCCACAAGATCCGTCCCAAAAGCTCCCAATGAATAGAAGGACCGTTCCCTGAACCTGTCTTCCAATCTCTAGCCAAAATCAATATCTTATCGACAACTTTTGTGGTATGTCCAGTCCAATGAATCCAGTATTCTGGTTGAATTGTGATATCCAGTTAACATCTAATACTCCTGACTTTGGCCGCCATATTGGGGGAAGTTTTCTCGGACGCCTGGCGGCGCCATTTGTGCTAGCAGACCAGCTGTCACAAGGACGCGCTGGCCTGCATATAAAGCGACCCTTCTACGCGCAGCGTTCTCGCGCTGCGTTCTCGCCGTAGTGACGCCGGAGTCACGCCAGAGTCCAGCCCGTCTGCGCCCGTCAGCGTCCCGGACGCGAACGGTGCGACGGGTTGGGCTGGTCTATTTGGATATCTACTCCAGCCGATATCATGCTTCGATATACGGCGGTGGAGCTCCGGTCCCTGCAAAAGGTAGCGTGCTCCTGTCACAAGGTCTTTCCTGGTCGGTATAAGGGTAAGAGGCGGTGTCCTGGCTGTGGGTGATTGCCAGGCAATGCCCCGGCCACTATATCTGACAGGGGGGCAGACAGGGTGAAGCATCTATGTCTGCTCCTACATACAAGATCATTGAGCAGACATGCTCTGGATATTCACGATCTCCTGGTCATGGAAAAGCCTTTATGTCTGATGCTGACAGAGACGTGATTAGGGGAGTCTTCTAACCCCGATATTGCCACTGAGGTCATTAATCCTTTGGTGAATCCCATCCTGAATCCTTCTTTGGGTGTGGGGGTGGTCCTGCAGGCTTGGAAGCAGTCGATGATGATTCCTTTACTCAAGAAGCCTGGTTTAGATCCTGAGGTTCTCGCCAACTACAGGCCCATCTCTCTCCTGCCAGCTTTTGCTAAGATCTTGGAGAAGCATGTGCACACTGTGCTCTCCAATTTTTTAGAATCCCACAATTTGCTGCATTTCACTCAATCCGGCTTCCGTACCAACTTAAGCACCGAAACGGCGCTTTTGGAAGTGTCGGAGGCAATCAAGGAGGTACTGGATTCAGGAGGCAAAGCTATGCTTGTGATGCTTGATTTGTCGGCGGCATTTGACACTGTCCCCCATGAGGGTCTCCTCGCCAGACTTAATGAGATCGGTTTGAGGGGGACGGTGCTCAGCTGGTTTAGATCTTTTTTGGCTGGCCGCCGACAAACGATCTGGGCCTCCCCTTGCTCTGCCGTGATGCCGCCATTGGGAGTCGGAGTTCCGCAGGGCTTAGTGTTGAGCCCGACTCTCTTCAACATCTTTATGATCCCTCTGGCGGCACTGGCGGAGTCTTTTGGGGCCCAGATCGTATCCTACGCCGATGATACCCAGCTCCTCTTTACGTGTGGGAAGGGAGCAGATTTTGACGGAGAGAGTATCCGCGGGTGCCTTGGGCTGTTTTTAACTGGTTCCAGCTTAACAGCCTCAAGTGCAACTCAGATAAATCTGAGGTACTCTTTTTCGGTTGTCGGTCTGATCCAGATTGGCAGGAATGGTGGCCTGTCAACATTTTTCCTCCAGCAGGCTCTTCCCAGCTAGCCAAGAATCTGGGGGTCAAGATCGATAACGGCCTGACGTTGAGATCACAGATCCTGGGCGTAACGGGCACATGCTTTGGCCTCCTCAGGATGCTCCGCAAGTTTCTTCCTCTGCTCCCGAAAGATCATAGGAAGATCACGGTTCAGGCCTTAATTGGCTCGAGATTGGACTATTCCAATGTCCTTTATCTCGGCCTGCCGGAGTATCTCTTGCAACGGCTGCAGGTGGTTCAGAACTCGGCAGCACGGGCCATTTTTGGCCTCTACGGGCGAGCCAGAACCTCTGGCCTCCTGCAGTCACTTCATTGGCTGCCTATCCGGTAGCGGATAGTTTTTTTTAAGGCCTTGACCTTGGCTCACAAGACTCTTCACGCTTCTGGAGCGAAATATCTTCAAAAGAGGCTAGCTTTCTACCATCCTGCCCGATCCATGAGATCCGAGTCTTTGTTCTTCGCCGTGGTTCCTCAGGTAAAAAGGGCACGCATTGGGGGCCGGTCTTTCAGGCTGTTGGAGCCACAGCTATGGAACACTCTGCCCGTGTCACTGCGTAGCACCTCTAACCTGTTAGCTTTTAGGAAGGACCTTAAAACTTGGCTTTTTGCTCTCTAGACATGCTCTCTCTTTTGATTTCTGGTCCCTTTTTATTTGTCCTGTTGTGTTCTCTGTTACAGGTTAAAAATGAAAGCGCCGGGACACTCCTAGGAGTAGCCAAGCGCTATAAAAAATACAGATAACAAAACATAACATAACATAGCAAGATTATCTCACACCTCATAGAAAGTATTGCTCAAAAGAAGGTAACGTGGACATTTTCAACATTCGTTAAGGATAAAAATCAGGAACTTTCCTAAACTTTACTGTTGAAAAACAGTTTGAACCCTCCGCCCCCCACCTCCCATTGAGAACACATTCATTATTTTTTGTAGGTTGAATGTGTTTTGCTCAAGTTTCCCAGTTTGAGACTCAGTCCAATTTAGCTGTATGCCCTTCTGTTTTCTTAAGTTCCTTCCTTTTTTTCCTGCTTTGCTCCCAAACCCCGTAAGCATTACATATTTGTTTTCTATTTATCTGAGCACTGCTTTCATTAGCCCCCTCTGTTCACCGAACCCTCAGTTTTTTTTCCATGGCAGAAAACATCCCACAATTTCTATTGATTTTTAGGTTTGGCTTAACAGCACACGTTCACAAACAACATCTGTGCATGCAGCGCATGTACACTGCAATTCTGAAAGCCCGTGTATACATGCCTCGGCAGATTACAACCAGGCCCATTGCATTTGCCAATGCTTGTTTTTAAGCGTACACTTGCTTAGAGCCCCCATCTCTGGAGCTCAGACTAATTCACACCTTACTTTAGACTTTGCCCGAGCCATGGATACGATTTCTTTTATGCACTTTCTGTAATTTTATCAAACGTATTGGGTCGTTATTTGAGGCTGAGATTTGATGTGTATTTGTTCCTAACGTTTAGAAGGGTTTACAGAAACACAGATAAACTGCACAGAATTATTGTAGCAACATTTTTAATGTGAGCGATTTGTTTTTAATAAATCATATGCATTTAGAAAACATGAAGGAGGCCATTTATCTATAATGTTTATGAACACAGACTCAGACATCGCCCTTACATGGGCGCCTCCACGCCATGTTTTGTGCCTCCTGTCTTGTGGCGTTTTCGGCTTCCAACGCTTGCTTCTTTCACCTTTTAGTGTTTGCACGCAGAGGTGAACCTGGGGTCAGCGGCCCGCCGCCATTGTACACTTTGGTTGTTCCTTAATCTTTACTGCTGGAGCTGTGTATGGGAGTAATGACTTCCATTGTCTCCACAAACCCTACTTTCACTCGCCCACACAAGCGAGAAAGCCATTCCCGCCCCTCACTCGCCACCTGATGCTTAACAACTGTAACTCCTCTTCTTATCGCCCCAGTGTACTCCCACCTGAGAGCCATTGTACACGACCCCTCCTTACCCGCACCCGCACCCGCACCTTTCATACCAGCCTTATAATATGTTTAGCAGCCAGCAGGATGGCTCAGTGAGTTTAGCACACACCATTTACGAGTGCGGGGATTTCAAAGTCAGGCCTTTAACTAATGTATTTATTTATTTATTTATGCATTTTTATATAGCGCCGACTTTACCCGAAGGTGTCAGAGCGCTTCACAATAGGAACAGAACTGATACATGAGAACATTACAAGTGAACAAATTACAAAAGCAAACGTTACCTTACATGAGGCAAAAGTGACAATCGTGAGCAAACAAAATACAAGAGGTAGCAGGAGGAAAAAGTGACATTTGTGCAGGTTACAAAAGCGTACAAAGTGCAAGTAGAGGTATAATACTGCAATAAATGGAGGACACTCGAACACAAGAACAAACATTACGTAGGCAATGGTGGCACTTGTGCAAGTATCTAAAGCAAACACAAAGATTTTTGCTGTGTTTAGTACCCAAAACGTGTTCCTAGTTAATAGTTAATAAGAACATGGTGACTTATGCAACAACGCCATGACACCTATAAATTGATGTTAATGTAACTATCGAGCTGTGTACGGTTATGCAAACTACTTTATTGACCTCTTAACTTGTGTAATGTATAAAACACCAATAAAGATGATTTAAAAAAAAAATCATGAGTCACTGATTTAAATCCAGGCAAGATAGACTCAGCCTTCCACCTTTCCGTAGTGTGTACATTTTAGGGGCACATTTACAAGAGAATGGAGAAGCATGGAGTTAAGCAAATATTGCTAACGCCACGCTTCTCCATTCTGAAAACACAGGAATGTGCCGTATTCACAAGAATGCCACGCACCCTTCCGTTTCCGCTGGCGCTGGCTCTGAGTTCAGCTGCGTAGCGCCAACGCAGGCCAATGCAACAAACTGCCATTGATTGTGCATGTGCAGGAAGGTGACCCTTCCTGCGCATAAACAATAAAAAAATGACATTTTGCAAATTCTATGTGTGCTGCATTAAGCAGCACACAACATAGGTGTTTAACCCGTTAACCGCGGCGGTAATTCCGCCAGGGTGCGGGCGTTTCCGTGCGCAGTTGGAATGCCGTCGGCTAATGGCCGACGGCAGCACTGGGGAGGTAGCGTGGCCGACGGCAGCGCTTAAGGGGTAAAAAAAGCCATGAATTATTGTTTATGAGCATGAAGGGAGACCTTTCTGCACATAAACAATCATTTACCCCAACACAGACACCTTTGCACTATGGTGCAAGGGTGCCTGCATTGGCGCTAGGCAGCTGAGCTCGGCGCCAGCGCTAGGGGAAATGCAGGGGTGCGCCGCATTCTTGTGAATACGACGTATTCCTGCATTTTCAGAATGGAGAAGCGTGGCGTTAGCAATGCTTGCTTAATGCCACGCCTCTCAATTCGGTTGAAAATATGCCCCTTCTGTCTTTAACGCGCTGCAACTCTTCCACTAACAACTGCAGTCACTCACTCACTGCATTCTTTGGATTCTTCTCCCTCCTGAAGAAGGACATCAATCATGAAAGAGGTGTCTAGAGATACACATCAGTGGCTGTACCAATAATGGCGAATAGTGCATAGAAATTGTGATTTAAAGCATTATCCTCTGCCTTTGCCACAATGCCTCTGGGAGAGGTCCGAGCATGTCAAGAAGTGTGCACCTTCCCCATTATTTAGGTGAGCGGCTGACCTAATCATGTCATCATTGATGGTAATGACATCAGTTGTTGATTTAATTAATTTATTGTAATAGAAGTAATATGTATTGCTTGATAAAAAGGAATATCATATAGAATAAAATTAGAACCTAGGGCAGTATTTTGCTGTAATGTTGTACAGCCTGGGTATATTTAATGTGATCCCATGGGCACTCACCACTGTCACATCATCGAAAAATGACATTGCGAAACAACCACTGGACCCTCCTGACCCGCCAACACATTTACTTCATTTAAAGCTCTAGTTGCACCGTGTTTCTCCTCTTTTTGAGTTACATTTACCGTCACTGCCCGTACCTGCTTCAGTTTTGGCATGACACCCAAAGAAACGTTTCCCAAGGCCTTGACTAAAAAAATACCCCACCCACCAGAACATACTTGCGTCATTCCCTGAAAAAGTTAATATTGGACAACGCAAGCTCATTTGGGACGCTTGTGTGATTTATTTGGTTTTTGGAGGTCAGAGACCATGTTCCAGTCACCAGTCCATTACAGTGCAGGCCAAGTATTGATAAATGCTTTGGAGTCAGGCCAGGTGCGCGCACACCTCTGATTGCAAGGCTGGGCAGGGGGTGTATTCTGTTTGCTTGGTTGCATGTTTTGGAAGTATGTTTGACGACACCTGGAAAAATATGTTACCTTATTAATTTAAATGGATCCTTGCCAAGCAAACAGCAATGAAATGGGGATCAATCATCACAGGTCATGCATTCATCTAATCTAGTGAGAGAAACATCTTCTATTCCAAGCTACTTTGCAGACCAGAACCACTACTTTTTAGAGCAGTAGTTAAGTCTAATGGAAAGGTACTTGCAGATGGACATATTGTTGCTGTGCTGTTTTTAACTCACCTTTCTCATTTGAACCTTTTAGGTTAATTTATCGAAACTTAATGACACTGATGCGGATTTATAATTTATAATACACAATTTCTATTCCTATTGAAAGACATTGCTTCTATTCAGCTACACTGTTAAGCATTTTGCTAAGCTCACTATTGTGTGTTTTCAATGTGTTTTTAGTAGAACGTCTTGGGCAAACACCGCTGCATGGCAACCTGGGCATAGCATAATACCTGCAAAAGGGATCTGCTTTTCTACCAAAGTAATCTCTGTATAAATACAAAACTTAAATTCAGATCAATAGAACCACAGTACAGTGGGTGGGGTAGCGGTGTGCCAAAACTGCCAACACTCACTTCACACTCATTGATCAGGAAAGCTGCTTTTTTTGTCCTTCCCACAGGTGATTACTTATTTTCCTCACCTTATTTTTTTGTCTCTGTGGCCTCCTGAATTGAATTGATGCCCTAGCCTGATTCAGAGTCTGGGAAAGAAAATCACGAGCGTGCAATACCACTCAAGGCTTTGAAAACCAGTGTCTGCCCTCTTCAGGGTAACTCTGACAACATGGAGACCCATTTTTATAAAAAACACACAGCTGAAATGTAAGAGCACGTTACGTAGTAGATATTCCGCAGTAAAAAACATACTCAGGAACATAATTTTATTGTAACGTGTAACAGACACATGTGTGCATGGAAGGAAGTAGACCAGCAAAGATCCACCTAATAAACCTTAATAAACAATTTCATACATAGACTTGTGAGAGGTGTTTGCGAAGCCTGAGGCAAACACGTAATGTGAGGGCCCCCGGACGCTTCTTACATTATGCCAGGTGCCAGAAGTATTAAAACAAACTACTCCATGACATGCTTGCTTCCATCTAAAAATCTGTAATTACCTTTAGCTGAAGTAGTGCAGGGCCTAGAAAGGACAGCCCTGGGGCATATTGCCCTTGCTGTCCCTTGCCTTCTAGCCTTGTGCAAAGTAAAAATGGGGTGAATTGCCCTGATAGCAGGGATAATTTGAATATTCAGTCATTTGAATTTAAATTATCCTCTAGTCTTGAAGTCATCTGAAACATAATCCTAATAGTCCAGATCTAATGTGGGATATATTTGTGATATATCAGTCCCCTGACACATCTCAAGTTTCCATCAATGATATCTTTGAATTTTGCTCTGAACTTTTAACAGACTCTGATCGAGTGTTGCCATTGGGATATTTTAAAATTCTTTTGGACCCCCCCCCCCCCCCCCCCTGTCCCCCTCCCCCGATCATTCAGCAAGTCATGAATTCCCTTGCTGAATCTTTCCCTTTTTTTGGACAGGCCCCACTTATTTTATAAAGGACACATTCTTGACACTACAATAATATCCTGTTATTAAATTTCCTTTAATCCTGCCATTTTACGTGGACTGACAATTAGGGCTGAGCATTCACAAGAATAATAAGACACCAATTATAAAAAATACAATCTTAATGTTAAACAAAAAACTATTATCCCTTTACAGAAAAAAATGTGCCCATAATGACTAAAAACATACTAGTCCACCTCTTAAATTCAGCTCGCTTGTATCACTTGCCTTTTAATGCGCCCTCAGGGCAGCTATGGGCATTGTGGACACTGGGCGTTCAAACTTACTATTTTAACTCCAATCCTAGAATCCTAACATTCCAAAAGGCGTGTTTACTATTCTATTGTTAGTGCTGGAATATTTTGGGGAAAGTAACAAATTCCCCAAGTATTTTTAGAAAGCTTTGAAAAGTAGTAATTTTGAATTGCAGAGAGTGAGGACGGAGCTGAGTGCACAAAAACACAATACCCTAAATTCATATTGTAGCTGACCTTAATAATTTGTTTTAGTATCTAGCCCAGAGTATGATGTCAATTCTAGACTTTGTTGCCCTATTGCAACAAGCTGAAAAGCATGTTAATAAATATTTCCATAATTGGTACACCCCAGAAATAAAAGCCTTAAACAAAAGCAACTTTATTTTTTAGATAACCTTTGGTGTAAGGATTACAAACTTGAGGATACCACTAAATCTACATTACAAACTCGGGAGTATAACATGTAAATTAAAGTATTTTAATTCAGCTATAACTCTAATAGATTTTTTTACTTCACACCTGCCAAGAGAAATATTTTAGAGTCAATTGAGAATGTAAGACATCACTAATGCCACAATCTGAACTCTTGGAAGCCCTAGCGGATTACATTCTTTCAAAGATGATCTTTATATGCAAATCATCTAGGAAGACCCAGCTGATTACATTCTCTCAAAGACGATCCATCCTTATTTTCAAATCGATGTTCGAAAAAGTTCGAATATATAGACACTTTAGCAACAAGTAATGAACTGATGATAGAGTACGATGAAGGAAATCAAAAATACTAAATCACTTCAGTATATTATCAGAAACTAACTTTATTACAGTGGTGGAATGAAGGGCCACCTCAGAATAAGATCCCAGCAAAAATTCTAAAAAACTCAAGATCTCTCTGTCTTCTATTAAATAGCTCATTACGAGGGTGTTTATCCCAGCTTCACTGAAACAGGCTATTGTGAGTCCATTGGATTAAAAAAGACCTGTGCTGAAATCATAGAAACCTAGCAATTTTAGACCTAGTTCTCAGCTGTCCCACATTGCTAAGCTTGTTTAAAAAGCAGTTTGCTTCCAGGATCATGAAAAAGCCTTCAATTTGCTGCATCCCATGCTAACAGGATTTCTTCCGAATCAAAGCACTTGAATGGTGTTTTGTGGGCAGTATTGGATCTCACAGTGACATCCAGCACCATTGACCACACCATTTTAGTGAACAGGCTTGAGATGCTGGAATTCAAGGTTTGGTTCTAGTCGAGCTGAAAGACTTCCTGACCCATCATACTCTAATAACTTTACTCTACTTTCTTTCGCATCAGTCTAAAATGTATTTAATTACACTAAGGGCCCGATTAGGTTCGCAGTGAATCCGCATCCTCCGGGCCGGCGGAAGCCACCGCCGGCCCGGAGGATGCGGATTCACCGCTGCGGACACAGAAAAGACCCCCGCCAGATTAGGATGGCTGGGGGGGTCATGTTTCCGTCTGCCGCTTTTCCACCGCGGTGGCCTTCCGACCGCGGCGGAAAAGCTCTAATATGGCGTCGGTGTCTATCAGACACCGCCAGCCACATTATGATGCCGGCGGAGACATGCTTTTCCACGGCGGGTTTTCCGCTGTAGAAAAGCACGTGGTGTTTTGAGTATGGGGGCCTGTTGCGGGCCCCCAGGGGTGTTGGGGGGTGGGGGGTGCACATGGGGAGTACCTATGGTACCCCCCTGCCTTTGCATGCACGAAGCGGCAGGCACCACGCGGTGCCTGCCGCTTCGTGCATGCAAATGAAAACATGCACATTTACCCATGCGGCGGGTGCTGCTTGAAGCAGCATCCGCCGCAATGTTAAATATAGGGGATGTGACCACCAGGGTGGCGGTCACATCCTAATTCCGAGGGAGGGAACGCCGCAGCCCCTGCGGACGGTCCCTCCACCTCGGGGGTGGCGCACGGATGCTGGTCCGTCCGCCATCCTAATCGGGCCCTAAATTAGGCTTATTCAAAACTTCCTTAAAGCAGTGTACAGTTGGAAGCGTCAGAATAAGTTAAAATCGAATTGAAGCAGAACCCTTTAGCATATAAACCTTTAACTTAGTGAATTGAGCGAGCCCTGAATGAATTACGATCTTATATAGCGCATGGCTACCCGGAGACATCCCAGCGCTCTGAACCACAATAAACATACTTTGGTTTCATGAAGACACAAAGTTCGATGGCGGACTCCAAGTGCCGCACAAGCCTATATATATTAACCCAAGTGGTAGTCTAAGTAACGATTGAATGAGTGGTGTGCACAAGTAACTTCTGCATCTGCCGTTGGTTTCATAATGAAATCATAATTATCTGCGATACATTAGTGTTATGTTGTTATGAAATCCTGCTCTTATCAATTCAGTATCTTGAAACAACTTCTGGATCTTTTTACTGATCACAGCAAAGTTATGTGAACAAGCAAGCATAGCTGTATCTTCTCGCATTGATAATTGCAGAGCAGCTGATCTGAGTCTCTCAATGCATACCATTCATAAACTCTAGCTAATCCAAAATGCAACAGTGACTATGTTGTAAACACCTTAGGGGCTAATTCCGATGCTGTTAGGAAGGCCTCCTACCGGCATTTGCTCCGTCCGAATCGGATTGAGACCGTGTCTGTCCAAACCGATTCGGAAAGGTTTCCGACTGACCGAGTAAAATGCAAGTTAGGCATTAGGAAGATCCTAATCCGAACCCGATGGCATTTGGAAAGACCGAGCCGTATGGAACAGAATCGTACGTCTATACGGGCCGCGTTACCGAGCTACCGATTGCGATGTTGGAATTACACAGCCTTTCCAAATCGTGCCGTCTGACTCAAATCAACAGTCGGAATCAGACTTTGGGTGCCCGTAGTGGGCCCCCTGCACCCAAAGCCTTCCCAATCAGGCCCGTGGGGTACCCATGGGTCCCCCCATACCATCCATACACAGTGCGGCAGGCACCAGGGGGTGCCCTCCACAGGGTGCCCGATTTTCCCCAGCAACCCCTTTCTTCAATGGGAGCCTATGCATTCGGTCAGAACATAGGCTCCCATTGAAGTCAATGGGAGTCCAACCAAATCATATCTGGAAGCACACGGAAGCATTGTACTCGATTTGTTGGACTCTCCCGATCCGAGTTGGTTGGAAACCATTCCCAAACCGATTTGGTTGTAATGATTTCTTAACTGCATCAGAATCAGACCTTGAGTCTTTATTCCAGTCCAAATATAAATCTTTAGCCTTTTCCCCTTTCATTGGGACAGGACCATCCTTTCATGTTAAGACTTGGCTCTCCCTCTACACACTTCCCCACTCTCCTCCACTGAAGTATAATCTGTTTTGTTAACTCAGTTATTTTTTTCTTCAGCATGTGAAAAGTGCAATGTCTATTTTGCAGCCCTCATAATAAAAAATGTTTTTCAGTCCCATAAAAATAGTTTTAAGTTCATCTCCCATAATTGTAGGACCTTCCCCCTTTAATACATCCAACATCCACCACCTTCTCCTCTATTCCACTTGTAGTAAGGACTCTCCAATCTCTGCACTGTGGATCAAAGGTATACACAGATGCTTTCCCTCGCTGCTTCCTAGTACATACTCCCCAGTTGAGGACCACTAACCCCTCCACCATTTCCCATAGACTATTGCAATGATATAAACTAAGTTCTAAAGTGTAGTAAGTAGAATATTTACGAGTAGACGTTTCTTAGTTTCATTAAGTAGGTTTATTCTCATAAATCTTCAGCCACGGCAAGGAGCGACGCACCCACGGAGGTTCGATCTTCAACTGGCAGAAGCCGATCGAACCTCAGAAGATGCACACTCCGAGCTCGCAAACAACAGAACACAAAGTATGTCAGACAGAATATTACACATGTCATAAAACAGCAATAGTAATTGTAATTACAAACCCACTACATCACCTCCCCCTTTACACAATCAAAAAACATAAGATTCCCCAAAATGTCAATATGTAACAAAATCCTTGAACCTAGAAGGAGGTCTTCTGATACGACAGCCACATGTATGAGGTGACTCATGGTGTACAGAATTACCAACAGAACCATCAACTGGTGGACATGACTCACTTAAGGAACACTGATTGTCATTCAACCAATGTGTCCACTCAAGTTCATGTTCCATAAAGGAGGTTTTCGTGTTCTCAATTACCTGAGCTTGTTCCTTAGTTACACATACCAATTGTCTTTTGTTCCACCAGCCTTTACCTTGTAAAAATGCAGCAACTCTACTGACCCTACAGACTAGAACGGGATTTGAAAACACAGATTCCCTTTTCTTAACCTTAAATGGCTTTTTAAACATAACCCAATCCCCCACAGCTATTTCTGGATTCGTAGGGGAATTTCTTCTGTCAAGATTTCCTTTCATCTTCTCTTGTATTCCTTTCACCACCTACGCTACATTTTTATCACCAGCACCTCCACCGGCCACCTTTATGTTGTCCAACCAAGATGGTAGCAAGGCAGAGTTGTCCTTTCTACCCCTCAGAAGTTCAAAAGGGGAGGCACCGGTTATACAGTGTGGTGAAGTATTATAATTCCATACTTTTTTTCCAAGAATGCCTTTACATCATGACCAGTGGCCAGCGCTGTCTGAATGCCTTTTTTAAGAACTTTATTGCCCCTTTTCACCAGCCCATTCGAAGCCGGTGAGTACATGGCCACTTTCAAATGTTTAATATCTTCACTCTTCAAAAATTTACACATTTGATCTGAAATGAAATGTGTTCCATTGTCGGTTACTAGTGATCTAGGCGTCCCTTCGAATAAAAATACCTTATTCAAAAACAAAATAGTGTTATCAGTATTTGGCGCATCTACAAATTGGTAGTACATCCACTTGGAATGATAATCCACTGCTAAGATTAAATACCTTGACGGTTCGGGGAGATCATTATAAGGCCCTGAAAAATCAATCCCTCCTTTTCCCAGGGTTTTTCTGGAAACTCAGTGGGGTGCAGAGGCACTTTTGGTAGTTTCCAGTGTTTATCTGAAACTAAACACTCTTCACAACCATCTATCATACTTCTCATGTATGCCTCCAGTGCAGGCCACCAGTAATGTTCCTAAATCCTTCACTCTGAACTTACATTTGTCTGCTCTTACAGTCAAACCATGTTTGCCAAGAGAGCCAACACCATTCTCAGTTGCTCGATATGTTCTACAGAACCTTTTGAAAAATCTGAATATCGTCTAAGTAAGTCTGTACTCCTTTCATACCCTTGAAAATTGTATCCATCAGTCTTTGAACAACACTAGCTGCAGACGCTAGTCCCAAGGGCAGTCTCAGGAACTTATAAGCACCAAAAGGTGTGACAAAAGTTGTAAGTTCCTGAGATTCCTTAGCAAGTGGGATCTGATGATACACAGATTTTAAGTTGATTAATGTAAACCACTTTGCTCCCCCCAACCTTGCTAGAAGTTCATGGATCTTAAGAAGGGGATGACAATTGACTACAATGTTCTTGTTAAGGCCTCTTAAATCCGCACACAGCCTAATCTCACCAGTCTTTTTACATGCAAGCACGATGGGAGCTACCCATTGTGAAGACTTAGTGTTTTGTATAATGCCTTGTGAAAACAAATCTTCTAGCATGGTTCTTAAATCCTCCCTAGCACTTAAGGGAACTGGTCTGCCTTTATGCACCACAGGTTGTGCGTTAGGTAATAACCTTATCTTGTGCTCGAACTCTTTCACACAACCAACCTGATCCTTGAATACTGATTTGAATTCAACCATCAAACTTTTTACATCCAAATCAGGTTCATCCACGCAGAATACGGAGGATTCTTTCACTCTTACAGGGTTTACTTCCCCTGGAACTAAATAGAGGCCGATTCGCGTAAGGCCCTTCCAGCCCACAATGTTCTTTCTCCTAATAGCTACATATACTTTAGTGCTAATTTTCCATACTAAAATTTCAACATTAGCCATGAAGAACCCCAACATGTCTATATCTTTTTCTCTGAAACCCTTCGGGTTCACATCTGATTTGGGAAGAGAAACTATTTTTCCCCAGTTCTCCAGGAAATATGAGTCACAAAGTATTGTTATCAGAGAACCTGAATGTGCCATGACCCTTGTTTCAATACCATCGAAACAACATTTTTTAAAGTGACCAATCTTCTTACAACCTGCCAAAGCTGGGCAGACAGGGAAGTTGCAACTCCTGCAAGTTTGACAGCACCAAGACCAACTCCACATCCACTAGCACCAAACAGATACCTAACAACAACCACCTAAAATGCGTCCTGCTCAACACCCGCTCGGTCCACAAACACGCCTTCGACCTCTGGAATTTACTAGACACCATCTCTCCGGACGTCGCCTTCCTAACAGAAACATGGATGAACGCCTCCTCAGCCCCAGACATCAACATTGCCATCCCGGAAGGCTACAAGATCATCCGAAAAGACCGCAACAAGCAAACAGGAGGAGGCATCGCTATTGTCCACAAGAATTCCATCCGCATTTCAACCAGCTCAGACGTCAACCTCGCTAGCGCCGAGCACCTTCACTTCCAGATCCACACCGACCCCAAGACCACACTCAGAGGCACCCTCCTCTACAGGCCACCAGGACCCCGAGCACAATTCAGTGAAGACATCACTGACTTTATCACCCCACACGCCCTCCCCTCCGAGGATTACATTCTATTTGGAGACCTCAATTTTCACCTGGAAAAGAGCAACAACAGCAACGCCACCACCCTTCTGGACAATCTCGCCAACCTCGGACTCAAACAACTTGTTAATACCCCCACTCACCTCGCAGGTCACACACTCGACCCTATCTTCACCTCCAGCAAACATATCTCCTTCAGTCACACCACAGCTCTCCATTGGATGGACCACAGCTGCGTTCACTTTATCTACAAAAAGACCACAACCCACAACCATCCTCAACCTACTCTGCGAAGAAACTGGAATAAAATCACCATCGACCAGATCTCCTCATCGCTTCTTCAAAACCCCCCTGCCCACTCATCGAACGCCAACCAAGCAGCCATTAACCTCACTCAATGGCTAACCAACAGCGCCGACAACCTAGCACCCCTGAAAAAACGTCAAATCAAACTAGGCAGCAAAACGCCCCCTGGTTCAACGATGATCTTAAGAAATCCAAGAAACTCTGTCGCTCCCTTGAGAAGGCCTGGAAAAAAGACCCAAACACCAGCACCAGAGACGCCTTCAAAAAAGCCACCCGCATACACCACCAACTGATCCGAACTTCCAAGAAAGCCGCTTTCAAAGACCGACTTGACAACAACGCCCACAACAGCAAGGAATTATTCGACATCGTCAAAGAATTCACCAACCCCACTGCCAACTCCAACGACATCACTCCCTCTCAAGACCTCTGCGACTCCCTAGCTTCGTTCTTCCACGACAAAATCGCAGACATCCACAACAGCTTCGACAACCAACCCGGAGACCAACCCACCCAACCTTCTGACACACCTTCACCCCCCTTGAACATCCTTAATGACTGGAACCCAATCTCCACGGATGATACCATCCGCCCGATGAACTCCATCCACTCAGGATCCCCCACAGACCCATGCCCTCACCACATCTTCAACAAAGCAGATTCCATCATCGCACCCCACCTCCGAGATGTCATCAACTGCTCCCTCAGCTCCGCCACCTTCCCAGATAGCTGGAAACACGCCGAACTCAGCGCCCTTCTGAAAAAACCCACAGCTGACCCCACCGAACTCAAAAACTACCGCCCCATATCACTCCTTCCATTCCAGGCCAAAGTCATCGAGAAAGCTGTCAACAACCAGCTCGCCACCTTCCTCGAAACCAACAAATCCCTCGACTCCTCACAGTCCGGCTTCCGAGCCAAACACAGCACTGAGACCGCACTCATCGCAGCAACAGACGACATTCGAACTCTACTGGACAATGGTGACACCATCGCCCTCATCCTCCTCGACCTCTCCGCAGCCTTCGACACAGTTACAACGCCTCAGAAACATCGGAATTCAAGGAAAAGCACTGGATTGGATCACCTCGTTCCTTGCCGGAAGAACTCAGAGAGTCCGCCTCCCACCATCCAAATCAGAAGCCACTGAAGTCATTTGCGGCATGCCACAAGGATCTTCACTCAGCCCCACCCTCTTCAACGTATACATGAGCCCCCTCGCGGCCATCGCACGTCAACACAACCTCAACATCATCTCGTACGCTGATAACACTCAACTGATCCTCTCACTCACCAAAGACCCTAACACCGCCAAAACCAACCTACATAAAGGAATGAGAGAAGTAGCCGAGTGGATGAAGCACAGCCGTCTGAAACTGAATTCAGACAAAACAGAAGTCCTTATCTTAGGTACCTCCCCCTCCACCTGGGACGACTCGTGGTGGCCAGAATCCCTTGGAAAAGCACCCATCCCAACAGACCACGCACGAAACCTGGGCGTCATTCTGGATTCCTCACTCTCGATGACCAGACAAGTCAACGCAGTTTCATCATCTTGCTTCAATATTCTTCGCATGCTCAAAAAAACATTTAGCTGGATCCCCACTGAAACTAGAAAAACGGTCACCCATGCACTGGTTACAAGCCGCCTGGACTACGGAAACACCCTATACGCCGGTACCACCGCAAAACTTCCGAAAAAACTCCAACGCATCCAGAACGCATCAGCCAGACTCATTCTAGACATTCCGCGTAAAGATCACATTTCTGGTCACCTGAAAAACCTCCACTGGCTTCCCATCAATAAGAGGATAACATTCCGCCTTCTAACCCACGCACACAAAGCACTTTACGAACTTGGACCCGAATGCCTCAACACACGACTTTCCTTCTACACCCCCTCCCGCCAGCTACGCTCCTCCCACCAAGCCCTTGCTGCTGTACCTCGCATCAACAAAACCACCATGGGACCTTCTCCTACCTGGCGGCTAAAACCTGGAACTCACTGTAGAAAAATAGACATATTGATGTACATAAGCAACGTTCATTTCCCTTTTCCCACTCCTCTTCCTGCGCATATCCTAAATACCGTAAAGCATTTAACTACATCCTACTGCCGGCAAAGGCCTGTACCCGTGTATACATGACAGCCATTTTAGGCACCCTGGCCCTTTTTGCCCGCCTGAGATTAGAATCACCGGCTCCCCTTCTGCATGTACACGACCCTGCCCTGAAAGGCAGCCCCCTTCTTTTTGCTCGACCCACGCAAACCCCCCGTTCCCTCTTGAAGAGGCATCCTTCGCCCTAGCAGGCATAGCCCTCCCCCAGCTGCACCTGACTGCCCCCGCTCTCATGTACGGGTCATAAGATCTCTCTCGCTCTTTGTGCGACTCTGTCCTTGTGTCCACCCTGGCTACCCCTCCCTTCTCCTCACGTGGGCAAGTCATGAACCCTCTTCTTCTGCAAGACCCTGTCCTTGAGAATCACGGCTGCGCCTGACCAACCCCTCCTTGGCTTCCATGAAAGCCCCTCTGTTGACAAGCCTTCCCTCCGCACTCGATTGCCCACGCGGCATCAATACCACTCCTTTGATGACCCTTTCCCCCGAGTCCAGCTGACCGCACATGTCCGAGGCCATCGCCTGAGCCAGGAGATACCATTTACTGCCCTTATTGTATGAAGTCACTCCTCTTCAAAGGATCCTCTATTGGTCTTAGCCACCCCACCCCTTGGGCTATGATCAGGCGTACACATCCTACAAAACACTCAGTTGCGTGATTGCCCTCCCCTCTTATCAGCAGGTCAAGGGCCCCCATTGTGAATGTATATGGGTAGGATCACCACGAGGATTATGGGGATGTCTTTCCTTTTGCGTCACACCGTCCTGATTGTGTTATCATGTGTTCTGTAGTGTATAAAAAGCCAGAGTCTCAGCTCACTTGTTAGAGCACCTCCCGAAAGACACTGTGTTTCGTGTCCGAAATGACATGCTCTCCTCATGAGAAATAAACTCTGTTCTTGATTCCTGCTTCCAGCGCCCGTCTCTTTATTTTGGTAATTACTCAACATGGGAACTAAGAGGCGGTTTGCGCCAGCAGCCTGGGCATCGATAGGATTATTGTTTCGTTTTCCTCAATTGGCGTCCCAACTCGGGGCCCATCAGTGACATGGGGTTCGGTAAGAGAGATCCAGACGAAGAAGTGAACATCTAAATGATCGGGGCATGCCTGCCTTGAGAGGGCCCTCGCCCGGCGGCCGATCGACAGAGCTTCACCAATTCTGAACGAACCTCTCTTGCGGTGACCTATTGTCCTGACTGGAATCCCACAGGAATGCTACATGGAGTAAGAGAACGAATGGGCGCTGGAGGAGGAAGTCGAAGAACTATCCGTATGGTCCGGTCCGGGTAAGATTAAGTAGGGCGTTCCTACGCCTGATTGGTAGGGTGGTTCTATCCACCCAATTGTTGATTGATTGTATTGAAAATCGGTATTTGTATACCGAAATTGCTGATTGTTGATTGTTTGTATTGAAAATCGGTATTTGTATACCGAAATTATTGGTATTGGTTCACTTAGCTTTGAGGGCTACTTGACATATTGGTTCTCTTCTGAGAACGAGACATTCTCTGTTTTCAAACAGCGGCGAATAGGAACGTCGTCCCTCTTTGCAGATAGAGAAGGGTAGGTAATACAGACTTTTGTCCCCGGTATTAATCCGTCGTGCCTACTTTTCTCCCCACTGAATTGTTTGAAGTCGATTGATAACCGATTGTTGTTCTTTAAGAATTGTTGAAGTCGATTAATAATCGATGTTGTTCTTTGAGAATTGTTTGAAGTCGGTTGATAGTCGATGGTTGTTCTTTGAGATCTTCCCTGTCTACAAACTGAGACGAGTAGAAATATTCTGTCTTCCTTTTTGGATAGCGAAGGGCAGGCAATGCAGACATTTGTCCCCGTGGTAATCCGTCATGCCTGTTTTTCTCCCCACTGATTGATTGAAAACCTGGACATTATTGTTCCAGGAATTGTTTCGTTTGAGGTATTTTCCGCCTGCAAACAACGTGGAATAGAGATATTCTATCTAGTCTTTGCAAGCAGAAAAGGGTAGGTTATGCCCCTTTGTGAATTCGTCAGTCCTACCCACTCCCCACTGGTTGGTTATTGTGGGGTAGCTCGCATGGTCCGCCCAGGAGACTACCCTTATGGAGGACATATACTCCCCGCTTATGGGCCATTTAGTAGAAATAGACCGACTGGTCCGTCCAGGAGGCTACCCTGGTAAATGGAAGTACATCGCTCGGTCCGTCCAGGATGATACCCTAATGAAGGAATATATGTTCCCCTTTTGATCGATAATCTCGTTCCACCCCGGACCATTTATTGGAGGGAACTCGTCTGGTCCGCCCAGAAGTACCCCCCCCAGTGAAAAGGACACATAAAAATATGAAGTGATCACCGTTCCCTACTAACAGAAAGCCTTAGCTCGAAACACGCTAAGGAAGAGAAAGAAAACTAAAAAGAAATCAGGCTAAGTCAGTAACCCCCTGATGAGCTTTTGACTTCACTAAAAATAAGAAACATTAGAAATAGTTCATAATAAGAAATATAAAAATGGCGAGAAGTTTGGCAGCAAAGATAGCCACGAGGTAGCTAGGCTTCAACGCCTGTTCCTGTTCCCAACATGCCTGCCTCATTGCCCGCCACGCCCAAATAACGGTCACATGAAATGGAAACAATCAAATAGGTACCTACCCTCATTCCGGAGGCTCCCAGGGTGCAACAGGTCCGCGGTTACGCCCATCCGTAAGGCGAGGCCTCGAGGCACGAGGGGCCCGCCTGACCACGGTCGGGAGGAGATGATGTTGGGCAGGCGGTCCAAAGAATGGCAGAGTCCTCTCCTTCTCTCCTCTCCCGCTGCCCTGCAGGCCACGGGGGGGGGGGGCTGTCTTGCCTCAGCCACCGACCACCCCCCCCCCTTCTGTCTCTCGCCTGGTCCGACCCACGAAGAAGGCAGAAGCCGAAGGCGAGAATGGCGGCGAATCAAGTAGTCCCGCCAGATGTCAAATTCCCTGGATAGTTACAGGTAGTGCTGCCACATGTCGACGTCTGGACAGTTGCAGATAGTCCCGCCACATGTCAAGGAAAAGGGGGGGGGGCTGTCTTGCCTCAGCCGCCGACCACCCCCCCCCCCCATCATCAATGGCTGGCATGGCCGATATCGAAGACGACGGAGCCGAGGAACGGCGCGGGGTCGCTGGAAGGGGGAGGTGACGCGAACGAGCCTCCCCCACCTCCCTCCAGGTGGAGGCTTCCAGCGACACCCCAATGCTCTTACTTAAAGAGGGTCAACATCATAAAGCGGTCCTCTGCCCAGGACGGGCACTCGCTCCATATCGCCTCTCCTCAACCTTGAAGATTCTATAAGAGCCGGGGGGCCCCCGACCCCCTGCATGGGTGCCCCCGCCCCCTTCACCGGGAACCACGACATCGGTGCGACTCCTGCCGGCACCAGCCTCGGATTAGAAATGGCTAAAATGCAGCCACGGCACAGACTTGTTCAGTTCCGGAGGAACACCAGGATGACCCGGTAGGAAAATTATTGCCGCCCTTCCCACTCTTTGACTCATGGTCCATATTGTTAGACTGTTAACCTTATAGCACAAAACCTTTTGAATTCCCAACGGAAGGCTCAGGGCCAGCCATGCAAGACTAGAGACATCCTGACTGTGCTGGAACTCGCCTGACCCCACCCAAAATGGCGCCGACACAAAATGAGACTTTTTGAATGAACTTTATTGTACCATGACCATGCAACTTTTTACCCCGAGATATATATATAACGTTTTGGATAATGAAAGTAGATATGAAGGATATTGAGCATGTGCTTGGACAATGAATTGACTTAGGGTGGGTACTGATTATGAGTTGGAAAATGAATTGGTGTAATTTAGATAAAGAATGAGTATTGGATAATGAATTATGAATTGATTAAAACTGAATTCTTGACATGCATCATGCCTGCTCTGAAGGAAAATTTTAACACGATTTTATTGCACTGCTGCACTTTATGCAATGAACTGCCACCGATATCGCTTATTAAAAGTATTTTTGAAAAAGAAAGCGTGGTTGTAGCAGTTGCCTTAATGAGTTTTGGATGTCTTCCTACTGTGAGCGAAGAGTAAGTATGATGAAGGATGTAGATGAAAAAGGGTTCAGATATTTGGCAGCTACCTTATGTGCCACAAGCAACCGGAAAAGTGTGTCAGATACCCTTAAAAATGACACCACAGAAAATGCCTTCTGACCGTCACCCTTGCACCCGATAAAGACGGTTACGACCAAGTAGCTCATGTAGATACTCAGATCGTCAATGATTATCTATATGACACCACTGGTCCCTCTGGGCTGAAATGCCGAGATGGCAAGGGAATGCAGTACAAGGAGATCAGGCGATTATATGGTAGGTAAAAAGATTTCCGAACTACTGCATGATGATGTGCTTTGAATGCTGCCCCCCCCACCCCTTCTTCCTCCCTTCTGCAGGTCACGTCAGAACATCGACTGAAGTATGGAAGAGCGACGGTCGGACCACCGACGAAAAAGGGGAAAGGGGAAATATGTGTTTAGTCGTTATAACGGATAAGCTTTTTAAAGACGTAGGCTTAACATGACTGTTCCTCCTTAGGACATAGCGACTGAGAGGATGGACCGACATAGAAAATGGACAGGTACTGAATGACGGAAATTTTTTTGACTAGAAATGACGTATTAAATAATGTAACTGGACGTTCGACTAAGTAGGGAAAGGACAAAGAAAAATTATACTGGTAAGGGTTGCCACGGCACCACCCGTCTAGGAAGTTAGAAATATTGCTGATGTTCAAAATGCACTACCCCCTTTCTCACACTCTTATAGATATAGCCAAGCTGCCCGACTGTTCTCCCGATCAATACTTGCCGTTGCCTCAGCCTGGAGAACTTCCCACCACAGGAGGGAACAGAAAAATGGCTTAAGATCCAACCATGGGTAACTAGCACGACCAGGTTAATTACTGATCGACCAGCCGAGGTGTGAGTATTGGTAATTGGAAACGCTCGCAGGCGTGACAAGCGAGAAGGGAAAGGGGGGAAGGGTAGAAAGAGCAAGCGAATAGATAAAACAGGATAGTAAAGATACGTAGGATATACATATAAAAACAGATGTTGTAGGCTAACAATTGTTTCCTGTCTTGTCGTGAATGTCTTATATATGTGTAATACATGTGCCGTCCTCCCTGTCTGAGTTTGTGTATAATGTACGGATCTATGTCTTCCCTCTGTCTGTATCTGCATGTTACCTAACCTTTGCTGTTCCGTGTTGTGAGCGCACTAAAAGACCTATTTTTGTACACGTCTCTCTCTCTCTCTCTCTCTCTCTCTCTCTCTCTCTCCCTACATGTCATACGTGTACCGAATGGCTCGTTTAGATTGCGGACGACTCTCACTCTCTATGAGAGTCTGCCTATTCTCTCTCTTTCATTTGTAAAATTGTGCCCCACCGGCACCAGTCTGATTTGATACATATTGAACGCGAAGGTGTTCAGCGAAATTGGCCGAAACTAAAATAATTGTATCTCGCCATATTACTGCCTCTCCTTTCTGCAAAAATGAATGAACTTGAATTGGCTGAGAAGGAAAGGACAGGTAAGACGACTAAAGTCCCCCAAATCTGGCCACTTATAGGGGAACTGTATGTCAATGGCACCTTATGTCTATTCTTCAGAGGCGAACGCCAACGTCCAGATTGAACTCCCAACGCCCGGATTGCCCCATCCCCCTTTTTTTGCACCCAAGCGCAAGCGCCCGAAGCATCCCCGCCCCATTTTTCGGTAAAACCCCAATTGCTGTCCCGGATATAAACTTGATACACATGAGTAGTTGTTGACCCTCGAGTAGACCCTGTTTTTCCTGACTCTCGATAATAGCACCCCCGCCCTGTTCGAAAAGGATAGCCAGTCCCGATAGGAAATGTTCTGTAAAATGCTGAATATGATGTAATGCACAGTTGATGGGAACCTCACTTGATTTATAAATAAGACGATGAATAGACCTGCCATGAACCCAGTAGGAATACTGACACGTGCACTGCTTGGCAATGGACCTCTGACTGTGACCAATGAGCGTATCTCCCAAATGCGTAGAATTAAGGGAGGAATTCACATGCATAGATATCTTCTTTTGCCATTTTACTGAAACCTTGTCTTGTACCTATTCAAAGATTCACGATCACCGAAGGAGATGGGTCGGAAGTGACGTACAGCCTGGCTGCGGATCTTGGGACTCGTGTGACCTCGACCAAAGGTGGAGCCGCAGAAAAACAGGATACGGGACGAGACCGCAATTTCAACGTGGAAAATGAAAAACGGTGGGCCGCCTTGAAGCCCTCCGTCTGCTGAACCCACGCGTGCCTGGAGTCTCCGTCCCCCTTCTTTGGGCCTGATTGACGGGCCTGCCTGCTTGTTATCCTTTGCTCCCTTGGTCCCTTTTGCGTGTCCCAGGAACTCTGACCCAGCTCCACCCTCTCCCCTATCGACTATTTGAACCACACTCACCCTCTTCTCCATGTGACTTTTTGCCAAAGGAACGAACTGCATTCCACTGGGAATAGGGTGCTGCCATAGAACTGTGGGTGCCGAGCATAAGGCGCCGCCAACCGGATTGTTTGGGAACAGGACTGTGGTCTAACAGCAGAGGACTGACCGCACCCTGCAACGCGAAAGGATAGAACAGAGCTGGACCTATAGCTCCACCGCCGGTGCTCAACAGCGCCAACGAAAGTACTCGGACTAGAGCCTACCAGTGATGGCTCACTGACAAAAAGACACTGGGACGAAGAAATATTGTATATTGAACTAAATTCCGCTCTCAACTACCTGGTTAAAACTGTTCATTGGTTACATTTTTAGTCAGAAACATTTATGCTATGTAGTGCTTTGAAATGGTAGGACCTCGACAAATGCAATCTCCTATGTGCCGTATTCTGCCAAACACATCAACTGTCCATGATTATATACCATATGCTAATATTGACAATGCTAATTCTGCGACCGTCCCTGTTTATATGTACCATCATCGATCACGAAAATGAACTTTTGCTATGTAAAAAGGGGCGACTGTAGAAAAATAGACATATTGATGTACATAAGCAACGTTCATTTCCCTTTTCCCACTCCTCTTCCTGCGCATATCCTAAATACCGTAAAGCATTTAACTACATCCTACTGCCGGCAAAGGCCTGTACCCGTGTATACATGACAGCCATTTTAGGCACCCTGGCCCTTTTTGCCCGCCTGAGATTAGAATCACCGGCTCCCCTTCTGCATGTACACGACCCTGCCCTGAAAGGCAGCCCCCTTCTTTTTGCTCGACCCACGCAAACCCCCCGTTCCCTCTTGAAGAGGCATCCTTCGCCCTAGCAGGCATAGCCCTCCCCCAGCTGCACCTGACTGCCCCCGCTCTCATGTACGGGTCATAAGATCTCTCTCGCTCTTTGTGCGACTCTGTCCTTGTGTCCACCCTGGCTACCCCTCCCTTCTCCTCACGTGGGCAAGTCATGAACCCTCTTCTTCTGCAAGACCCTGTCCTTGAGAATCACGGCTGCGCCTGACCAACCCCTCCTTGGCTTCCATGAAAGCCCCTCTGTTGACAAGCCTTCCCTCCGCACTCGATTGCCCACGCGGCATCAATACCACTCCTTTGATGACCCTTTCCCCCGAGTCCAGCTGACCGCACATGTCCGAGGCCATCGCCTGAGCCAGGAGATACCATTTACTGCCCTTATTGTATGAAGTCACTCCTCTTCAAAGGATCCTCTATTGGTCTTAGCCACCCCACCCCTTGGGCTATGATCAGGCGTACACATCCTACAAAACACTCAGTTGCGTGATTGCCCTCCCCTCTTATCAGCAGGTCAAGGGCCCCCATTGTGAATGTATATGGGTAGGATCACCACGAGGATTATGGGGATGTCTTTCCTTTTGCGTCACACCGTCCTGATTGTGTTATCATGTGTTCTGTAGTGTATAAAAAGCCAGAGTCTCAGCTCACTTGTTAGAGCACCTCCCGAAAGACACTGTGTTTCGTGTCCGAAATGACATGCTCTCCTCATGAGAAATAAACTCTGTTCTTGATTCCTGCTTCCAGCGCCCGTCTCTTTATTTTGGTAATTACTCAACATGGGAACTAAGAGGCGGTTTGCGCCAGCAGCCTGGGCATCGATAGGATTATTGTTTCGTTTTCCTCATCACTTCCCACTCACCTTCGCCTCACCCAGAACCACCTAGCATTCAGAAAACAACTTAAAACCTGGATATTCGACAAGTAACTCCCCACCCTTCTCCAAGCGCCTTGAGACCCTCGCGCTATATAAATCACTGAATTGAATTGAATTGAAATATGGAATTTTGACCCACACCTATAACAAAATATTTGATTTTTCTTATGCATATATTACGTTGATTTATCTTTTGGTCCCACTGCAAGTAAATCCTCCTCTTACGACTCATTCACAACCATATTAACATTAGAAGTAACGTTAGTTTGCATGGCTTTAGTGGAAATGGCGGATCTTTCGATACTCAAAGACATATCTATGACTTCAGAAAGAGAAGGGTTCTTGCAACTCAGAATCCTTACCTTTACTTTTTGAGAAGCACAGTTGAAAACAGATTTGTCTCTCATTATATCATCTGATACAGGACCAAATCCACAAGTAGGAGCTAGAACCCTTAAAGCTGATATGTACTCCTCCACTTTTTCTTCCTCAGCTTGTTTGCGCTTATAAAATTTGTGCCTTTCTAACATAAAATTCGGAGGCTCAGAAAACAGTTTTTTTAGCCTTGCTATAGCTTCCAAATAAATATTCCACTGACTGTCACCTGATTGGCCCGTCGAAGGTGGAATAGGAGGCAAACTTTGGAAGATTCGCTATGCTGCCAAACACAAACTGCCAAACAGAAGTGCGAGTTTGAGTTCAGGTGAGTATTCAGAGGTGCTGATAGCTACCAAGTGATTTTCAAACAAACAAAACCATTCTACCAGGGTACACTCGGTTTGCCTGTTTTTGCTAGGAATGGAGGAGTTGAGTAATTTGGTGTGGAGAAGCCATAGTTGTAAGAATGTGAAGAAAAAAATAGAATAATAATTGGGTAAATAAATAAATATTCATTTAAATTGCAATGAGTCACAGATCACTTTATGTTAATCGTGAAGAAAGCAATTAGTAATTGACTACAGTTTGTCTTAAGGTGTGCACATCACTGAGATGTGCGAAGAAATAAACAAACAGAAAAAAAATCAAGGTGTGCGCATCACCATAACTGCGCTGAAATCTACAAGCTGTCCGCAATAGGACTAAGGTGTGTGCATCACCGTGATGCACAAACAGTTGTCAAAATAAAGTAGAAAGTCCAGATGTGCACATCACCAAAATAACAGTCCGTTGAAGTGCTCATCCGTATACAGACAAATTTTCCAATTCAAAATGGCTGTTGGACGTCCTCACGTAGCGTGAGTACGTCGATAAAAAAAACGTTTGATGAAAAACATGTGAACCTGTGCACATGACTTTTCTTCACAGAATGTGCTGCGTCTGCGTGTGAAGATCCTCTGTGACTGTACCTTGAGGAGCCTGCGCATGCGTCTAAACTGTTGCGTGCCGGGTATGCGCGTGTAGCTGCATTCAATGGCACTGCACGTGGAATCCACTACAGGGCTAGCCCTCGCCCAAGCCACAATTTAATGAAATGAATGGTTCCTACGCGTCGCAGCAGTGGTGTTTTGTGGCCAGTAGAGCGGGGCAGGCATTACCCAGGACTCCAAGCCCCAGGAAACAGCGGGGCCAGCAGCGGACCGGCAGCCCCTCCACCCTTGCTACCGGGAGTATTTCAACCTCTCGCCCCTCCCGCTTCGCGGGAGACGCGTCCCAGCAGTGGTGTTTTGTGGCCAGTAGAGCGGGCAGGCATTACCCAGGACTCCAAGCCCCAGGAAACAGCGGCACCAGCAGAGGACCGGCAGCCCCTCCCCCCTTGCTACCGGGGGTATTTCAACCTCTCGCGCCTCCCGCTTCGCGGGAGATGCGTAGCAGCAGTGGTGTTTTGTGGCCAGTAGAGCGGGGCAGGCATTAACCAGGACTCCAAGTCCCAGGAAACAGCGGGGGCCAGCAGCGGACCGGTAGCCCCTCCCCCTTCCCATCGGGAGGCTTTATCCATCGGCGCACACCCGCAATGCGGGAGGCGCGCGGACGGGCGCCGGGCTAAGCCCGGGCAAAGGGCGGGATGTCTGTGGCCGTCTGAGGCGGAAGGAGGACAGGCCGGGCCACTCCTCTAAATTCTCCAAATGGGTAAGCGAAAACAGCAGAGTAATGGGGAGCAGGAGGGCAAAAAAGCTAAGGTGCCGAGGAAGTCAGAATCTATTATTTCGTATCAGACTTCAGCGGTGGGGGTCTTAACTGAAGAAATTGCAAACGCGGAGAAGGAACCTCCCCACTACAGTTCGTGAAGATATTGTTACTATGTCGGTGCTTATGTCTAATGTACCTCTAGAGCCGCTAGTAGTGATTACAAACCCTACAAGAGTGATAGAGACTCAGAAAGATTCAGCAGAAATTGGGGGTGAGGTTTGTGGGGACGGGGCGAGCCAACTGGTCTCTCGACACAACGCAATCCGGGGAAACGCAGATGTATTAAGAAGTGCTCCAAGCGGTCAAAAAACACAGCTGTCTTACAGCGTACTGACTCTAATACCTCTGAGAAATTGGCTGAACTGGTGGAGGAGATGTTTAACTCACGGCTGGAACCAGTTTTAGTTGGAATAGCCAAGGACATTGTAGACACTCTTAATACCTGTGTTGTGGGCTTGTTAAAAAAACGTGAACAAATTGACCTGTTTATAAAGGAGTATAGAGGGCAACAAGACTTGGCTAGACAGGCCCAGGTAGATCATATCGCTAAATCTAGGGATAAGGAGGGTTATTTTGACAGCAGCAAATTAATCTTAACACAGGATCTCCCCGGTAGTACATCTCGAAATGGGAGATCGGGTGCTATTGGTAAAATCCCTCAACAAGCCAACAGGAGTACACTCCATAGTAACAGCAAAGGGTTGGGTACCATCAACATAGGTGGCAAGTAACCTGCTAAGACTCCTCCCCCCAGCTATAGGCCTGAGAATTTATGCAGTATTACCCTGGATCTTCCTCCAGATGCCGCCCCGCTGGTGGCTGTGTTTACAGGGGTTCCCCCACTGAGTGACGGCATGGCCGAATCTACCCAAGATCTCCTAAAGCAATCTAGAAATTGGTGTACACAATATAGTAGCGGAGGTCTAGATTTATCATCCATTATCATCATGGCCAGAAGAGTTGGTTGGATTGGATGCCGCCCTAAGAGTATTGAGGGAGACTGTGTGGTTGTCAACTTTAATAGTTGTAATGTGGCAGATAGACTGTTTTGGGATGCCTCAGAGATAGACAACTCTGGCATTAGACCAGTACCTTTGGGCTATATCTACCCTCCAGTTGCGCCGTATTTAAAGGCACATGCTAGATACCCACCACTGCCTATCCAGAAGAGGCCCATGCTGGTTCCCAATTCCTTGCATGATATTCCTCAGGGTAAAACAGTGGGGGGGTCTCCCCAGAGATTGGAGAGAGTCAAATTAGTCTCACAACCATCTTGCAACTCCCTAAAACAACGAGACACTGATATAGTTCTAACTAATCATTTCTCACCCCTGACATACCTGGAGGATAATGATTGACTACAAGATAGTGTACAGCGCCCAGTGGAGCGAGACTTGGAGCCAAACCATGTATCATTATGTAAGATCTTAAGCTGGAATGTGGCAGGTATCAGGCCTAAAAGAAATGATGATATCTGGCTGAATTTCGTAAAATAGTTTGACATTATTGCCCTTCAGGAAAGGTGGGATACATCTAAGAATTTTAGCATGGATGGTTATATAAGCTTTGTCGTCCCAGCTACACCAGGGACAGTTCGTAGACCGAAAGGAGGTCTAATCCTCCTCATCACATTAAAGCTAAAAGGTTCCTTTAAAATACTCGAGTCCGGTTCTAGCAACATTCTAATTCTTGAGTGGACTATCCCAAATCTGTCTAATTTTTTATTAATTAATTTTTATAACGCTATCTGGGCGCTCTTGATCATTTTTTGTCAGATTATAAAATAAAACACAACACTGCATTTGATATTATCCTTATGGGAGATTTTAATATTCACCTATGTAGTTGGGACTGTCAGCTTGATGATCAGCTAGGGCTGCCCAGCTCCGTGGTCCCACACTTTGAACACAGTAGGCAGGGAGAGGCCCTAGAGGACCTCCTAGCCAATATGAATCTATTTGAGTCAGGTATTGGTGAGGGGGAGGAGAGGGTCCCTACTTTCATCGGCAGAGACTCAGGTACTGTTATTGATTATATTTTTATATCTTCCGGTGTTTTATCTAGGGTTACGTCCTACAAAGCTGTACCCTCTGTGTTTAGTGACCATAACCCGGTCATCCTAGAGATGGACCTAGTAGAAGTTATTGGGCTTAAGGACAGTGGAACGGGGGAGACTAGCCATTTGACCACAAAAGATCAGGGGAGGAGGCTTAATTGGTGTAAGGAGGTCCCTGAAGCCTTCTTTGAGGATTTTTTTTAATCAAGGCTGATGCAAATCTGGCCATTTGTTTAGACAGTTCTGCTCCCAGCGTGAAGATCATTGGCGCTTATGTTTCTATATATAGCCAGATTGCAAATGACCTAAAGGTTAAAAACAAAGAAAGACCCAATCAGTCACAAAGATGGTTTGATAGTAGCTGTTCCAAAGCCCATGGTGCCCTTCTTCAAGCCTTGAAGAAAAGACCAAGGGACAGGGATTCTGTTGCCATCCTTAGGAAGTCATACAAACTAGCCATTGGTAATCGTAAACAAGAAATTAAAGATGAGGCGTGGAAAAATCTTCTATCAATTGAAGTTCTACGTGATAGTAGCAAATTTTGGGCAACTATAAACCATCCGTTTTTTTCGGGACAAGAGAATTCAACTTTGGATTGTGTCATACCAGACGATCGATGGCTATCACATTTTAGTGAGATCTATGATAATGAGCGCCTTGACTCTCTGGAAGATGACAATATCCCTAAACAGTGCATGTCTACTCTAATCTTTGAAGTGGCTGAGGTAGAAAAAGCAATCTTGGAAATGTCAAGAAACAAAGCCCTAGGCTCGGATGGGGTACCAGCGGACCTATATAGAAATTTCCCTAAATTCTGGGCGAAGATTTTCACTAATGTTTATAATGCCTCAAGTTCAAACGGGTTTCCTGCATCATGGGCTACATCCGTCATAATCCCGGTTTTTAAAAAGGGGAATAGAGGGGACCCTTCGTGCTACAGACCAATCTCTTTGATAGATTCAGCAGTAAAAATCCAGGGAAGAGTCATCCTGCATAAACTTAGGGATTAGTTAGATAGCAGAGGGGTCCTCTCCAACCTCCAATATGGTTTCAGGGAGAATAGGAGCACCCTAGATCAATGTCTGAATTTACAGCTCCTGATTAGTAAATACACAGTGGCCAAAGAAGGGTCCTTTTACATGGGTTTCATGGACCTTACATCAGCGTTTGATCTGGTCAATCGAACAAAACTTTGGTCAATTTTGCAGGATATAGGTATCGACCCACCTTTGGTACATTTTTTTGCTGTTTTACATCAGGGTCTTTTAGAGTCAGTCAGGGTTACTCAGGAGGGAAGATGCACTAGTCACTTTAGTTCAAAGAGGGGCATCAGGCAAGGATGTATCCTGGCTCCCCTCCTCTTTACTTTATACATCAACACCCTGGAGAAGTCCCTGGGGGGGGGCCTCCCTGGATGTACCGCATAGAGGAGATTCAGTTATTCCGGTTCTCCTATACGTGGATGATGCTGTTTTATTGGCCCATACTGGCCTTGGTCTCCAGAGGCTGTTGGACTCCTTTGGGGATTTTATGGGGCCCTTAGACTCGAAAGTAAACATTAAGAAGTCGCATGTCATGGTGGCTGGTAAACGCAGTAGGAACTCGAAGTTAAAATCCTTTTTCTGTTATGGTGCTGAGGTAACTAAGGTGCCTGTTTTCACATATCTTGAGGTCCTTTTCGATGAAAGAGGTACCTGGGGACCACAACAGAAGCTGAAAAGTAATGCTGTAGCCAGGTCTACCTCAGCACTTATGGGTCTTGCTAAGTGGTTGGGGGCAAGACCAATGGAGGCACTTTTAAAAATCTACAAATCTAAATGTTTGGCCATAGCTATGTACGGCGCATCTTTATGGGGCTATACTTCCCAGGAGAAGATTCAAGTCGCGGAAAACAAGTTTTTAAGATCTCTTCTGGCGGTCCCCCAGTCTACCCCAACCTTTTCATTACACACTGAATTAGGTTTAGGATATGTCACAGACCAGCTGAAAGTTGCCCCACTGATCTGTTGGTTAAAGACTTGGTTAAATGAAGAAATCACACTGAACTACCTGATCCTAAGTGATTGTGTATCTGTGGATAAAGCTAATAGGGTCCCCTGGCTTGTGTACGTAAGATCGATGTTCACAAAACTAGGGCGCCCCGGGATTTACACATCACCGGAATGCATCGAAAGGGAGGATGTAAGCTGGACAAAAAACAGTTTTTTAAATATGCTAGAATCGGAACGTGAGGAGCAGGAGTTAAAGAAACCTTGTGTAAAAGCCAATTACGTGTTATTAACTACTCCCTCACTTGAACCGTATTTAAAAATTGTAACTAGACCATTTCATCGCCAGCTTTTGATCAGATTTCGTTTTAACTTAATCCATTTAACCCTTGGTGTTTTTCCTACATGGGGCAAACCGGAAAATTCTAACCCATGCCATTGCGATAACTTTTCTACACAAGACACACGTTGCACTTTGTTATGTTCTGTGAGTACTACTCGGACATCCGGAATTTTCTTTTAGTACCAATTTTAAGACAGGCGGGTTTTCTACAAGTTAGGCCCGCTATTACTTATTTGCAAATGTTAAGTAGTACTTGTGATATTTACTGTGTTGCTAGCTTTTTGGTGGCTGCAGCTCGGAACAATACTAAAAGATTAGCCCCCCATAATGTCCCTGCCTGACTTTTAGCTGTTTTTTTTTTTAATGTCATTTTGGACCCTTTTTGCATACTGTATAATGATTGTGTGTATTGATTGTACATCTATGATATGAAATGTTTTTATCTTGTCTTTTATGATTTTAAGTTATCGAATAAAGTGTTTTGACTGGCTGACTGAATGGATCCTACCAGTTCCTCCAAATGTCCTTGGATGTTCCCTGACGTCCCCAGCGAAGGAGAGGCTCCGGAACAGTTGGAATCAGGATCGTCAAACTGACGCGTGTGGTTCGATGCAAATGTGGCTGAAGGAACTCCTGATCGTCGCCAATATGTAGTAAGTAGAATATTTATGAGTAGATGTTTCTTAGTTTCATTAAGTAGGTTTATTCACATAAATCTTCAGCCACGGCAAGGAGCGGCGCACCCACGGAGGTTCGATCTTCAACTGGCAGAAACCGATCGAACCTCAGAAGATGCACACTCGAGCTCGCGAAAAACAGAACACAAAGTATGTCAGAAAAAACATTACACATGTCATAAAACAGCAATAGTAATTGTAATTACAACCCCACTACATAAAGCAGCAGATTTAATCACATTTCCTTAAACTGCAAGCTAGTATTCACATTTCAGAGCATCTTGTTCTGGTGCAAATCTGTGAGTCGATGGCACACGAACATGTTGTAAGGAAAACAGTATTTTTCTTTTCTTAAAAAATCTCTGCAGAGCAAATCACAGCTTACTTCAGTGCCATGTACCCTTCTTCCCTGGCCATTTTGATGCCCCTTCTTTCTTTCATACTGTCTATGTGCATTTTCTCTTCTGGTTCGTAAAAGTCGATGACAATGTATCACTGCCATACCATGTCCCAGCCTTGTCTGTGTTGCTCCTGTTATTGTGGTTGATCCCTTGTGCTATCCAAGTCCCACCGCTTTCCAATTCCATCACAGTGCTAAGTCCACTGTCTGCCCTCCTCCGCATACTATTTCTCCAACCCTTTCATATTGGTCAGTGGCCTGTAACACATTCTGCCCTTGGTCTTTGTCTTATATCTCTACTCTTAGGTCATTTTCACCTTCTCCCCTGAACTTTCTCCATGTCTCACTCCTCACCTACTTTTGTGTCAGTCACGTATGTCCCTCATCCTCATCACAATGGTTTCTCAAATGTCCACATATTAGCACCCAAATAAACCGCACAAACGGTGTTCCAAAAATAATTTTTTTTAATCTTTCTTCGAGCCCAGGCCGCTCAGGGAGGGGTCAATACACCAACCACGAATGCTAATCTACGACTCTGTAAACATATTAAGCCTCATTTATGAGGCTGTGCGTCACTTTTACGCCGCTGGTGCGTCACTTTTTGTGACGCACCAGCAGCGTAAAAAATGTGCCTCGTTGCACCATATTTACAAAGTGACGCATCTCGGTAGATGCGTCACTTTGTAAACCCCTGTCCTACATTATACCTACGCCAGGTTTAATGTATGCAGGGGCGGCGTTCTGACGCAAGACAGGGTCATAGAAGTGACACAGTGAAATCTATAAGATTTCACTGCGCCACTTCTAGGACACAAATGCGTCAATTTCTTACGCCTGCCTCACAGCAGGCGTAAGACTGACGCAGGCGCTTTCACATGGGGCTTGCCCCATGTGCCCATGTGAAAGGACACATTGTTGGAGTTGCGTCACTTTTGTGACACACTCCAGCAATGCGTCACTTTTGCGCCATACAGATAAGTCAGGAATACTGACGTATCTGTATCTCCTTGCGCCATGATGCGTTATACTGTAAATATGACGCATCATTGGTATCGCAAGGAGAGCGCAGTGAATGCAGCGATGCATCATTTTTCATAATTGAGGCCCACAGTATGTAAAAAAGAGAATAATCATTTTGATTAAGTAACTGTCAACTGTTTAAAGAAAAATGATTAGTCACGATCAAAATAAAAAACCCTAAATGGGAAATGTGACTAGAATCCTTCAGACTCATGACTTCCCAGGTCCGGTCATATTAGAGCAAGGCAGCTATAGAAGGTAGAGTAGGAGGCAGGCCTGCATTCCACTCACATGTGATAGCGATGGTTTTCAGAAATCCAATGCTTTGTATTAATGAAACTCGCGTTCAAGCTAACATGACAACTTTAGGCCTTAGACTCTATCTTGTTTGTAAAGTTTGCAGCAACACATGGATAAACTCATATTTTCAAATCCCAGTAGAATAATGTTTGAAAGTGCTTCGACCTCTATAAACTGTTCTGAGTAAAATATGTATTTAATTCAAGGTTACAGCTAATTGTCTTAGCAGGCTCACATGTGATGTAACAATATTTTTCCTAACAGGTAGGGTTCATGAGAAGCTCCATATAGAATTGTCAGACATATTATAAATGTAATAATTTGCAACTGCTGCACCTATTTTGATCCTAGATGTATACATTTGTAGGAATCATGTACAAATGTAGTGAATGTATGACATCCATTGTTCAGAACCTTATAAAAGTATGTTCCTTTTGGGTGTGTAAGGAGCTGCTCCCTACTGACCCTTGGAGGTAAATTTATGCTGGATTGGTCTCTTATTCTATAATGTGAATTCTGCTGACCAGAACTTTACTGAGTCCTTTGATTGATTCTGTACTTTTACTGGGCTATGCATTCTGATTTATTGATTTTGACTTTATTAATCAATTTTTGTATGACTTAAATCTGAACATCAACCTTTAAGGTTTAAGAATTCTCTGTCTGTCATTTTTGTAGGACCACATGGGTTCTACATGCTTATTAGAAATTGCTTAGAAGAGACACAGGTTCTTTTGGAAGCACCAAAATCCGCTAAAGGGTTACCACCACTCTGGGCCCATCAAATCGCACAAATAGTGTAAGGTGGAGTGGCAGTCACCTGCAAAGGGGAATGTCTGGATGAGTGAGTCAGACTTGTCCTGCTTCCGCCTAATCTGTGTGAAGTAAGCTCACAGTGCTGCTCTCAATGTTTAATGTTTAATGTTTATTGATTTGTATAGCTCTGAATCACCCATGAGGGTATCTCGGCGCATTAGGACGGTGCAGAATATCCAAGGAAAGAAATTAAAATAAGATAACTTTTCAGCAGCATTTTGAAATGGGGCAGATTCTGGCAATTGCAGAGATGGAAGGGTAGAGTATTCCAGAATACAGGGACGAGGTAAGAGAATGCTTTGCCTCCACCGCATGCTTTTTTTACTCTGGGGGTATTGAGCAGAAGTTCAGAGCCTGATCAATGTGCTCGTGCCTGGGTATATAAAACTAGTTTGCTCGTGAGATACGAAGGGCCTTGGCCATTGAGGGCTTTAAAGATAGTACAGGCTATTTTGAATTGAACCCGCTTTCTCACCGGAATCCAGTGCAGTTGGTTAAGGAGGGGTACCGAGGGTGTTCTGGCGGGAACGTCGGCAACCAGGCAGCGGCAGTATTCTGCACTACCTGAAGTTTGGTGAGGGAGACTTTGTTGGCTGAAAGTAAAAGGGCATTACAGTAATCAAGCCAGCTTAGCACCAAGGCTTGCATTAGCTTTTACTTGGTGGAAGGGGGTAGAAGGGGAAAAATCCTTCTAAGAAGGCTGAGGATGTAGAAACACGAGCCGGCAGTGGTATTGGCATATGTCTCAAGAGTTAGTTTATGATCAATTTTGACCCCTAGGTTCTTGACCACTTCTTTAGGGGCAGGGGCAGGACCAAGTTCATCCGGCCACCAGGTAGGCGACCAGCGTGCAACAGCTCCTCCAAACAACATGATTTCAGATTTCCTGTGTTAAGTTGAAAATAGTTAGCTCGCATCCAGGCTGCGATGGATTTCCTACCTTCTGAGAAAATCAGTTCAATATCCGGTCTATTTTATCAAATGTGAGGAGGAGCTGTGTATTGTCTGCGTATGAAATAGGGGTGAATCCCAAAGATCGCATGAGCCTGGCCAGAGGGGAGACATAAATATTAAAAAGGGTCGGGCTCAGGCAGGAGTCTTGCGGGACCCCCTTGGTGACTTTAGAAGTGGGGGAGTTTAAGGATCCCAGAGTGACAGTCTGGGTTCTGTCAGTTAGAAAGTTGGTAATCCACTTCAAAGTCAGCCCTGGAACGCCTATATCCTGAAGTCTGTCCAGTAGAATCTGATGGGAAATGGCATCAAAAGCGTCTGACAGGTCAAGCAGCCCCAGAAGTGCTGCTTGACCCTTGTTGAAGGCCATACGTTTGTTATCAGTAACCTCAATAAGCGCAGATTCGGTACTGTGCTTGGCCCTAAAACCAGACTGTGAGCCGTCAAGATGGTGAAAGGTTTCCATATACTCAGACAGGTGTTTGTTGATATGTTTTTCAATGAGCTTGGTTTGCAGGGGTAGTAGAGATATGGGTCGGTAGTTGGATAATTCAGTGGTAGGAATCTTGGGGTTTTTCCTTATGGGTATGACTTGAGCATTTTTCCATGCTGGATGAAGACTGCCAGAGCTCAGAGAGCTATTAAGAATAGAACAGCTGGGAGTGGCAAGCTGGTCAGCAAAATTTTCCGAAATCTTAGCGGGAAGGATGTCCAGTGGGGAGCCGGATTTAGTGGTCGCAAGGAGGGATATGACTTCTGTAGGGCTGAGAAGGGGAAAGGAGTGTAGTTGAGCGTGACTTTTGTGTTTATCAGAGGAACCAGTAGAGATAGGAGAGGTGATGGGATTGTCCGAAATGATGTTCTGATATATGGTATCTATTTTTTGAGTGAGATAAGATGCAATACTGTCACATAGCGACTGAGAAGGGGAGTCAGCAGTGTCACAGGCACTAGGGCTGGTGTAGGATTTGACTATTTGAAATAAGCTGGACAAAAAACAGTTTTTTAAATATGCTAGAATCGGAACGTGAGGAGCAGGAGTTAAAGAAACCTTGTGTAAAAGCCAATTACGTGTTATTAACTACTCCCTCACTTGAACCGTATTTAAAAATTGTAACTAGACCATTTCATCGCCAGCTTTTGATCAGATTTCGTTTTAACTTAATCCATTTAACCCTTGGTGTTTTTCCTACATGGGGCAAACCGGAAAATTCTAACCCATGCCATTGCGATAACTTTTCTACACAAGACACACGTTGCACTTTGTTATGTTCTGTGAGTACTACTCGGACATCCGGAATTTTCTTTTAGTACCAATTTTAAGACAGGCGGGTTTTCTACAAGTTAGGCCCGCTATTACTTATTTGCAAATGTTAAGTAGTACTTGTGATATTTACTGTGTTGCTAGCTTTTTGGTGGCTGCAGCTCGGAACAATACTAAAAGATTAGCCCCCCATAATGTCCCTGCCTGACTTTTAGCTGTTTTTTTTTTAATGTCATTTTGGACCCTTTTTGCATACTGTATAATGATTGTGTGTATTGATTGTACATCTATGATATGAAATGTTTTTATCTTGTCTTTTATGATTTTAAGTTATCGAATAAAGTGTTTTGACTGGCTGACTGAATGGATCCTACCAGTTCCTCCAAATGTCCTTGGATGTTCCCTGACGTCCCCAGCGAAGGAGAGGCTCCGGAACAGTTGGAATCAGGATCGTCAAACTGACGCGTGTGGTTCGATGCAAATGTGGCATATGTCTCAAGAGTTAGTTTATGATCAATTTTGACCCCTAGGTTCTTGACCACTTCTTTAGGGGCAGGGGCAGGACCAAGTTCATCCGGCCACCAGGTAGGCGACCAGCGTGCAACAGCTCCTCCAAACAACATGATTTCAGATTTCCTGTGTTAAGTTGAAAATAGTTAGCTCGCATCCAGGCTGCGATGGATTTCCTACCTTCTGAGAAAATCAGTTCAATATCCGGTCTATTTTATCAAATGTGAGGAGGAGCTGTGTGGGAGAAGGGGAGTCAGCAGTGTCACAGGCACTAGGGCTGGTGTAGGATTTGACTATTTGAAATAGAATCTTGGAATTAGTTCCAGCTTGTTCCAATTGATGAGCAATATAGATTTTGCGCGCATTTTTAATGTTTCTATGATAGGTTGCTAAAGCATTTTTGTAACTGGATTTATCTTGTTCACTATATGAGAGTCGCCAGGTCCGTTCAAGTTTCTTACATCTGCTCTTTTCTGTGCGAAGAGCAGGAGAATACCAGTCAGAAGGAGAGGATTTAGGGGAGTGGGAAAGGGGCTTCAACGGTGCTACCTCATCAAGAACATTGGTAATGATGGAATTAAAGTGGGATAGTTGGTGTTCTACATCATAGTCAAAAGTGTCTGTGTCCCAGGACAGAAAAGGCAATATAAAATGGTTGGCCTTGATTTTGTGCCAGGGTACATACCATCTGTCCGAATGGGATATAGAAGTCAGGGAGGTCACAGGAATCGTAAGATGGAAGTTAATCAGTGAGTGATCGGACCAAGTTAGAGGAAGTGTATCCCCACATAAGATGTTCTGGGAGTTGGAGAGAACGAGATCTAAGGCGTGGCCCGCTATATGGGTGGGGTTATTATTAATTTTAAGGAGTCCTGCCGAGGCCAGGTTCTCTAGACAGACCACGGCTTCATGATTATGGACATCCTCGCTATGAATGTTAAAATCTCCTAGAAGGAGGAAATTGCGAGTAGCAATTATATGTGGGGAGATGAATTCTGAAAGACTGCTATTAAAATCATTTAGTGGGCCCGGGGGTCTGTATACAAGGGCCCCTTTCCAACTACATTGGGGATGGAGGTCAAGCCTGAAAATAAGTCATTCAAACAAGTTAGTGCAGTGTTGGTCAAGGATAGTGACTGATATAGAGTCCTTATGGATTATAGCAACACCTCCACCAGCTCGTTCCAGCCTGTCAAGTCTTTGGATGCGGAAGCCGGGTGGAAGAGTCAGAGTAATCGCTGGGAAATGTTGCTGCTACTGTCATATTTGTAAATGTGTGTTGAAGAGAGAGCGCGAGAGAGGGAAACATTTGTGTGTGTGCATGTGCATGTGCATGTTCTGTATATATGAGGCAAGTGTGAAATACTGCTACAACAGTGCCGCCCTTTCTGTTTTGGAGAACAGGTATTGCTGCTGGCATACTAAACCTGTTTTATGGGAGACTCCTGTCGGTAATCGAGAGAGAAAGGGAGTAAAAAAGAGAGAATGTGTGTGTGTGTGTGTGGGTGTACACATGCGCGCCTCCCCATCTCTCTGGTGGAAGTGTGCACTGTTGCCACGCATGTGGTTTCTAGAGTGTGTGAGCAAACCTTGCACTAACGTTGGCCATATTGTACAGGGTACTATGTCATTTTGTGAGGAAATACTGCTGTGTTTTTAGGAGGCAGCCTGATAAATATGTTAGGACATAGTGTGATGTATTTAATGATGCCACTGTAAAACATATTTGGATGGATATCTGAAAGCTATTTTGGGAGTCAGTCTGATGCACATATTTTGGAAATTATGCAGACAAAAGAACCATAATGTAAATATAGTTTGTGTCGCTTTACTCTAGAGAACAGTTAATCTACACGTTAAGTCAAGGTCAAGTGTAGAACTCCTTTAATGTAAAGAACACCTACCGTGTATAGATAGTACAGCTACACAAAAACAAATTAAATAACTTTTCTATTTGAGAACCTCTTACCCATGGCCTAATCTGGTCACCTCACGGCCTTAAAGTTTTTATATGCATGTTTTAGGGAACTAAAATGATTGTTTTGGAGAAGTCTCTAGTGTGCATTTTTGAGACAATATGATGAGTAATTTGTAAAAGAAAAGTTAGGTGCATACATTTTCGTGCAACTTTTAGCACACAATCTGATGCATATACATTTATGAAAAGTAAAATGTGCTTAGAGGAACAAATCTGGAACATATGTTCATGGACAAGTGATGCATATTTTAGGAAACGGAGGGGCATATTTATGAGAGCCTTGCGTCACGTTTGCACCATGCAAAGTGGTACATGTGTGACGCAAGGCTCTGAATGAGATTTATGAAGCCACGCAAGCCACTTAGTGTGGCTTTGAGCGGCCCCATAAGTCTGGGTAATCGCTGCGTTGCCTTACTCTGCGCAAGAAAGACGTTCCATGGGCATTCCGGTGGGAGTTCCCAAGCAATTCCCATGGGTTTTGATGCATTCCCTGATTTGTAAGGACTTGTAAACCTGTGAATGTGTGTAAAAATCTGGCTCCTCCCCATGGCAGGTGAAACGAGGAGAAATATCTTTATTTCTCCTTGTTATTTCCTCTATTTGTCCTGCAGCACACATAGAAGGAGGAAAACGCCTGTATGGATTATTTTCTTGCAGGAAGGTGCACCTTCCTGCACGAAAGCAATTGTTCATACAACACTGGCACCCTTGCACCATGGCGCAAGGGTGCCTGCGTTGGTGCTATTCTGGTGAAACGGCACAAGGGCAGGGGAAAGGACATGAATGCACTGTATTGGTTACATATGGTTCATTCCTGACCTTTGCCTGTGGCTCAGGGCAGTGCAGCAAGGTTACTTGCCGCACTGTCCTGCGCCACCAATCCAATAAATGAGGTTTAAAAAACCTGATACGACTGTCGATCCCATTGCTCTTTGTCACATCAACAAATCGTCAACAAAAGTTCTGTAAAGAGGATGATTTTAATTTACGCTAAATAGTATAAGTGTAATAGGAGTAAAATACCTTTAATGAAAAATGTCAGAAGAAATAAAAAAATGTGCAAAAAGGCAAACATAAACTTTGTCCAAACAACGATGATACAATAATGGGTGTTGCCTAGGCCTCACGCATATACTCTAAAATTATTGTCTCTTTGAATAACACAGGTGAAGAGGACACACGAGAACAAGGTATATTTTTGTTCAGAATTCATCCTCTCACATAAGAATATATAGAATTCTAAATAGAAAGCCCCCTTTAAGTGATCATACCCTTCACCTCTCGATCTGTAATGAGCCCATGGACAATGGAACAAGACAGACACTTAGGGGCATATTTCTCACCTACTTACCCACCGCAAGTCACCTTGCTGCACTGCATGAAAAGGAGAGAATGTGCCACATTTAACACCTCTTTGGAAACTCTCTGCCTCCACTGGTGCACAAACTCTTACCACGTGTCAATCCAGACATCCTTGCACGATGGTGTAAGTGTGCCTGTGTTGCCCTGACATGCATAAAAACAATCAGAGGAATTTTTCTCTTTCTAAGTGTGCTTTGGAATATCTTTATTGCTCCTTGTTGTGCCTCTGGCGTGGAGGCGTGCAATTCTGATGCATTCCCAGATCTACCAGTGTTGGTAAATATGGGAATGCATGGTTTGATTAGTGCGCCGAAGGCGCGCCCAAGGCATGCCTGTCTGCGCCCGTCCGCACCCGGACTGGGCCCAGGGCCACCCCCCCTGGTCCCACTATCTCAATTCGGGGATCTAGTGCTATCACCACAAGATACTCTTCAGCACAATTACAAGCATTTAATGCCGGCGCAAAGGACACGCACTGTGCCACTATGTCGCTACACAATATGTCCCTTCCTGGACCAGCCCAATGTCCCACTTGCTCGTTCAGTCTTCCCATTCCCCGCCCCTCCTCTAACACGGCCCCACTTACTCACCATCCCCATTTCCGTGCAGCGCTCAGTAATGTTCGTTCCCTCCCCAAGCATAACCTAGATATTATGGAACTCATCATCAACCAAGATCTAGATATTCTATTTATTACTGAGACCTGGGGTGATGCTTCATCTGGTCCCGACTTTTGTTCGGCCACTCCTCATGGCTACTGTGTGATTAGACAAGACCGACCCACGGGAAAGGGCGGTGGGTTAGCCATCATCCACAAAGCCTCCTATGCCACTAAAATAGAACCATTGCATCTTTCAGATTGTGAGGCCTTCATCTACTCCCTCGCACTTAACAATAATCAAATGCTTAGAGGCACCCTTCTATATCGCCACCCTGGCTCCCGCAAACGTTTTCTGGCAGCACTGGATGATCTAATTGGACCTCTTGTTGAATCCCCGCATTACACTATTTTAAGAGATTTTAACTTCCATCTCGAATCCCCCAGTGATATAGACTCTATTAAAATCATTAACGATCTACATTCGGTAGGACTCCACCAGATAGTGTCCTCCCCTACCCATCAAGCTGGTCACACGCTTGATGGCCTCTTCACCAATGATCCCAATATCAGCCTGTCAGCGGTCCTTCCTGTGACCTGGTCAGATCATGCAGCAGTCCTGTTCACCATTAAGGTCCATAATCCTAATCCACCTCAGTCCAAAACACATACTCCTAAGTTCACTCGTGCATGGAACAACGTGGATATACCACTACTCTCCCAGACTCTCTCTAACTCTCTCTTTAACAGCATTCCCAACCCAGTCACAGCATCCAACTTGTATCAGGACTGGATCCATGACGCCTGTAATCAGGTAGTACCAATTAAAAAGACCTTTCTCAATCGCTCCACCCCTTCTGCCCCCTGGTTTACAGAGGATCTCAGACTCCAGAGACAGTACTGCAGAAATCTGGAGAGACACTGGCGGAAGCAATACAACCCTCTGGACAAACAAACTTATGTCCACATACAAGCGTGCAATTATTTCCCCAAAAAGTTCTTTTTTTTCCTCGCAAATTGAGGCTGCACAGAACTCTGCCAAGAAATTATTCCAGGTAGTCAACACCCTCTCCACCCCCAAAATAGGTGATGCCACAGAGGCATCCCAAGACTTCTGCAACTCTTTAGCCGACTTCTTTTCCACCAAGGTTACGAAAATATACACAGCTTTCACCTCCCACCCTCACCCCATCGCTCCCATCCCCTTCTCCCCCTCTCCGTCCCTTTCCCATTCCTTCCCTCACTTTCATAAGGTCTCCTTCGAACAGATCAGCAACCTCATCGCGTCTACTAGGTCAGGCTCTCCTTTATACCCCTGCCCACCGTCCATACTCAAACAGATGTCTGAGGTTATTACACCCCCTCTAATGGACATCTTTAACTCCACATTTCTTACAGGGCTCTACCCCCCCAGCCCCGCGTGGAAGAAAGCGGCAATAAAACCCCTCCTCAAAAAAGCCATCCCTAGACCCCACAGCATCAGTCAACTATAGACCGATAGCCTGTCTCCCTTTCCCTTCCAAGATCTTAGAGAGTCTCATGAACAGGCAACTTTCTGATTTCATCAATCAGAACCATCTCCTAGATGACACCCAATTCGGATTTCGGCAAGGGCATGGGACTGAGACCGCCTTGATAAAAGCAACAGACGAAATCAGGGCAATTCTGGACCAAGGTGGGACGGCGGTTCTTATACTCTTGGATCTATCTGCCGCCTTTGACACGGTCGATCATTCCATCCTGATCGACCGTGTCGCAGCCACAGGGATCAACCATCTGGCCAAGGTTCTCCTTGTATCATTCCTCTCTAACCGCACTCAAACCGTAAAACTAGGCACCTTCTACTCCCCCTTATTGATTCCAAGAGGGTCTGCTAGCTATAAACTCCTGGATGTCAATAAACTGTTTAAAACTAAACTCAAAGAAGACCAATTTCATGACCTTCGGCACTTTACTCCCCGCCTGGTCATCTACCTGGTGGCCCAATGACATGGGCCCCCCTCCACAACCTGTCGCTAAGGTCAGAAACCTTGGGGTAATGCTTAATGACAAACTTACTTTTCATCACCACGTACACAATGTGGTATCTTCCTCTTTTTACATCTTAAGAAAAATTAAGAAGCTAATGCCATACCTCCCAGCTTCAATCCGTTCAGTATGTGGCAGCCAGGGTTCTACTCGGCATCCCCAAAAAAGACTCTACTTCCACGGCCATCCGGCAGCTCCACTGGCTACGTGTCAGAAGCCGGATCAAATTCAAGGTGCTCTGTATTGCCTATAAGGCCATTCATAACCTAGGTCCCCAGTTCCTCAAGAACGCCTTCTGTGTTTATGCCCCCATCAGATCCCTTCGCTCTTCGACTGCTTTCTACCTACCAGTCCCACATACAAGAACGTCTTCCTGGGGAGACAGACGCTTTTTAGTGGCCACCGCCAGACTCTGGAACACCCTTCCCCATTCCATCAAAACTTCTCCCACCTTCACAGCTTTCAGGAAACACCTGAAGACTTGGCTTTTTAATCAATAAGTCCGTTACGTCTTTCCCATGTCCAGATACATAGTCCTCATGCGCCGAGACACCCTTGGGTAGTTGCCCGCTATAAAAATCACCCAAACATAAACATAAACATAAACCCTCCACCCATGGCATGCTTCTCTGTTGCAGAGTAACACAAGGCAGTGATTTGTGCTGCCTTGCACTACTCTAGATTTATCAAGCATGCAGGACCACACAAGGTGGCTTTCTGTGTCTTGGAAATCTCATTTAGGTTTTTCATCACCCTTGTGGTGCAAGGATGAAGCAAAACCTTGAAAAATATGGGCCCTTGGAGTTTATCATTGCAGCAATAGTAGGGCTTGGTCTCTGCCCCTCTTGGTTTTCCTGAATGGCAGGGTCTTTAGTGCAGCAGGGCACTGAGGAAGCCCTACTAGTGGCACATATAAAGCACCTATGTCCCTCATTTAATCTTGTATTATGTTACCAAAAAGATTCCTATGGCTACATGCTCTCAGTACTGAGGTGGCATACAATACTCATTTTCACCATTGATGTGTGACCCTCCATATGTATGTCATTTAGTGCCCATGCTATGTTGGATAATCATTTTCAAAGTAAGAGGACAGAGGGAGAAGGAGGATAAACAAGACTAGGTCGGCCTCCAAGTCAACTTAGCAAAAAACAGTAGGCATTCAATGTACTGGATTCAGAGACCTAGTTTGTGTGATGGTCACTGCACAAATGTTGTCAGTGCAGACCAAAAAGAAAGAAACATTTCTTTCTAGAGTCCCCTCACTCACCGGGGTTTCCCCACGGTGACATGCTTCATCATTGGGGCCATCCCAGTTCTCTACGAAAAAGGGCGTGCTGCGACTAGCGAACTACGCAGGATCACTTTTGTTGTGAAAGGCTATGTGTGGTGTAAGGTGAGATAGTGGTGGAGTGGGTGTGAGTGAACTTAAAAATACCGTGCTAGTGGGCCTCAACAAATTTTATTTAGCTCCTAGATTGGTATATTAAAATGGGGTGACACTGTAATTTAACCTTTAATCAGGGCTAAATCAGTGTGTGGTCAACATGTTTCAAGCTCCCCAGGATTTTCGTCAGGACCATACAGGGACCAGCCCTGTATTTTCCACTCCTATGAGTTCCTAATTAGGGTGTGTAAAGTTATCAAAATACATTCAACGCTGTTATATTTAAAACATGCGTATTATACATACGATTGTACTGTTTCGTTGTTTATTTAGCGGTGCCTAATAGCACTTCATGGTCTCTGGTGGGGCCAGGATCACCTCATGGAAACATTGTTCCTTCTCGGTGAAACCACACCGTGTTACCTACTCGTTCCCCTCTGGACCGCAGGAGTATGCTTCCATGAGGTGATCCTGCCCCCACCTGAGACCATGAAGTGCTATTAGGCACCGCTAAATAAACAACAAAACAGTACAATCGTATGTATAATACGCATGTTTTAAATATAACAGCGGTGAATGTATTTTGATAACTTTGCACACCCTAATTAGGGATTCATAGGAGTGGAAAATACAGGGCTGGTCCCTGTATGGTCCTGACGAAAAGCCTGGGGAGCTTGAAACATGTTGACCACACACTGATTTAGCCCTTATTAAAGGTTAAATTACAGTGTCACCCCCATTTTAATATACCAATCTAGGAGCTAAATAAAATTTGTTGAGGCCCACTAGCACGGTATTTCTAAGTTCACTCACACCCACTCCACCACTATCTCACCTTACACCACACATAGCCTTTCAGAACAAAAGTGCTCCTGCGTAGTTTGCTAGTCGCAGCACGCCCCTTTTCATAGAGAACTGGGATGGCCCCAATGATGAAGCATGTCACCGTGGGGAAACTCCCGGTGAGTGAGGGGACTCCAGAAATAATTTTTTCTTTCTTTTTGGTCTGCACTGACCGGATAATCATTTTAGCCAGGATATCATTAAATTTCGTAGAACTCTTGAACCATCTGCCTGAAGGGGCTTCATGAGTTTGATGCACATAGACCGTTTACCACTTTTTGCCTTGGACTAGTACTGTCAGAGGGATTTGACAATAATGCGTATGTTATTGGGGACAATCTCCTACAACTAAATTAACAAGCTTTCATCAATTTACTGTGCTATTTTATGCTGTGATTTTTCATGTAGGCCTATTCTTGAAGTATCTGAGCAGGATCCACCAAGCCTGATTACACTTGTCTCTGCTGCGGAGACCTGCAGAATTGGCACTCAAGTCTAGATCTGGCACACGGTCCTGGCCTCTGTCGATAAACGCACTCACTGGGTGTGCCAAGCAGAGTGCAAGGTGCCTGATTACAGAAAATGCTGTCTCTGCTGTGCTAGCTCAAACTTGGAGATCATCCATGAACTGTAGAAAGAACAGCAGCTTCTCGTGCCTATGTCACCTTTTACTAAATGTCAATGACCTGTCACTGCATGGCTGGCAGGAATGGGAAACACAGTCATTACAACGCACTACCTTTACAACACGGCTCATTCAACACAGCAGCTTTTACATCGCATGCCATTACAAGGCATCCATTACAACGCATTTCATTACAATGCATGCCATTACAGTGCATGTCACTACAACGGATGTCATTACAACACATTATAAAGGTAAGTAATGGGAATTTTTTAAGTTTTAGGGGGGGTATAGGCTTTGGGGTATGTGGGAATAGTAATTTTTACCCCAACACTATTCAACACTTACCCTACTGTTGCACTCACTGGAGTGGAATAGTATTATTTACCCCTACACTATCCAACACTTACTTTACAGTTGCACTAAGTGGAGTGGGAATAGTAATTTGTACCTCTACACTATCCAACACTTACCCTACTGTTGCCCTAAAAGTATTATGCATTGTAATGGTATGCATTGTAATGGTATGCGTTGTAATAGAATGCATTGTAAATGTAGTTTCTAAAAATGCGTTGTGATGGCATGCGTTGTAAAATCATGCATTGTAATGGATGTTACGATGTAAAAACTGCGTTGTAAAAGCATAAGTTGTAAATGTTGGCGTTAAAACGTGTCCTAGGCACAGGAACACCTCATCGGTGGAGTAAACTCTTCAACTTGCAATCCTCTGTTCATTCTCCCAAAGAGCGCACTAACTGTATGCCACATCTTCAATGGCACATAGTGATAATCTTCCAGGAGCCTCTCTGCACATACACTTGAATCAGTAATATGGCAGGCATGAGCAGACAAATATAGGGCCATATGTTTCATTTAAGCATGGGCGAATTTTGCGGATCTCGCGTTCGCGAATTTTGCGGATTTGCGAACTCGCAATCCGCAAAATCCGTGAATTCCCGCGAATTTGCGGATTTTTTTTTTTGTGTGTTCGCCCGTGTTTCTGCCAGTTCGCGAGGGTTTTTACAATTTCGCAATTTGCGAACTTACCTGTCGGGTCGCAAGTTTTGCGAACTTGTTGTTTCTACGTGTCCAGCCTGTTTGGGACACTCTTCTTCATCACTGCCACTCTCTGTCACCACTGCCACTCTCTGACTACTCATGCCACCCTCTGGCCCACCCATGCCACCCTCTGTTTCATCACCACACCCTCTGGTTGTCCAGTGTACATTATTTTCGGCAAAGCAAAGCACACCTTCCCTGCCTCAAGTGACCTGAATTAATTTGGGGCTGATTAATGTGTCACAGAATATTTTTTTAGCTGGCACCTGCTTCCTTAGTGCGCCCTGATTAGTGATCTTTTGCACTTGCTAAGTGCTTTCATTGTTGCAAAATTAGTTACAACACCTGCCCTGCCCCAACTGACAATAATGAATTAGGGGCTGATTAATGGATTTTAACTTCCAGCCTGGCTCCTGCTTGTCTCCCTTAGCTGTAATTCAGGACCTTTGTGGCATATGTGTAACTATTCTGAGGTTCAGAGCAGGGTCACATAATAGTTGCAACTGGCAACTGAACTCTGGAGGGGCCCCTCAGGAAGCACTACAGGAAATGGCTACTAATGATGAGCCTGAACTTTTGAACCTGGCAAGTAGTTTCAGTTTTGCTAAGATCGTATTTCTGCAATTTAGCACTTATTCGCGGGGCGCGAAGTTGTACTGGGAAGCCGCGAACTCACGCGAACAGTGCAAGCAGTGCGAGCAAAATCCGCTGCTCGCGGATTTGCGGATTTTGCGGGAGATTCGCGAATCTCGCGGATTGCGAATTTCCCGAAAATCCGCAAAATCCGCGAGCGGAACGGATTTTCCGCCCATACCTAGTTTCATTCCAAATTACGATCGAATTTTGGTGTTTGCAATTGCAATTTGGCTCAGGGGTACGTATGAAAGCAAAACTGCCTCGCAAAATAAGGCATTGCAAAATTTGCGATTCCTTATTTTGCAATTGCATTTAAGGAATCGCAAATTGCTATTCCTTAAATGCAATGTAAGAAGCACAGTAAAAGTGCAATTTGGCCTTAAGGAATCGCAAATTGCCATCAACTTCAAGTTGGTGGTAATTTGCGATTTCTTTGAAAAATACACTTTTTTGCATTTTTCAAAGAGCCATGTGGGGCACATACATGCCCTTAGGGCATGTATGTGTGCCACATATGGCCACATGCACATTTCATGGGGGAAACAGGGTGTCATTTTGACCCCCAGGCACCCTTGAAATTGCATTCTCAATTTGCGATTCTCTAATTGAGAATTGCAAATTGAGAATGTCTTCCCATTCATTCTTATGGGCCTCTAGGCCCATAGGAATGAATGGGGAGGTATTTCTTTATTGCTAATTGCAATTTGCGATTCCAATTAAGGAATATGTAGGATTCGCAAAATTATTTGCAAATCCTACATACATAGCATTTTGCGATTCTCAAATAGCGATTCTCTAAAAAGCGCTATTTGAGAATCGCAAAACCTAAGTTTGATATGTTTGGCCCATAGTCACTTATAGGAGTGGGTAAAAATTTCAGGTGGAAAAAAGAAGAAAATCCACCCTTTTATGAAGTTTGGTCTCAAGCAATATTCGGGTTCTGCATACACTCTACAGATGGATTTTAAAAAGCGACAGATTTGGCATTAAGTCTTTTGATTCTTGAGTAGTGATACAAGAAATTGAATGCCAATTACATGACCCTCTATCTCTGCCACTTCAAAAGGTGTTTTTAAATGCTGGTGCAAAAACACACCTTAAGAAGAGGTAAGGAAAGTAATAGGCTTCAACGTTCACCTCCAATGGAGAAGGCTGTTAAAGCACTAGCCTAGTTTTAGGTATAGAGGGGCATATTATCAAGGGGGTTTATCTCCGCTTTTTTGGCTTTGAAAGCCAAGAAATCGGAGATAAAATTATCTCCCTATTACCTATCTGTCGCTAACAGCAGTTAGCGACAGCTAGTAGGAGATAGCGACCGTCTTGGGTTGCACTTTGCATGTCAGTGATATTTATCACTAATGACATGCAAAGTGGGCGTGCCAAGATGTTAGCGACTGAAAACAGTCGCTAACATCGCTATCTCCTACTACCAACTTTTGGAGATATTCGCGCTAAGCGCGAATATCTACAAAAGCTAACACCTGCCCTGAGCAGTTCTTAGCCATGTTATCCAATGGGAGGTGGATAACATGGCTAAGAGCATTAGCTCGGTAATGCATGAATATCGCTGACTTTTCAGCGATATTCGTGCATTGCAGCGATTTTTATCGCATTTGCGATAAACCTTGGTAATACCAAGGTTTATTTGCGGTAAAAATCGCCGCAGCTCAGCGGTAAATTTTTGTCTCTAACCAAGCAATAGCGATAATTATCGCTATTGCTTGGTAATATGCCCCAGAATTCTCACAGAGCAGTTTTGAAGAGAAGTCTATACTGGTGGGCTAGCATACTGTAATTAATACATAAGGTACCAAAGGCCACATGTACTAAGGATTTTTGTAGTCACAAATGGGCTGATTAATAGAAGTGGCCCGTTTGTAAATGCAAAAAGGCTTTTTTACTTGTGCAAAGCCCTATTGGCCATTTGGTAACCTATCACTGAATCACAACTTGGGTTTGCAATTCAGTATCAGAAAGGGGCGTATTCACATTTTATCACCTACTTTACATTCACATTTCATCACCTACTTGAAGTTGGTGGTAATCCCTTGGAAATTGGGAAGGGGGACTCCAAGGAACCCCTTTCAGGATTCCCGGCCGCTGGTAAATCACATTTACGGAATGTAAACTACAAATCCCATGATCCTTCGCGCGTCGCGTTGGTATGACGCTAGGCAACAGGAAATGCATATTAGGGAACAAGCTGATAGACGCGCTGCCGATTATTCTTGGTTTTTGGCATAGCGTTTTGTTTCAGTTTCTTGGTATTATCGTAGCAGAGTGGTGTGGGGCTTTCTCCTCTCCTGTACTGTGGATTACGTGGTGGGGCTTAGGAAGCGCCCGCATCGTCTGGACTTCGTGGATTCCTACAGTGGATTACGTGGAGGGGCTTAGGAAGCGCCCGCATCGTTTGGACTTCATGGGTTCCTGCTGTGGTTTCCGTGGTGGGGCTTAGGAAGCGCCCGCATCGAGGCGACCTTCGAATCAGGTTTTATCCTGGGAATTCATTTTTTGGATAAAGTTATTGAGTACTGAGTGCCGTCTCCCCGGTATCTACCGGAGGTGACATTTGCAGGTTTGGGTCTTTGGGTTTCCTACAGGCACCGGGAGACGTGGTGCTATTTCCTGAAGGCTTCACACACTTTCTCTTGGTTGCAGAGGCGTTATCTGCAGCAGAGACGATTCCTTCCTTTAGTTTGTGCTGGGCTGCCTATTGTTTGTTGTTTATACTAGCAGAACTACAATAACTGACTACAAGATAACGTGGTGGTTGCTGCGTCTATGGTGACTGAACTAATCCTCATTTACACTCACACAGTTGATACTAGGTGTACCGTAGTATTGATTAACTTCGGAGGGGATGAAGGATAACTTCTGGTGATTTAACCAGAACGTATTTTTGGTGCATGTGTTACGTTATATGGAGAAGAGTGATAGAAGAATGTAATAGAAGTCCAAAGGGCAGTCAGTCCTTCATCATTCCAAATAGGGTAGGTGTGTCCCTATTTTCTCTCCCTGATTGCTCTGCACTCATTCTTGGGGAAGTCAAGTAAGAGTGAGTTTGTCATTTATCTTTTACATTAGGAAACCTGGGGAGTGAGAAGAGGCCCATTCTATTGATCGGTTAATTCTGCCTTCCTGTTTAGTATTACAGGTGAGAAATGTATAGCTTTCTTTTTTGATTAGTATGTTAGTACTAGGGTGACAGTGCCACTTATTTCGTGCTTTGTATATTTTACAGGTCTCCAGTTCCTGCAGCCCAGCCATTCCCCTCCGGACTTATTTTCCCCCGCTTGATCTCCTTAACAGTCTGTGAACGTTATTGCCAGACTTGGGATGATCTAGAGGAGGGCCCCTTTACAGCATCAATACAATCCTGGGGATTAGCAATGGAGGATTCTGACAACCCCTTCCACTTTGTGAATGTTTGTGACATTTTTTCTAAGGCCAGGTAGTGGTCTTACAGACCACTGTCTACTCTTAAGAAAACATTTTTTTTTTTAAACACACTCTATTTTCCTTTAAGGAAAACAGGATGCATTTAAAAAAAAGCAATCACAGACATGGTGGTCTGCTGATTTTAGCGGTTCACAATGTGTCGCAAACCGTGACCTACCTCATTAATATTCATGAGGTAGGCCTATTTGCAACCCTTTGGGAATCACAAAATATGTCAAAAACACATTTGTAAAATGGTGTTTGCGATTACCAAATAGTAAATCACAAAAAATATGCTATTTGGTATGCACAACTATTACCTGTTGTACATGTGGCCCCAAAGGAGGCCTAATGAACGAACTTTCAATTTTATGATGTTGAAATATGCAATTTTTACTAAATTGTGAATTGGGAATCACTATAATGTATGTGTGCATGCATAAATCTGTGAAATAGCGAGTTGTTAACATTTCCATGTGCAAAATAGAGAAACACAAATTGCGGCTCAGTAAAACAGCTTCAAGCACAGGGGGTGTGCCCGCTTACATGTTATGGAGAATGAATCAACTGCAGCCTGTGGCAATCCTTCCAAGTAGCAGGACAGCGTGTGTCTGTCTGCTCTGGTGCGATGACAAGGGGTCAATGCTTGCTCTGAATTTATAAAGGCCTGCCTTCCTTCCAAAGTCTATGTTCAGACCGACTGTAGAATGTGATCAGCGGATGAGATCTGTATTTCTGTTATCAGAAATGAAGAAATGAAAACAAAAAACAGACTTCTGCCTGACGCGTGTGTAAGGCACATCCTAGTTCTTAAGGGCATGTATTGTGCGTAGGTATTATTTATAGATTTTGGACATTTATACCATAATGAATTTGATGATTCTGTTGAGTGTGGGCACTGGCAGGGTGTCCTAGTTTTAATGCACGCTTACTTGTGTCCGACACCTATTATGTTAAAGGACAGTGATGTTGTGTGCCGTTTACATGGTCTGTGCTATGTCTTGTTCATATGAGCTCCAAGACGATACCAACCTATACAGCCACTCTAGGCTCAACTGTCAATCGTGTACCCTGAATGCCTCATCACACATGTATTATGAATGCTTTATATTATGTTCTTGACTATGTAATTAATGTGGAATAACTGTCCTGACATACAATTCCATACAATGGGCTAGCGCAAGGTGGTTGAGCCAATTATACACACCAAAACGCACATCGTAGGCAATAGGAACACCTATCGCCTTGACGCTGATATGAACAAGTCATAGCGCAGACCATGTAAATGGCACACAACATCACTGTCCTTTAACATAATGGGTATCGGACACAAGTAAGCGCGCATTAAAACAAGGACACCAGGCCAGTCCCCACACTCAACAGAATCATCAAGTTCATTACAATAGGTATAAATGTCCGCAATCTATAAATAATATCCACACACAATACATGCCCTTAAGAACTTAGATGTGCCTTACACACGCATCAAGAAAAGATAAAAAATTAAAGCAACCGTCTTGCACTCGGTGTACTAAGTGATCACAAACTTAATAAGTTTTAAACAATTCAATTAAATAAACAGTTGCGTGCAACAGGTAAAGGCCCTGCAAGCCTTTGAAGATACAGTGCAACAGTTAAGGGCCCTGCAAGCCTTTGAAGATATGTAGTTGTGTCACTCGCACTCACTGTCCTAAGATGGCCGCCACCTCCTCCAGCCACCCTTAATGTAGTCCATTTTCTTTTTCTACCGCGGCTTTTTTCACCCGTCTTTCCCATTGTCGTTGCGTTTCCTCGTTGCCTTCAGCGTTTCGCCCGGCACTGTACACCCTGGACCTTGATGTTAAGCACAGCACTGGTGAGTTTCGCTTCTTTAACATATAACACTTCTCACTGTATTCCATTAATTACAGCGCCTTACTGACGCTTCCCGTAGCTTTGCAGGTTGCTACTTTTTCACACACCGCGTATCCTACTGTACGTACGTAGGCTTGGTAAGTCCCAGCCTTTGTTTAAAAAGCCCACGGGTCTATTTATTATTTATCACATTTCACTTCACGCACAGTATTTCATTAGTGTGTTTTTCCTTTAGTCTCCAGTTTGTCCTGCCGCCTGACGGCGGACCCGCTGAAATTGTAAAGCCTCCACGAGAGGCGCGTATGTATCGGTAAGCCTCTCGCACTACTTTGGCATGCATGTGCACACCCGCTCACTTCTTTGGGACTATGTATTCATTTTTGTCGTTCACGTGCACGACCTGTTTTTCTTACTTTAAATCTTGGTGGCTCAAAAGCTCTTTTCCTTCATTTACCTCTTTGTGATACACCATTATCACGTTTTTTAAAATTCCTTTATTTGTGCCACGTTGTTGATGTCTGCACGTCAGTTCATGAATCCCCACCCCTATGTAGGTACTTGAATGTTTGCTGTTATTACAAATAAGTAGAACTATTGTGATATTATTTTTCATAGACTCCCCTGATGACAGGCTACCTTTTATGCCCGAAATGCATTGGGACTGGTGATTTGAAATATCTTTAGAATTTATTTGAATATTCTTCGTTTGGATCTTGTGAATTTTCAACAATACTTCTGAACTTTATTACTGAATATAAAGAGATTCAATCAAAAATCTGAAGACTACACTTCGATTATTGCATTGTGTGTATTTTCTAATGTTGTAAAGCATTAATTTATATGTATAAAACCAGTTTCTCTTGACCCATTGTTTACCCCCGTACACTCGTTTAGAGTGACTTGTAGCAGTGCATTAGGTTTCACCAGGTAATCATCTAGTGAATTACACACGCGTCAGGCAGCTGTCTGTTTTCGTTTTCATTACTGATAACAGAAATACAGATCTCATCTGCTGATCAGACTCCACAGTCAGGTCTGAACATAGACTTTTGTCTTGAAGGCAAGCCAGTCTGTTTTTTGTTTTTATTACTGATAACAGAAATACAGATCTCATCCGCTGATCACACTCCACAGTTCGGTCTGAACATAGACTTTGGCAGGAAGGCAGGCCTTTATAAATCCAGAGCAAGCATTGACCCCTTGTCATCGTACCTGAGCAGACAGACACACAGTGTCCTGCTACTTGGAAGATTTCCCAAAGGCTGCTGTTAATTCATTCTCCATAAAAGGTAAGCGGGCACACGCCCTGTGCTTAAATGCTGTCAGTGCGGTGCCATATCACGTTTTCCCAGAGCGCATATTTTCTAAAGCATTGACATCTTCTTTTAGACACCAAAGTGAGAATATTCTCACACTCCATATGAAAAAGTAAGCGCTGATCCTTTATTAAATATATGTTCACCCCATTACAGGTGTCCCGTACTATTACCAATGCACATGCTCCCTCCCCCTCTCTACAGACCCGGCTTGATAGCGCTTTGATCGTGCCATCTTCCACACGTGTGGAACCTTACATTGTGCGCATTCACGCAATAGCCTGCTCACCACCCACCTCACACTTGAGGTAAGTTCAAGGTCTGTTCCATGTGGCAATACTATGTCATGCCTCCAACCCCCTCTTTTTGAATGCTAATTACTTGTTTTTCCCACGTGTGTAGCTCCCTTGCTGGGACCCATGTGAGTATCCCTTTCTTATCCTTGGCACGGTGGAGCCTCACAAAAAAGTGCTGCAACAGTGGCGAAAGCCCTTTACAAATAATAGCCACTGAAGGTAGTTGAAATAGTAGTTGTTGAAGAAGAAAGTGAGGAGGGCAATGTGACACATACACTGCCACCATCAAACTCAGTCCAGCAAAGGACCCACAGGGGTACACTAAAAACTCAGGCTACCTTCATTCTACCCATATCGTTGAGACATTGACACAAGCTGTACAAGAATACTAGAATTTGGGTTCCCTGTTGCATTTGCAATGGAGACATAATGACACAAACATTTTGGATAGGAGAAAAAGTCCCATGGAACACAATGTGACCCTTCTCTTAAAATCGATGAAGGACACGCTTGTGTATTTTACCCATACGTTAGGCACTGTACCTGGGCAGTGAAATTACTTGTTTAAAGGGAGGCTGAATTTCCTTCAAGAACTAGACCAAACATAGTGGGCTGCTCACTTAGTCAACCTCTAACTAGACTTGTAAATGTCATAGTAATTCTCATCAAATGTGTACTTAATGCACAAGGACAAATAACCCGGCTCTCTGGTGACATATCGAGTGTGGGTATTCAGGCAGGGAGCTTGAGGATGTGTAACTAAGTAAGTTGTAATGTAACTGATCAAACAGTACATTCAAACTTTGTTCTCATTCACCCAGGTGGGTTGAATAATGCTAAAGGTACATTTGTTTTGATGAGTGGAAGTAATTCACATTGGTTTTTTTCTTTTTTTTTTTAACATACTTTATTTGCTGAACATATTCACACAGGTGGGTTGAATGATGCTAAAGGTACATTTTGTTTTGATGAGTGGAAGTAATTCACATTGTTCATGTTCGATGCAGATGGCCATTAACATATGTCCAGCCATTTGTATGTTTTATATGTTGTTCAATACATTTTGTTATCATAATATTAAAGTGTCTATTTGATGGGGCGGAGGGGCCTGGCGCCGCGGTGCTCATGACGGCTCCTGGCCGTCATGAGTCACAGTAGGCATGTGCTCATGATGGCCGGGAACCGTCAGAACTCCCCCCACTGATTAATTCGCCCACACAGGCGGGGAATTAATCACGCGTGGGTGGAGCAGCAACGTTTTGACGGCTCCTGGCCGTCATGAGCACACCTAATAATAATAATAATAATAAAGGGGTCTTATCGTGCGCGAACTTAGCCCAATGGGCATCAAGGCGCCTACTTCCAAATCCAGCTCATAACAGAAACCCTGCAGCTCAACCTGTGTAGGCTCTAGAAAAGCACCACGTTTTTAAGGCCTTTTTAAACAGCACTAGAGAGGGTAGAGTCTTGATCTCCATCGGCAAGATGTTCCAGAGCTGGGGGGCAGCGACGGAGAAGGCCCTAGCTCCCTACCTGGTGAGCTTGAAACGAGGGACAACGAGTTGGAGTAGTCCCGAAGAGCGAAGACACCTTGTAGGATGGTAACGGGTAAGCAGGGAGCTGATAGCACCTTTAGGTCCGTCCTCGAGAGCTCTGTAGGTCAGACACAGAATTTTAAAATAAATTCTGTGCTGGATAGGCAGCCAATGAAGGTCTCTCCTCGCGGCCGTAGCAGAAGAAGCCCTAGGAAGATCTAGGACAAATCGAGCAGCAGCATTCTGCACGATTTGCAGCCGGTGTATAAGGCCCTTGTTGGATTCCATATAGAGAGAGTTGCAATAATCTAGTCTGGAACCAACAAGGGCGACTGCAATCTGCTTGCGTGCTTGAAGAGACAGGTAGCTGCGAATTCTGTTGAGCGTCTTGATCACGCCCCAACAGGTCGCAATAGTCCGATTCACCTGTAGGGACATCGAGAGTGAAGTGTCGAACACCACACCCAGGTTTCTGGCAGATTGGGAGGGAGTGGGGCAGATGCCAAGAGAGGAAGGCCACCACTCACTCGACCAAACATCTTGGTCCTTCCCAAAGACCAAGACCTCAGTCTTGTCGCCATTTAGCTTCAGGGAGTTGGTAACCATCCACTCCGCAACATGTTGCATACAGGACCTGAAGCTAGAGGCAGATGTTATGACAGAGGACTGAGTGAGTGAAACCATAATCTGGGTGTCATCGGCGTATGATACCGTGACATATGACGGCCGGGAGCCGTCATGAGCACCAAACAGGCTAGAGAGAGAATTAGCTGTGCAAAATGACAATACACATTGCAGCTGAAGCCGCATTACTAAATAAAATGGAACAGTATTGAAGATTATTGCACTGTATTTATTAAGTGATTTAATACTAATACGGTTGTTCGTATAGTATTGCATCATTTGCATAGTGCTTCATGAGTTACATAAAAGCATTTGCCATTGTGTGTCATACCACAGAATATGTAGTTACACTTAAGCTAATTTGCTATTTTTGCACATGATGCAACCTTGTTTGCCTTTTTTTGGTATTTCGTGGGTGCAAGTTATTCGTTTTTAAATAATTTGCTATTCACAAATTCTTTGTATATTGTCAATCCACAATGTGATAATCATAATTAGAATTTGTATTTTGTGATTAACAAAGCTGTTTTCTTCACTGTGTAATTTTGGTGACAGACTCAATTCATGGCTTTTGTACATCGCAACATGCTATGGTGCGATCCGCAAACCAGGTTGTGACTAATTTGTGAATTGCAAAACATAAGTACATCTGGCCCCCTACTCATGGATAATGTGCTCACTTCCTGGGCTGGCTTTGTTGTCACACCTATATTTAAGAAGGGGGGCAGAGTCCTCCCAGGAAATGACTGTTTATTACCTAAGCTCAGACTGTGCTAATAAACATGGGTCAGTCCCAAGATATAAAACTGGTTTTCGGAAAGCCTTTGCACTTTTCATAACTGCATGGTGGTTTTCACTGCAAGCTGGGCTTTCCAGTGCCAAACCACGCAACCCCATTCTGCTTTTGACTCCATCAACTGTTGTATATATTGTACATGTGGTGGAGGTTGAGCCTGATGTGACTATCCCCACCTCCGTTGACTATTCCAGGACAAAAGGGTTGAGGCACAATGTGGGGGTGGCAAGGATACAACTAAAAACCCAAAGGCCACCTAGGGAGCAAGCAAGCTGCACTCTCAATCCCACTATACTTAACCAATATATGCAGAGCACAAGTCCTAATAAAAGGAATTGGAGGGACTAACTAAGTTAGACAGTATGCAAGTGACATCACAGCACATGGCATCATGGCCCAAGACATAGCGGAATGTAACATCGCACACGACATCACAGGAAGTGACGTCAGTGGAACTGACATCACAAGCCATGACTTTACAGGAATAGCAGATCTTAAGACTTCAAACATATGTTTTGCAGGTCTATCATGAGTATATTTGAGCACATTACGAGTATACACAAACACTCCTGATTTAGGCAGAAGACTCACACTTTAGTAAGCTACCACATGTCAGTGTAAAGCTTCCTTTATCCAAGGATTGAACACATTAACTCTGCCCGCCAGCCTACCCCACAAGGTATAATAATCCATGTGCAGCACATCAAGTAGATGCAATTGCTTTAGTTGCCTGCACTCTCCAGAGGTGGAACCACCATCCTATGCAAGGTATGCATACTGCCCTACTCACCACTTAATGTGTCTGCGGTTGGCACGTGCACTCATTTTAAGAGATTTGGGGTCATTTTTCACCAACACACCATGACCCAAAACAAGATAGAAAAACAGAAAAGGAAGAAAGGAGAAAGAGAGGTAGGAAAACATTGCGGAAGACAGAAAAGAGGATGAAAAAAGAACCTACAAGAATAAGCAAGTGTAGAGTAGTGAAAGAAAAAGGTTATGGCAACTTTGGCAATCAGCAGTAGGACCCTAAAAATAAGTTTGGGGCCCTGCAATTATGTTTTTACAAATTACACACTGCCCCTCAAATGTCACCTCCACATTTAGCAGCAAACATCTCTCATGTTCTTATAGTTGGCATAACTATTTCTAAACCACCCACACATTCACCACTGCACCTGACAACTCATGCTGAAATCAGTACAACCATTATACCCACACAAAGAATGGACCATAAATGTCAAAGAAAGATGCACCAGCTCCACATCAAAATAAGAGTAAGCCACCCAGTATCCAACGATGAGAAGGAAATGGTGACAAAGGTAACACAAGAAAAAGACACATGCAATTCCAGTCCCAACTAACACTTTCAAGAAAATATTGGTCTTTAGAAGGAAATGTTGCTAGTTTGCATAGAAAAGCTGTGACCTAAGTGCATCATAAGCTGCCCATTGTTACTGTGGTATAATAAAGTACATCACACACTTTGCAGCATCATTGTAGTAGATAGGTCTGAGAAGAGCAAAAAACAAGACCAACCATACCCCGGCACAGTAACAACTTGGCAAACTTTAACATAGCCATATCCAGCATTCTCAACCAGAGCTATAAAAAAGCATCTTATCTTCCTTCCAAGGAAAACAGCTCTTCAGCCTTTAGTGATTGGAACTGGTAAATATAACATATACTTTGGAATGTTTGGAAATGACTTTTTGTTGTAGCGTGACAGATTTAGATACTCAAATTATGTTTTTTTTGGATTGAATAAATCCATAAAAACAGCATCAACAATAGAATATTAAAAACAACATCTAAAACAATCAGAAGCCGCAACGTTTGTTGCAAAGTTCATAACAGTATATTCTATGATTAAAAACAGATAAAATCATTATAATATTATGCAAATAAACAAGATCAAGTAGCAAAGCAACTGAGGGGCCTATATTATCTATAGTCACTGAGGGACTTCTATAAACAGGTTAAGTCACAGTTCAAGGTAACCCAGCAAAGTGGATTCATAATTGGGCACCAGGCAGTACACAAGAGACATAGACTTAAATATGAGCACAGTTTAACGAGTCTCTTATAAAGTACAACATGCAATAATCACTCACAAAGCTACAAAAGGTGCAAATAGCAGGCTATGAAACTAAATTAGTGTAGAATACAAGGTACAAGACGGATCGTCTGAACAGCTGGTATTTACATTGTCAAAGCTTTACGTGTTATGATCCACATTCAATTCAGTAGAGAGATCTAGAATTGGATCTTGGTATTCTTAGTGCTGCTGCGTAGTTCCTTATGCCTGGTAATAGGCAGACTGGCTCGATCCAGGTCTGTCTCGGATGTGAATATTCTGTGCAACAAACAAAATGTGGGCTATGTTTTCATTATAGTTTTTACAACTCAAGCAAGTCAATGAGGATCCTGCTTGGTTTGCCCATTTGGCAGTAAATATCTTGAGTGGCAAAGAACCTATCCTGAACTGAATGTATAATTTCCTCTCAACAGGATTAGTAAAGCAATCCAGGCAATGTTCATATAGTGGGCTTGGCTTCATTAGGACAAAATCCATAGAAAGGGTCAATCTGTTGCTTCTTAGGTCGAGGACCGTCGCACTTCTAAGCAGTGGGCAGAGTCCGAAGATTTTATGTTTTTGAGTTAGGGGGGCTTGATCCCACCCCTCTTCTCCATTGGTTGGCTTCCTAAACGGAGGCCAGCCATTGGAGGAGAGGGGCGTCACTCGGTTGAAGCCCGGTCTTTTTCGGATTCGGGGGCGTGTTATTTGCGTTCTTTTGCCCTGTGACGTCATCCGTCACTCAAACCTAAAAAACACGCCCCCGAATTGCAAAATGACCGTGTGTTTCTCCGAGGCATTTCTGCCTCACCTCAGAGAAAGATGGTTGTGTCATTGTCTGGCCGCGCAACAGACAGAGACTCCCCCCCTGAGCAGGTAAGTTTTATGGGTCTGTTCCCTCATGCTTATCTTCTTGCTGGATCCCGTTTCCTTCTTTACCCTGCCCGATGCATGGTCTCTGCCTCTGATGATGCACCTCAGGCACGGGCTCACAGCTGTTATTATTCGCACAGCTCTGATGATGCACCTCAGGCACGGGCTCACAGCTGTTATTATTCACACAGCTCTGATGATGCACTTCAGGCACGGGCTCACAGCTGTTATTATTCACACAGCTCTGATGATGCACCTCATGCACGGGCTCACAGCTGTTATTATTCACACAGCTCTGATGATACACCTCAGGCACGGGGCTGACGCAGTTATTAGTCACACAGCTCTGATGATGCACCTCAGGCACGGGCTCACAGCTGTTATTATTCACACAGCTCTGATGATGTGGTATGGGCAGAGTGTTGAGGACAGAGTGTTGAGGGCAGAGGGCTGAGGGCAGAGGGCTGAGGGAAGAGGGCAGAGTGTTGAGCGCAGAGGGCAGAGGGCAGAGTGTTGAGGGCAGAGGGCAGAGTGTTGAGGGCAGAGTGTTGAGGGCAGAGTGCAGAGTGTTGAGGGCAGAGGGCAGAGGGCAGAGTGTTGAGGGAAGAGTGTTGAGGGCAGAGTGCAGAGTGTTGAGGGCAGAGTGTTGAGGGCAGAGGGCAGAGTGCTGAGGGCAGAGGGCAGAGTGTTGAGGGCAGAGTGTTGAGGGCAGAGGGCAGAGTGTTGAGGGCACAGTGCAAAGTGTTGAGGGCAGAGTGCAGAGTGTTAAAGGCAGAGGGCAGAGTGTTGAGGGCAGACTGTTGAGGGCAGAGTGCAGAGTGTTAAGGGCCGAGTGTTGAGGGCAGAGTGTTGAGGGAAGAGGGCAGAGTGTTGAAGGCAGAGTGTTGAGGGCAAAGGGCAGAGTGTTGAGGGCAGAGGGCAGAGTGTTGAGGGCAGAGTGCTGAGGGCAGAGGGCAGAGGGCAGAGTGTTGAGGGCAGAGTGCTGAGGGCAGAGTGTTGAGGGTAGAGGGTTGAGGGCAGAGGGTTGAGGGCAGAGGGCAGAGTGTTGAGGGCAGAGGGCAGAGTGTTGAGGGCAGTAAGTGCGTCGGTTTGTTAACATATATATTTTGAATATTTTACAGTATCCGGTTTCCACCAAATTGGTCAGGGCCAAAGTGCAGGATTAAACAAATCTGTACATTTCCATTCAGGTGATCGTTTGCTAATGCCTGGTACTCATTTTAAGTTTCACCTGTATAGCACTTGCACTGTGCTTGAGAAAACAATTGAGTTTAATATAAACGTACAAGGGACTTATATCCTGCCTGGCTCTCTCACTATAGAATACTCACTCTTTCACTTTTTACTACTCGCTCTATAATACTCTTTACTAATAACTCTCTCCTACTCACTATCAACTACTCACTCTACTACTTACTCTGTGTGTGGGTGCTAATGCAATAGGTCTCGCATATGCAAACGATTAAGCTATTGGCAATGTAAATGACAATGCCATTTATTTATGATTTAAAATAAAAAAATAAGGAGCAATACCAATAGCTCTACCTTTAATAATGCCAAGACCATTGCATTGTAAATGCTTGTTTCATCATCTTTTTGGGCCGCCCAATGCCAGTATTCTTTCTTAATTTACTCTATGAATGGGAATGACTCCAAGCTTGTGGACTCCCAAAGCCTCAACAGACCCAAAGAAGACAACACCTTTGTAATGTTCTTGCACCTGTCAATCTTGCGGTATCTGTTTAGCCTAATTAACTCTTGGAAGGCCTCCGCATGATTAGCTAGTTCAGGGGTGGATCTAAGCCTCCACCAAAATAAAATTGGTCTTAGCCGTGCTTTGTCAGAGATTAACTTTCTGCCCATGTCAATGTCAAATGGGTCATATTTGCATACTTCTGTAGGAGGAAGCAGTATTATGCAATTCAATCCTTATACAATGTAAAAAATGCAGTTGCTGCAACTGTCTGCCACCCATGCTACAACCTCATGTGCCAAGAAATAAAGGCAGATTTAACATTTGGAGTACAACATGAGAAATAAAGAGATGCCCATTTAATGGCTGAAATGAACAATGTGAAAGCAGAAAACCTATGATGGATCCCGGCTTCCCAACTTAACCAAAATTTATGATTTAGGCAAATCTCCCTCTTGTGTTTGATTTAATAGGCTGTAATGTTGTACCATGTATAATAAGAATCTAGGCTACATATAGGATGCTCTTGACATTTGACTTTCATGCATCCATATGCCATGGTGAAGTGAGAGTGATGTCACTCTGGAGCAGGGTGTAGCTGTGAAGGAGAAGCAAGCCATTACCTGCGGAGGAAGAACCACGATTCAACTACCCAACAATCCAGGAGGACCCAGAACCTGCTGGCAGATTCAGGGAGTCTTACTGCTTAGGCAAAGGACCACCTCTACCATAGCATTGAGACTAATGCTCACTGCCACATCGCAGATACATGCCACGGCACTCTAAATCTCCACTCCAGCAAAAGTGGGTAACACTGAATACTGGGCCGTCAGGCCTCGGGGCAACTTGCTCTGACTGACATGCTACGAGGAGGAGGCACTGTGACTTTCTAAGACTTCTTCTTTCTAAGACTTTAACTCACTAGCGAGGCCTAGCTGGAATATCGCCTCGCATAAATGGGGAATAACCATAATCCTTTGACATCAAGGTGGGACTCGAGAGCTCACCCAGGGAAAGCAAATGTTCCTGTCTTAAGAAGACTGTGCATATTATTTATACACAAAATACATGGTACAGTAATGTCCATGCACCACCATTGTAATCCCTACCTGACACAGTAACACAAGGCAGTGCAATACGCTACCTTGCATTAGGGTTATTTTTTTTTTTACAAACCCATGCAAAAACTATCCTATGAGGCTATTTATCATTTGTATGTGTGATGCAGCATTCATGCACAGAGGAAATATTGAGGAGAAATAAAGAGATTTTGCCTTGTTATGCTAGCCTCCGGTAGACTGACCAGCATTTACATGCGCACATTATACCTCCAGTGCCCACCACTTCGCCCAATACAATGCCCACTGTCCGATACATGTATAATTCATAAGACCTGAGAGTCCACTCATACGTCCTAACCATATTGCCTAACTACGGTATCAAGTTGCTGTTCAGTAGTGCGTATAGGCTCCAGAATCAAGCCACAATTGTCTGTCCCACCTATGACAGATCTTAGAATGTTTTGGTGGCATCCCCTTGCCTAGAATACTGTGACCTCCAAAACCATACAGAAGCCCATACCTCCCTTCCAAACACCCAGAAGCGGTGATTCTGCAGTTTTACACTGTCATGCGATGTCTCTTTTGGCTAGGGTGAGGCCAAGAAATTGCAAATGGCGTTTATATCTATAACCCCCTATACCTTCAGTACTATGGAGGAGGAGCAATTTCGGGGTCAGTGGGATATCCCAGGCAAGCACTTCAGCCAAGCAGGACACAACACCTCGCTAAAAGCGGGTTAGGACCTTGCAGTCAAAAACAGTATGGAGGAAGGAACCGTCTTCAGTCTCACACACATAGGCACCTATGTGGAAAATAGGTACAAACTTGGTGAACATTATCGGCGCCATCTTGCCCCTTTCCAAGCCCATTCGTGCGCGTAAGCGGCAGCCATTTTGAGCACCATGGCCTCCCTGCCCCTCGCTGATAGCCAGCGCGTCTCTCTCTCTCTCTTAACCTCGCAAGCATTCCCCCGCACGCTGACAACCCCCGCTCTCTCATGCCTTGGGTCATAAACCCCTTCTCGGTGCAGCTTCACCACGGAATCCCATCCTGTTCCCAGCGCGACACCTCCCCTCATTCCTTTCATGGCCTCAAACCCTTCTGATGCAAACCCCCTTTTCCTGTGTCCCCGTTTGTCTTCCCTGTTCCCAGGCCGCCACCTGGCCCTGCGGATACTGTTTATTACCCCGTACAGTAGGAAGCTTCCCCTCCCCATCATAAGATCCCCGAACCGATCAAAGCCCCCACCCCATGAGATCCGATCAAAACCCCATGCATTCCGTGAATCGGCGGAATGCCCTGCTGTGTGACAACCATCACCTGTTGTGACCGGGGTGGGGAATCCAACTGTAAATGTATGTGGGAACGGGTCTGAAGGGGAGATTCCAAGGATGTTCTTTTAAGTACTAAAGTATTGCGAGAATGTGTTATGTGCAATAAAGGTCGTAAACCCTAGTATAAGAGGCCAGGCCTCAGAGATGTGGTTAGAGCACCTCGTGACGATACTTGCTGTCTGAAATTGATGTGTTCTCCTCCGGAGAGAATAAAATCCTCGTTTCCCGCCTTCCAGTCTCCAGCGCCTGCTTCTTCATTGATTAATATTGGTGGGTCATAGAGGCGATACCGCCGGGCAACATAAAAGGGTCTTTGGTTACCGGTTGTCTTTGGAACCCTTTTTAACAATTGGCGGCCCAAACGTGGGGCCCATCAGCGACTCGTGGATCCAGTGGGAGAGGTCCCGACGACAGAGTGAACGACTGCAACGATCGGAAGGTACCCTGTCCGATAGACCCTTGTCTGACAGCCGATCATCCGAACTTCACTGGTTCCGAACAGACCTCTCTCGAGTGATCTGCGGTCCTGACTGGGAACCATCAGGAAGTGCCACGAGAAGTACGAAGAGAAGAGGACGATCGGGCGCTGGATTCGGAAGACGAGAAACTGTCCATGCGGTCCGGGTAAGGTCGTGTAAACACGACGAATTGCGAAAGTAATAGATAATTGGAAGTGGTTGATAATTGTTGGGAAAATACTAGTATTACTTTTTGTTAATTTATTAGAGATTCACTGTCTACAAACGGAGAAACAACAGGCTCTCCCTTTATAAACAGCGAAGGATAGGTACGCACCCATCGGACCCATCTTTCTCCCCCATTGATTAACTGTTATAGATTGTTTTCTGGAGATTCTCTGTCTGCAAACAGGGAAAAATAGGTCCCCTCTTTACAGATAGTGAAAGGGTAGGTGACGCGAACTTTTGCGAGCCTACTTATTCTCCCCATTGACCATATTGATTTTTTATTTTCGACCTAAACATTGATTAACTGTTATAGATTGTTTTCTGGAGATTCTCTGTCTGCAAACAGGGAAAAATAGGTCCCCTCTTTACAGATAGTGAAAGGGTAGGTGACGCGAACTTTTGCGAGCCAACTTATTCTCCCCATTGACCATATTGATTTTTTATTTTTGACCTAACGTTGATTGCTCAGAATTGGTTCATGAGGTATTCACTACGTGCAAACAACGTAGAATAGAAATATTCTGTCTAGTCTTTGCGCGCAGTGATAAGATAGGTAGTGCTGACTATTATCCCATTGTGATCCGTCATGCCTGTCTTCTCCCCACTAGTTAGTAGCCTGTTTTACCCGGACCGCTTATTAGAGATGAACCATCCGGCTCCGCTGGAAGGCACCCCTAATAAGGACATGTTCATGAAGCATGGATTAATTGCTATAGCCTATAGTGAGCTGTGGCATAAATATACGAAAAAGGATCGAGAAAGACAGTGGCCACTGAGAGGATCCTTTGATCTAGACAAAATAGAAACGGTAGAAATAGCCCTTCGTAGGAATGAAACAACACCTATTATGCTCGATAGTCTCGGCATGTGGCGCAAAGAAGCCACACGACGAAGGGAAGGCGACGAATCTAGAAAGGATGAGGGGACACGACGGATAACCCTCCAAACGTCTAGTAGGCAAAGGGAAGGGCCAGCGATGGCACAGTCCCGAGGAGTAGACATGGAAAGAGAACGGTGTAGAGGGATGTGCCGACAAGCCAACCCCGGAACACAACGACCCGAAGGTAATCCCCCGACATTACGCACAGGACGAACAGATGTAAAACAAAACCAATGTGCTTTTTGTAAATGTCTTGGACACTGGAAAGCCCAATGTCCGATTCTGCAAAGCATAGATAAGAATGGAAGGTTGACAGAAAGGACGGACCGGCAGAAAGGAAAAAGGCGTGAGATAAAAACCAATCAGACTAGTACAGACAGGACCACCCCGTTTGATTATGCTCGATGGCACAGATTTCGTCAGACCAATTTTAACGACATGTTAGAATTCTGGGACTGATTGCTCTCTGTTGCTCCCCCACTCTGAAAAACAAACACAACTGCAGGTCAGTGTAAACAACCCCCCCCGTTAGAGAAAAGACTCAAGGAAGCCAAGCGTCTATTATATAACTTAGGATTTAATTACGGTAAAACACACAACCAACAGTAAATAGAATAACTAGTAGAACTCTTTAAAAAACAAACTTTACTAATAGGAAAAATACAAAACATATTATGCTCACTCCGGAAGTCTCCCAATGTAACAGTTTGATGGTCCCGCCCATCCGAAACACATAGCACGTGTGGGGCGGGGCCTGCCAGCAACCATGAGCCAAAAAGAGATTGCTGGCGAGAAGGTACTGGAGACCCCACACAGCGGGCAATGAAATGGTCTTCCCATACTGCCCTTCCAGGGATGGCGTCCCCCGGACCGCGAGTAGGGAGGGGGCGGATGAAAATGACCCCCTCCCTTATATCTCCTGGTCCGGCCATCACGAATTCCTCCATCGAACGGATGCAGGGTGGGCAGGGAGGAAGAGGCGACGCGGACGAGCCTCTTCCACCTCCACAGGTAGGAGGCTTCCCTGCCCTGGCCCGACGCCGATGTCCTCCAGCCGGGCGGCGGCCATATTTCCGCAACACAGGACACACAATGCCCGACTCGTATATTTTCTCAGTACAGGATATACAAGACCCGGCTGGTATACTTGCGTGGTACAGGACACACAATGTCCGATGGGCATATTTACGGAGCACCGGACGTACAGTGGTCCCCCAAGAGTCGGAATCAGGGGTGTAGGGTGGTCATCATGTGCGCCCCTGATTCCAAGGGACGGTGTAGGATGCGCCGGGAGAGGGAGACGGCACGGACGAGCCTCCCTTACCTCCCCAGACGAAGGCTCCACTGCTGCACCCTGGCGCCCCGAACCAAAATGTCCTGCTCCAGCAGCATGATGCTCTGTCTTTCGCCATCACAAGAAGTTTCTTCCACTCCTGATGGATACGGCAAAGGTGGCTGCCACAGGGTCTCAAAATGGCGTCTGGGCCCTCGAAAGGCGGGTCTAGGCCGCTGGAGTAACTTTGTCCGAAATTGCAACTCGGGCACTTGCCCACCTGGGCGCAAGCCCCCACCATCGACAAACATCCCCTCGACTTTGAAGATTCTACCAAAGTCCCAAGAGCCCTCGGCCCCTTCAGGCTTCCGGTGAGGAACAGTTGCATTGATCTCAAATGAAATAACCACGGCACAGCAACAAGATGGCGGTGCTCTCGTGTCTGCATCAGCTTCCGTCTGAACCACCCAGGAACATTATGGGCTAACGAACTCGAGCAAGTTCCGGCTGAACATCAACATGACCCGGTAAGAGAGACTTTACCCCCTCCCTCTCTTGATTGACGGTCCACACCACCAGCCCCTTTGTTAGCACAGTTTTCTTTTGGACTGCCGAAAGGGACTCTGGTCCAACCGCCAATTGTCGGGGATATTTTGCCCCTGATGCTACTTCCGGACTAAAACCGGCCTCGCCCAAAATGGCGCTGGTATCAATGAAAACTAACGGATGCCTCGTGGTGTTCCTTAGCTAATGAAACTTGATGTACTAAGATATATATATATACGAACCATTGCGCACTCGATGTTAAAGGGAGGAGGGTTCACTTGGCGAACATTTAAGAAAGGTTCCGTAAAATGTTGATTTCAATGAACAATTTATTTTTTATATTTGTTGTAACTGATACATAACGTCGCTCATGATGCACACCCGCAGTTTACATTTAGGAAATATGATTACGATGAGCTTGACTGTGTTTCCATTTATGAACTGAAATGCCCCTGATTCCTTCGTCACGCAATGAAATGTTTTTGGTTACTTGCAAATAATTAATTAGACCTTTTTACATGTTCTTGTGCTACAAAATAACCCCCTACTGTATGTGCTTCCATCGACGACATGTCAGACCGAAATATGAATTGCGCTCTCACATTTTACGTACTGAATAATTCTACAAATAAAGGTCTTAAAAAAGCTATGGATAGGCATCGCATACTTTTGTAAATGCGGGTATCGGTGGGAGGGTTTTTCTGTGCGCAACTGTTCTGCTCTTTTTTTACGGTTATCCGAGAAATGGTTGTTCGGCCCTGGGTTGATGGTCGAATCAAAGGTATGATACGCTGCCTCCAAGATATGCGACTAAGCTCAGGAACTGACGTATGAAGAAGGACCTCGACTTCTGAGAATGGGTAAAGTAAAACGGTGTGATCGATGAAAAGTTATAAAGATATGGTGGTCGAAGGTACTAAGGTACAGGGTTGAACGAAGAACTGATATGCCTTAGAACATCACAGCTTTGGGAATGATTTAGGGATCCCGATGGCCGGATACATCTCACTACACACGATCCTTAATGCCATCCTCGAACCTCCCCATGAACCACCTGTCACATTGCCTGCCCCCATGACTTTAGGAAACCAGAACCCTAAGGGATTATATCCCGAAGAGATAAGTACGAGTATGTGGTAAGTAAAGGACTTTCGTGCCTATACATTTGATGTGTTCGAATGTTGTCCCCCTGCCCCCCCCCCTTTCCCCCCCCCCCTTTTTCCCTCTGCAGGTTACATTAGAATCCCGATTAGAGTATCATAAGGGATCTGGAACCACGTCACGCCCGATGCATGAAAACGGACTACCGCTGCAAGACGACACAAAAAGGACGCCCTGCCCGATGCACGACCTTTTTGTACTAGATCTAATGCTTTTCTGTCCCAAAACTGCATGCTTTTTACATCCTAACACAGACCCGAAACGTCTAACGTTGGGTAACGCACTGAATAGCCCAAACAATACACGGTCATTCTCTATGCCCCATGTGTACTGTTTTGCCTATTCTCTCTCTCTCTCTCTCTCTCTCTCTCTCTCTCTCTCTCTCTCTCTCTCTCTCTCTCTCTCTCTCTCTCTCTCTCTCTCTCTCTCTCTCTCTCTCTCACTCTTTCACCCCTCCACACTTTCCCTCTTCCTAGCGACTGGCACCTAATTGACGAACCTGGTGCACCTCCTGATTGGCCTCAAATACCACAAGTATTTGCAAAAATTTGTCCTAAATAAAATTGTATCGGTACCACGTTACTGCCTCTCCTTTTCTACTAAAATATGGATGAAATTTAAATTGACCGATAAGAAAGGGACAGGTAAGGCGACTAAGGTTCCCTAAATTTGACCCACTCTCAGGGAACTATTTGTCAGTGGCTCCTGTGATAAAATGTGTCTGTGGTAATGCGACCATCCCCATTGAAAATTGTCTCCGTACCCCAAGCTGTAAGAAATGATCGGGACACCCCCATCTACCCAAAATGCCCCCAGTTTGGTATCAGCTGCTCTGAACGAGATCTTGAAAAACGCCCCTTGCTCTCCTAATCGCTTTTCATAAGATCCCACCCTCCCCGAGGATAAGTTTAATAATTATCGCAAACCACCCCCCCCGAGTTTTTGTAGTAACCAGGTTGCGAGGATTTATATAGAAAGTTAGAAAGATGTATGCAAAGTTAAAAATTAGATCAAAAATCGAAAGACCTTGTTGCTGTAAGCCTTGCTGAAAATAAGATGTTTTGATGTAATGAGGACTTGTTTAGCCTATGTTCTTCCCTCAGAAGGATGCCTATCAGACTATGGTGAATAGCACGTTGCACTTTTTTTGTAAAATACAAGGCCCTGAAGACCAGCCTAGCCCTGCAAGACTCGTACTAGGGAAATGGGTCTCTGCCAGAAGAACTGACATCTACTATAATAGACATATGACAAATGAACGTAATAATCATCAAAGTGTCAAAGAATTAACCAACAATAGGAAGTTGTAAGGAAGCCAGCAAAACCCATCATCAATTGTTTATACGTTAGCCACAAAAAAATCTCAAATGTAGCGAGTGCTTACCCCAGTTGCTTGGTGTTGGGAGAGAAAATAGACTTATGTAATTACCTTTTTCTGCAAAATCTCTAAAGACTGTCTTTTCAACACTCATTTAAGGGTATCACTGTCGGAGGAGAAAGAGACCGGATGTGGGAGCACGCGGCCTGACTGCGGATTGTGGAACATCAGCGACGGAGGCCGAGGCGAGACCACAGCAGTAAGGAGACGCCGGACGGGGCACTGTTTCAAACAAAGCTAAGGAAAGGGCTGACCTGAAGCCCCTGCTCTATGATCAACGTGTGCCAAAAAGTCCCCGCTCTCTGAACATGGTTACGGACCCTCCTGTCGAAAACCCTCCGTCCCCCCTGATCTGTTCCCGACTTGGCCTTGCTCCATCCCCTCCTCCTCCGACCTACCATAAGGACTGTTCACACCCGCACCTTTCCACCCGAACTCCCAAGTTCCTCCAAATCCTACTGAGCTACCCAGAGAAGAGTACTCCCTGCGTCAGAAGGGAGGGAGCTCCGACTAAATAGACCACGAACTATGTTAAATCCCAGAACGGTGACCTAGAACTCCACCAAGGGTCGCCCCCGAAGAACAGATAAACAAAGTCTGTGGTTCTGCCCGCTACCAAGCACCCTGAAGATGATGGAAGCAACAGGAAATGCCCACCACAGAGACTCAAGAAACGAACAAATCTCACAATCCTGGAACAATTGCACTTTCCATTGCAAAATCTATGCTCTGCATTACGGAAGGAGATGCACCTGCTCCAAAACCGTAACGCATTCCTCCTACGGGGTCTGACGAAAACCAAACAGAATGCACCCCTGCCCGCAGACCCCCAACGACTCAATCCACATGAACATTTCTGTTGATAGGTAATCCAGGTGCTCCACAGTGCCGACAGAAGACGACAAAGGACAACGAGAACTCTGATATATATATATATTTTTTTTACTGTATCTCATTTCTCCCCCAACCACCATTTGACTGACTATGCACCCGCCGTATACAAAAAGGACTTACTTATATGATAACTTACCAGTTCTTATTCTATGATCTGTACCCAACGCCCTCGCTACATAATTCCAGTCTGATATTGCATTATGATGACTTTTTTGCAACCAACTTAACGATGAACCCGCCTACTAAATGATGAGATTTTTCAATATGATGTTTATAATGTGATGTTTATGTACAGCTCTTTCACCTAAGTCCCCTCTCCCTTACTTATGACCGCTGCATATAGGTGTAGATAGGAAATAGGCCAGCAAGATGTCTTGGAAATGTTAAAGGGGGGACTGTGGAAAATAGGTACAAACTTGGTGAACATTATCGGCGCCATCTTGCCCCTTTCCAAGCCCATTCGTGCGCGTAAGCGGCAGCCATTTTGAGCACCATGGCCTCCCTGCCCCTCGCTGATAGCCAGCGCGTCTCTCTCTCTCTCTTAACCTCGCAAGCATTCCCCCGCACGCTGACAACCCCCGCTCTCTCATGCCTTGGGTCATAAACCCCTTCTCGGTGCAGCTTCACCACGGAATCCCATCCTGTTCCCAGCGCGACACCTCCCCTCATTCCTTTCATGGCCTCAAACCCTTCTGATGCAAACCCCCTTTTCCTGTGTCCCCGTTTGTCTTCCCTGTTCCCAGGCCGCCACCTGGCCCTGCGGATACTGTTTATTACCCCGTACAGTAGGAAGCTTCCCCTCCCCATCATAAGATCCCCGAACCGATCAAAGCCCCCACCCCATGAGATCCGATCAAAACCCCATGCATTCCGTGAATCGGCGGAATGCCCTGCTGTGTGACAACCATCACCTGTTGTGACCGGGGTGGGGAATCCAACTGTAAATGTATGTGGGAACGGGTCTGAAGGGGAGATTCCAAGGATGTTCTTTTAAGTACTAAAGTATTGCGAGAATGTGTTATGTGCAATAAAGGTCGTAAACCCTAGTATAAGAGGCCAGGCCTCAGAGATGTGGTTAGAGCACCTCGTGACGATACTTGCTGTCTGAAATTGATGTGTTCTCCTCCGGAGAGAATAAAATCCTCGTTTCCCGCCTTCCAGTCTCCAGCGCCTGCTTCTTCATTGATTAATATTGGTGGGTCATAGAGGCGATACCGCCGGGCAACATAAAAGGGTCTTTGGTTACCGGTTGTCTTTGGAACCTTTTTTAACACCTAGGGGAGCTGTTAAGAACCATCCACCATAAGTGGTGCCTTGTAAAATAGGCCCTATGAAGATATTTGAATTGAATTAATCGCAGGTGGGAAGATATTCTTACCCTGCAGGGAGACTCTAAAGCCTCAGACCAGTCGTCATCGTCTATATCACCCAAGTCTCACTGCCACAACGACCTCAGGTTAGCTAGCGTGGTGGAGCTATTTGTAACCATGTTCTTGTATATTTTGGAGATTTGTTGTTGCCAAGGACACCCATTAAAAGGTTGCCCTTGAGTGGATTGAAGTCTGGAAAAGCCAAGAGAGTGCAGATGTATGGGAATAGGGCATGGCGCAACTGCAGGTTTCATAAAATTGGCTGAGGGGCATCTAGTTTTCGAATAGAAGCTTCTAGAATGACTCTAGTATGAGGCCATGCATAACGTCACCCAAAGTGGAAATACCTACGAGTTCCCATCCATGAAAGCCCCTCAGCCCTGTAACTGGGCCCACCCTGGAAAATAACAGTGTGCCCTGCCACAAGGGTGTCTCACGTGTTAGAGACCTCCACCATCCCATTATACAAGGGACCGCCTCCATACCAGAATCACCTCTCTGGTCGCTGGGGTAAGGGTACCAACCTCCGACCCACTGTACATTAATGTAAGCATAGATGTCTCACCCATCATTCTACGGATTAGGCTGGATCCTCACAAGCGCCATACCACTACTCATTTAGAAACTGCAGGTGGGAGGCGGCATGGTAAGATTGAATGTCAGCAGCTGTGATGCCTACGCAGTATGTGGATTGGAAGCAAGTTTGGAGGGTCACACGAGTGGTATCTCTGCCCCACAAAAACGGACCCAATATTGAATTGATCTGCCGGAACTAGGTGGAGGGAACATGATGTAGATAGCTCTTTAATTGATATAGTAGACGGGGTAGCAAGATAATTTTAAAGATGGGTGATAGGCAAACAGGGATAAGGTAGCTGGGACCAAGACCTCACCTCAGTCTTGACTCGCTCCATCTACGAGGCTAGATTGCGGTCCATGAGACAGCTGGAACATGCGATAAACATACTCTGAGGTGTTGAAAGCAATCCTCTGCATGTGATATCCCACTCAACATCAACCAATGACCCCTTCTGCAGCAATGGCACAGACTTGCCGATGTTCATAAAGAGCCCTGACGTCTCCCCGAACACTTGCAAGATTCTTAAAATCTGGGTCCCGAAACTGCGGGGTTGGTCAGAAAGAATTTTATGTCAACGACATATAGTGCGATGCGATCTGAGATTTCCCTGGACCATTCAAAGCCCCACACCTGAGCGTCCACTCTGACCCTGGCGGCTGGTGGCAACATGGCCAGGACAAACAACAAGAGGGCAGGGGACAACCATGTCTAGTGCCCCAGTAGATGGGGAATTGGGCCGACACTGACGACTCTAACCGAGGCAGTCAAATCCGTATTCAATAGATGAACATAAGAGAGACATCTAGGTCCCATATTAAGACGCTGGAGGAGCACAAACAAATATGTCCAGCTCACTGAATCAAGACCTTTTATCTGCTAGAAGGAGAGCTGTTGGTCGCTCTAGTCACTCTACAAGAGCTTTGGCATTATGGGCTTGGCGGATGTTGTGTCAGGTGGCATGGTGGGGCATAAAATCGGCCTAGTCCGGTATGTGAGGCATCAATTTTTTGGCTAAAGCTTTGGCTAGGAGTTTGGCCTCAATATTCAGATGAGAAATTGCACGGTGAGAGGGGTGGACCTCAGGCAGGTGACCCGGTTTAGGGAATACAACAATCTCTGCATATCTCCTATATGGAGATATGCGTGTCTCTTTTAGTGTAGCTTGAATCGTTTCTAGTAAGTGAACCCCACCAGTGGCATATAGGCTCTGAAAATTCACTGGGGAACCCGTTGAGGCCGGGGGAATTCCCTGGGCACAGTTCTGTGAGGGCGGCAGTCAATTCCTCAACTGTAAGTGGCGTGTTGCGTGCTGCCTTGGCTGTATGAGATAAGGACTTCGGGGGTAGGGCGTCTATGAAGTCATCGATTTAAGCAGCCATCACAGTCTCTCTTTATTTGTATAAAGCCTCAGAGTAGTGATCAAAGCATCTGGCCACATCATTCGGACCAGACACCAACATCCTCCGTGTATCCCGAATATTTGGGACCTGAACCGTCACAAGGGAATTCTGGAAAAGTTAATGTGGCAATTTATTAGACTTGTCTCCCCGGTGGTATATGCATCCAGCCCTCATTCCCATCCCTCCATACACCTTTCTCTCAGCAATCCATCCTTTCACTCATCCAGCCACCATTCCACCCACCCATCCATCCATCCATAGTGGAGAAGTGTGGCTCAGGGGTTAGAGACGGCAGACCCGGAAGCTGAGATCGGCCCTGGACCAGGGTTCAATTCCCCGCCTCGGCGGGTCTTGGGCCAATAATTCCACGGACTCGATAATTCTCGCTCCGGTGCCTTCTCGACTCACGGGTTCACACTCTGCGACTGTGGGCAATAGCTTGCTTAATCTCCACAACGGCCCCTCGCGGCGGGATGCCTGGCTTTCACCTTGTGGATACCCTGCTGGGGTTATCTCACAGGGGAATACCAGGACGGGTTCCCTAAGCAAGCGCCGGGAAACCCACTGCGGGTAGCTGTGCGCTATATAAGCTCAAATACATTTACATTTACATTTACATCCATTTACCATTTCACTTATCCATCCATCATGGACGTCATTTGGATGTAGTCAGGGGTCGCAGCTATGACCTCTAGCTTGCTCCCTGCTACTCCTGTTACTTCCTTTGCGATCCCTGGCCTCAGAGAAAGCAAAGGTTTTGCCCTCTCTGAGATCAGGGGTCACAAAGGAAGTGCCAGGAGTACCTGCAAGCAACCCAGAGGTTATAGCTGCGACCCCCGACTACCCCAAATTTCATCCATGCTGTCTATCCAGTCGTCCTTTCACTCATCCATCCTTACATCCATAATTTCACTCATCCATCCAACAATTCACTCATCCATTTATTATTTCACTCATCCAATCATACACCCATTCTTTCAATCATCCATCCAACTATTCACTATCAGACCTAATACTCCTAAGGAAGTATTTCCATAAACTGTTTGCTTTTTCCTGATGGGTTTTGCTGATTATCTTTATGTGACCTTAGGACTGGGCACTTTCCCACTGTAAAGAAGTGTGAAAGTGCGCATGCCCTTAATACACATGTTAGGGGGTGGTGCTTACCTGATGTTTTTAAACATGTTTCAAGTCTTCAATTGCAGGCCTGTGTGTTAACACTTGTACTTATCCTCAGGTTGGCCTTCCTAAACCACTGGTGATTCCTGAGGGTGCCTTTCCCTAACACTTGACAACCCCTAGGGTGAGTCCTGAGCGGTGGAGCAAGTGATAGGGAAAAGCCAGGACAGGTTCACATGTGTTTTCCCTACCAGTTAGTGAAGAACCCTCTTGTGTGTTTTCACTACCTATGAGGTTTTCTCTCCCCATAGGTTAAAATGGGGGAATGGCTGAGATTACTTTAAGCTGCAGTGGGTGGCTCACAGTGGAGCAGCCTCATGTGGTTAATTATCATTAGATTCACAATGTCAAATCCTCCCTTGTGGTAAGGGTGGATTTGTCATTCATAGCTTAAAAATTCCACTTAAAAAATGTTGGCATTTCTCTGGGCTAAACTCGTTAGTTTGACTCCAGTCCACACTGGATGGTGGGGAAACAAGTTTTGCATTCCCCATAGACAGCCAAAAACATCTGGCAGGCAACTAGAAGGGCAGTCTACCATTTGAAGAGGATATCCTTCAAACTCCTCACCCACGCACACAAGGCACTCCACAAGACCTGCCCAGCCTACCTCAACAGACGGCTCTCCTTCTACATCCACAACCGCTAGCTCCGCTCCGCTGACCTCTCACTCGCCACCGTCCCGCGCATCCGAAGAACAACCACTGGTGGGAGATCCTTCTCCTACCTTGCGTCAAGACATGGAACACCCTCCCACTGAGCCTACGACAGACCCAAGACCTGCTGACCTTCAGGAGGATACTCAAGACCTGGCAGTTCGATCAGTAGTGCCCCCCCCCAGCACCTTGAGACCCTCGCGGGTATGTAGTGCGCTTTACAAATGATTGATTGATTGATTTATTGATTGATTGATTGATTGAACTACAGCTGCTGAACCCTGACTGCATTGCAGAGTGAGCGTGGAACTAAATTTTGTGCCTGGAGACTGGATTGCCTTGTGCAGATCCCCCATACCGTGTCCGCATCTAAGGAGTGTGAACCCCTGCCTCATGGGGCCTCAGCACGCACAAGCGTCTTGGTGGTGAGTGGATTCACTGGTTGTGGGAGTCAGCATGTCCCGCTTCATCGTCCGTGCTGCATTATTTTCATGCGACACTCCGACTGCATGCTCATTGCATGTGGTGTCCGATGTGGTGGCTGTGACCATCGGATTGACAGCGCATTCATAGTAGTGCCTCATTCTACCTCGTGCGGTACTACTGAACTTGCGACTGTGTGTGTGAAGCTGGATTATCTGGTGAGACTTATATCATCGCGCACCAGAAGTTGTGATCGGGCCTGGGTGGTGAGAGTAAGTGATTGGACTGAGAAACACTTTGGAGAGCGATTAGAAGCAGGTCAAGAGACTGTGTGACCCCCATGTGCTTTGCAAAACTGGTCTGGTGCCGGAAGGCGAATTGAGGAACCTCTTGATTTAACAGGGACAGCTTCTAGTCCGTTTCTGCTCTGCGTAAAGTGGGTGAACTTCCCGAATGGTGACCGACCCCCCGTTTGTCAACTGTTGCCTGTTTTCCCTGACAGTTACTCCAGCCTTCTGCCCTTGGCCCCTGACTAAGTGTGACTCCAACCTTTAACTGATATAGTAGGGTTTTTTTTTTACTCTAACCTGTCGGTAGAGTAGTGGGGGGGTAAGTGAGAGGTGGTCGAGGGATTGTGCCACGGGGTCCGCATTCATATTATCAACTGACCTGCCGAATATCATCTGCACTGTGTTATGGTTCCAAGTGCATGTGTGTGCGAGTGTTTCTCATAAGGACTTGCCAATATAGGTTGCACCGCGTTACGGTGCTGTGTGAGTGTGGGAGAGTGTGCTGCATGAGACCAGCCTACTAACAGCTGCACCACGCAGCTGGGTTGTTTTACTTGTTTGTTTCATTACCCAGCGTATACCCCGTTTTGATTGGCCTTGGCCCACGTTCCTGCTGAAAAGTGTTATAAATTTTGTGTGTGCACATTCCTGACATCCTGATATGGGTGCCGCATCGCTGAGGGAGACTCGCCTGAACCTTGCCGAGGGAGACTCGCTTCATTTTGCCGGGCCAAAAAACGGACTACAGGCCCCAGGAGCCCAACGCCCACAGCACCTGAGGCTCATCAGCCCCTCCTTGCAGCCTACATAACTCCTTGCGGCACCCGCTGCGCGGGTGCTGCATCGCTGCACGGGTGCCACATCGCTGAGGGAGACTCACCTGAACCTTGCTGAGGGAGACCTGCTTCATTTTGCCGGGCCCAGAAACGGACTACAGGCCCCAGGAGCCCTACGCCCACATCACCTGAGGCGCATCAGCCCCTCCTTGCAGACTACATAACTCCTCGCGGGACCCGCTGCGCGGGACGCATGCGGGCGCACGCCGGGCGAAGCCCAGGCCAAGGGCGGGTGCTTTGAGCCCATTGGAGACCAGAGGAGGCCGGGCTGGGCCCCCCCTAATATCGGCAGCTTGCAAAGGTTAGCCATTTTGTTTAAACTGTGCCCACCGACCACTATCGCTATCCTGTGCTATACTAGAGTGCTCTATTCAGTCTTTAATGTCTGGGCATGAAGGGAAGGGGAGGAAAGCCGCAATGGGCGGGTATGTAGCCGGGACACTTGATCAGTTTATCACAAGGGCTACGTCGGTATTGGCGCACGAGATTGCAATTACTGAGTGCCGCCTCTCACAGGACCCGGTATTAGCCAAACGCTCATCTCTGGGGGGTCTGATGTTGGCACGCACACCGGAGCAGCATATTCATACAGGTACAGACCTTGGGGACTCAAGACGAAGTGGCAGTCAATTGCCCCAGGAAACGGCGAATATCTCGTTGGATGAGGAGCCCCGTCAGTCTGCCCGAACTGCACATAAGTCTCCGACAATCATCGTAGGTGGGGTAGCCACTCGTGCATCTATAGGGTCTATCCCCAAAGTTTTGCCCAACCCACTTGAGCACACATCAGGAGCAGCTCCAAGAGGAAGCGAGGAGGGGGTTACAGAGGGGAAAAAACTCCAAGATGCCTAAACTGATTAAGCCTGGTGACTAGGTAACCGCTGTACCTCCAAGTCCCGAGCCACCGCAGACGAATATGTCCGCACCAAATTTTTTCCCACGATCCCCTTTGCTGGTTCCCCGTCCTCGATGGAAGAGGGTTCCTGACTAAAAGTAGGTGGCCTTATTACATCCTCTATGCAGCCCATACTTGTTAGGCTGTTGTCAATTGAGGAGTGACTGGCGAAATTTGAACAGCTGACTACAATCAATTTTGATTGCATTAAGAAGAATCTGGCAAAGAGTGTCCAGGCTAAGGAACTGTCGATGAATGGACCTCGGGCATCCCTGCATTAACCTAATATCTCACGCACCTGTTCCTGATCCAATGGAAGGATCCTCAGGTGGGAATACTGTAGCTGGACCCAGCACTGAGGGTGGTGTAGACACACAGCAAAATATGGACTGTTTCCAGGGTGAGAGTGCAGCAAAACAATCGTTGGGAGGGGGTTTGGGCCAAAACTTGCAGGGAGGTTTGATGGGAATATACAATATTAATAATCCTAAGAATATGCTGCCACATATTGATTTACCCCCCCGAGTCCGCACCTTATGTCGTTGTTTTGACAGGGGTCCCGGATCTAGACAAGGGCAGCATTGAATCCTACACTGAATTAAAAAACAAAATGATCCATTGGCTGAATTTTAATAGACCCCTCCCCCCAAATGTGCAAAGTCATATTTTGTTCGCCCGCAGAGTAAGTTGGGTAGGCCGGAGAGCGAAAGACATAGCGGGTAATTGCATAGTTATTAATTTTAGAGATAGTCGGGTAGTGCGTCATATCTGTGAGGGGTCTCATCAAAATACGAGAACTAGTATCCAGACATTTGACCTCAGTTACTTCTATACCCCCCAATGCATATGGAGAAATTTGGATACCAGGAAAAAATCTACGAAAGGCAAGCCTTACCTGGTAATGACAGCATTAGAGCTGGGTCAGATGGGTTTGGCTTTGTGCCCAGCATCCCTCTTAGCAATAGATTCAGTGTGCTTGATATGGTGAACTGGCTAACTCCAACTTACACTTGTCCACCCACCCGGTCTAATCAGCCTGGGTAGGGGGGTCGAGGTATCGAAGCAAGAGCTAAGTGATGTGTTGGGGTCTGAAGGCAGAGTTAGAGATACTATAGTTGGTGCCTGTGAGGAGGTGGGGAAATCTTTAGTTGATGCTAAACTTAATAATTTTACAACTAGTGAGGAAAGATTATTCCCCCAAACCCCAGTGACTCCTGAAAATAACTATGGGTCTCTTGAGGCTATAGATAGTCGAGAATTGGAGGTGACTGCTGAGAGATGGATGGAAGTAAGATCAAATAGCCCTAAGATTCTTTCTTGGAATATTGCGGGATTAATGGCTAGATTAGAGTTGCCTGATTTGGGTGATTTCATAGACTCCCATGAGATCTGTCTATTCCTATAAACCTGGGCCTTAAAAGCTTTACATAGAGTAGGCTTCGCAGCGTATAGTGCAGTGGGAGTGAAGGGTCATAGGGGTAAACCATCGGGGTTTATGTATTTGGGTGGGTATCCACTTAGGGTGTACGGTAAAGAGAATAGAAACCCATTCACCAGATATTTTATGCACTATTCTCACCCATAGAGATCTCCCAAAGCTGCCCATTATTAATGTCTATTCTCGGCCATTCAAGTACGGGCACATATCTCCGACACTAGACTGCCTGGCGGTCTCCTCACTTCACTCTCAGGGAAACGTATTTTTTAATAGGTGAGGACTTTAATTGCCATTTTGAACCCCTCAACGGGTTGGCATCACCTATTACCAGCGATGAGGACTCAATATGGTCAATCCCCGCATCCAACGCCTACCCGATAAGGAGGTGGACTCCCTTGGTCTTGCAATTGACCTCTCTCACCCTCACTCACTCCTTAAGGGCTTGTAATGGCCGGTTTCCTGATGACAACCCTGGGCATCCCACCTTTGAGAAATTTGGTCAGGCTATTGTAATAGATTATATTTTATTAAATATTGAAATTTGGCACAAAGTCGCAAAGTACTGTGTCTATCCCCGGGAAGAAAGCGACCACAACCCTCTGGTCGTAAAGCTAGCAGCCCAATTGGTAGAAATAGGGCAAGTTTTGGAAATCCATCCACCAGAGAATTTAGTAGTGGTTGATGGAGGGCGAAGAATCCGTTGGGGTACAATAATTCAATCACAGGATACGATGGTGGATATGTACACTTGTATTATCCCTCTCCTGGAAAAGCCAAGCCTTCTCTCAGGCAACGGTGCCAGTGGAGAAGAAAATATAGAGCTTGGAAAAATCCACCAGGATTTGGTCGTAATCCTGGCAGATTTATTTTTAGTAGCAAATCCACTAAGAGCAACCTTTGCTGAGAAAAAACTTTTGGTATAATTTATCGTGCAGGGATGCAAAGAGAGCCCTGCTGCTATGTCTTAGGGGGGGGTGACAGTACGCGCATAGGGGAGAGTAGGCTTTTTTTCTTCCTCAAGCAAAATCTGAATGGGAAATGGAAAGATGGCTGGCCATTAAGAATGCCCTGGACCATAAAGACATAAGAGGTTTCTGGAATCTAGTCCATACCGGAAAAATTGAGGGAAAGACTACCATTGAGCCTAATATTGGCAAGGATGCCTGGCTTCTTTATTTTAAGGATTTGTATTCAACCCCACATAATGGTCCCAGTATGAGTGGGATCTTGGTTCATTGCCCAATTTTAGACTCTTCTGGGGACACACCGCCCGGTACGTTGGCTGAGGTGTTAGCTGCCATTGCCAAGGTATTACCAAACAAAGCTCCTGGGTTAGATAGAATCCCCGGGGATTTATACAGAAATGAACAGGTAGTGTGGGCCCCATACCTTCAATTATTATTTAATGCAATCCTTCATGGTTTGCCAACCCCCCCCCCCCCCCCCCCCCCCCCCACGTGGGCACGGGCAGAGATTATCCCAAATTATAAATCCCCCATTGAACCCGCAAATATAGGCCAATTAGTCTTATTGATGTGACCCAAAAATAATTCTCTATAATATTACTGGGCAGACTCCAGGAATGGATGGAAGATCTTAATATTTTAACCCCCTTGCAAGCAGGCTTTAGAAGTAAAACATAAACCATAGATCAGTTATTTAGGCTTCAATTGATCTATTAGAAGCACAAAGTTTTGGAGGGTGGGAGCCTGTACCTTACATTCGTGGATCTTAAATTGGCGTTTGATATGGTGGACCGCGATCAGTTGTGGGGTATTATGTTGGATATGGGGGTCCCACCATATCTATGCCACCAGCTCAAACGTCTTCATGAGGGAACATTTGCGAGAGTAAGGTTCGGCAAGAATGGGAAACTTATGGCACCTTCCCCCGTTGAAAAGGGGGTGAGGCAGGGTTATGTGCTTGCGCCAACTCTCTTCTCGCTCTTTCTTAACGGGCTAATTGAAGACCTTCTTGCCGTTAAGGACATCGACTCACCAAAACTAGCTAACCGCAAATTCCCAGCAGTAATATTTGCGGATGATACCCTGTCCTCTCGAAATCATCTATGGGGATGCAGCGTGTGCTAGAGGAATTTAGTCAGTTTTGCAAAAAGAGGAATCTGGTGGTTAATAATAAAAAGACAAAACATATGGTTTTCAATGCCAATTCTATAAATTGCCCGCATCCTAGAATGGATATTAGACCTTTGGATAGGGTTCCCATCTTTGATTATTTAGGTCTTACCTTAAACGATAAACTGGGGTGGGGACCGCAAATCAATAAAGCAAACCTAAAGCTAACTCAGGCTATTTTGGATCCTAAAATTCAAGAAGAGCTGCTCCCTAAAGGTTATAAGCCCGCCAGTCGAAATCTATAAAGTCCAAGCAAGGGGAGCTACCTTGTATGGGGCAGAATTGTGGGGGCATAGCGTAGCTAATGCCCTTACAACAACAGAAAATAATTTTTTCAGACTGATTCTAAGCCTGCCCAAAAATACACCCCTAGTACCACTAAGGATGGATCTGGATATCCTCCCTATCGCGGACCTAACCTCCTCGTGCCCACTGCTGTATTGGCAACGGCTGTGGAGCACGGCAGAGTTGGGTCACTACAGGGAGGAATTAAAAGTGGTACTGTCTACTTTTGGAGCTGGAAGAATACCCTTGGCAATTCTTTATTAGGGACTCATTTCGAGCAATAGGGAGGGACGATCTATGGATTGCACTTGAGGAGACATGCTTAGTGCTTTCCAAAAAATCTTTAGCTAACGCTCTGAAGGAATACAAACTGATACGTATTTTACAGATGGCTAATCCCTCCAGTTTTACCTATGGGTATCTGGATATTAAGCATCAATATAAATTTGAGCGGGTGCTAGATTCTATACAACCACACTTAGCAAAAAAGTTGTTTTTGCAATTTAGATATAGGACGCTCCCACTCCATGCTTTAACTAATAAGTGGGCAGGTGCTACCTGTCGTCCTTGCCCCAGGTGCCTAGTGGAAGAAGAAGCTGTGATTCATGTGTTGTTCTTCTGCTTGGCATATAAGAGGCCTAGATCTAAGTGGGTGATTCAACTTTGTAGAAACCTGGGGATACTAACCCGGTTTTTGTCGTCGCAATTTCTACATTTTTATTTGCAATGTGGTGCAAACGAAGGCATTTGCTTAAAAATTTATATGAGAATCTATAACACTTGCTCCTATTTGCCATCTGTTGCGATTACGGGTTTTGTAAAATCTCAGTTTGTAAGTGTATGTACCCGTTGATTAACCCTTGTGAAATATTATAATACTCGCTTAATTGGCTGCTATTGTGATTTGGGGCTTTAGATATATCATTGTTATGAATGCCGTATTGTTTTTAATACTCACAGTTTAAATTATATTTTTAATGAAGTTTTTAATTAGTTAAATTTCCCATAGTGATGATTTTTATTGGCCGATTTCTCTATGTGTGATTTTATAATGCTTTGTATATTATCTATTTTCGCACGTGACAATTGATTCCTTTTGTGATTTGAATTTTATGTGGTAGGTAATTTGTATGTGCTTTTATGGCCGTAATAGCCGAAGTAAAGTTCCAATGAATGAATGAATGATATCTTTGTGACCTGGGGTTCACCCTAGAAATGTGTGGATTTGAATTGTGTTATGTGGCAGGATGGGCCCAGTTCTTACAACGTATCACACTGCATAAGGATGCTGGGGTAAAATGGGATTTTTCACTGGGGTGAATATTACTGATGTCCTTTTAACACTGTTGGGGCTTTTACTGCTAGTAATATTTTCAACACCACATGTGATGTCTCTTTGGTGACGCTAAGTGTATTTATCATGTAAGAGTGCTGTGCCAATGCTTTACACATTGCCTCTGTGATAAGGCTGGCTGCCCAGTGCCAAGCGACCAATGGTGAGCGCAGGTTATACAGTGAGTGTAATCACCTAACCTTGACAGGAATGGTAGGTTCTGCCTGGTTTTGGCACCATCTCAGCAAACCAGAAAGTACCAGTTCCAACACTCATCCATCCATTCTTTCACTCTGTCGATCCATCCACTCTTTCACTCCATCCATCCTTTTGCTCAGCCATCCATCCATCCCTTTACTCTTTCATTTATCCATCCATCCATCTTTTCACTCACTCATCCATCCTCCCTTTCACCCATCCATCCATCCATCTGTCCACCCATCCATCCTTTCACTCACCCAACCACCATTAATTGTTAGTTGTGAGCCTTTGTCTGACGAGTTGCTGACAGAAGAGGACCATCTTGAACACAACCCTGCTGTAGCAGCTAAAGCAGGGGGTTCACAATGCCATTGTTCCTTGTATATATGGTCTGAACAAAGTCAGAATCATGCCTCTCTTAAGTTCCTGTGAAGTGCTTCCAAGCTGTGTGCTTTTGTTTCCCTTCCTTGCATTTACATCTAGGTATTAGGCTACAGACAGCTCTCAGCCAGGATACACAAACAAAAGGAGACCAAATGGCCCCTTAAAGTAGGGCTTTGTAATGGGGCCAGCTAGAGTCTGAAATAAGAACGACTCCTCTCTGCCTGCAAGTTGCTGTTCGGATTGAAAGCATACACACAGCAGGCGTTGTTGAATGTGTGCCAGTGTTTGAAAATCACACAAGTTCAGCATGCTTTACAGTTGGGTCCAACTTCTTGGCAGGGTGGACAGTGTATCCTGACTTTATAGATGATTGGGACATTCTTAAAATTGAATGTCAGTGATCCTCTCTGCTAGTAGGACAGCGGCTGCCAACTCTTTACTACACAAAAGCCACCATTATAATCATCTCAACTCTGGTATGGTTACACGATTCTCCTTTGCACTGAATGAATGAATGTTGTTGTGAAAACTATCTCAGATTTAACCTCATCAAAACAAAGACCATGGTTATGAGCAAAAGGTTCAACAGCTGCAAACAGTTTGTTAAACAGTGTCACCCTTGAGCAAGTCCCCAAGCTGGTCTGGCCTTCTTACCTAAAGTCTAAAACAGCCCTGTCTCAGATTACAATGCAATGGCTGGTCAAATTACACTGAGCATATTTGGGATAATCTATCCATCCATTGGTCATTGGTTAAAGCCTCAACATCAGACTGCAATTAACATATTGGTCCAATTAACATATTGGTCCCCTCCGTGGTGATTCCAGAAGAGTTAGGGGCATAGTTACACGGCGAGAGGTGTTGCGCCGCGGCCAGGGTGACTGATGCTGGAATCTGGGGATCACGGTTCGATCCCTGGTGCCAGTGGCAGATTATCCCAGCACCATGTGACTCTGGGCAATAGCTGGCTTAATCTTCCCGACGGCCCCCAGCGCCTGGAGACCCATTGTTCGTGCTTTATAAATGTGAGTTATTATATTACAATAAAATGTCAGAGCTGCTCCAAATTTGGCAGCACCGCACTCTGACATTTTCAAAATGCAGGGTTACGCCATATTCGCAAGAATATGGTGCACCCCTGTGTTTCCCCTAGAACAGGGGCAAAAAAAGCTGCCTAGCGCCAGCGTAGGCACCCTGCCGCCATGTTGCAAGGGTGTCTGTCATGCAGGGACGATTGTTTATGTGCAGGAAGGTACATCTTCCTGCACATAAACAATCAATAATGCCGATTTGCACCTTCTATGTGTGCTGCAGATTGCAGCACACACGGAAAGAGCAGAACAAGTGGCGAAATTAATAATTTCTCGTCATATTGCCATTCTAGTGCCGGGTATTCCATGGCGTTCACTTTTGGGGTTGCCTGACCTTTGTTAATCTGGGGCAGCATAAAAAAGTAATAGGTGTTGCGGTGGAGCGCCCACAACAACACCCATGGCACACCCCTTTGCCGCAGAGGATTTCGGTGGAAAGAGGCATTTTTGCTAGGAGGCGTTAAGCCACTTAAAGTGGCTCAGCGCCACCATGTAAATATGGAAAATGGCGCTGAGCCACAGGGGCATCAAAAAAATTGAAACTCTGGTGGCAGTGAGGGCTTGTAAATATGACCCTTGATGTTTTCAATGTAACAGAAAGGTTTTACAAGAAAAGTTTTCCTATCTAACTTCATTCCTATGTGTTTCTTATAACTAGAGCTGTGGTTGGACTTGGCCAATGGGCGGTTAGTGTAGAGTGCTTATTGGTGTATGACGTGATTAATGCCAAAGGTGGCAGCCTTTATATCAAGATCAAGCTGAAATAAAATGACGTGATCTAGCAAATAAAGCCCCAGTAACAAATATGTTTGAAGACACTTTAAAATACATGCTAAGGCTACACTGGGAGATTCTTACTAAGATACAAACCATGCCTACTTGTTGGCCAAGCCTTCATATACCTATTTTGTTAATTGTATATATGACTGACCCCAGAAGAAAGTCGATCCTTGTTGTTTCGGTTTGACCAGTCACCTGGGGCTGGAATGGCCTTCTTAGAGATGGGGAGCTCTGTCATCTCTGTGTGATCAACCTTGAAACCATATCCCATATGCTATTAAGATGTGCCAAGGCTCACCATTATAGGATTGCATGCCTAGAGGGGATTTTCTGACCAAGGATATTGACAATAAGGATATATTGTATACGCTTTTTATATTTTACTAAATAGAAAAATATTGCTTTTATTGACTGTATATATTAATGCACCGGATATGGTGAAATTTTTTTACGTTTTTGTGATTTGATATTGTGAAAAAATATAAATGATTAAACAATCAATCAGTGTCCCTGGGACATGGAAAGGGAAAAAAGTCTGACAATGTCTAAGGAAATATATGTTCTGCGGTATTCAACGGATGTCAAGAGAGCATCCCGGATGAAAAATGTTGAATAACCCTGATTTGTATGTACGTATGTAATAATTTATCAATGTACGTTTTAGTCTGGTATTTGCAAAAAAATTACTTGCCACTTTGACTGATATGACTTAATTGATTGTTAGAAGAAGTGATCACAGTAGAAAAAATGTATTTCTTTACGTCAAAAATGTAAGAATATGCAATATTAATCACACAGATGATTCTCCAGTGCTTCATGAAACACCTAAAAAAAGAGATTTTTTTATCTACTTTATAAGACATATCCTTGAAACAGCCTTATCGTGTTAATGTAGAATGTACCATTTTGCCCAGATTGCTTGTGGAATTTGTATTTACTTTTTTTTAACTCTCCGATTACATCTATGTTTTTCAGAATCAAAGACCTTATTTAACTCAGCCTCGGAGTAACCTTGTGTGCAGACAAGTTTTGTGAAACTCTCTAGTCTCCCTTTAAGACTCAGTAAGTCTGAACTACATTATAAATATCTCAAGATGTTAAGTAAATATTGGGTTTCCAAAGCTCCATTTGAGATTGCACAGGCTCGTGGCTGCACTGAATCCAAGTAAATACGTCTAATGGATTCATGGCTTCTTTTGAAAGTCAGGCCTCTCACAAGCTGTGTGCAAGGAGAGATACAATCAGACAGCTCTTGAACATGTCAAGGTTACAAGTGATTAGAACTTGGACACAGTTTGTTGAACAAATAGCAAAAGCCATTGTGTACTGCTGCCACTTGTCTGCAAACCTAGTTGCAATACATGTTTGCTGAACAAGGCTTATCGCCCTGCAAGGACCACGCTGCTGATGTGTGCACCACCTGCATTCGGCAGACTTGATCGACAAGAAATTTAAAGAGCTTCTCAAATGTATTTTAGAAGGGTTAAATATCAGTCCACCATTAAAAACAGAGACATAGGGCTAGATAATGATGACTTTAGGAATACTCCTCTGGGGTGGTTAGATTTCATCAGGCATGTTCTGTGATTCTCACTATCAGGTAGATTCATGAAGCCAGAATCGGCTCGCAAAGGGCCGGATTCTGAGAATCTGGCCCTTTGCGAGCGCTATTTTTGCATTTGGCATTCATCATCCCAAATGCAAAAATCGCAATTATAGAAATCGCTAAATTGCGAAGAATCGCATTTAAGGAATCTCAATTAGAGATTCCTTAAATGCTATTCATGAACCTTTTTAAAATTGCGAATTCGCAATATGGGGCCGCTATTTACCGCGAAGTGTAACTTCGTGGTAAATAGCGAAAACTTAGAAGGTTCTAAGTTGTATGTTACACACACACATGTCCTTTGGACATGTGTGTGCGCAACACCAGTGTACATTTGCATTTCAGGGGTGCTACAGGGTGCCCTTTGGACACCCCTGGCACCCTTGAAATCGCTTCCTTATTTGCGATTCGCTAATTGCTAATCGCAAATAAGGAATGACTCCCCATTCAATCCTATGGGCCTTGAGGCCCATAGGAATGAATTGGAAAGCCACTCCTTATTTGCGAATAGCAATTAGCGATTCGCAAATAAGGAAACATTAGAAATCGCTAAATAAATTGCGATTCCTACATGCATCCCGTTTTGCGAGTCTTTAATAGCGATTCCTTAATAATCGCTATTAAGGACTCGCCAAAGAGGACTTTGATGAATCTGGGTGTATGTGCTGTCACAGTGAGCATAACAGGATGGAATATTATGGGCCTTATGGGGTTGTATTGGCATATTCGTGTGGAAATTACAGTTTAGGGGCTTTGGTAGATTGACTTTGGACAGACTCAGTACTGATGACAAAGAAGGTATATTATTCTGGACTCAGGACGATTTTCAGTGAAGTCCCCTATAGCCCGGACACAGCGCACTGGAGAGGTTTGCTCTTTGGGAGAAAAGCAGTCCGCAGATTACAGGTAATCAAAGGGAACCAATTTCCTAGGTAAAAACGTAGTAACAAAAATGCAGTTCCAACCAAGTGGTAGAATTGAGCAGACTTTCAACTTCTGTCTTAATATAGTCACTTCAGTAGGCAAAGGAAATTTGTAAAAGCAGAATTACATCAGCAATGGGGTGGTGTGTGGACATGTAGTTAGATGGCAATGAAGTTACAAGGGGACATAAAGTAAATATTTCAATCGTATCTTGCATATTTCCTTCCCAGGTGGTCGGAAAAGGAGTGGCTGCCCCAAATCTATCAATATTGGATATGATGATGTTTGTGCGAATCCCAAATCACAATGGTTCACTAGGATTCCTTTAAGACAGGTTTACCACATCTATCCAACATGTCACTCTGCACTTGCCTAATTCATTAATACGCAACAAATGTACATGAGGGCCCCTTTTTGTTAATGACATGATGTTGCATTACTACAACATCACAATACTGTGGACACTTGAACTTAGTGCAGATGGTGCAGTGCAAGAAAGGGACAAGAGTGTGATTGGCATACATATATCCACCAATATTAACAGGGATGTCACATCAATCATCCATAAGCACAGTACAATTCAAATATTTTCATCTTTGTTACAAAAATGTATCAATGACAACACTCGAGTTGCGTTGACTTTTCGACCCTTTGCAATAAATCAGCAGGTTTCTTCAGGACAAGGCCATCCTTCTATTAGACTGTAATCAAAGAGAAAGGTGAGGGCATATTGGAGGCTCTTGTTATGATTTTCGGTGGAAAATCAAAACAGTTAGCAGTGTTTGCTGATATCCACGGAGAGTATATGAAATTGATAATTCTGTGTCTAGGATAGCCCCTAATGTGAGGCATTGTACTACTGATGGTGAAAGCCCCGTGACAGCTGTGCTTGTTATTATGTGACAAATCACGTATGCCTTGTATCACCCCCTCAAAACGATTAAATGTGCTGTGAGAGTTTTATCAGTGGGCTCCATTTTACGCAGAGGAAATAATCTCTCTTGAGAAAGAAATAAAAGCCGAAAATTACAAAGAAGGTGACAAAAAGAAGATCATGCATTTTATTGAGATTGTAGAGAGTGACCACAGAAAAAGAGAACAGTATTGCTTAACCCCTTCACCGCGGCGGCTATTCCGCCGCAGTGCTAAGGGGGCGGGCGGAAATGCGGCGGGCGCATGCTGGTGACGGAACCGCTCCGTCACCAGCGTCGGTTGCGCTGTGCTAATGACGGAGCGGTTCCGTCATGGCCCCACCCGCTCAATAGAACGCTCAGCGCAGGCGTGGAATTCGCGCCGCGCAGGAGCGTCGGGCTGGCTATGACGGAACCGCTCCATCATCAGCACAGCACCACCGCAGCTGATGACGGAGCGGTTCCGTCATCAGCAGGGGAGGGGTTAAAGAGTAGGGCTGACACGCTACTTTAAAGACCTAGCTCCAGATTTGTGAAGCCTTTAATAATATTTACAAAGCCATGCAAGCAGTGGTTTCTGCTGTCTTGTTTGTCTTTGGGAAGAAATGTAACTCAAGGCAGCTGCTTGCGCTGTACTACATTGCATTTCAATTTAGAAGGCATTCCATGGGTGAAGCAAGAGAGTTTCCAGGCATCCAATCATGGATTTTGGCACATTGCCAGCCAGGCTTACTAAGTATAGTAAACCTGGCATGCATCAACATAAAATGCCTTACCCTGTGAAATGTAGCTAGGAGAAATGTCTTTATTTCTCCTCGTTTTTCCTCTTTCCACATGTGCTCTATTCTGCAGCACACACAAAAAGAGGAAAATGCCTCCAAGTTTTGTTTTTGCAGGAAAGTGTGTCTTCCTACACAAAAACAATTCTGCCATAACGCAGGCACTGTGGCACTATGGTGCAAGGGTGCCCGCACTGGCACTTGGCAGCACACAGTATGCCAGCACAAGGAGAGAGCAGAAATGATCCTTATCCTAGTAAATATGGAGCATTTCTGCTGTCTCTTTTTCAAGCAATGCAGTGAAGCAACTTTGCTTTCCGCCCCGCGTTGCATGAAAGATTAGTTAATATGCCCCTAAGAATGAGCCGCTAAAATTTCCCAAACTGTTGGAATGAGACTGCAGTTCCAAACAAGCTCTGTATTTTCCTGATTGAGCCTTGTTTTTAAGGCCATTTCTTTTACAAAGCCTCAATTTTGGTCAACTTGATTATTTCCATATATTTGCCATGGATTACCTTTTTGCGAGCCTTCTAGAAGCTACTTCTCAATGTTTAAAGTAATGTGTCCATCCTGAGTCATTATTTGTGTGAGCAGCCCTACATGGAATGAACATTTATACCTGGCTGTCCAATCCAGCTATTTACCCTGTACTCAAATTTCGTCAAATGATGGTGGCTCGATTCTGTTGGTGCAAATATCTACACCGTAAGGGCCTTACTCTTCCCTACTCTCACTCCATCTCTGTTTGGGACTTACCGCTGTTGCGACGGACTCCGTGGAGCATTGACTTGGCTCCATGTAGAGAAGTGGAAATCACACAAATGGCCAGTTACTAACATACTGCACTATACAATGGGTGGCTTAGGAATCATGGGGCACCGGGGAGGTCGAACCACCTACATCACAGGCATTAAACACACTGTTGACTGCCACCAGCACGGTACATGCTATTACACTCTTGTACCTGGCCCTCAACACCACCCTACCTGATCATGCAACGAGGGCACGTACTAGGTGGGAGGCAGTGCTGCAGCTACCACTCTCTGATGCAGCTTGGGCTTGTACCTTACAGATGGTAAAGGCATCTCCTGCTATCCCATGTTCCACGTCACCCAGTTTAATTACATACACCACACTTTTCTCTCCCCTGGCCACATTCAGCGTATGTTTCCCACGTTCTCTCTGAAATGACCCAGATGCAAACTGCAGAACGCCACTATCACTGATGTGCCAGGAAGTCCCTGCAACAGTGGCGGAGCTGTCCACACACCATCTCACCCCCATCACTGAATCCTGCCTAAAACAAATATGACCCCGGGCGAAGGGTGACAAACACCTGTACTGCTTCATCGACCTGGTCTTTATCCTGTACATGCGTAGCAGAGCCATGGCTTGGAAGTCCCCTGTTTCCCTGGAGAGCCACAGATGGCTGCGAGTGCTACTGACATGCATCAGAGACATGCATCAGAGCCGAGGCCCATACTCTCTGAATACTCCGCATGAGGGGTGAATCCCACATGGGGTACGCAAACAAATGATGGACGTAATGCTGAATAAATCATACATTCACCCTAGTCAAAAGACCTGGGTTAAATCCATCCTTCTTCTGCTCACTACACCACCCCAGTTTGGACCCAGCTATATGCAAATCAGTCTTGACCCTGTGCCTCATGGGAACAGTCCAGCCCGAACTGCCAAGCCAGGTCCTCCCTTTTTACCGGAAACAAGCATTCTGGGACCGGTTTCGGGGTATTATCCTTCATCAGCCAGGCTAGCTTGAATCCAGTGGCAAAGTGAGCAAGGGGCCCACGTCTGGGCATACCCATCCCAATTAGGGCCAAAAAGTGATATGCAAACAAATTATGGACAGAATGCTGAATAAATCAAACATTCACCTCCAGTCAAAAGATCTGGGTTAAATCCATCCTTCTTCTGCTCACTACGCCACCCCAGTTTGGACCCAGCTATATGCAAATCAGTGTTCTCTTGACCCTGTGCCTCATGGGGTGGCATGGTGAGCAAAAGAATGATGGATTTAACCAAGATCTCTTGACTGGGGGTGAATGTTTTGATTTGTTCTGCATTTATAAACGCCGCGCTCGGACTACACTCGTGGACTTTAACTTCCTGCAACACACGGATGTGAAATTTGACCAGCCCAGACGTGGGTTCGTGTTTAAGGATATCTCTTACTGATTGTCACTTCATCTGACTGGATAGACCTTTTAGATTTTAAAAGACTTTGAAATTGTCGATGTGAACATTTAACCAGAAATAGTGACTTATTCCTAACTGACATACAGCCCTGATGAAGTCTAATAGCATAGACTGCCTTAGACGAAACACGTGTTGGCTAAAGATCTGAAGAAATGCCTATATGAGAACATTAAAGAAGAAGATTGACACTGAAATTGGAATTTTTTCCTTTGTTGTATTGCTTTTCCATACACGGATTGCAACTGCTCGGGATATATTGTTTATAAATGTTTTATATGTAGTTTACTGCATTGTTTATGACGCTAGATAGACGTCACTATTGTCCCTTGTAGCAGCTTTGAGAATTTTTTCATACACTCTGGACATTTGAGCGCAAGTTAAAGAACCTTCTATCTTGTCCTTTATAGAAAATTGATTTGTTCTGCATTCCGTTCATCAATTGTGTGTCTTTTGCTTTCTCACCCTAAGTGTGCCCAGACGTGGGTCCTGTGCTCACCGTGCCACTGGATTCAAGCTATCCTGGCAGATGAGGGGTGAAACCCCGAAACCAGTCCTTGGATGCTTGTTTCCGATCCAGGGAGGTCCTGGCTTTGCAGTTCAGGTTGGACTGTCCCCATGAGGCACAGGGTCAAGACTGTTTTGCATATAGCCAGGTATAAACTGGGGTGGCGTGTTGAGCAAAAGAATGATGGGTTTAACCCAGATCGCTTGACTGGAAGTGAATGTTTTGATCTGTTCTGCATTCTGTGCATCAATTATGTGTCTTTTGCTTTCTCGCCCTAAGTGCGCTGGGTATGCCCAGACGTGGGTTCCATGCTCACTGTGCCACTTGATTCAAGATATCCTGGCTGATGAGGGTTGAAACCCTGAAACCGGTCCCAGGATGCTTGTTTACGGTCCTGGGAGGACCTGGCTTGGCAGTTAGGGCTGAACTGTTCCCATGAGGCACAGGGTCAAGACTGATTTGCATATGACCAGGTCTAAACTGGGGTGGCATGGTGTGCAAAAGAATGATGGATTTAACCCAGATCTCTTGACTGGGGGTGAATGTTTTGATTTGTTCTGTATTCCGTCCATCAATTGTATTTCTTTTGCTTTCTCGCTCTAAGTGTGCCGGGTATGCCCAGATGTGGGTCATGTGCTCACTGTGCCACTGGATTCAAGCTATCCTGGCTGGTGAGGGGTGAAACCCCGAAAACGGTCCTAGGATACTTGTTTCCGGTCCAGGGAGCACCTGGCTTGGCAGTTCAGGCTGGACTGTTCCCATGAGGCACAGGGTCAAGACTGTTTTGTATATGGCCAGGTCTAAACTGGGGTGGCATGGTGAGCAAAGGAATGATGTAGTTAACTCAGCTCTCTTGACTGGGGGTGAATGTTTTGATTTGTTCTGCATGCATGCCGTCCATCGGTTGCGCATCTTTTGCTTTCTCGCTGTAAGTGCGCCGGGTATGTCCAGATGTGGGTCCCTTGCTCACTGTGCCACGGGATTCAAACTATCCTGGCTGATAGGGGTAAAACCCTGAAACCAGTCCTAAGATGCTTGTTTCTTGTCCAGGGAGGACCTGGCTTGGCAGTCTGGACTGGACTATTCCCATGAGACACGGGGTCAAGACTGATTTGCAAATGGTCAGGTCTAAACTGGAGTGACTTGGTGAGCAAATGAATGATGGATTTAACCCCGATCTCTTGACTGGGGTGATTGTTTTTTTGTCTTCTGCATTCTGTCCATCAATTGTGTGTCTTTTACTCCCATATGGGGGGCAAATGCTGTGACATCTTCCTGATTGCGGTTGAGGCCAAAGCTGATGAACGACCACCTTGAGCACATGGCAAACCAAATACATTCACTCACGAGACTCAACCAAAAGACACCACAGCTATCTCAGTGTTGGTCCTCTCTTTGGGCATCTCCCTGGCTATCACGGCCTCACAGCATACTTCCTTCAGTGGCCCACTCTCCAGTGCACAATTGCACGGTCGTGCAATCCACCCATGAGTACCCATTTACCCCTATCCAATCCCCCGTCGCATGCTTGGCAAATACCGTACCTGTTAACTGGTCTCTCTGTGCAGAATCATGCATGCCAGCTCATACGATGTACCAATCACTGCCATGTGGATGTGGTTACTAAATGCTGACTTGATGTTTCACACATATGTTTCTCAATGTCTTTAGAGCTCTCGAATTGTTGCAGCGTATTTTGTCTTTTTGTACTCCCCTACCCTTTTCCTTCTTCCCCCGAACCTTTTCTTACTCTCATTAGACTTCTCATAAAGTTATAGACCGCATGGTATATCCTATATTTACTAATGTACCTCGCACAATGGCATTCAACATGTCAATATTCATTGCATACTTAGATGTCATATTGCATATGTACATCACGTGTTGTGAGTTCCGCTGTTATCTGCTGCAAATTGCTATCTGCGCTGCAAATAACATTGTTTTTAGAGTTAAGTGTGTAAGCAATACTTTCTCTTTTTACAAATTCTGTGGCAGAGGGTCAGGGACAAACATATCAACCTTCAAAATATTGTGGACAAAATATCGACTACTACAAAATTGTGATGGTAAGTGTAGGACAACGCTAAGACTTCAGTAAGATTTACAAAGCTATGCAGAGGGTGATTAGCATTGCCTTGAATGCTTTGTAAAGAAATGGAATTCAACGCAACTGCTTGCGCTGCATTACAATATATTTAAAGCTGGGAAGCATTCCATAGATGGAGCATGGGCGTTCCCATGCATCCATCCATGGATTTGACACACTTACAGATTTACATTGTATGTCTCCCAGGGGATGGCATAATGAGAAGAAAAATCTTTCAATGTGTGATGCAGCAATCCTTCCCATAATACAGGCACCCTTGCAGTGTGGTGTAAGGGTGCCTGCATTGGCGCTAGGCAGCAATCAGTGCACCAGTGCAAGCAGAGAGTAGAAATGCTCCATATAACAGTAAATATGGGACATAACTGCTCCCTTCCTTTGTGCAAAATTCAGCATACTAGGTTGCCTTGCTGCCCCGCGTTGCATGAAATCATAGTAAATATGCCCCTTGACATCCTTAATTCCTCATTTATGTACCGTAAATTCATATTTTTCATTTTTTAAGAAATGTAATCAAGGGCTCTGAAAACCTTTTTTCAGCCATCTTAAAATGCATGAGTTGGCCATGACCCAAGAGTTTTGTGCTGTAGAATTTGTTTTGCACACCCGTGTGGGGCTGCCCTCAGACTCCAGGGGCATGCTAAGGTGTACCCAAAGTCCCCTACCACGACAAAACACCAAAGTTGGCATGTGGCCCTCGAGTGACAAAAGTTTCAAGAGTAATTACAGTGGACATTTTTGGTATTAGAATTGCGAGTCATTTTAGGGTTAACTCTGAAAGCACTTCCAACTCGAGATTCATTCTAATCAAAACAACGCAAGACATACGTAAACACTTTAACACGTTTTCGACCACAATCAAAGACCAAGCCCTTGTTCACAATCCCACCAACGCACACCCAGATGGTGTGCACTATAGAAGTAGGCTACAGGAATCAAGTATTGCACAGGTCATCCATCCAATTTCTACAGCTTAGCTATGTCACAGGTGCTGACCAAAGGGCACAAAGGTGATGCATTCCTGGTGTTGGCTGAAAGCAGAGGCCATGCCCTGCAGGGGTGCTGTGTGCAGTCCCTGCTGCACACAGCAGAAGGGTGTACGACGAAGGGGGTGGCCATTAAGGGCCAGATTTATCAAGGTACTCCACGCAGCTCTGCCTGTGTGCCCCTGCTGCCGCCGCCGAGTACCTGCTGGTAAGTGTGCTCTACCCCCGTTTCTGTGCCCTGTTTGTGCCCTCTGTGCCACTGTTTTTCCCCCTCTGTGTGCCTGGTTTTTGCTCTCTGTGCCACTCGTTTTTGCCCTCTGTGCCACTGTTTTCCCTCTCTGTGTGCCCCGTTTTTGCTTTCTGTGCCACTGTTTTTCCCCCTGTGTGTACACCGTTTTTGCCTCTGTCGTGCCCCGTTTTTGCCCTCTGTGCCACTGTTTTCCCCCTCTTTGCGCCCCATTCTGCTTTCTGTCCCACTGTTTTCCCGCCCCTTGCCCACTCGTGCTCCCGCCTCCCGCCTCCCAGCTGCTGCTCCCTTCCACCTCCCCATATTTGCCAGACGCTGCGCAGACGCGCCGCTGGCGCGCCTTAGGCAAGCCAGTCTGCGCCCGTCTGCGCCTGGACCGCGCCCAGCGCCAGAACCCCTGGACCCCGCAAACGCCACAACACCAGACTCCGCTACGATGCCAGCACCCTCAATGCACTCAAAGCCGGCCGAAACCACACCTGCTTCCAGGCAGCCCTGAAACAGAACCTTCTCCTGCCGCACCTGTAGCTTCACCTGCGATAGAGCCAACAAACCTCCAAGGACTGGACCCGGCCACTTCCGCTGCATACTCCTCAACACCCGCTCCGCACGCAAACACGCCGTCGAGCTCTGGGATCTGCTCGATACCTCCACCCCAGATGTGGCCTTCCTAATCGAGACCTGGTGGAACGACTCCTCGGCACGCGATATCGCCATAGCCATCCCGGACAGCTACAAGATCACCTGCAGGGATCGCGCCAACGGAATCGGAGGAGGAATAGACATCGTCCACAGGTCCACCCTCAAGGTCGCCACCCACGAAGACGACACCCTCAACACTGCCGAACACCTGCACTACCGGAGCCACACCGACCCCAACACCGCCCTCAGAGGAACACTCGTCTACAGACCCCCCAGACCCCGGGCTCAGTTCAGTGACTCCATCGCCGACCTCACCAGCACCCACGCATTCGCCTCCACAGACTACATCTTCCTCGGGGACCTGAACTTCCACCTCGAGAACAATGACGACGCCAACTCTGCCACGCTGATCGACAACCTCGCCAACCTCGGCTTCAGACAACTCGTCACCACACCCACCCACGCCGCCGGCCACACGCTGGACCCCATCTTCTCCACAAGCACCCACGTCGCCTTCGACCACACCACCGAACTCCACTGGACCGACCACCGCTGCATCCATTTCACCTTCAGGAAGCCAACCATGCACCACCGCACCCAACAGCTGCCTCACCGCTGCTGGAGCTAAGTCACCGAAGACCAGCTGATCACCACCCTCACCCAGAACCCACCCACCGACCCCACCAACCCAGACGCGGCAGCCCGCAACCTCAGACAGTGAATCGACGACTGCGCCATCACCCTCGCCCCACTCAAGAAACCCTCCAACAGCCACGCCAGCAAGAGAGCCACCTGGTTCACCGGCGAGCTCCAGACCTCCAAACGCGCATGCCGGAAACTGGCGAAGAAATGGCTCCACGAACGACCACCGGACAACCACGCAGCCCACAAGGACGCCACCCGCAGACACCACCACCTCATCAGATTAGCCAAGAGATCCTCCTTCAAAGACCGCCTGGATAACAACGCACACGACAGCAAAGAGCTCTTCAGCATTGTAAAAGAACTCTCCAACCCCAGCGCCAAAGCCAACGACATCCCGCCCTCACAAGAACTGTGCGACTCACTGGCCATCTTCTTTCACAGCAAGATAGCTTGCATCCACGACAGCTTCAACACCACGACCGCCCCGACTACGCCAGACTACGCCTCCCCTGCGAACACCACCAGCGCCAACTGCCTGACCTCCTGGTCCAACGTCAACGACGATGAGACACGCAAGGTCACTCCATCCACTCTGGATCTCCGTCAGACCCGTGCCAACACCACGTATTCAACAAAGCAGATGCAGCCATCGCACCCCAACTATGGAAGGTCATCAACATCTCCTTTGAAACAGCGACATTTCCGGAAAGCTGGAATCACGCCGAAATCAACGCCCTCCTGAAGAAGCCCTAGGCGGACCCCAAGGATCTCAAGAACTTCCGGCCCATCTCCCTACTCCCGTTTCCGGTGAAGGTCATCGAGAAGATTGTCAACATGCAATTGGCCCGCCACCTTGAAGAGAACAACATCTTGGACCCGTCCCAGTACGGATTCAGACGAAACCACAGCACCGAGACAGCCCTCATCGCTGCCACAGACGACATCAGGCACCAACTAGACAACTGCGAAATATCAGCCCTCATCCTCCTGGACCTGTCAGTCGCCGTCGACATGGTCTGCCATCGCACTCTAAAGACACGCCTCCAAGAAGCCAGAATCCAAGAGAAGGCCCTTGACTGGACCACGTCCTTCCTCTCCGGCAGAACCCAGAGCGTTCGCCTCCCACCCTTCCGATCCGAAGCCATACACATCATCTGCGGTGTCCACCAGGGCTCATCCCTCAGCCTGATGCTGTTCAACGTCTACATGGCCCCCCTCGAACAAGTGGCCCGCCATCACGACCTCAACATCATCCCCTATGCCGACGACACCCAGCTCATCCTCTCCCTCACCAAGGACCCACACACCGCCAAAACAAACCTCCACAAGGGAATGAAGGCAGTCGCCGACTGGATGAGGAGCAGCCGTTTGAAACTGAACTCGGACAAGATGGAGGTCCTCATCCTCGGACCCACCCCCTCATCCTGAGATGACTCCTGGTGGCTGACCACACTGGGAACAGCACTGACACCCACCGACCATGCACGCAACCTAAGATTCATCCTCGACTCTTCCCTCTCCATGTCTAAGCAGGTCAACGCCGTCTCCTCCTCCTGCTGCAACACCCTCCACACGCTCCGCAGGATCTACAGGTGGATTCCGACTGAAACAAGAAGAAAGGTGACACAGGCCTTCGTCAGCAGCAGACTGGACTACGGCAATGCACTCTACGCAGGAATCCCAGCCAAACACCTACGACGACTACAACGCATCCAAAACGCCTCCACCCGACTGATCGTCAACGTCCCCCGCCGCAACCACATCATCCCTCACCTGAGAGACCTACACTGACTCCCCATCAACAAGAGGATCACCTTCAAGCTCCTCACCCACGCAAACAAAGCACTCCATAACGCCGGACCAGCCTACCTGAACAGCAGACTCAGCTTCAACACACCCACCCGCAAGCTCCGCTGCGCCAGCCTCGCCCTCGCCGCTGTCCTCCGCATCCAATGAAAGACCTCCGGCAGCAGATCCTTCTCCTACCTCGCTGCCAAGACCTGGAACACCCTCCCTACCCACCTACGGCAGATCAAAGACCTACTCGCCTTCAGAAGACTCCTCAAGACATGGCTCTTCGAGCAGTAGCGGCACCCTCCTATCCTCAGCGCCTTGAGACCCTCACGGGTAAGTTGCGCGCTTTACAAGTACTCTGATTGATTGATTGATTGTCACCATTGCACCATGCAAAGAGGCGTTAGGGCTACACAAAACCTAAGTGAATTTTATCGATTCGCACAAGGTCACCTTGCATGGCCCTGTATTGTTTGAGAGATCTAGAGTACCACAAGGCAGCACAAATTGTTGTCTTATGTTACTCTGCCCCAGGGAGGCATTCCATTGGTGGAGCGTGGGTGTTTCCACGCATCCACCCATGGATTATAGCGCATTTCCAGTTGTATCAATAATGGGAGACCTGGAATTTGTCAAAATGCTACGCCTCCACAGGTTAGGCATAACGAAAAGAAATTACTTTATTACTCCTTGTGTTTTCCTCTTTCCATGTGTGCTGCAGAAGAAAGTGGCAATTCTTTTTGCACAGGAAGGTATCCCTTCCTGCACAAAAACAATCCTGTCTACAATGCAGGCACCCTTGCATCATGACAGGTAGCCAAAGTGCGGCAACAATAGGAAAGGACAGGAATGCACCGTAAATGTTAAATGCGGCACACTCCTTCCGTGATTGCTGCATTGCACTGTGGGAAAGATTGATAAATTTGCCCCTAAGTATAGAATGGCTCAATCTCGATAAACCTCTAAATTTTTCCAACTATGGTTATCAGCACACACAGGACTCAGTATAACGTGTTCCACTCCATGGTCAAAACATCAGTTTGGACTATAACTTGTGCCTTCACCATGCACAGTTTTCTCATCAGTAATTTTACAGCAAATATGGCAGTAATATTTTCAAGGATGTTATAGAAGATGTCATGACTGATTAAATATGTTGGGTTTGAGAAGTTGGCCTGGTATATGATGTTCACTATTCTAGTGGGCACCTTGCACCAGTCCAAACAACCCTTCTGGTGATGGTTGTAAAGTCAACCTTATAGACCAGCTATCCTAGTGGTAGCATGGACAAAGCAGTCTTAGGCTAAAACGTCAGAGAGCATGTGAAGCCAGCTGTTTTACCAATAATAGTCCCTTGAATATCAAATGAAAGGACACCACACAAGCTATATATATTAAATATGTATGTATTTATTACTAACACAACCCCTCTGCACTCTTTATGAGGTCAGAGTTCGAGATACAGCACAAGTTACTCAATAAGCATACTATAAGTTGCACAAATATAATTCTGCCCTAGGGGCCTCACGAGCCATATACTAAGTAAGTGGTATAAGACCCACTTCAGGAAAGGTGAATAGGCCTAGGGCCTATAGAATCACTGGGGCTACACTGGACAACCAAAGGTTAGGAAGTAGAAGTCCCACAGGATGGGTGTGCAGTGTCTAAACACACACGCGAGTTACCATTGAGTTTCAATGGGAATGTAAAAGTTACAAAGTAGCAGATTTCATTCACTTCCAGGTGGACTACGGGAAAACCCCGTTAAACTAGGACACTTGGATAGTTATTACCCACGGGAGAACCAGAGTACTTGAGTTACCTCACCCAGGGAAGTCGGGTGCATAGGTGTTTTTTCATGTCGGGTTTCGGCGATGAATCCTATGGAGAGCTGCAAGAAAGCGCTGCAAGTCGACCTGGAGGAAAGTGTCCGGATGGATCCAAGGGTGGATCGGAGCAGTGAAGAACGTGAAAGCAGAGGGGACAGAGTCTGGGTCACTAGCCAGTGACCAGGAAGGAACCAGGAAGGAACCAGGCGATGTCGAGTTGCAATCAGTTGAAGAGGTGAAGCTTGTCTCTGCAGCCAAGAGGTCCAGGAGGTGTCGACGACAACCAGGAGCTGGAGTCGAGCTGTCCCACGACGGATCTAGCTGTTGGAGGTGTTGGTATCCGGATTGAACCCAACAAACCTTGGCAAATGCAATCCACGCAGGATTAGAAGATTGGCTTCTGTTCGGACCAGCAAGGTCTGGGGCGCTTCTCTTTTGCAGGGAAGTAGGAGCAAGCCCGGAGCAACCAGGTAAGCGGTGTTGTTTCTAAAGGATGTCTTCAGATGGGCCACTAGCCAATGGGCTAGCTACCGCAAAGGCGCATTGAGCTGAAATGCAGGTGCAGGCCCCACGCAGCACTCTTGGAGTGTGGACGGCTGTGCTTCGGTGCAAATGCTGCTGAGGTCTAGTGCTTCTCAAACCCCAATGCGCAACTTCGAGGATGCCTCAGAAGCTGCACAGGTAGCAAAAAGCAGGTACTGCAGGGTGTCCGGTCCCACGTTTCTCCTGTCCCCACGGGCCTCAGCTTTGCTGTGGATGTGGGTCGGAGTCAGAGAAGTCTGGAAGTCCAGAGGCTGCGTCGCTAATTCTTTGAGTTCCAGCGGGAGCATCGACAAAGCAAACAGGCAAGTTACTGTTGGTGCCTGTTTGCACAGGGAGGTCACTCCTTGACCACAAGGGAGATGTCTCCAGTCTTCCAGTCGAAATGGAACGTCGAAGGTCCAAGAGTTCATTTCAGAGTTTCTACCAAGATAATCTACTGTCTCTAGACACAGCTCCTAACTTTATACCAAACTAAGGGGCTGGATTACCTGCTAGGCCCCTCCTATGGGTGGAACCTGAGAAGGGGGTGGTTAAACCCCTTTCTCTTTGTCCAGTTTCGCACCAGAGCTGAGACTGGAGTGCCCCAGCAACTGTTTTGAACCGGGCTATGCATGGCGCATCTTGTGTGCCCCAGGCAGTGTCTGAAAACAGCAGTTTCCATTGAACCCACCTTGCCCCAATCCACTACAGGCTGTCTGAGGAGGTGCCAGCACCTCCCTTGACAGGAAACCTATTGTCCAGGCCTCCCCTACCGGAGTCTCGTCCAGCAGCAGGAGGTCAGACTCATGTCTGTGGCAGCAGCATCCATTTTGTGATGCTGAGGCTCTGTTTAACTTTAACCGGGTAAAGCAGTAACTACACGTCTTCTCCCTCTAGAAGGGTGGAATGCTACCGCCACCGCCAGGACTGGTGGGGGGGTAGTATTCCAAAGTGTTTGACACCATACACGACATGTTTTGATAAAGCCAAACCAACGTTAGTATTAACCGTGAGGATTATAATGCACTTAAGAGTATATGGTATGGCTATATCATAGAACAGCTATAAGGACATGGTTTCGAAAGCTGCAGACAGGCTCAGCTCATGCTAGAGAACCATCTCACATAAAACCAAGCACTCTGCCTTCAGGATTGTCAAGGCCTGCTATAGGAGTGACTTATAGGTATTTATGTGTCTATATATAAGGGTAGATATAGGAATATTATATCTAAGCAAGGGGTGATTACACCACCTTGCCCAAGCTGAGTGTTCAGCCTGTGGTGTCAGTTTGGATGGCCAGCCAGGGGTGGCATAATACATACTGCAGCCCCTGGTAGTCCTTGGATGCACCTATGCCCTGGGTACCTATGGTACACTATACAGGGGCTCACAAGGTGGCCCAATACCCAATTGGATATGTACCTAAAGTACATGGAGTCCATTTTACAGAGAGAGCAGATTGCCTGGGGCCCTGAATAGCAGGATCCCAGGCCAACTAAGTAAAAAAGCAGATAAACACTTGGCAAAACGTTGGGGTAACCATATAGTCAGATATCCACCTTCCTACACAACTCCCCCAAACTAAAGGAGATAAGGCTATCCTTGACCAGGTAAGCCTATATTGCCTAAGTGGCCATATAAGGAAGTACCTGCACTAGCATGGTTACCCCTGTCTCATGGTCCACTAAGCAATCCCTCACCCTAGGGGTATCAGAGGGTCTCCACCATAGGGAATCTCTACCCGTGGTGTGTTTTGGCAAAGTAAAAGGCTGGCTTTGGGATGGAGTACTGAAGTGAGGCTCCTCTAATGTAGGGCTCAACTTCCTCCAATCACTCTCTACCATGTATGCCTTTCTTTCCATGACTGAGTTGCATTGTGCTCTCAGGGTCAATCTCTGGCTGCCTACAGCTGGAGGCTGGGTCCCTTTTGTTGGCTTACTGGAGGGACAGGTCAGGTTCGGGGCCACCAGGTCCCAGGTATGGCTGTGCCCAACCGAGTCCATCTGGGGGAGGTTCCTACCTAAGGGGAAGGGAGATCCCTCAGACGTTTCTGGAATTTTCACCTTGCTAGGGCTGCTAGCTTTGGTGCCCCTAATCTGCTGATGAAGGGGGGGGTCCTTTGGACAGTGGCCCCTTTGGGGTCCACTGGCCTCCCTGACCTCTACAGCCCTGGGCTGACTGAGGCAGGGTAGAGAAGGGCAGGTTACCTGCTCCAGACTGGGTCCCACCTTGGAAGGGTCCACTGACATCAGGGGCTCGGCCAGGCTAGGCCTGACTACCTCTCGGGCAGTGCCTTCACAAGGGGTAGGGTCAGTTCCCTGAGGAGGCTGACTCTCACCTAATGTCTGGTGGGAGGGAGACTTTTCTTCCTCCCCAATACTGTCTGTCTGAGTGGAGTGATCCATAGTTTCAGGCTTCACAACACTAAAATCTGTTTGAGTTTGGGTTGTGATCATCACAGCCCTACCAACCTTTTGAGGAAGGGACTCTGTTTGTGTGTGGGCTGTGACCATCACAGCCCTACCAACCTTTTCCGGGAAGTCTGCTTGAGCTTGGGCTGTGACCATCACAGCCCTTCCAACCTTTTCAGGGAGGAAATCTGCTTGAGCTGGGGCTGCGACCATCACAGTCCCACTAACCTTTTCAGGAAGGCCTACCATTTTGTAATGGATTTCTTGCTCTACCTCAGCCCAGGCTGAGATCTCTAGATCATTTCCCAGTAGACAATCTATAGGCAATTTTGTAGACACTGCCACTCTCTTGGGCCAGTGACTCCTCCCCAGCTGAGATTTACTACTGCCATGGGATGATCTTTCTGCACTCCATCAATATTGATCACCTGGTAGGTGAACCCAGGTAAAAGTTGTCCTGCGGGGACTAGTCTCTCAGTCACCATAGTGATGCTAGCCCCTATGTCTCTATAGGCTTCAACTTTCTGACCATTGATGTGGGGCTCCTGTCTGTACTTGCCCAAAGTGTTGGGACAAGCAGTGAAGTTGGCAAACCGCATACCATCCTCACAGACTAAAGTTTCTGTTTTAGGGGACCTGGTTAGGCCAGAGTTCACCTGAGGTCCCCAAGTATACCCAGCCACAGTTTTTGGGGTACTCCCACCACCTGGGGGATGACTACTAATAGTAACAGGAGGTCTTAGATTGGTACCTGGAGGAAAATCCTCCTTATTGTTGGCCTTTGGGCAACTACTGTCAGTCTTACAGTGGCCAGGCTGTTTACAGACATGGAAATAATGTTTCTTGGGGTTAGAGGAAGTGTTTTGGGAGCCACCCCCCCATTGGAGTTATTGGGCCCTGTAGAGGATGTGTCCTTAAATTTATCCCCACCTTTCTCTTGAGGCTTGGTAGAATCTTTCTTCTGGTCACCACCCTGATTTTTAGGCCTAATCCTGAATCTGACCCATTTGTCCGCCTTCTTACCCAATTCTTGGGGAGAGGTCAGATCAGAGTCCACCAGGTGCTGGTGTAGAAGCTGTTTTTGACAATTACTAATGATCTGCTCCCTCATAATCAAATCATACAATCCTGTATAGTCATATACTTTGCTGCCCAATAACCAGCCCTCCAAAACCTTAGTAGCACAATCTACAAAATCAGTCCAGTCCTGAGTCTGTGTCTTCTGGGTATCCCTGAACAACAACCTATATTGCTCAGTGGTTAAGCCAAACCCATATATCAGAGCACTCTTCGGGGCTAGGTAGTTATTAGCATCCTCATCACTAACTGTGAGGAGCTTATCTCTGCCTTTATCAGAAAAGGAGAGCCATAAGATTGCTGCCCACTGACTTTGGGGTACCTGCTCTACTTTGCAGGCCCTCTCCAAAGCAGTTATCCATTTGTGGAAGTCATCCCCACTCTTGTAGGGAGGGACTATCTTACTTAGGTTTCTATGGTCTAATGACCCTTCCCTATTCCTAGGGGTATTGCTGCCACCAGTGGGTTCTCACCCACTTAACTGTTGCTCTCTTGCGAAAGCCAGGGCCTCTTTGCCTCTGGATCCTAAGCTTGACTTCTCTCATCCTTGCTTGATGCTCTTTCCTCTCAGGGAAACTCATCCTCCTGAGAGCATCTGACCCTATTGAGACACCAGAGAGGTGAGATTCCCTGGAAAGGGATCCCCTCCTTCAGGGCCCAGTGTTAAGCTTGCTTGGGGGTCTGTACGGGGCTATGCCCTCTCCAGCCCCATGTAGGCTTAGGTTGGCCTGGCTAAGTACTCCTACTTGCACCAGGTCATTGTTATTATAATCATCATCATCATCATCATCCCCTTGATTTTCATCAGGGAGATCTTCTGTTGATGGATGGCCCTCCCCTGTACCACATGTATTACCTGGGTTAGCTGCTTTATGAGCATCAATCTCCTCTAGGATCTCTATCAGTTGCTTGAGGGTAGCGTTTGATCCTTGTTTTAACTTCCTAGTTGTGCACAAGTGCCTTAACTCATGGAAGGTAAAGGTATCGTATCTGGAAGGTACCCTTAAAGGGCCAACCTCTACTGGGAGAGATCCACTAGGTTCTGCTCTCAGACACATGATCTAGTGAGGTGTGGTGTGTGCACCTATCTAAACTAAGTTTTACCTACTAAACCTCTCTAAGAGTTGTAGTCATGGTGTGCTAGGCCCTTTGCTCTACAACAACTAAGTTCAGTAGAACTTAAGTATTTAAGACTTGATTTATATGTACCTTAATGTGATCTTTCAAATGATATCTCAAGATATTATGGTAAAACAATCAGCAAGCTCTTATCTCAAGCGCTGCACACCAATGTGAGAAGTTGGCCTGGTATATGATGTCCACTATTCTAGTGGGCACCTTGCACCAGTCCAAACAACCCTTATGGTGATGGTTGTAAAGTCAACCTTATAGACCAGCTATCCTAGTGGTAGCATGGACAAAGCAGTCTTAGGCTAAAACTTCAGAGAGCATGTGAAGCCAGCTGTTTTACCAATAATAGTCCCTTGAATATGTGGTATATATCAAATATATATGCATTTATTACTAACACAACCCCTCTGCACTCTTTATGAGGTCAGAGTTCGAGATACAGCACAAGTTACTCAATAAGCATACTATAAGTTGCACAAATACAATTCCTCCCTAGGGGCCTCACGAACCATATACTAAGTAAGTGGTATAAGAACCACTTCAGGAAAGGTGAATAGGCCTAGGGCCTAGAGAACCGCTGGGGCTACACTGGACATCTTCTAATCAAGGGTGAGGGAGGCGGATTCTGGATCCATTCACTTTCCAAAATAGCATGAATTCATCAAAGGGGAATGGATCACTTGTCCTGCTCGACCATTGGGTATACAGGAAATGAGGATGTCCCAGCTGAAAAAAGGCCCTCATGCACGTGATGGGTATGTTGGTATCTGAAGCGGTATATGTTGGTTCTCCGCTTTAAGATCACGTCAGTGCATAATCATTGGGTCTGATTTCGTTTTATGCAGCCTCCACCAGGAGGTTTTTACCCAAGGTTGACACAGTAGTGAGCCGGTGATAAAAAAGGGTTGTGTTAAAAAGACCTCAACCTAAGTGCTACTACTTTATTCTGACTTGGTTGTAGGTCTAATGAACTCTATAAGAGTGATTCAACTTGGACTAAGTTACGAGTACCGGATGCACTCAGAGTGGTTTAAAATTGGGGGGGGGGGGGAAGGAAATTGTGAAGGTATCTAAAAAAAGGTCGACATGTTTCTGCCTTAGTCTGCCTTTGTATAGGGCTTACGGGCATTCATCAGGACCAGTGGTTGGGAAACGTGAGGTTTAACAAAAAAATTTGTGCTCAAACGTGAACGAAAAAGGTATTAACCTGTTTCTTCGGACTGGAGGTCTTACGGTACCTGTAAAGAGTAAGCATATGGTTTCGGCATACATACAGGGTTCAGGGAAGGGACATGCAAACCAAGCAGAACGTTGCTGCTGCTATCTATTCACACAAGAATATATAAACAACTAAAAAATGGCAATACTTTAAAAACCGGTTAACAATCATGGCAATGTCAACTCTCTCTTTTTCTCTCCATACTCATGCAGCGGGTTTTTAGCGTGCTATTCGACAGTGGTTACATGGTGTTTGTGTCGATCAAGAACGCCATTATTGACTACGGTAGTGGGGGTGGTGAGCCAATAGAGGCTGACTATGCGATACAATGTGAGTGCTCAGCAATTGTTACCTCGCGCATTTAATTAACACGCTCCTGTCGGATCGTAGAGCTCTTGGAAGGGGCTAGAGGATAAAGAAGGGGAAGTTAGCATGGATGGTATGTAATACTTGCGGTTTCTGGAGACACCTTCCTCGGTCTCGCTACCTGTTGCACCCGATCCTCAACTTGCTTCGTCAATGCGCTGCTCTGCCCTTACTGACCCGGAAACGATAGGTTCCGTTTCCGGGTCGCTTTATACGGAATGATAGGCCCTGTCTGTGAATCCCTATTGGTTGGTTGCTGTTTCTATGGTAATCTCGGGAAGTTGTGTAAGAGTTTATTTATTTGCCAGCGCCAGCCAGGGTATATTATCATTCAGACCATCGCTGTCAGTTTTGAGCCTATGCACCCATCTTTGTTCCTTTTCGAAAAGGACTTTCTCGGCATTGTGATCTTTGTTTGGCAAGGTTTCAAGGATGACCCACTGTAAATCTTGGATGGTGTGGCCTTTTTCCAGATAGTGAGTCGCCATCTTCGTAGTACTCTTTTTGCACTTTACATTGCTTCTGTGTTCGCACAGTCTTTGTTTGGCTTTCCTGCAGGTCATGCCTATGTATTTCAGGTTGCATGGACATGTGATCATGTAAATCACATGTGTTGTATTACAATTAGTGTGGCTGTTTAGGGTCCATCTAAAGTTCGGGAGTAGTTGGAGGTCTTTAGTAGGTTTTGTCAGACCGCAGACAGAACACGATCCACAGGGGTAATGTCCTTGTACTTGTGGATTCCCCCATAAGTTAGTATGTTGTTTTGGTGGTTTTGGTGGTGGTCTCGTATGCACCAGCATGTCTTTTAGGTTTCGGCTCCTTTTATTAGCAAACCTTGGTTTCTCCCATGTAAGATTGCCCGATGTTAATATGCGCCAGTTCTTGTTCACTATTTTCTTGATGTTATTCGTCATGGCACTGTATGTCGTGACACATGTGAGGACATCCTTCGGTTGGTCTTTTGGGGTGCATTCGAGCAGCGCCTCTCTGTTTTGATTCCTAGCACGTTTTTTGCATTTGGCGATTACTTTTTTAGGGTAATCGCGAGCCTCCAATTTTTTACAGAGATCATCAGCTTGTGTTTTGTACTCTTTTGTGTCACTACAATTGCGTCGTAACCTGAGGAACTGGCTGTATGGTAAGTTCTCTCGTAGGGGTCGGGGGTGGAAGCTGTTGAAAGATAACAAGCTGTTTTTCGATGTAGTCTTAAAGAAAGTTCGAGTTTTTAAGGTGTTGGCTTCAGCATAAATCGTGACATCTAGGAAGTCAATGCTCCTGTTATTGGCACAGTAGGTGAACTTTAAACACTCATCTTTTTGGTTGAGCCAGTCGTGGAATTCTATCAGTTTTTCTTGATCTCTCTTCCAGATGACAAAAATGTCATCAATGTATCGTTTCCAAAAAAGGATACATTGATGATAGGGGTTGTTTGCTGCATCCAAAATGTGTCTGTCCTCAAAGGTACTGACATACAGTCTGGCCACGCTCGGGGCAAAAGTACTGCCCATCGAGGTGCCATGACATTGGAGGTACAGTTTGTCTTTATACTGAAAGAAATTTTCCATCAGTGCCATCCGGCAGCACTCCAGGACGAAGTGTCTGGGTGTTTTGTATGTCCAAGTGGTGCTGAACAGGATGCTTTCCAAGGTTTCCATGGTTTTCTCTTGTGGGGGGCTTGTATAAAGACTTTCGACATCGAATCCAACTAGAAGCATGGTATTGGGTGAGTATTCGATGTCTTTTATGTGTTTAAGGAGATCTCTTGTATCCTTTAAGTATGTTGGAGTTTTCTGTACCAGTGGTCTTAAGTACTGGTCCGCAAATTGGGAAAGGGGTTCTAGGATGGATCCAATTCCGGACACGATAGGTCTCCCGGGTGGTGGGAGTCGTCCTTTGTGTGTCTTTGGCAATGAGTAGAAGTAGGGGGTTCGTGGTGTGTTTGTCCTAAGATAATCCCCTTCCTTTTTGGATATCCAATTGTTTGTTTCACCTTCCTCAATCATCATTGCGACTGTTCTTTGCAGTCTTGGTGTGGGGTCTTCTGACAGTATTCTGTAGAATTTGTCATCTGCCAACAGGTCCATGCATTGTTGGTCATATCCTGACTTAGTTAGGAGGACCACTCCTCCGCCTTTATCGGCCGGTTTTATGACTAGGTCACTGTCGCTTTTTAGTGCGTTCAGTGCTAGTTGTTCCGATCTGGTAATGTTTTGAAAAGGTTTCTGAGTGTCACGAGCGAGGTCATCAAGTCCCAATTGAGATACTGACATTCGAGCAGGCACTATTCAAAAGCATTGATGACCTCGCTCGTGACACTCAGAAACCTTTTCAAAACATTACCAGATCGGAACAACTAGCACTGAACGCACTAAAAAGCGACAGTGACCTAGTCATAAAACCGGCCGATAAAGGCGGAGGAGTGGTCCTCCTAACTAAGTCAGGATATGACCAACAATGCATGGACCTGTTGGCAGATGACAAATTCTACAGAATACTGTCAGAAGACCCCACACCAAGACTGCAAAGAACAGTCGCAATGATGATTGAGGAAGGTGAAACAAACAATTGGATATCCAAAAAGGAAGGGGATTATCTTAGGACAAACACACCAAGAACCCCCTACTTCTACTCATTGCCAAAGACACACAAAGGACGACTCCCACCACCCGGGAGACCTATTGTGTCCGGAATTGGATCCATCCTAGAACCCCTTTCCCAATTTGCGGACCAGTACTTAAGACCACTGGTACAGAAAACTCCAACATACTTAAAGGATACAAGAGATCTCCTTAAACACATAAAAGACATCGAATACTCACCCAATACCATGCTTCTAGTTGGATTCGATGTCGAAAGTCTTTATACAAGCCTCCCACAAGAGAAAACCATGGAAACCTTGGAAAGCATCCTGTTCAGCACCACTGGGACATACAAAACACCCAGACACTTCGTCCTGGAGTGCTGCCGGATGGCACTGATGGAAAATTTCTTTCAGTATAAAGACAAACTGTACCTCCAATGTCATGGCACCTCGATGGGCAGTACTTTTGCCCCGAGCGTGGCCGGACTGTATGTCAGTACCTTTGAGGACAAACACATTTTGGATGCAGCAAACAACCCCTATCATCAATGTATCCTTTTTTAGAAACGATACATTGATGACATTTTTGTCATCTGGAAGGGAGATCAAAAAAAACTGATAGAATTCCACGACTGGCTCAACCAAAAAGATGAGTGTTTAAAGTTCACCTACTGTGCCAATAACAGGAGCATTGACTTCCTAGATGTCACGATTTATGCTGAAGCCAACACCTTAAAAACTCGAACTTTCTTTAAGACTACATCGAAAAACAGCTTGTTATCTTTCAACAGCTTCCACCCCCGACCCCTACGAGAGAACTTACCATACAGCCAGTTCCTCAGGTTACGACGCAATTGTAGTGACACAAAAGAGTACAAAACACAAGCTGATGATCTCTGTAAAAAATTGGAGGCTCGCGATTACCCTAAAAAAGTAATCGCCAAATGCAAAAAACGTGCGAGGTATCAAAACAGAGAGGCGCTGCTCGAATGCACCCCAAAAGACCAACCGAAGGATGTCCTCACATGTGTCACGACATACAGTGCCATGACGAATAACATCAAGAAAATAGTGAACAAGAACTGGCGCATATTAACATCGGGCAATCTTACATGGGAGAAACCAAGGTTTGCTAATAAAAGGAGCCGAAACCTAAAAGACATGCTGGTGCATACGAGACCACCACCAAAACCACCAAAACAACATACTAACTTATGGGGGAATCCACAAGTACAAGGACATTACCCCTGTGGATCGTGTTCTGTCTGCGGTCTGACAAAACCTACTAAAGACCTCCAACTACTCCCGAACTTTAGATGGACCCTAAACAGCCACACTAATTGTAATACAACACATGTGATTTACATGATCACATGTCCATGCAACCTGAAATACATAGGCATGACCTGCAGGAAAGCCAAACAAAGACTGTGCGAACACAGAAGCAATGTAAAGTGCAAAAAGAGTACTACGAAGATGGCGACTCACTATCTGGAAAAAGGCCACACCATCCAAGATTTACAGTGGGTCATCCTTGAAACCTTGCCAAACAAAGATCACAATGCCGAGAAAGTCCTTTTCGAAAAGGAACAAAGATGGGTGCATAGGCTCAAAACTGACAGCGATGGTCTGAATGATAATATACCCTGGCTGGTGCTGGCAAATAAATAAACTCTTACACAACTTCCCGAGATTACCATAGAAACAGCAACCAACCAATAGGGATTCACAGACAGGGCCTATCATTCCGTATAAAGCGACCCGGAAACGGAACCTATCGTTTCCGGATCAGTAAGGGCAGAGCAGCGCATTGACGAAGCAAGTTGAGGATCGGGTGCAACAGGTAGCGAGACCGAGGAAGGTGTCTCCAGAGACCGCAAGTATTACATACCATCCATGCTAACTTCCCCTTCTTTATCCTCTAGCCCCTTCCAAGAGCTCTACGATCCGACAGGAGCGTGTTAATTAAATGCGCGAGGTAACAATTGCTGAGCACTCACATTGTATCGCATAGTCAGCCTCTATTGGCTCACCACCCCCACTACCGTAGTCAATAATGGCGTTCTTGATCGACACAAACACCATGTATCCACTGTCGAATAGCACGCTAAAAACCCGCTGCATGAGTATGGAGAGAAAAAGAGAGAGTTGACATTGCCATGATTGTTAACCGGTTTTTAAAGTATTGCCATTTTTTAGTTGTTTATATATTCTTGTGTGAATAGATAGCAGCAGGAACGTTCTGCTTGGTATGCATGTCCCTTCCCCGAACCCTGTATGTATGCCGAAACCATGTGCTTACTCTTTACAGGTACCGTAAGACCTCCAGTCCGAAGAAACAGGTTAATACCTTTTTCGTTCACGTTTGAGCACACATTTTTTTGTTAAACCTCACGTTTCCCAACCACTGGTCCTGATGAATGCCCGTAAGCCCTATACAAAGGCAGACTAAGACAGAAACATGTCGACCTTTTTTTAGATACCTTCACAATTTCCTTCCCCCCCCCCCCCCAATTTTAAACCACTCTGAGTGCATCCGGTACTCGTAACTTAGTCCAAGTTGAAGCACTCTTATAGAGTTCATTAGACCTACAACCAAGTCAGAATAAAGTAGTAGCACTTAGGTTGAGGTCTTTTTAACACAACCCTTTTTTATCACCGGCTCACTACTGTGTCAACCTTGGGTAAAAACCTCCTGGTGGAGGCTGCATAAAACGAAATCAGACCCAATGATTATGCACTGACGTGATCTTAAAGCGGAGAACCAACATATACCGCTTCAGATACCAACATACCCATCACGTGCATGAGGGCCTTTTTTCAGCTGGGACATCCTCATTTCCTGTATACCCAATGGTCGAGCAGGACAAGTGATCCATTCCCCTTTGATGAATTCATGCTACACTGGACAACCAAAGGTTAGGAAGTAGGAGTCCCACAGGATGCGTGTGCAGTGTCTAAACACACACACGAGTTACCATGGAGTTTCAATGGGAACGTAAAAGTTACAAAGTAGTAGATTTCGGACACTTCCAGGTGGACTACGGGAAAACCCAGTTAAACTAGGACACTTGGATAGTTATTACCCACGGGAGCACCGGAGTACTCGAGTTACCTCACCCAGTGAAGCCGGGTGCATAGGTGTCTTTTCTTGTCGGGTTTCGTCGATGAATCCTATGGAGAGCTGCAAGAAAGTGCTGCAAGCGACCAGGAGGAAAGTGTACAGATGGATCCAAGGGTGGATCATAACAGTGAAGAACCTGAAAGCAGAGGGGACAGAGTCTGGGTCACTAGCCAGTGACCAGGAACGAACCAGGCGATGTCGAGTTGCAATCAGGTGAAGAGGTGAAGCTTGTCTCCACAGCCATGAGGTCCAGGAGGTGTCAACTACAACCAGAAGCTGGAGTCAAGCTGTCCCACGATGGATCTAGCTGTTGGCAGTGTTGGTATCCAGATTGAACCCAACAAACCTTGGCAAATGCAATCCATGCAAGATTAGAAGATTGGCTTCTGTTCAGACCAGCAAGGTCTGTGGTGCTTCTCTTTTGCAGGGAAAGCAGGAGCAAGTTCGGAGCAATCAGGCAAAAGGTGTTGTTTGAAAAGGATTTTTTCAGATGGGCCACTAGCAAATGGGCTAGCAACCACAAAGACGCATTGAGCTGAAATGCAGGCGCAGGCCCCACGCGGCACTCGTAGAGTGGGGAGGGCTGTGCTTCAGTGCAAATGCTGCTCAGGACTAGGGCCTAGAGAACGGCTGGGGCTACACTGGACAACCAAAGGTTAGGAAGTAGGAGTCCCACAGGATGCGTGTGCAGTGTCTAAACACACACACGAGTTACCATGGAGTTTCATTGGGAACGTAAAAGTTACAAAGTAGTAGATTTTGGACACTTCCAGGTGGACTACGGGAAAACCCAGTTAAACTAGGACACTTGGATAGTTATTACCCACGGGAGCACCGGAGTACTCGAGTTACCTCACCCAGGGAAGCCGGGTGCATAGGTGTCTTTTCTTGTCGGGTTTCGTCGATGAATCCTATGGAGAGCTGCAAGAAAGTGCTGCAAGCGACCAGGAGGAAAGTGTACGGATGGATCCAAGGGTGGATCATAACAGTGAAGAACCTGAAAGCAGAGGGGACAGAGTCTGGGTCACTAGCCAGTGACCAGGAACGAACCAGGCGATGTCGAGTTGCAATCAGGTGAAGAGGTGAAGCTTGTCTCCACAGCCATGAGGTCCAGGAGGTGTCAACGACAACCAGAAGCTGAAGTCAAGCTGTCCCACAATGGATCTAGCTGTTGGCAGTGTTGGTATCCAGATTGAACCCAACAAACCTTGGCAAATGCAATCCATGCAAGATTAGAAGATTGGCTTCTGTTCAGACCAGCAAGGTCTGTGGTGCTTCTCTTTTGCAGGGAAAGCAGGAGCAAGTTCAGAGCAATCAGGCAAGTGGTGTTGTTTTAAAAGGATTTTTTCAGATGGGCCACTAGCAAATGGGCTAGCAACCACAAAGACGCGTTGAGCTGAAATGCAGGCGCAGGCCCCACGCGGCACTCGTGGAGTGGGGAGGGCTGTGCTTCAGTGCAAATGCTGCTCAGGACTAGGGCTTCTCAAACCCCAATGCACAACTTCGAGGATGCCTCAGAAGCTGCACAGGTAGCAAAAAGCAGGTACTGCAGGGTGTCTTGTCCCACGTCTCTCATGTCTGCCACGGGTCTCAGCTTTGCTGTAGATGACGGTCGGAGTCAGAGAAGTCTGGAAGTCCAGAGGCTGCATCGCTAAGTCTTCGGGTTCCTGCGGGAGCGTTGACAAAGCAAACAGGCAAGTTACTGTTGGTGCCTGTTTGCACAGGGTGGTCACTCCTTGACTACAAGGGAGATGTCTTCAGTCTTCCAGTCGAAATGGAACTTTGAAGGTCCAAGAGTTAATTTCAGAGTTTCTTCCAGGATAATCTACTGTCTCTAGACACAGCTCCTATCTTTATACCAAACTAGGGGGCTGGATTATCTGCTAGGTCCCTCCTATGGGTGGAACCTGAGAAGGGGGTGGTTACACCCCTTTCTCTTTGTCTAGTTTCACGCCAGAGCTGTGGCTGGAGTGCCCCAGCAACTGGCTTGAACCGGGCTATGCATGGAGCACCTTGTGTGCCCCAGGCAGTGTCTGGAAACAGCAGTTTCCATTGAACCCACCCTGCCCCAATCAACTACAAGCTGTCCGGGGAGGTGCCAGCACCTCTCTTGACAGGAAACCTACTGTCAGGCCTCCCCTGCCGGAGTTTCGTTCAGCAGCAGGAGGTCAGACTCGTGTCTGTGGTAGCAGCATCCATTTTGTGATGCTGAGGATTGTTGTAAATGAATCTTGGACCCTAGTATAAATTTCCAGATTCATGCCCTTATATAGGCATACTTTATCATTTCCTTATATAGGCATAAAAATCCTTACCATATTTGGCCTAAACCATACAGCCCAAATACGGTATGGATACTTCCACTAAGCTCCAAGAATTACCAACATTTTCTTGGAAAAACCCGCCTTCAGAAGCTCGGGACTTCCCCCTGCTTGAATATTAAGTTCTCCTAGAACCCCCGGCGTTTTCCAAGAAATTAGCCTTTGAGTCCAATTAAGTCCGTTATTAAGTCCAAACATGCTTCAAACTCGGCACCTTCAAAGTATAAATATGCCTTGATTTGCCTAAACAAACGCACGGTGGTTTGGAGCAAATCGACTATCTACTTGCCCGACGCCCTGCAGCAGCAAGTGCTGAAGGAAGCCGACCCTCCAGCAGATGCACTGCGAGACTCTGTTATTTCTCCTGCCGAGAAATCCAGCTTCAGTGTTTCCAGGCTACCCTTGCGGGTATCTTGGAAATCGAGTCCCGGGAACGAGCTACAATACCTCCTTCATTCTAGAACAAAGGTATGGAGCTGATTAGACCTCTTAGAGAATGATTGGAATCAGATTCCTGGCAGGGAACTCCTCCTCTTATACTCCCTCTTAACAGACTTAGGTTAGGTACACCGGGGTAGTCGTATTCTAGAAGCACCAGTTGAGTATTTTAGTCATCCTTTTATCACTGTATGTATTTTATGTATTTTATACATTTCATGCACTTTATGGCTTAGAAACCATATCATACTTTTACAGTACTACTTTATAATACTGTTCGTATTATATGCATTCTACTTCATAGTAAGCTTTACTATTGTAGCAGTTCATTTTCAATGCTTGAGAAAGAAGACTGTTCAATAAATACTTTTTATTGAAAAAGCCAGTCTCTCTATTTCTCTTGCACCTCTGGTGAAACTAAGCATGCACGATTGACTGAGTGAAATAGTTATCTATTGTTTCCGCGACTCTAGAAATTTGATTTCTTATTCTTGGGAAACAAAGTTGTCATGGTTTACGTGGTTGTCAGAAACTAATCCCTTCTTGTTTATTCGAGAAAGTTTCTAGTGACCTCTGAGCTAGCTGGCACTCACAATTAAGTCTAATATAACCGGTAGAGACCTAGTAGACCTCAGTCCTATGTTTAAGCTACAGGGTATATTATTCCAATGCGCAGAGCCTATTGGGAATATAGGAACTACACTACATGGTGCCCAACATTTGGTAAGGCGATAATTTAACGCTAGATACTAGAGTAACTCAGTCGTGCTTTTCACACAGACCCCTCTTTCCCGTAAAAACTCCAATAGATGTCTGTAGTGGGTGAAAGGGCATAATATCCGCCAAAACTTAGTAGGACGAGAATCCTATGTATTAGTTTTTGGCTTAGTCAACGTTGAAGGATACAGTGTTCCAAAAATATTGTGCACCTAATCTTTGTTTCCCTGGAAACTTGTTCTGCAAAACTTTCAATAAATAAAAATGTCGGAGAGTGACGACAAAAGGGAGAGAGCTAGAATAGCAGCTCAAGCAGTCTTAGATCACACAACTCTCCAACAAAACAACCCGGATGCTATATTCATCCCGGCAAATATAAGGAAAACCATAACTATAAAACTTATAGAAAATGGGGTATCATCAAGAGGTGGTAAAGTTATATTTGTGATAGAGGCACATGAATATCGGCAGACAGAGGTATTCTATTCATGGATTACTTTTCCACGAGCAAATCCAGTAACACGGGACTTCCACTACTACAAAGCAGAGGAACCTCCAGCGGAATACGTTCCTTTCGAGGACGTTGAAATTCCACTAACTTACCAAGAGCATCAGCTCTGGTTTAATGGTGCCCTAAAACATCACAATCACATTACCAGGCTCGGTCCACTAGGTAGACCAGGAGCTACATGGCCGCTTCTAGTAAGCATAACACAACACCCTGAAATTGAAGTAATGTCAGATAGAGAACTTTTAGCTCAGCTAAAACAATTAATAAAAATACATAGACAATTGGTTCAATATATCATGAGGACTTTAATAGTCCAACCAGCGATAAAAATTCCACAACACACCCCGTACCGGGGGAACACAAACAAAATTACACCACAGACTATACAGTCAGTCATTGGCAAGTTACCCGCCAAAAGGGAACAAATTCCGTTTTGGCTAGCACAAAAAATTACTCAAATAGAGGCAGTATTCCCCGATAGTACACCTCATGAAAAACACAGAATTCTGACAATCTGTTTACTAATGGGGATTGCACCGCATGTGGAGGACTGTGACACTTGGGGTACAGTCTTTGCTTCAATCTACATAAAAACACATGGTGTACCGTCCATGGCGGTAATACCAGACGTTCTCAGACAAATTCAGAATGAATATGGCCCAGAACCAGCCTTAAATCTAGGTATGAAATTACTGAAAGATTTCAAACAGGTCTCAGCTATATTATTAGCTAACATTAGAGGTGAAGCAGCATCCGTGGCAATCCGCCAGAAGTTAAAAGAAACAGATATAGCAGACCAACCTTATGAGCTTGCCAGAATTATTGAAAAATCATATGAAGAATTAGGTAGAGATAGTTTGGGTGGAAAACCATTGAAGCCCCAACTAACTGAAAATCCTGAAAAAACATGTATTAAGAATAATCTCACTACTCCAAAAAAGAAGTGGGAGAGTAATAAACAAACTCTTCCTAGAGAAAAATATTCTCAACCCAGAGGAAGATCTCCCCAACAGAGAGACAAGTCTCCCCAAAGGGAGCCCTCTGAAAAGAGATATAATCTTAGGAATAGGGATAATTTGAAAAAACCTGATAGATATCAAGATAAGGATACATGTTCCTCTCGATCTTTTCAGACTTCCTCGCAGAAATCGGAAAGAAGATGACGGTCAGAACACAAGGAAGAATGCGTCAAGTCCAAAGACAAGGAACCCGTTCACCAAAATAAAAAAGCTCAGGTTTCCAAAAAGAAGGAAGCAAGCATAAAAGTCAGACATGCCGAGGATCTTGAGGACACAACTCAAAAATGGGGAGTGGGCTCAGACAATGCTAGACAGCGCAGCAGAAGTAAAAATAGTTCGCAAGATCCTGAAGGATCATCTGGAGACAGTGGACTTGAATGAATGCATTCAGGTTGAAACTGCAGACACCAGGGTTAGTATACCCCATAAGTTATATGAAGTAACACTCCGGATGGAGGGGGACATAACTAGAAAAATAAGAGCACTCTTTTGGAAGAAGCTCTCTAAGGGCTATGACATCCTTCTAGCTGAACAAGACTGGCCACCTGAATTTGTCAGGGAGTGCCCACATGGCGAAGAGATAATTATGCCAGACTTCTCTAATCACATTCCAATTCATAAAAATATACATATGCCAGAAAATGGGCAGTAGCCCAAGCTCCAGCATTATATAAAAATCACGCAGGATGGGATGAGGATTCTCCTCACCATAAAATCCAGTTAAAAAAACAGGCCACTGCACAAAGGCAGTACCCAGTTTAGCAAGAAGCTAAAGAACAGGTCAGGGAGATTTTAAATCAACTTGAATACCAAGGGGTGATTGAAACATGCACCTCATCTATGAACAATCCTTTGTTTCCTGTATCCAAACCAGATAATTCATATCGTCTAGTATTGGATTACAGACACTTAAACTCTTGTTGCAATACATTTGCAGTACAAAACTCACACAGTGCAGCACTGATGAATAACATCGTGCGCAAAAAATATAAAAAGACATTAGATATTTCAAATGGATTTTTCTGTCAAAATATTGCACCAGAAAGAAGGCATTTGACCGCTTTCTCAATATTGGGGACACAGCGACAATTTTGTCGGCTCCCCCAAGGATTCAAGAATAGCCCAGGGTTATTTTCAGCAAGAAAAACGTACGATGATGAGGCATTATCTTATGTCGATGACATCTATCTTACGGATGACGACTTGGACAAGCACTTGAAAAGAGTGAACACCATAATACTTGGGTTCGCTTCTGAGGGGTATAAATTCAATTTTAAAAAAATCAAGAATTGCCCACCTCAATGTCATATTCTTGGGATATGAGTTGTCAAGTGAAGGCAAAAGCCTAGCAGCAAATTTTCTATAGAAATGAGCGCTGCTCCAACCCCCAAAAACGCGGAAAAACTTACAATCAATTCTAGGTTTCCTGAATTTTGGGAGAACTTACGTTCTGAATTACGCAGAGAGGGTTAAACCTCTCTACGAATTAATCAAACCTGATTTTAAACCAACACATTGGACTCAAACACACTCAGAAATTTTGCGTTCAGTCCAAACAGACATGTTAGCAAAAACTAAACTAGACACACGCGAAAACGTGCACAACCTTGTAATCCAAATCATCCCAGGAAGATGAGGATTCACGCACCTAACCTTTAATGAAGGAGAAACGGTACCAATAGCTTACAATTCACACTTGTACACACAAGCAGAAATGAAGTTCACTTCTACAGAGAAAATTCTGACAGCGGTTCAAACTGCTGTAGCAAAAGAGAGAGCTCTCGCGCAGGGTAAACGCATAATGATCATTACACCTGTACCTGCCTTAGAGGCAGTGACAAGAGCAAGCATTCCTAATTCAAAAGCTCTACATCCGAGATGGATACAATGGGTTAACTCTCTTGCTGCAACAGACGTTCAATACTTTTTTGACCCTAGTCTAAAGACACAAGAATTTCTCCAATATGAACACGAATGTCCTCTGCCAATCGAAATTCTTCCTCAACAACATTATGGCTGTATAATATATACAGATGGATCAGCACAGCCCACAATTGGGGGTAAACAAGCCTGTAGTGCTGCGTGCGCGATTGTTAAAGGTCACTGGCGCGAAGGCAAATTTAGACCTATGTCACAAAAACTCAATCACTCGGAGACTGTCCAGCTCAGCGAACTTAACTACAGGCTTTAAGATGGCGCTTGAAAATACTGATCGCGAATTCCCCACACTTATAGTGTGCGATTCGTATTACTGCGTCCAATCTTACAATGAGTATCTGCAGAAGTGGGTTCAAAACGGATTCAAAGACGCTAAAGGTGGCACAATCAAGCATAAGTTGCTTTGGAACAAGTAGTTCTTTTGCAGAAAGAACTACAAAAGACTCACGTGATACATACACTGAGTCATCAGCGTGATGGCGTTCACGTAGCAGGGAATTCATTGGCTGAAGAAGCCGCGAAGGCAGCTGTGCAAACGGCTTCTGTAGCTGCTATCACCCGGTCAAAAACAAAAATAGACAGCGAAATAATGCAAGCTGTCACTGCTTCAATCAAAGACAGAGGTAAGACACTCCCGAAAGGCTTTCCAGTAAAATACTCATATATAACTGATGCCAACAATGTTCCTTTTGCTCGAATCCCTGAGGTGAGGGATAGGGCAATACCAAACATGGAACACTGGTTAGGACTAATCATTGCGGCACATAAAGGGCTTGCTGCTGCACACGCAGGTGTTTACTGCCACAGTATCATTATTAAAACAGAGATACTGGTGGGCACGCATGAGGAAACAAACCAGAGACTATGTACTGGAATGTGAAATCTGCCAGAAAATGAAAGTCTCTACAGTGAAACGTCCTGCACAAACGCCCCTTTGATTTTAGATAAACCACTAGCATGTGTTTATCTGGACCACTGTGGTCCCTTAACACTGGATGGCAACTATAAATATATCATGGTCGCAGTGAATTCCTGCACAAGATTTTTTGGTTATGGCCCCAGCGCTCGGCTGACTCCAAAACTGTTATAAGTGATTTGCGAGTCTTTATCGGCACATACGCAATAGGCAAGCTACATTTTGATCAGGGTGCTGCGTTTAGCTGTTGAGCTTACAAAGAGGCCATGGCTAGTTTGGGCTTTGCATTGCGGTGTTCTAGTCCCTTCCATCCTGAGGGTAATGCGGTAGTGGAAAGAAAAAACCGTGACATAAAGCAATCCATAACAGCAAAGGTATTAGATTCGGGTGATGGGTGGGTCAAACATCTAATAAGTGTCCAACGTTGTCCTAACAATCTGCCAAGAAATTCTCTGGGGGGAATCACTCCTTTGGAGCTACTATTTGGTACTAGAATGATAATCGAGGATCTCGATTGTCAGACTTCAGTGGTAAAACAGAAATCCTTTGATGCCAAAGATGGTTTGGCTCTCTTACAGGACTTAACTGAAACAAGAATAAGTCTGAGTAACACAACGCAAAAGCCAACAGCCACTAAGATAAACCACCTGTCCCAGCAAGACCTGTCTGGATTCCAAAAATTGGGCATCTAGTCAGGGAAAAGATGGCGGTGAAGAAGGAATTTGGGCCTTCTTACAGAAAAGCAGTACCTGTCTTAGCAATCCAAGGAACGAGATCAGTAGTACTACCCCCCCTTGCTGGTAAAAAGGAGAACAGAGTTGTGTCCATCGACCTGGTAAAACCACAACATGTGGCCAATAATAAGTAGTAGGCCAAGTGGACTCCGAAGATGTAGCAGACAGCCAAATCTTGCTACAATCCAAGAGGTTCAAACTGAAAGACTTATCACCTTTGATAAACCTGCAGTAAGAAAAGAAGGACTATGCAACAAAGCAATGGAACTCGTGCCTCTTGAGACCCAAATATCTGTTCGACCAGAAACACCAGTCTACAATGATGTAGCACCTGAATACACTAACATGACAAAGGAGAAATCAGTTCCAGCGATTTCAACAAACCCCGATGCCATTCAAACAAATGACAGAACTGCATCTGGATATTTCATCAACCATGATAACTTTTCTGAGGATCCAAGTGAACCTGGAGATACAACAACAAAGAGATCTCTCAAAGAAAAAACGACAGAACTTTTTCATGAACTTGAAAAAATATATCTAGTTTCACCATGGACTGAATTTTGGATTGGTTTAGGTGCATTTTTCCTCCTGCTCTGGCTAATATTGGTTTTAAGCCTGGGAAAAATGATAGATGGAAAATACAGTACAATGGACACAGCAAGTCAGAAATCAACTTGTTCCTATAACTGCACAAATCATCACATGTTGAAAAAAGAAAACTGTCATCAGTAAACATCACAGCCATCCCTGTACCAGGAGGTATAGTATGGGATAGAACTGATTATGATATCTATGGCCCGGTAGAGATGCTGAGGATTCCACATCAGTTCAAGGTTTCTGTGAATGACTTTGTAACACCCAGCAGATTCTCTGATGATTGGGACTTTGAGACAATTAATAATATGATGTCAGATTTAGCAATGTCTGCGAAATATACTGAACATGACTATTTAGAAGGGTCATCAGACTATGAACCAATGTATTTTTTTAACCATTTTGCTCATCACTATTTGCACACATCTGAAAGCCTGAGAAATGTTTTTATGTATAATCTATTGGAACATTGTCCAACACCACAAAAAGGCAGCTCTAAAATATTTTATGAAATGTTTCCTTACTTCTCAGGGTTTAATGTTACAGATCCAGAAACGTTTTATTTCAAAAATATAAATAAGACAGGATTGAAAACAATGTTGACCAATACCAAACAAATTTATTCTGCAAACTTTTATGCTAAATTGTCCACATTGGGTTACGACTTCTGGAAAGACAACATCGAGACAAAAACTGTCTGGGGCACAAAAGAATGGCAGGTGCAAGGTCTGGAAGCTTTATTCAGAGCCTGCATTATACCTAAACAAATAATGATTTTAAATGACACTGTGCAACAAACCTCTTGTCTTGGCATAGCAAAAATAAAAGATTTAAATAAACCGTCTATACCAAAGCCCATACCTGAAAATAACAAAACAACAGAAGGGGAGATAGACGTACAATATGTTTTCAAATTGAACAAGAACTAGTCCTAATTGGAAAAAATGGTTAATTTGGCCCACAGACACCAATAACTGTTAAGATAGATTCCTGAACAAAACACAGGGTTTTATTCTTAACAGGCCAGATCCAAGATACTCCCAGAGACAACATCCAGGGACAGTAACAACATATAGTGTAGGGAAACTATGCCTTGAATGGCTGAAAACTTCTACACTTCCAGATATTAAACAACACTTGACTTTACCTAAAGAAAGCAATGATTTGCGAGATTTCTTATTGGGACCTCGCAAACCACGGCAAAAACGTTTCATATACACCGGTATATATGCTGCGTACAACGAGGCTTGGAAAATAACACAATTAGAAACTGCAGAAAGAATACGAGAAATTGATTGTATTAACTTGGAGAAACCTCTCTCTGTAGTGAACAATGGGTTAACTACTCTGTCCTCCAGAATATATTCATTGGACAGCATTGTATCCTCTGTAATTGACATAACGGAACAAGACTTGCTAATGTTACAACATGGCCAGTCTCAATTACTTTCTATAATGCAGCTAGACTGGACATTGCAAAATCTGCGTTCAGGCTACGTGCCATGGAGGCTTATCAACACAACGTCATTGTTTACTGGGTTTAACCTTACAGATAAACAAATCTCTCTGGCACAAAGAGGAGCAGACTATAAGGTGCTGAGCATCGAAAAACTGGAAAGATTACCATTGACAGTTTCTGAGAAACATGTAATAGAATGGATAATTCATGGCACCATCATGATTCCAGTGATGATTTTCCAGTTTCAGTATTGTCTACAGCATATACCAGAAGGCCTGTATGAAAGGTTGGGTAAAGAATACATTAAGTCAACATGGACTTTACCATATACACACAAATGTTGGAATAAGGGGAAAGAAGTATTCCTTAGTGGGAAAAATTGTAAAAATTCACTAAGTGGTACACTACTGTGCCAGGGTATTAATTTACACTGAGCCGGTGATGGTTCTGCAAATAACCTTTCATGCCACCTGCACAGTACTCCCTCCACCATGATAGAACCAGTTTTCAGGCAGCAATCCAATGGCAGTTCCGTTATGTTAAATGATCACAGCTGCTGTGGAATGGTGCCAGGAAAAGTTTATCTGGTTAGTGTGTCATCCATGGTCACTTGTTGAATGCAAGTATTGTATCCAACTCGCAAGTCAGACAGTCAGACGGCAATATGGCCTTCATTGAATATCTCTTCTATACGAATTGATACTTTAAGCAGACTAAAGTCTATTCTTTTGCAAAAATCAGTGCCACTGACATCATCGAAAGAAACATATGATCTGCAAGTTGCAAGGACATCTGCAGAGATACATGCATTATTATCAACAAACTGCCCTGTACATTTCGCAGAAATGTTAAGTCAAATCTTAAAGATGTTTGATACCAGTGGTATCGCACATGTATTTAAGACGATTTTTTCAGGACTGTTTGAAGCAGTCCTCAGCATTTTCCCAAATTTCGTGCAGTCTGTGTTCGGCGGCCTGCCTCTCATCTTGGGACTCGTAGCAGGAATACTATTTTTATTTCTTCTGCTCCGATATGGCAAGTCCAGTAACCGGCGACACCCAGAACCTCAAGGAACAGACGGTCCGTGCCCAGACGTATCGTGAGAGGATAACAAAGATTTTCGGCTTGGCTCGTTTAAGAGATCTGAATACGACATGGCTTCTATCGTTCAGACCAATCTGGCAAGATTGCATCTTACCTGTTCTAGATGCCTACTTTGCAGAGAGGAATGCGTGTTAGACATTTGTCTTACACTTCCATCAGTCCTGTCATCGGATGTGCATACCTTGCTAGGTCCTGTAACAGCTCATGCATTGTGTTGCCCCCAATGGCTACAGATCCTGATGACGGCATTCATTGAGATCTCACCAGTAAGTCTAACTGAGGGTGAGGTACGAGAAACACCAGGCACACAGGTACCATCTGATATGACCATTGCTAACGCGGCAACAAGCGCTGACGGCAATGCTTCTCATCTATGCACATTTGATCTGCTGGATCAAGTGGTTCCACTTTCACCTACTGTGGTAGATGATTTCTTTGCCAGCCTAGACGCCTAGATGTTTTCTCCTGACACCGAGAATAACTTTTGAGTCATGCACACAGTAATCTCTGAACTCTGAAATTCGGCCTTCATTTTTCAAAACAATGACTTCTAACATTTGGAACTCTATTTTCACAACAAATTGAATTTTTTGTCCCTTTCCAAAAACTTTGAACTTTTTGGCACAGACTAATCTGCTTAAAGTAGAACTATTTCTAGAGAACAAGTCATTTTTTGAAGACTGACTAAAAGAACTATTTGGCCTCATCCCTATTAACAGTAAGATTGCTATGACATGTAATGTTATGAAATGATCTCGACTTTTCTTCTGTATTTAAGAGACGTTATCATAACTGTAATCTCATGATTCTTTTCAAATTGCATAAATTAGACAAAAGACTGTGGGCCCGATGTAGGTAGGCCGTTACCGATCGGTAACGGCCAAAAATACCGATTTTGGGCCCTTACCGATCGGTATACTGCCATCGAGATGTAGGGCAAAGAAAAATGTCCAAATCGGTACAAATACCGAATCGGAATGACTACCGAATCGAAAATAATCCGATACGTACATACCGAAAATCGAAAATGTAACGAATCGGTAACACACCGAATCGGATTCAAATGCCGAATCGGTCCATGTACCGAATCGGTAGTGACACCGAATCGGAAAATATCCGAATCGGTCCATGTACCGAATCGGTAGTGACACCGAGTCGGAAAATATCCGATTCGGTCCATGTACCGAATCGGTAGTGACACCGAGTCGGAAAATATCCGATTCGGTCCATGTACCGATTCGGTAGTGACACCGAATCGGACATAAGCCGAATCGGATAACCTACCGAATCGGTAGAATCACCGATCGGGAAAGTCCCCGATTCGGACAGATGGGGAGATGTAGGGAAGCACAGAAATACCGATTTTGGCTAAAAATCGGTATTATTCACTCGGTATTTACCATGGATTACAATCAGGTGGTAACCAACTCCAACCCATAAAAACACACCCAAAATGCATTGCAACTTGCAGGATGGCAGCTTTTTATGTCATTGCGAGGCGGCTACGGCTACAGCAGGAAGGACAGAGGGAATGGCAAAGAGAGGAACAGGTATACAGACAGAGGATCACCCTGTTCATGCTCACAGAGGCAGAGATCCTACAGAGGTACAGGCTGGACTCAGACACCATTCTGGAGCTCATCAGGGACCTCAAACCACTGTTGGACCACCCCACCCCAAGGGCACACGCCATCCCAGCGCACGTCCAGGTGCTATGCAGCTTACACCTGCTTGCGTCTGGCAGCTATCAAAGTGGAGTTGCAGCGGTAGGAGGGGTGACCCAGAGCAGCCTGTCAAGGTTCTTCCACACATTCCTTGACGCCATGATACACAGGATGGACCAATACATCTCTTTCCCTGCAACCCACGCAGAACTGCTACAAACTAAAGCTGACTTCTACCAGATGGCACAATTTCCCCAAATCATTGGCTGCATAGATGGCACGCACATTCCGATTTGCCCCCCAGCTGACACAGAATACATATACCGCAATCGGAAGTCTACGCACACCATCAACGTGCAGGTGATCTGCAATGCGAAGTGCACCATCACAGACCTGGTAGCAAAATTCCCAGGGAGTACCCACGACTCCTACATTTTTCAACAGAGCGGCATCTACGCACGGCTGATGGCTGGCGAATTTGGTGAAGGATACCTCCTAGGTGAGACACATCATCAGACCCCCATAACACAAAGTAGCTAGGTGTAATACATGTATGCATGTGAGTAATGTTACCCCTTTTCCTTCCAGGCGACAGTGCATATGCCCTCCGCTCATTCATACTCACCCCCTACCTCAACCCCTCCACACCCAGCCAAAGGAGGTATAACCGGGCCCACAAAAGCACAAGGAATGTAGTAGAACGGACCTTTGGCATCTGGAAAAGCAGGTTCAGATGCCTGCACAAGAGTGGAGGTGCAAGGCAGTATACCCCCATCACCTGCTGCAAGATCATAGCTGTCTGTGCAATGTTGCACAACCTTGCGGTGAAGAAGGGCACTGAGGTCGAGTTGTCTGACTACGAGGACCATGACGACGACGATGCTGTGCCACTAACACAACCTGCTGGGGTGTCTACGCCAAGTGATGGCAGATACAGACGTGAGGAGATTACAGAAAACTATTTCTGAGTGAGTACAGATGCACAGACAGGTAAATGATTGTGGGAAAAAGCAAATTTTAATAATGTTGCAACACCGTTACTGCACTGATGTGCAACAAAATAAAATGTCTAAGTAAAGATAACAAATGTCAAAGGTCCGGGTTGCCTCACCCTCCCTGGCAAGCCTACTTCTTGGGGCGCTTGGAAGCCCCACTGGGGTGTGCCTCACCCCCTTCCGCATGTCCTGCGGCTTCTGCGGAGCGCCTGGTGCTCCGGCGAGGCTCCGAGGCAGCGCTGGCCGGGCAGCTGCGGCTGCTGCTGTCCCCAGCATCCCCCAGGTCCAGGGCTGGATTGGCCGCAGTGTTGGAGATTATCATTGCCTCCATGGCTGTTGTAATGCGGGCCATTCCCCTGGTGACCCATATTAGCCCCACGTTGGCACAGTTGCGCGGTTGCAGCAGCAAGGTGGCTAATAGATCGGTTGTGCACGCGGGCATCCCGCCTGCGCGAGTGCTCGTGCTCCTCAAGTCTTCCACATAGCTGTGTTATGGCTGTGGTCAGCCTGCCAAGACCTGCAGCAACCTCCTTGTTTGTGTCTACAAAAGCCTTGAACCCTTGCACCATCTCGCCCATCTGCAGGTTGTGCTGGCGGAGCTGGCGCTGGCAGGCCATGATGGACTTTGCCTGCAATCGCTGGATTTTGACCATGCTGCCTTCAAGCCCCTGGAAGACGCTGCCCTCCCGTTCCGACCGTGCAGTGCTGGTGTTGGCACGCCTCCGGGTACTGCTGCTGCCGTGGCTGGGGTGCCACTGGTGTTGTTGTGGTGGTGGCCGGGGCCTGACCCGCTGCTCCCTGGATAAGGTTGAGTGGAGCCACAACCACACTCCTGGCAGGGGGTGTGGTAGTTGCAGGGTGGGCCGTTGTCGGAGAGTTCTCAGGGGAGAACAGCAATGGGGGTGTGCCTGACATTTGTGGGGAGTTAAGGAATGCGTAGTCAATTACCAGGTCTCCCTCATTTCCCTGGCCAATGGTGTTGTCCTCCTCCTCCTCCTCCAGGGCAGCCTGACTTGTGGTAGGCCCTGCCACTGCACTGGTAGTTGGTGCTGGTGCTGGTGCCTCAGTAGCTTGTGGTTCTCCGCTTGATGGTGCCCCTCGGTATAAAGAAGCATTTGTAAATAGGGTGCCGATGTGTTACAGTCACTACAATTAAAGCTTTGCACATGTCCTTGCATTTCCTTTGAATGTGTTCCACTGTTTTCTATATTGTGGTTCTGCACTGCCATATTTTGCAAACTTCTGCTGACTACATTTACCATGATGCTTTTCTCTTGTATGTTGGTTACAGTACTGGGCTGGGGTTTGGCTGTGCATTGTGTCTAAAGGGGAGGTGTCTGGTAGGGTGTGTCATGATGCGCATGCTTCTTACCTGTAGCTGTAGCTCTGGCTGAGCTATCCAGGGTCCCGATTCCTGTCACACACTCCCTCTCAATGGTGCTGGACACCAGTTCCTCCAGCTCAGTGAGGGGTGGCGCCGGGTTCCTGCCCCCACCAGTCAGTCCAGCTTGCCTCTGCCTCTCAGCCATCTTGCGTTTCGTCAGGCTGCGGATGTCGTAAAATCGTTTTTTAAGGTCATCAAGGGTCCTGGGGGTGACACCTACTGAGTTGACCTTCTCAGCTATCTCACTCCAGAGCCTCCTCTTCGTGCTGTCCGGCACAGTGAGGGACAGCCTCCCAAAGAGCTGCCTGTGCACCCTCACCACCTCCTCCACCAACACCTGCAGCTCCATGGTAGAAAACTTTGGCTTTCTCTTGTGGCCAGCCTTCTGGCTCTCACTGCTGCTTGCCATCTTGCTATCCACAGTTCTCTGGCTCCTGCTCCCACTGCTGCTCACTGTGAGTGTTCAGCTCAGGCTGCCTCTCCAGAAAGTTCTTAATGAGCTGCACCTGCCTGGGTTGCCACTCCCTGCTGGGGTGGGGGAGGGTGGGTCCGCCTCATTGGCTGTTTCAGATTTTACCGATTCGGATTTTACCGATTCGGATTTTACCGATTCAGATTTTACCGATTCATCCAAACTAATATAATAAAAGGAGAGCCCAAACCTTTGAGGCGGGTAATCTCAGGAACCACAGCACCAATCACAACACCCAATACAGCGTTGGAAAGGGCAGTTGCAGCAGAAGGACATAGGCTATGCAGACGCCCACCATATACATTTAAAAGGTAAAAGAACTGTGCCAGCAAAGTAGACCCTTGTAAGCGTGTCTGCGTTGTGCTGTGGGCGTGTGCTGGGGGCGTGACAAATGCTGGGGGGCATGTGGTACGTTCCGCCCTTCATGCCAAGTCTCATATCGTGTGCTAAACCCACCCTGCTCTCTTTAAATACCCCTGCATCCCATATTCATAACCCACCCTTACTCCTTAAAATACCCCAACACCCTTAAACACTAACCCATCTTAACCCTATAAATATACCCTGTACCCCAAAACCCAAACCTATACATAAAAATACCCCTGTGCCCCAAAACCCAAACCTAGCCCTGAACCCTTAAAATACCCCTGTACCCCAAAACCCAAACCTACCCCATAACCCTAAAAATACCCCTGTACCCCAAAACTCAAACCTAGCCCTGAACCCCAAAAATAACCCTGTACCCCAAAACCCAAACCTACCCCTGAACCCTAAAATACCCCTGTACCCAAAAACCCAAACCGTGCCCTGAACCCTAAAAATACCCATGTACCCCAAAACCCAAACCTTGCCCTGAACCCTTAAAATACCCTGTACCCCAAAACCCAAACCTACCCCTCTACCCTAAAAATACCCCTGTACCCCAAAACCCATACATATCCCTAAACCCTAAAACTACCCCTGTACCCCTGTACCCCATAACCCAAAACTATATCTGAACCCTTAAAATACCCCAAAACATATACCTCAGTACCCCAAAACATATACCCCTATACCCATACTTACCTTATCCAAACATAAAAAAAACTATGCTTTTACCATTCATGCATTTGCAACAATTTCGTTGTAAATGTATGCGTGGTAAAAGCATATAAAATGTAATGCCATTCGTTATAATGGCATTGCGGAGTCATGGTATTTTCGTAATGAAATTATGCGGAGTGATGGTATGCGGAAAGAAAGTTGCGGAATAATGGATGTTTACCATCCCCCAGTAAGTACATTGGTGGCACGGCGGCCCACATCTCCAGCAACATACTCATATTTTTCACCAGCCATTTGAAAAATGCACGGGTCTCTCTCATTGATGGCCAGCACCGACATATACTTTTAGACACACCTCCCACCACAAGTTCTAGAATTGCGAACTTTAGAGCTGGGGAGCTACGTTCGAATCTCGGCATCAGCTCAACATCCTGTGATTCCAGGCAAATCGCTTTGTCTCCCCGTGCCTACCACAAATGAATGTGTTCTTCTGTAATGTAAATTGTGCTCATGCCATGTTGTCGAGTTTGCGCTATATAATATTGCAAGGAAAAATAAAGTAGGGAAACTCGAGTTCACACACTACTGAACGCGCACTCTTAAGTGCATCAGCAGTGCACTGTGAATCGGAGAGTTTCACAGGCCTGTCACAGATAAGAAATGCTATCAAAACGAAATCCTACAAAACAACATACTATTGGCCGGCAGCAATTCATACCCGGACAAAGTCGGGACGGGCTGCTAGTCCCTTATATAGGTATACTTTATGATTTCCTTATATAGGCATAGAAATCCTTACCATATTTGGCCTAAACCATACAGCCCAAATACGGCATGGATACTTCCACTAAGCTCCAAGAATTAACAAAGTTTTCTTGGAAAAACCCGCCTTCAGCAGCTCGGGACTTCCCACTGCTTGAATATTAAGTTCTCCTAGAACTCCCGGCGTTTTCCAAGACATGAGCCTTTGAGTGACGTTATTAAGTCCAAACATGTGTCAAACTCGGCACGTTCAAAGTATTAATATGCCTTGATTTGCCTAAACAAACACACGGTTGTTTGGAGCAGATCGACTTTCTACTTGCCCGACGCCCTGCAGCAGCAAGTGCCGAAGGAAGCCGACCCTCCAGCAGACGCACTGCGAGACTCCTGCCGAGAAATCCAGCTCCAGTGTTTCCAGGCTACCCTTGTGGGTATCTGGGAAACCGAGTCCCGAGAACGAGATACAAGACCTCCTTCATTCTAGAACAAAGGTACGGAGCTGATTAGACCTCTTAGAGAATTATTGGAATCAGATTCCTGGCAGAGAACTCCTCCTCTTATACTCCCTCCCTCTTACCAGACTTAGGTTAGGTACACCGGGGTAGGCGTATTCTAGAAGAACCAGTTGAGCATATTAGTCATCCTTTTATCACTGTATGTATTTTATGTATTTTATACATTTTATGCACTTTATGGCTTAGAAACCATATAATGCTTTTACAGTACTACTTTATAATACTGTTCGTATTATATGCATTGAACTTCATAGTAAGCTTTACTATTGTAGCAGTTCATTTTCAATGCTTGAGAAAGAAGACTGTTCAATAAATACTTTTTTTTAAACGCCCGTCTCTCTATTTCTCTTGCACCTCTGGTGAAACTAAGCATACACGATTGACTGAGTGAAATAGTTATCTATTGTTTCTGCAACTCTAGAGATTTGATTTCTTATTCTTGGGAAACAAAGTTGTCATGTTTTATGCGGTTGTCAGAAACTAATCTCTTCTTGTTTATTCGAGAAAGTTTCTAGTGACCTCTGAGCTAGCTGGCACTCACAATTAAGTCTAATATAAACGGTAGAGACCTAGTAGACCTCAGTCCTACGTCTAAGCTACAGGATATATTATTCCAATGCACAGAGCCTATTGGGAATATAGGAACTACACTCCAGGATCTGTTTAACTTTAAGCGGTTAAAGCAGGAACTACTTGTCTTCTCCCTCTAGAAGGGTGGAATGCTACCCCCGCTGCCAAGACTGGCGGGGGGGTGGTAGTATTCCAAAGTGTTTAACACCTTACACAACATGTTTTGATAAAGCCAAACCAAAGTTAGTATTAACTGTGGGGATTATAATGCACTTAAGAGTATATGGTTTGGCTATATCATAGTACAGCTATAAGGACATGGTTCCGAAAGCTGCAGACAGGCTCAGCTCATGCTAGAGCACTATCTCACATAAAATCAAGCACTCTGCCTTCAGGATTGTCAAGGCCTGCCATAGGAGTGACTTATAGGTATCTATGTGTCTATATATAAGGGTAGATATAGGAATACTATATCTAAGCAAGGGGTGATTACACCACCTTGCCCAAGCTGAGTGTTCAGCCTGTGGTGTCAGTTTGGATGGCCAGCCAGGGGTGGCATAATACATGCTGCAGCCCCTGGTAGTCCTAGGATGCACCTATGCCCTGGGTACCTATGGGACAATATACAGGGGCTCACAAGGTGACCCAATACCCAATTGGATATGTACCTAAAGTACATGGAGTCCATTTTACAGAGAGAGCAGATAGCCTGGGCCCTGAATAGCAGGATCCCAGGCCAACTAAGTCAAAAATGAGCTAAACACTAGGCAAAAAGTTGGGGTAACCATATAGTCAGATATCCACCTTCCTACACAGGGTAATTAGCATTGTATGGTGAGGGCGCGAGTGACAGTTATCTTAGTACTTGTGTTAAAGTTACTTGAGATCGCTCTAACTATAACTGCTGAATTTCAACGGTTTTGTATGAGTGAAATCTGAGCCTAATGATAAGGTCCCTGTGACCTTTATTTTTTCAGTGAATTTCAAAGAATTTTAAATTATATTTCCTAACTATAATGTCCCTTTAACCGTTGTTGTTTCAGTGAATTTCTATGCTTTTTAATGCTATTTCCTAACTATAACGTCCTTGCAATCTGGGTGTGTGAAGGGGTGTGTGAGCGGTTGTGTGTTAATGCAAGGGGGTAAGAGTGTGGTGGGTGTGTGAGTGTGTGTGGGAATGGCTGTGTAGGTCTGTGAGTGGGTGTGTGAGTGGTTGTATTGGTATGTGAGTGGGAGTGTGAGTGGTTGTCTGGGTGTGTAAGTGGGTGTGTGAATGGGTGTGTGAAAGCTGTGTGGGTCTGTGAGTGGGTGTGTGAGTGCATGTGTGTTTGTATAAGTGAGTGTTTGAAAGCTGTGTGAGTCTGTGAGTGGGTGTGTGAGTGGTGTTGAGGGTCTGTGAGTGGATTTTAGGGTTTAGGGTGGGTATGGGATTTTGGGTGGTAAAAGTTTTTTAGAGTTTATGGTGGGTATGGGTTTTTGAGTGGTAAAGGAATTTTAGGGTTTCAGGTGTTTATGGGTTTTTTGGGTGGCAATGGTATTTTTAGGGTTTAGGGGGTCTTATGTTTTTTTATTTTCCGGACAGCCAGGAAAATAATGCTGTTTATGAACATAAAACTATTAGTTATGACCCACATACCCTGAGAGGAGATTTGAGCTGTGGTAGTTTGCTTTTGAAAAACAAGAAAATGTGCTCATGAATCGTGGGAGCTGCTCAGCAAACATACAGTGCCTTCAAAGGAGCCACTGGACAGGGGGCTCATTTCAAGGAATAGAGATCTCCGCTAGGTTACAGGGATCTCAAAATATTAGTCACTGGAACACCCAGTCTGGACCACGCCATCCCCAACTCAAATGAATCAATGACAAGTCACAACAAAACTTTGCTATGGGTAAATATGTCATGTTTATTACAAGTGCAATACAAACAGGATGATCTTAAAACAAACGGCAATGTAAACAATTTCTGAAATTATCAAAGATGAACACATTACAGTGCATGGGATGCAATCTACATATATCATGTTTATGGAAAATTGAAAATATATCTACAAAAGAGACCTTCCATGAATTATCACTGCATTAAGTACTAGATTCCCTTCCTCTAGCTCGCTTGCTCAGACCACAAAGGGGAAACTACTTGTATCCCTGAGAGGTGAGCCCAAATTTCTGCATTCTTGACCACCTGCCATGATCCCTACTCCCACCCAACACCATGCTGCAAAAGGGGGGCAGAGAATAGGAGAGTAGAGGCTAGAGCACTTTGCTTCATACTGGTTAACTGTGAGAATATACCCGCCATGCTTGTTGGGTGTCTCTTGAACAATAGGGACTGCTGTCCATTTTCTTAATGCTATCCTAGGAAGTATTGGAAACCCCTCCATCTCTGAGAGGAGTCTGTGTTACATGCCACTAATCCACCATGAGGGTAACCAGGAAAATAAGGTTCTTTGCTCTCCCCAACAAAAAACAAAGACTGAGTGGATGCCCGTATTTCCTCGAGGAAAAGGTCAGTGCCCATATCAGACAGATGCACGCCACCTTAGTGGAACATCTGCACTTCTCTGCTCAGGTTGTGTGGGGTATTCCCTAAATCCCCAAGGCCTGGGCACAGATTTGCCATTTCCACATTAAGTCACCCAACAGAAATGTGAATGGTTTTTGAATTATTGCCCTTGCCCCAAATATGATGACTTCATGTGAGACCATGCAATGAAGGCATCTGGGAAGGACCAACCCAATTAAGTAAACTCCCTTAGAAAAGCTTCCCTCACTTCCTTTCACCCATGATTTACCAGATCATTACCACCCAAATGCACAATGATAAGCTCTAGGACGTGGTGTCCCTCGTGACCTCTTGTCTCCTCTACCATCTTCCACAGCTGAGGGATCTTGAGGCCTCCCACTCTGCACCATTTGAAAAAGACATTCTACAATGCGGGTGGCTTGGACTTATGGATTGATTGCAAACCGGTATCCCACATGCCGCACAAAGGCATGAAGGATGATTCATACAACTTTGAAAGGCATGGCTACTGTAAGAAATTGGGTCTCTAGTTGACAGAGGTCTGCACCCGGCCCAAGAAGGGACCACAGTCCTTGTCAGACTAAGTCAGATACACAACGAAAAATAACCTATGCTCACCTTCTAGTAGCTTGGGTGTTAGAAATGGGATTTCTGGCTGGCCAAGGCTTGCGCCAAAGTCAGTCAGAGACCACCACTCTAAGTCAGGGCAAGGGAGTTACACGCCAAGATAACCCCTGCTCACCCCCTTGGTAATGTGACACGAGCAGTAAGGCTAAACTCGGAGGCTATATAAGTTAAGTGTTTGCGCCCGCACCCCCAGCAACAACACCCAAGGCCCACCACAAAGGAAACTCCACACAAGGTTATGTATAAAAATAGCCTTTGTATTACACTAAACACATTAGATAAAAACACACACTTTACAATGTGCCAACAGGCACTGGCAGAATTTACAGGGGATATATGTACAGGACTGGGCCACATGGACCACTGTCAGGGATATGCACTTGTGGATTTCGAATACTTGTTAGAACATAGAATAATATTCACTTTAGCACAAAATAGAAAATATAGCACACAACCAGTAACTACTGGTAACAGGTAAGTACCACCTACGCAGCACTAACCACCTTAGGAGAACATTACGCAGGGAACCAGGACCTCACTAGCAACACCTGTACTAGGAGAACAACCACCTAAGTATCACCATATATCTAGGGGTATAAGCATGAACATATTACACATGATGCATCACAACATTCAGAGGTGTAGGGAAGGAACACACATGATGCATAAACATACATTCAGCGTTGTAAGAACAAGGCACATGACGCATCAAAACACATTCAGAGGTGCAGCACAAACTAATACGCAAAAATTTTGTAAGCCACAACCTGTGGCAGTCCCCAGGCCAACTGACCTCTCAAGGGGCTAGGACGCCCTGTGTCCCAATGTCAGGGTGGCCTAAACGTAGCAGCTGCCCACTAAGTGCTGGGCAGCTGAATCACCTCTGGCAGGACACGTGTTGGAGCCTCGTGAGCTCAAGATCAAACTGTGGGGCAAGTGGGAGCCTCGGGCCCCCGACGAAAGAATGCCCATTGAGGGGGGAGCGGCCCGCTGCCTGCCGGGGCCGCTCTACCACCCTGCAAATGCCTTTTGACTGGTGGAGCCTCTCAGGCTCTAAACAACACGGTGCCCGGGACGTTTGGAGCCCGCGGGCTCGAAAGAAATGCGGCCCAATTCTGAGGGAGTCCCCCCTCTGGGGACTCGAAACAAAGTATGCCCCCGGAGCCCTCGTGGGTTCTAAACAATAAAATGCCCCCTGAGCCTCGTGGGCTCGAAAGAAACAAATGAAGGTACCACTTTAGCAGGAGGGGGCGGGCACCGGCAATGTGCCCAGACGCACCCCCTTGAACCATGATGGCCCCCGGAGCTCTCGTGGGCTAGGTAAAGAATGCCCCCACGTTGGAGCGACCCGCGGGTCTACTCCGGGAAACCTTGACAAAGGAGGATGAGCCCTTACTCACCGGGCTCACCTCGCCGCTGCTTCTCGGGGGGGGCAGCGCCCTCCCTTTCACTCGGTCCTGCTCCTGGGGCCGGGTGTGGACAATGACGGTGGGCGGGGCTCTCTTCCTCGGGAGAGCCTCGCTGGGGAGCCAGCGCGCTTTCTCTCTCTGCTCCGGGGCCCGGCTTGCTTCCTGGGGAAGCCCTCCAATCGGGAACTAATCCAAGCGCGGCCTTTCTCTGACGCGTTGGGAGGCCTGGCTAGCTGGAGCCAATCAGGGCGCGAGGCACCTAGGACGGCACCGGGACCCCGAGTCCTGGTTCCTGTTGCGAACCCGGCCGGCGGCGGTGAACCCAGGGGTCCAAACGAGGGGTAGGCTCCCTCCAAGGTAAAATAAACGACGAGGTGGGTACTCGTATTGGGAATAAAGCAGGGAAAATGCCGGGTGGGCACCGGCTTGGATGCAGGAGTCCCTGGCGCGGTAAATGTGGCGTGGGCAGCCCCGAAAAAGCAGCGAAATGTATGGTGGGCACCTGCTTTACAACAAGAGGCACAAAGGGGGATCCCCCCGCCGGGGAATCCCTCGAGGTAGGCGAAAGCAGCTCCGGGCTGCAGATAAGAGTGAGAGTGCTCCCAGCACTCAGGAAATAATGCTCCCAGGCGCTTGATGCACAAATGTCTAGGGCAAAGTTCTGTAGGAAGGTAGGGAGGGGGGCAAGGCTGGGCCCGGAGCCAGCTCACAGGGCCCTCCAGGCAGGAAGGCAGTCCCAGTGGCGGTCCTCCTGGCGCCCAGCCGCAGCAGCCCCCCTCAGATAGGATCCAGGTAGAGAACATTTTGTAAGGGGACACAGCCCCTTTTTATACAGTAAAAAACCTTTGTCTTTAGGTGCAGGGTGGGGGGAAAACCAGTCGCAGCTGGTTTTGGAGCACTCTTGATGTGCTCAGCCCCTCTCACTATTCACTGGCCAGGCTAGGGACATAAGTCGCACCAAAGGGGGCGGAGCCAGCATTGTGTGGTGAAAGCCCAGCCCTATTCAGGTCCCAGGTGCACCCCTCTCTCACATCAGCATGCTAATCTCTCCACTCACCACCTGGGCAGACCCATCCAGACTCCTGGAGCCAGGCTCACCAGCCAGCTCCAGCCAATCACACGCCAGCACCCTTACTGCACACGCACACCAATGTCTAGAAGTGGCACTTCCACACTAGACACAATCATGCCGCATACATCATCGTACAGCATTTAATCACACGAGTCCGCACATACCAAACTCGAGCTCGCACTCCCCACGCATCAGGACCTACCAGGGACACATATATTCCCCATGCATTCCTATGGAAGGGCAGGCCAATGTCACCACACGCATTCAGAGTGAGCACGCACTTTCCACTGGGACAAAGTGAAAGTGCGCAGAAGCAAAAAATCACTACCACTAGGTCACCATAAAAAGCCAAATGTTTAGGGGTGAACCTGCCAGAAGGGCCAAGTCCAACACAACCCCCTTCCAGCCAAAACGCAGGGTAGACAAATCACCACCCTGGTGGGCTTCCCTACTTGGGGCGATAGAACACGGATGCGGGCCCGCAACTGCAGGGACACCCTCCTGTTCTACGCCACGGTGAACCCAGCGGGTTCCTTCTAGAAACACTATCTGGAACAACTGGGCTACCCCACTGGTACTCCCAAGCTGTCCGCGGCCAGGACCAGGCCCTGGGCCACCCAGGTGCCACCGGTCCTTGCCTATTCCCAGAGTGGGGAGTAGGAACTCCTGGCACAGAGTAGCCATTTTCCACTCTTCCTGTCTGCAGGACAGGGCTAGACTGCCACTGGTTCTCCAGCCTAGGGTCTACACCCTCAGGCAGACCAGGAGTCTCAGGGTAGGCTCTCCTCCCCCTACCTCTTCTTCTAGGGTTCCTCCACCTCCTGCGAGGGGTACCCTTAGAACACAATTCACCCAACCTAGGGTTTAACCCCTCAGGTTGCACCGGGGTCAGAGGCGGGCTCTCCCACCCTCTGCACCCACTTCCAGAGTTCTGCACCCTCCCAACTGGAGTGGTACCCCTGGAAGATGAACCGGTCAGGGCGCTGGTTACAGCCGTCCTACCCTTCAGGTCAGGTGGATCCTGAACCTGGCCTTCCAACCTCTGGTCTAGAACCTTTGGAGGAATACCTGCCTGGCACTCCAGGACTTCTGGGGATTCGCACACCATCCCCCTGAGGCTGACACATGACTCATGTGTCGTGTGACTGTCTGTCTGGCGCAGATCTCCCATCCCCTGTCCTCCTGACAGTGCGTTAAGACCCCCCAGAACAGAAGTGGCGCCACCCCGGTCCCCCCAAGAAGATCTAGCCAAACTGGCTAGTCCCTGGTCCACTGGTTTTTCCACTGAGGAACACATCCCCCATTCACACCTCACTTCGGACTCTTGTGCCCTCCCAACTGGAGGGGCACTGCCGGACACTGGAACCCCTGGAGCTCTAGTTACAGATGCTCCAGGTTCCCTAGACACTAGGTGATCTTCCTCAAGTGTACTAACAGGACAGCCTAGGTCCCCAACCTGGTGTTCCCTCAAGAAACCACCCAGGTACTGAGTCAGGGCTTCAGGTATCTGGGGACTCTCAGCCACCCACTCACTCCCGCTCCACTGAGACAGGTAGTAAGCCCCTACACCCCCTCACTATACTGGGACCTAGCTGGGGTACACTGAGCCTCTTCCACCACGCTGGGCTGGAAGATACCTGAACCACTACTTTTGGAATCACTCACTAATAACTCTAAAGAACCTCTGGCACTTTCCCAGCGCTCTGCTTCCACTGCAAGGGTTTCTGGATCAGTCAACCCATATTCCAACAGGTTTTGGCGCAACCCTGGCAAACAACTACTGAGCACTTGCTCTCTGAGAACCAAATCAAACAGTTTGACAAAATCAGATTCTGTGTGAACCAATGACCAATCAGACAGTGCATCTTGACATTCATCCACAAACTCCCCCCAAGACTGGTGAGACAGTTTCCTCCTTCCCCTGAATCTCAACCTATACTCCTCCTCTTGGGAAACAGGTACCATATTATGGGAGCTGGGAGTGGGATTTCCTGCACTGATGTCTATATAGCTGCCACCACTGGACTCAACCCTCCCTGGGGAGTCCAGAAAATTAAAACTGCGCTCAGGGGACAATCTACCCTCCTGAGCTAATCTCTCTCAGGCAAAGGCCCTCTCAGCCTCCGCCATCCTCTCCTGCACACCCAGCTGCGCTATTTCATTAGCATGCTCTAACCTGAGCTTCTTCAAAGCCAGCTGGGGCTCCCTTTCTTCCCTCCTATCTTCTAACTCCTCTGGGGACAGGGACCGGGAAAGGTATGGGGCGCTGCCCCCTACACTGGACCCAGCAAGGGACTCCCTATCTATGGGGTCCTCGCTCTCTGCTGGCACCCATTCACTGTCATCCTGATCCTCCTCTTCAGACTCTTCAGGGCTCCTCTCAGACCCACCACCCTCATGGCGTGCGGCCCGGGCCCCATCTTCCTCACTGCGTTCACGTTCCCATTCATCATTCTGCCACAAGATCAGGTTGTCCCTTAATTTGGACGGGGTGTCTGACTCATTCACTCCTATGTCTCTTTCTGCACAAAACTCCATCCACTCGCTCATGCTGTATCTCAACAGTCCACAGAAGTTAAAAGCAGTCTCCATCTTGGCAGGACGCTCAAGGACACGTGCAACACAGGGGACCTAACAGTGCTGAAGTAAGAGTACACAATTCAAAGTATTCAGCAAGCTCTCTATCCCAGAGAACTCACACTCATTTGTCCAGGGCAACACACCATTCATCCACACACAACCTCCCCTTGGACTTATAAGGCAGTTTCTACCACCCCTGACTTCTCAACCTGACCACACGTGACACAGGTACCAAACTCTGTTCGCAGGGCGGCGAACAAATGTACTGGACACAATTACGCTGCTACCACTGGATCCCACCATCTGGGGAATCCAGAAAATTCAAACTGCACTTAGGGGATAGAAACCCCCCAGAGCTAGTGACACCTAACTCACAGTGCACAAGAAACACATTTCCCAAGTAATGACTTCAGAACAATTCAGAAACAATAATCCCCAAAATGTGATTTATCTAAAATGCAGAGTTTTGAGGTGCTGCCAGCTGCCGCTGTGGTACTGTGCAAACACAAATCCGGATCCCTTCCGCTGCCAATCAATGTTAGAAATGGGATTTCTGGCTGGCCAAGGCTTGCGCCAAAGTCAGTCAGAGACCACCAATCTAAGTCAGGGCAAGGGAGTTACACGCCAAGATAACCCCTGCTCACCCCCTTGGTAACGTGACACGAGCAGTAAGGCTAAACTCTGAGGCTATGTAAGTTAAGTGTTTGCGCCCGCACCCCCAGCAACAACACCCAAGGCCCACCACAAAGGAAACTTCACACAAGGCTATGTATAAAAATAGCCTTTGTATTACACCAAACACATTAGATAAAAACACACACTTTACAATGTGCCAACAGGCACGGGCAGAATTTACAGGGGATTTATGTACAGGACAGGGCCACATGGACCATTGTCAGGAATATGCACTTGTGGATTTAGAATACTTGTTAGAACATAGAATAATAATCACTATAGCACAAAATAGAAAATAGAGCACACAACCAGTAACTACTGGTAACAGGTAAGTACCACCTACGCAACCCTAACCACCTTAGGAGAACATTACGCAGGGAACCAGGACCTCACTAGCAACACCTGTACTAGGAGAACAACCACCTAAGTATCACCATACATCTAGAGGTATAAGCATGAACATATTACACATGATGCATCACAACATTCAGAGGTGTAGGGAAGGAAAACACATGATGCATAAACATACATTCAGCGGTGTAAGAAAAAGGCACATGACGCATCAAAACACATTCAGAGGTGCAGCACAAACTAATACGCAGAAATTACGTAAGCCACAACCTGTGGCAGTCCCCAGGTCAACTGACCTCTCAGGGGACTAGGACGCCCTGTGTCCCAATGTCAGGGGGGCCTAAACGTAGCAGCTGCCCACTAAGTGCTGGGCTGCTGAATCACCACTGGCAGGACACGCGTTGGAGCCTCGTGGGCTCAAGAGCAAACTGTGGGGCAAGTGGGAGCCTCGGGGCCCCGACGAAAGAATGCCCAGTGAGGGGGGAGCGGCCTGCTGCCTGCTGGGGCCGCTCTACCACCCTGCAAAAGCCTTTTGACTGGTTGAGCCTCTCAGGCTCTAAACAACACAGTGCCCGGGACATTTGGAGCCCGCAGGATCGAAAGAAATGCGGCCCAATTCTGAGGGAGTCCCCCCTCTGGGGACTCGAAACAAAGTATGCCCCGGAGCACTCGTGGCCTCTAAACAATAAAATGCCCCCTGAGCCTCGTGGGCTCGAAAGAAACAAATGCAGGTAGCACTTTTGCTAGAGGGGCGGGCACCGGCAATGTGCCCCGACGCACGCCCTTGAACCATGATGGCCCCCGGAGCCCTCGGGGGCTAAGTAAAGAATGCCCCCACGTTGGAGCTACCCGCGGGTCTACTCCGGGAAACCTGGACAAAGGAGGAGGAGCCCTTACTCACCAGGCTCTCCTCGGCGCTGCTTCTTGGTGAGGGCGTCGCCCTCCCTTTCACTCGGTCCTGCTCCTGGGGCCGGGTGTGGACAATGGTGGCGGGCGGGGCTCTCTTCCTCGGGAGAGCCTCGCTTGGGAGCCAGCACGCTTCCTCTCTCTGCTCCGGGGCCTGGATTGCTTCCTGGGGAAGTCCTCCAGCCAGGAACCAATCCGAGCGCGACCTACCTCTGACGCATTGGGAGGCCTGGCAAGCTGAAGCCAATCAGGGTGCGGGGAACCTAGGACGGCACCAGGACCCCGAGTCCTGGTTCTTTTGCGAACCCGGCCGGCGGCGGTGAACCCAGGGGTCCACACGAGGGGTAGGCTCCCTCCAAGTTAAAATAAACGATGAGGTGGACACTCGTGTTGGGAATAATGCAGGGAAAATGCCGGGTGGGCACTGGCTTGGATGCAGGAGTCCCTGGCGGGGTAAATGCGGATTGGGCAGCCGCGAAAAAGCAGCAAAATGCAGGGTGGGCACCTGCTTTACAACAAGAGGCACACAGGGGGATCCCCACGCCGGGGAATCCCTTGAGGTAGGCGAAAGCAGCTCCGGGCTGCAGATAAGAGTGGGAGTGCTCCCAGCACTCAGGAAATAGCACTCCCAGGCGCTTGATGCACAAAAGTCTAGTGCAAAGTTCTGAGGAAGGTAGGGAGGGGGGCAAGGCTGGGGCCAGAGCCAGCTCACAGGGCCCTCTAGGCAGGAAGGCAGTCCCAGTGGTGGTCCTCCTGGCGCCCAGCAGCAGCAGCCCCCCTCAGATAGGATCCAGGTTAGAGAACATTTTGGAAGGGGACACAGCCCCTTTTTATACAGTAAAAACCATTGTCTTTAGGTGCAGGATGGGGGGAAAACCAGTCGCAGCTGGTTTTGGAGCACTCTCGATGTGCTCAGCCCCTCTCACTATTCACTGGCCAGGCTAGGGACATCAGTCGCACCACAGGGGGCGGAGCCAACATTGTGTGGGGAAAGCCCAGACCTATTTAGGTCCCAGGTGCACCCCTCCCTCACATCAGCATGCTAATCTCCCCACTCACCAACGGGGCAGACCCATCCAGACTCCTGGAGCCAGGCTCACCAGCCAGCTCCAGCTAATCACATGCCAGCACCCTTAGTGCAAACGCACACCAATGTCTAGAAGTGGCACTTCCACATTAGACACAATCATGCCGCTTAAATCATTGCGCTGCATTTAATCACACAAGTCCGCACATACCAAACTCGAGCTCGCACTCCCCACGCATCAGGACCTACCAGGGACACATACATTCCCCATGTATTCCTATGGGAGGACAGGCCAATGTCACCACACGCACTCAGAGTGCGCACGCACTTTCCACTGGGACACAGTGAACGTGCGCAGAAGCAAAAAATCACTACCACTAGGTCACCATAAAAAGCCAAAGGTTTAGGGGTGAACCTGCCAGAAGGGCCAAGTCCAACATTGGCCAACCCAGCAAGCCCTTGGAGAAACTTGGGTTCAAGCTTGTAGAGAGCAAGTCCAGTCTTTCTCACTCCCAGGCAAGAAGCAGCAGGCCAAAACAACACAGCAGTTAGTATAGTGGCAGTATCTCCTACAGCATAGCAGCTATTCTTCCAGGCAGAATGTTCATGGTTCAAGCACAGTTCTGATTTGGTGGTGCCAGGGGTCTAGTACTTATACCAAGTTGTGCATTGGAAGTGTGGGAGGCTTCAAAGAAGCCTTTGAAGATCACAAGGTCCCTACCTTTCCTGCCTACCTTTCCAGCCCTGCCTCCAGACACAAAAGAGGTATATAAGGCCCTTTCATGGGAAAAGACACAGCCCTATTCTGGTGCAAGTGTCAGCTCCTCCCTCCCAATCTACCACAGCAAGGCCCATCGGCCTGGTGATGGTTCACCAGGATGCAAATGTCACCCTCCAGCCCCCTTTGTGTGACTGTTTAGAAGGAAACCAAAACAGCTCAGCTGTCGGCCAACCCAGACCTGTATTCAGAGACAGGCAGAGGCACGGAATGGTAAAAAGTACAAAAATTCAAAATTTCTAAAAGTGGTATTTTCAGACTTACAATTTAAAATTGAGCTTCACCATGAGTTGTGATTTTAAATTGTGAGTCCAGAGACTGCAAACTCCTTTGAAATTCACTGCACTCTGCCTATAGGGCCGCCAAGGGCCAAGCTTAGGGGTAACTTACATATAATAAAAGGGAAGGTTTGGATCTGGCAAGTAGGTTAACTTCCATTTAAAGGGTAGACAAGTGCACAGCGGTTCTTCCATTTTTTCATGTAGTTTTAACCATCATTTTATTTTTTTCCGTGCAGCTCAGCTATGTGGTCTGCCCAAGAACCACTGACTCGTAGACAAAACATGAACTGGAACAGGATTTCGCTGCAACGCTGAACGCACAGCAATTGCGTGATATCATAACCCAGATACTCAAAGTTCATCAAAGTTTCAACAGTCTTAATGCATGTACTCCAAAAGTTTCATCCCATTCTTCACTTTATTGTATTATCACATGTGGAACTCTTAAGTAGTCGACCGTCTGCTACTGAAAATATGCCCATCCAGGCCTTTTTCTACAGTATGATGAATACATTAAACATCCGTAGCAGTTCAAAATATTAACCCAATGCATTTCGGGCGCTGTTTGACACTTCCTCAGGGGTTCACTGCAAATGTTAAAAACATTGACATTAGATCTAAGATTTCAAACTAATATGTTAATAATACGGTCACATAAGTTCAACAATTTATCCCATGTATCTTTGGTTCTTCCCAAACTCGACGTTTATCCCCCTAATTAATTCAGACGAGGATGGGTATATTTGCAATAGCAGAAAAGGTCAACTACATAAGAGTTCCACATGTGACAATACAATAAAGTGAAGATTTGGATGAAACTTATGGAGTACATGGATTAATATTGGTGAAACTTTGATGAACTTAGAGCATCTGCAGGGGCAGCTGGTGACATTTGAAAGTGGTGGGGCGTAAAGTTAGTGGTGGACTCAATAGAAGAGTTTGAGCTCTTGGAAATGGGACAGACAGGGAGGTGAGGGAAATAATGAAACGTTACGGGCAAGAACAAATTCTGGAAAAGTTACAGAAAAGGAAATTAGGAGCAAGAAAGAAAGAGAGAAGACCTGACAATAGTGATGAATGAGAGATTAAAGAAATAAAAAAACACATCCCTTACGAGCACTGGAAAAACTCACAACCCTGTGATTCTTTTATACAGTTTAAAAGAGTAAACACTGATAACCAATGTTTCTTACAAGTTTTTATATGTTGTAAAACATGGAAAAAATAATCACTGGAATTCACAATCAAAAATAGAAAATAGGAAAGCCTACCTATAAGCGTGCTTTCCTAGCAGAACAAGCAGTGCAGGTATTTCACTACATATCCAAGCCTGTCACTAAGCGCTCTGATCACTGCCTGCTTTCCAAGCCTGTCGCCATCCACTCTGATACCTGCCTGCTCTCCAAGCCTGTCACAGTGCACTTGCACAGCCTGCTCTCCAAGACTCTCACTATGAAGGATTCACTCCAAACACTACTGACGAGCCAATCCTTTCACAATGTACTCCGAGCACTACCTGCTATCCAAGCCTCTCTGGGCCGCCCAGGGAGTATTGTATGCTCGTCTGGGATCACTGCCTACATTCTAAGTCTCTGACTGGGCACTCGGAGCTCCGCTGCATTCAAGTCTCTCACCCTGAACTCAGAATACTGCCTACTCTCTAAGCTTCTCTCTAAGTCTAAGCAAAGTCTACTCACCAGGGCTCTGAACATGTACTCCGAGTGCTGCTTGTGCTCCAAGCCTCACACAGAGCACTTCTTTACCATTCCTATATAAAATAGGCGATTTACCTCACATCAGATCTACTTGAAAATCCCAGACTTCCGGAAATCCCTTTCAAAGGATGTTGTAAGTCCTGGGCGAGACTCGAGTCTGCTCCCCCACCGCTCAACCGCTCTAGCCCAAAACTTTAAAAAATGCCCACCTGGGCCTTACCTGGGCTGCTGGTGAACTGCCAACTCCATTCCTGAGTTCACATTAGTCCGGAGTCCAGAGAGCAACATGCAGTCAAGTCAGTGCTGTGGTGACACTGGCAAGCTGCCTTCCTTCTAGAAAGTTCCACCAGCACCACAGAGCAGACACACGCGGGAAGGAGTCTGAGATCGAATCTGCTTCCCGCCTGCCACACCCCTTTTCCACCTTGCAGCAGGCACCAGCAGACTGTCAGGGAGCAGCCAGACAGACAGCGTGCGTGCGTCCCGAAATGGCCAATCACTGCATGACTTCACATGAAGTCACACAGTGATTGGCCATAGAAAGTGCGGCTGCGGCACCCAATAATGGATTGCTGCACAGTCGACCAACCAATCCTGTCGCTGCATGCAGCGCCAGGATTGGCTAGGGGGCACAGTTACCATCCGCCCTTTCAACCCCGGGGGTGCTGTTTGAAACAGCACCCCTTGGGTCCCTCTCTAAGGGGAAGAAGACATAAGCACATGTGCAGGCTGATCAAAGGCCAAAAATTCACATGTGCACTAGTACTGCTGCAGCTGAGTGTGGACTGTCACTCAAGCTGCAACAGCCCAGCCCAGCCCCGCCCCACCCCCTGGCGCACTCCGATTGTGTCAGGCGTGAGGAACAGCAAGCAATGTCCTAATAATACTGACTGCAGTAGTGCAGTGCTTGACGCGGTGCGTCCACGAGGCTTAGTGGGGCTACGCCCCTATGCCCCAATGGACTCACCGCGCCTGAGTATCTGGGTTATGATACCACGCAATTGCTGTGTGTTCGGCGTTGGAGCAAAATCCCGTTCCAGTTCAAGTAGGTTAACTTGCCAGGTTGAAATGGCAGTTTTAAACTGCACACACAGGCTCTGCAATGACCAGCCTGAGCCATGTTTTAAGGGCTACTTAGGTAGGTGGCACAAACAGTGCTGCAGTTCAATTAGTACCATTTCATTTACAGGCCCTGGGCACATATAGTACACTTTACTCGAGACTTATAAGTAAACTAAATATGACAAAGGTGGATAGGCCCATCATACCATGTTTTGAGTACAGAACATATGCACTTTAGCACTAGTTAGCAGTGGTAAAGTACCCAAAACCCTAAAGCCAGCAAAAATGAAGTCAGCAAAACAGGAGGTCAGGAGGCAAAAATTCTGAGGAAACCACGCCAATGATGCAAGGACTAACAGCTACTAAAAGACAGAATCAGAGCGAAATCAAAGTTTGACAACTTGTATAGTTAAAGGATCTGAATGACTAAACCGGTGGCGCCCTCGCTGCTTAGGCATGGCTACTAAAAAGATAAGATCAGACAGAAAGCAAGGTTTGACAACTTGTATAGTTAAAGAAACCACCTGTCTACGCCATTGATGTACTCGCTGCTTCCGGTTCCGATGTTGTGATGGTTCATCCAAACGAGAGGTGAGGCTGAGTCACGGACCTGCCCAAAAAGGCCCCATGCCATCATGACATCAAGACTGGATGTGACGCGCTAGTCTCATCACTGACTTCCTATAGCCCGTCCTGTGGCTCTCAAGTCGAGGCACATGAAGCCCAATGGTAAAAGTCCATAGCCCCTCCCCTGCTTTAGGCAGAGATTTGTAAGAGTGGGGAAGGCACGCAGCTCCAGAAGGGACTGGGCAGTAGCGCCATGCCAATCAATCAAGGTACTCTCTGACCATTGCATGCCGTCATCCAACAGGGTGGTGAAGGCTATAACGTATGCATCCCTCATGGGACAGCGGGCCACTCACAAAACTTTTAATAACTGTAACTAAATGTGTCTCAAAACAGTTGTCCTAACTCTGTGTATTAGTAACCTACAGAGCTCAGTAATACTGAGCAACTCCAAAGTTTCATTTGAAGAAATGATAATTCCAGGCTACTTCATAAATATCTCAATATGCCTATTTAAAGCAAATAGCATATTTCAAAAGTTCTACCAAGGATTATGCAAGCTTGTAGCTCGTAGATAACCCAAAGAAATATGTTTAATTAATTCATGGTTTATTTGTGATAGCAAATCCTCTCAGAGGCTGTGTGTGTGGCTTGATATCAGCAGACAGCCCTGAAGCATTGTCAAGGTTACAAATAGTCAGAACTTGGCCGTCGTTTGTTCTACAAATAGCAAATCCATTGTGTACTGCTGGCTCTTGCCTGCATTTCGTTTTGAAATACATGTGTGCTTAAGAAGGGTTATCAATGTCTTAGTTAACCCAAGGAACATGCTCTAGTAACGTGCACAACCTGCTTTATCCAGGATGATTTATGCAAGGAACCTGAGAAGCTTCACAAACCATAACCTTCTCAAACAGTATTTCTGGGACTGGGACAAGGCTGGCACTATTGAATATTTGTGAGTTAGAAGTTTTTAATTCCCCGTATCATAACAAACACATTCATACACATGAGGATAAATATATAACTAAGCCACTGAGGGTGGTGACATTTCGTCTTGCAGCTTCTGTTGCATAATCTGTTGTTCTCGCTGTGTGCTGTCACAGTGAGCATAACAGGATGGAACATGATGGACCTGTTGGGATTTATTGCCTTACTTTTGTTTGGGAACAGAGTCACCTGACTGTGGAACTGTAGAACGGAAAGCCAAGTTCAGCTAGTTGGAGAGACTGATATTGAACACATTTACTAGAAGGAACACGGGGGCATATTACCAAGGGACTTGTCGCCGCTTTAGCGGGAATTTTATCGCCCTATTACCTAGCTGTCGCTAACACCAGTTAGCGACAGCTTTAAGGAGATAGCGATCATCTTGGGGCCCACTTTGCATGTCAGCGATAATTATCGCTAATGACATGCAAAGTGGGCGTGCCAAGATGTTAGCGACTGGAAACAGTCGCTAACATCGCTATCTCCTATTATCTACTTTTGGAAATATTCGCGCTAAGCGCGAATATCTCCAAAAGCTAACGCCTGCCAAAAGCAGTTCTTAGCCATGTTATCCAGTGGAAGGTGGATAACATGGCTAAGAGCATTGTCACGATAATGCATGAATATCGCTGATTTTCCAGCGATATTCATGCATTTCGCAGGATTTTTACAGCTTTTGAGATAAACCTTGATAATATCAAGGTATCTCAGCGGTAAAAATCCTCGGTGCTCGGCGATATTATTTTACCCGCTAACCTAGCATAGCGATAATTATCGCTATTGCTTGCTAATGTGCCCCACGATTCTGGACTCTGTGAAATTCACCATAGTGTGGATTCAGTGCAGATAGCGCTAGACAAGTTGGGCTCTGCAGGAGATAAGTAGAAATCCACAGGTGAGATGGATAAGTTCCAAGAATCAGCACTACGCTCCTGAAACTGAAGCTTACAAAATGTGGGTCCTGATAAGGGATTCTGGAAAGGCATTCAGATTCCTACTGAAGAGAAGTGCAGTAAGTGGGGTACGAGAGTGAAAAACAGTCCCGGAAAGTTGAAGGAGTGTGTACTGTCTTATTGACAGTTGTCAGTTTCTGCATGGCAACTAGTGCATTTTATTTGATTTTCTCCTATCGGTTGGCAGTGTATTGAGTATATAGTAAGCTTTTCCATTTCTTTCCTTTTATGTGTGCCTTATTCTTTAACGCCACCTTCGAGACTGATTCGAAAATTTGGATTTTGAACAAATACGCTGTGGAAACGCGGATTGAATACGCCGGTTCCATCATCTTTTCGTGCTAAAAAAAACGTCCTCAAGAGCAGATACGCCATGGAGACGCGGATTGAAAACATCGGTCCCATCATCTTTTCTTGCTCATACTCTTCAAGAGCAGGGGGTCTCTACTCTCTAAAGATTGAATTGTCCTGAGGATGGCCTTACGGATTTAACAACTACAAGGCCGAAATGTCGACTTTTTTGTCCATATCTTTTAAGTTGAAACAACTCAGACAAAAGAATCATTGTTTTAAAGCATGCAAGATTCATTGTTAATTATTCATTAAGAGTGGACTACAGCGCAAGTGGACGTGAAGAACAATTCATTTATTTCCAGTCCATTTGTCCTTGATAAATTTTTCTTATTGTAAAAGTACCCTTCTTAAACAAATATATATAACGAGATATTATTTTAAAACCTCAATAACCGTGTAGCTTTCCTTCTTCCTTAGTATTTTGATTACTATGTCCAAATCTATGTGACAATCTATAATAACAGCAGGTATCAATTTAATTCAGTTGATCAGAAGCACAAAAGTTCAAGTGATCAATTACCTGTGATTTAATCTTCGAAAAAATTCCCTTGTTCGCATTTTAATAGAATCAAATCATTATTCTTTAACGAGGCACACTGTGTGGCATCTTGGTTGAGGTAGAAGGGTAGGTCTAGAAAGGGATTGTTGGAATGGGAATGCTTGTATGTTTATATTCTTCTTCTCTGTGACTTGGGAAACTGGGCATTTGGCGGAAATTGGCCGTGGCTTCAGTCCTGCTCCCTTATGATTCCTGTCACCTGTTTACTGTGAGAGTTATTGGATTATTGTTGATAAAACCTAAATAGTAACCACTGCCTCAGCAAATGCCCACATAGAATTCTTACAATTATTCGACTAGCAACCAATTAGATTTGTGTGGCAAAGCCGCCATCCTTGAAATACACTACTGTTCGTCATGCATATGGCTCATGTGCGAATTTAGGATACTTTTCATATGAATACGTGACTGTAAGGTCTATATTGCATGTTTTATGGACAATCAAATATAAATCATATTACTTTTGCGGAAAATGTGGTCTGTTGCCTTCAGTCGTACCATCCTGACGTGGGTGCAATTCAGAAAGAGAGCCCAAGACCCCTCTTGTGAGATATTGATAGCTACGGGTAAGACAACTTTATTGGGTCTTCCCTAACAAGGATGAAGGTCCTCACTTACCAAGGTGACATGCTTCATCTTCAGGCCCACCCCCAACATGGTGGCAACAGGTTACACGCTGTGGGTTCCCCCTAGAGGTCTTTTTCAGGAGAGAAGAGGTGTGCTTTACTCAGGAAAAAGTCACTGGCTACCTAGGAAAGGGAGTAGAAATGTGTTGAGGATAAGATTTGCAAAAACGTTATTGACCCGTCCCTGACACATGGCTAAGATCAGCATGCTAGAGGAACTGTGTGATGCAGAACCCCAGTTTGCATCAACATGTTTCGGCCCACAGTTATGGACACTAACTGCTCACAGGCATTTGTTTCAGGAGGGAGAGGGCCGACTTAATCCCTAACACTACCACTATCTAGGGCTGACTGTGTACTCACATACAGGAAAAAGGCTTCACTTGTCCTGTTTGGTGTAGCATGCTGTGGTCCTTTTGAAGTGTAAAAGCAAATGCAGGCCTGCAAAAGTGTGCCATATTTTGTGAATATATAAAATATGTAAAAAAATGACAAACTTAAAAATATAAAAACTAAAGGTGTGGCCCACAAACCTGCCACACCAGCCCCGGCAATGAGGTGCATACCTTTTCAGGCCATGTTTACATGTGATCAGCCATAATGGCATACCTACCAATAAAAAACAGATAATGGATGAAGTGAGATTAGCTCTTGCCCCATGCAAGATGCTTTGGTGGGTGCAAGAAGAATGTGAATAGCACTTAAATAGGCGAATGGATGTAGAGGGTTGAACAAGTGTCTCTCGGTGTATTTTTGAATGTAGCTGTATTATGATCTTTTGGAAAACGTAAGGCTGCGAGAAAGGTAATGTTGCCTTTAAGGCAGACCTAAAAATGAGCACTTACACTCTTGTGTCTTATATATGTCGATTAGACGAGTTCCCTTTTCACCCACCATTATCATGGCTGGGGCAATTCGAGGGGAAGCGCACTGAACATGGCCGACTCTCTGGCATCATTTGAGGACAGTTTTCATTATGCTGATTGCCACTTTTACTTTGTCTGGATAGTGCCCTCTTGAATTTTTGTAACTCTTGCAGCTGCCAGCAGCAAAAATGACAAGTGAGTAGGAGATGTTTAAGTGCAAGGTATGCCACATAAGTGCGGGGAATAAAATACATATATTCTGCAAGAACAAAAGTGCAATTGCTATGATGTATAAACAAGGCACTCAAATTACAGGCTGACTTCCATGTCCTGTCCCCAAAACAGTCCCAGGCCCTATGCACCGTCATGCTGAGAAAGCTACACATAGCATACATCTCCACCTCTAGGCGCACCAGCAAGGGGCGATATTATCGCCTGAACACATGTTTATCTTGCATTGTTCTGCGAATGACACGAGACATTTGTTTTTGGCTATGAAGATGGATATTGATTTCAATGTTAACGTCATACCATGGAAAAATAATTATGATAATCGAGAAGCACATAAATCAGACGTGAAGGATTAGAGAATGCGTTTGGAACAATGCCAACAACATCCACTCCACGGTTGACACCAGGCCACTGACTCACCATCCTACCGCCCTCAGGTGCACTGGCAGTCATGCTGATCATACCTTGTGATGTTTAATGTGCTTGTTTTTTTATTGAAGATGTACATACATTTTTTTGTGAATAGAAGTACTTGACAGATTTTCTATATGTGTGATAACCTCCTACTAATGAAGGCTACGGGTTGGTCTAGGCCCTCTTCAATCAGTTGTGAGATCACCGCCCCCACACCTTGCTCTGAAGCATCTGTCTGCACCACAAATTCTTTTGAGAAGTTGGGCTTTGCACATGACACATCCACTCCACAGGTACCACCAGGCCGCAGCATCGCCATCCCACCACCCTCAGGTGCAGAAGTGGTAATGCTGATTAAACCGCGTTGTTAAGTTTAATACGATGAATATGTTTTTCCTAATGATTGAGGTCAATCCATATTAGAATATAATAAATGTATATATTTTCTTTCAGCCACTGATGTTGCTGTGAAGGTGGAAGGTCCCTGTGGAGCTTGAAGTGGTGATGCAGAGTAAATGCTTAGGGACCATGTGCAGTGGCTCTGGATTGGAGTTTAGTTTGTGTCCGAGAGGTTTGAATTACCATGGGAGAGGGAAAGGCTCATAAAGTTAGACACATTATCACATTAACACTGGAGCCTGAAGGCTGGAATAATGTGTAGCTGAACCCACTGCCAGACTCCCATTACTAGCAGCCTTCCATCTAGCTGAATGCTGCTTGTTGGGATTGAGTTGCTAGACAGCTGCAGTCCTCTACTATGCCACTCACATAGGGAGAGCCTTTTCTGCACCGCATGCCACCTCTGAACCAGTTAATGTGTTTTAAATGCCCACAAAGTAATACCATAATGTTTTTGTAGACACCTTCTTCTTGCAAATCTCAACCCAGTGCATGGGTCTCGGGCAGGAAGTGTCCGGTGGCATTATAAGAATGGGATTATAGGTCAGTGATAGTCACGTTGAGATGCAGTGGAAGCACAAGTGAGTTTCCTGCTGGAGATGTAGCAAACTATGGGTCTATTGCTGACACCTGGTATCTACTACAACCCTTCCACTACATCTCCTCACTCTCCGCTCTGGAGTTATTACTTCACCAAATATAGCTCCCTCCTGATCTTCTAGGTGGTACATTCCCATCTCCATGTTCTTCCTATTTAACCTAAGTCACTCTTGAGGTGTACACTGAGAATGTGTGGACCACCACTGCCGGTCCAACCCGGTCCTCAGCTGGTCCTGAGCACTAAGCGGATGGACCAAACAGCTACATGCATGCATGTGCCCCAGGGAGGAGCTATGCAAACTCTACTAACCTGAGCCACATTGGATCATTTGAGCTGCACATGTGCAAAGCCTATGTTTGGACCACTACCCTTGCCTTAAAACATCAGCATATTAAAAGCCAACGGCACTCTCATTAGCTGAATGCCGAGTGCACAGTTGAATCAGTGTGTACCACTCAAGGCACAACACTGCAGAATACTTCACCTTCTGCAAATCTGTACTCGTGCAAACTCTTATTTATATTTCTCAGTCACTAGTAGCTGCATAAGTGTGAAATCACTATCATTTTCATAACTTATAGCACTGCTTACCTAAGTTCAATATTTGTTTACCAAGTTTTCGGCATGGTAATTACTTTCAATTATTTTATCTGGCCTTCATGCAAATAATTCATGAAATATGTTGATGCAGCACATAGTTATGAGAAACACCTGCATTTTATTGCACCATACGTGTTCTCTCATCCAAAGTTCAAGGTGATAAAAGGGAAAAAGACGTAATGAAAAGTGAAAAGGGCAAAGTTCAACTCTCGATGTCAGTTCTCAAATGCAGATAAGACAGACATATGAGATTTACAGCAACTACTCAGGGACAATAAAGCTTCAGAGTTATTGTTATGTTCAAGTAACCGCACGCTGGAGGAAGTTACTTTGTGAAAACATACACCTCGTGACAATGAGTTGGTAGAACAAAGGTTTGCAAAGTAGAGACTGCATCTCTGATTGAAACTCACTGGAATGCGACACTCCCTTTTCCACGGAAAGCCAATTGACATGACAATAAACACGAATGGCAAATCCATTTCTTCTGAGTCAACAACAATTTAGACACATTTATTTGAGAACATAGCTGGATCGATCCAGCGTGTGGCAGGTATTTTAAAGGTTTTTTCAGCTAAACCACTGAGTTCAAGTGTATACTTTATGAATTATCCTTCTGTAACCTTTGCCCCAGTTAAAGGCCTAGGGCCTTATTTATGAAGGCCTTGCGCCACCGGTGCGTCACTTTTAAAATGGGAAAAAGTGACGCACCGGTGGCGCAAGGCCTTCATAAATAAGGCCCCTAGTTTATATATTGGGGGAGAGGTTACTTCATCGCAAAAGCTACAACGTTTACTCCTGCCAACATAGTGGTATGTCTGCCAAATTTAATTGCAGGCGCATCATACATTTGACCATGATAAATATTTTTATTTCTCCGCGTTGTTTTCTATTCCTAAGTGTGCTTAGACGAACATGCTTCAATCCATGGCACAGGGGGGCCTCGTTGGTGCTAGGCAGCACACAGTACTCCATCGCAGGGAGAGTAAGGAATGCACCATATCTTGATATGGCACCTTACTGCCCACTCTCTTGACCTACCACAGCACAGCAAGTTGCCTTGTTGCATTGCGCAGTCAAACACTGATGAATATGGGAGTATATACTTTGGACTCTCTAATATAAGTACACTGGTAATGGTTGACAGCAGCCCTGAAGAAGCTCTCTGTTGAAGAGCGAAACGCATTGGTTGTATAGTCTGTTGTTTATTCCTTGATTGCTGAGCAAATAAAGTTTGATTGGAAATAATCCACCTTTGAAAGAGAATTCTCAAACGACAAGTCAGGCCATCATAGATGTACTTGCTTCAAATATAAGAATCTTCTCATTGGTGCCTCTCTAGTTGTCACTGCCATGACATTTTATTTCTCTGACATGATTTATAGCCTTTTATTGTAATATGAGTGGAGGTAAACCTGCTTTAGCAGACACGTCAAGCTTCACACCTTGGAGCTGCTGACTTTAACAGATCCTCAACCCTGGGAATCACTCATTTATGATTTTCTGTTAAAGCAATAATGTGTGATCCTCTCTCCTCAATTCTCACTCATGAGTGTAGAACAGGAGGTAGAACCTTAAGGAAAGATCAGGCCCAGAGTATCATGTGGCCTGTGGGGACATTGTTGTTTTTCACTAACTTAGCATGAGCGCGTTGCAGCTTGCCTGCTGCTTTTGCGCACATTACTACAAGTTTTCTTTTTGCAATATTTTGATGACTACTTTCACATGAGAACTTATTGCTGTGTTCACACTCTGCATGTTCCTGGGATTTTGACTGAACATTATGTGCAAGGTTGAACAACAATCCCCCTTGTTATTTTGTCCTGGCCAGACCTTAGCCGTTAGACAAAACATACTGATGCAGCTGTAGTGTGGACAACGTATTTTGGCTTTTAGTGAGGTACACAAATTAGGTGAGACTCACTTGGAGAGGGACCTTTTCAGTGAGAAGAGCGAGACAGCACGTGTGATGTAGATTCACCATCTGTAGGCTAAGGTATGGGATCTGCTGACAAAGCCCAGAGATTTTATAATGTATAATATTACTGCTTCTTAGCAAGGGGAGGCAGGATAGGCTCCACTGTCTTTTTATGATGACATTTCCCATTAATGATTTATGGACTAGCTGCTATGCTGACTATACTTGTATTATGCATGTTCTTGCTTGTTGTGGAACGTATACTGCATGTTAGAGAAAGTTAGTTAAAATAAATATTTTAAACTATTTCATGACTCTGTCAGATTTTATTGTTGATGAGTACAAGAGTGTGAACGAAAGGGTGTGCTTTGTTACCGCAATTCCTGGGAGATCTGGGAGTGTTGTGTTCCCAGGTATCTAATCATTTGCTTCTCTGTGAGTGAGTAGGAGAGCACATGAGACACAATAGCTAGTCAGTCCTGGGCTTCTGTGTACTAAAGTGGTAGGAAGACTCAGTTCCTTTGCACCAAGTTCCCATAATCCTGCGCATAGTTCTGTGATTGAATCCCTGCAACAAGAGGACAGACGACCCCACTGGGCAGTGACCATTTCTGGGTGGAAAGAGGACAGGAAGTGTTCAGGACAAAGGCAATCCGTAATATACTAGACCCTGATGAGGTTCCATGGGCGTAGAGTAAGTCTTTAAAACAATAAATGACCCCGCACCAGAGTACATACATATGATATATATCAATATGCTTGTATAATAGATCTCAATGAACAACATAATGCAACAGTGAATAGCTTCCCAAGAATAATCAATTTCAGAAACTTGATTGAAGGTTATTTTATTCTTTAGTATTCAAAATTCTTTAAAACATTACAGGATTGCTTGCCGCCAACGCGTTTCATCCCTCTTGGGACTTCTTCAGGGCTAGAAGCAATTTATAAAAAACACAATATATTACACAATATATATACAAATTTATTTTAAAAAAGGATCACTTTATAAACATAGAGTAGTTTCATTATCTATCTCAATATTACAAAAAAATAAATGTTTGCTTATCATATATCTTTATTATTTTAAGTTTCAATATACATAGTCGGGAAGCCATTTCAAATGTTATTGATTACAAAGAACATGAAATACACCAGGGTATCCTAAACATGAACATAAGCGGGAGGAGACATATTTAGAAATACCATATTTGACGGTTTACATATTTTGATTCGCTTTTTTCAATATACCACACATAGTAGGAACTCTTTTCACTATTAACTAGTCGACCACATCTCTAATTCAACCTTCAGAATCAATAAAGAAAAGATAGATACAGAGCTATTTAGGTACATGCAAAGAAAGCATAAAGAATATATATATGCACATTAATGGCTTAATCTCTAAACAATTTTAGACAGGTAAATGTTATGGCGAATCATATATCATAACTTGACTATAATATTACCACCAATGTTCTCGTCAGCCTTCAGATAATACCTGCACTGATGGATCTGTATATCTATAAACAGACATTTGCAAGGTCATTAAAAAAGTGATATATATCTGACCACCAAGTACTGGTCAATATTCATGCAAATGTCACAGTCTACAGGTTTCAATATCAAATTACATAGTTTAACATTTTATATTTGTGTGACAGTAATATCTCTGTTCTCCTTCTATCAGGGCAACCTCTCTAAGAAATGTTGTATACATACATTTGGTCAACTTAGTTAAATATCTTCATTGTCACATTAAATCACTAAGTATAAGTCCACATATTATCTCATAATCCAAAAACCATCATATGTTCCTGGACCGAAGTCCTGACGGAATATGTCACAATCAAAATACATTTGTACTCCCCAAAAGGTCTACTCGCACCTTCCTACTTTCTTATATTCAGATCTCAATGTATACATGAGAAAAGGTATATATATGGTTAATCTACTTGTGATGTATTTTCTTTAAGCATGTAATTTAAGTATTTTGTATACTAAGAAAAAACAATCTTAAAGTGACATTCCTAACACAATCTCACGTATCCTTACATACAATTTCTAAGTCATGTAACACATTCGACTTATTGCTGTCACTTACTATTAAAGAATATCGCAACCGTCAGATAGAAGTTCCAATATTATGAGATCCAGGGAATGTTCCTCCTGATTCAGTTGTCTTATGATAAGTTTATGACCATGGTAAGGTCCATTCGTAAAGTTATAGACAGAAACACATATAATGCAACATGTAGGAAATTTCACTCAATAGTCCAAGCAAATAAAGACTACATAGTTTTGACAGGACTCCCTTTCAGAACTAATCACGTTATAGTGACTCACAGGGCATAGTACACATATTCACACAGTCTATATGTGTGCCACAAATCAAATTTGCATCCTAAGCGGGTCCCAATACGTGAGCCCTACAACCATCTCCACTAAGTGCGATTGTCATATTCGCACTCAAGCATAGTGTCACATGTTAAAAATCATGCTATTGCCAGCCCAAAATTTTCACAAGCTGTATTCGTGAAATGATCTTAGTAGAGTAAATCTTTCCTTGATAGGAAAATAAGTGTTAGGTAAGGGAGCAAGATCACACAATAAAATACATTGATAGCCTACACCTACCAGGCTACTGCTGTCTCTTTGTGACCAATTTGCCAGAAAACTGAGGATAAGAACGCAACTTCTGCTGATAAATATGACTAAGGTTACTATAACCTACACAGCAGAAGCAATACAGGACATGCCAAATAATTTTCCATATGGCTGGTGAGCGTGCGCGCCCACTTGCTGCAATCCAGAAGCATTCACTAAGAAGCAACATCCTCCATAATTTTTATGGCTGGGTAAACACCACCTGGAACTCTCTTGGTGTCCATGGAAACACACACATGGAAACAAAGGCACACAAACACACATAAACACACACCCACAAACACATACACACGGAAAAGAATATCCTAAAACCCATGCAGGGAGACCTCTCCAGGTCTGTCATCCATATAACAGATTATGGAATTCCTAAATTTTTTCCTCAAATGCAGCATGGCCAAATGAATACCACTTTTGCTGCAATTCTAGGTGTACCATTTGATATCATTTGGTTTTCAGGGAGATCTTATAAAGAAGGTTTGCAAATGCAACCTGGATAGAAGACTCCTGGAGCTCATCCGAACATGATAAATTATACTCGACAGTCAATCTTCATAGAAGTGCAAAGTTTGGCAGCTGGTGTGAAAGAACCTTTTAGAAAAAGCTTCTGCTATTGCCAAAGTCTTTTCCCATGGCACTTCTGGACCTCAGCCTGGCTTAAAAATTACCAGTGGAAAGAATATGCAGAACTCCTGAAACGTATGCATTGAAGCAACGTAGCTTAGGAACAGACCACTTGGTGGACAGGTCTTGGCACGTACAAAAGTTTAATTAATCTTCTGAACATTATACTAAACCACTCCATATCCATGCTTTACACGAAATTAGTAGGCGTTTTATTCAGCAAGGCTAATTCCATCTAATAACCAGGCACAAAGGTCTGCTTCACAAGCATTTTTTAAATTATAATTTTTATTGATCTGACTGACTCACTTATTTATTTATTTATTAAGTGTGCGAATGCCGAGGCGTCTTGGTGCTGAGTGAGATCTACTCCAGTGGATCTACTCCATATGGCTACATGAAAGCTGGGTAAAGGGGTCTCACTTCTAACCATACTGGTTAGAAGTGCTCACACATTCTGGGATCACCAGCTGCTTGATGGAAGGAGTCAGAAAAGGGGGTGGTGATGGACAGAGTATCTGAATTAAACAGAACACTCGTACCCAGTCAACAGATCAGGGCTAAATCCATCACCGTTTTTTAGCTCACTGCACCATCCCAGCTCAGAACCTGGCTACATGCAAATTAGTCTGTCCCTGGCCCAGTGCATCATGGGAACAGGGCAGACCAAACTACCAAGCCAATTCTCATACTGGAAAGGAAACAAGCTTCCGGGGACCGGTTTCTGGCATTACAGCCGTCTTCGGCCCGGCTTGCTTGAATCCTGATGGTGCAGTGAGCAAGGGACTCACATCTGAGTATACCCTTCCACGCTTATGGTGGACAAAACGATTCAGAAAAGGGGGTGGTGATGGACAGAGTATCTGAATTAAACAGAACACTCGATCCCAGTCAACAGATCAGGGCTTGATCCATCACCGTTTTTTTAGCTCACTGCACCATCCCAGCTCAGAACCTGGCTACATGCAAATTAGTCTGTCCCTGGCCCAGTGCATCATGGGAACAGGGCAGACCAAACTACCAAGCCAATTCTTATACTGGAAAAGAAACAAGCTTCCGGGGATTGATGGAAGGAGTGGCATTCCCAGAGTGCAGCTGAGATCGCGAGACAGCATGAGGGTGTAGGCATGGACAGGGGTACTCAAGTGTTCACTCACAACTGGCTAGGCTGCTGTGAAGATCCCCATCTTCAGGCCTTGCAGAGGCCTGGAGAAACAGTTGTATAGCAGATGCAGTGTGCAGACACGAGGGCCTCACAAAGGCATTGACACCACAGGGAAAACACTTGTGAAGCAAAGGCATGGATCAGGCATGCACCTCACTGCGACATCAGCATCACACGGAGAAACAGGTGTGCAGCAAATACACGGTTAAGGTACACAGGCCTCACAGAGTCAGCGGCACTACAAGAATGTGGTTTCTTGTAGCGGTATCAGTATGGGACGAACACTGGCCTCAGAAGCACCACACATGAGGGATAACTTGATCAGACTAGCCAGTTGTTCAAAGCTCCTGGACTAATCATGCTGGGCTCTTCTGACTTTTTCCTGGCAAGTAGCTGAACTCGAGCAATCGTTGACCATGGCAGGTCCTCTCCTCACTGACCATTGCATAAGCTGGTTACTTAAGCAGCAGCAAGCCATTATTTTTTCCTCTTTCCTTAGGGTTTGGTCGTTAACCTTAGAAAGAAGCCAGTCAAGATTCCTATATCTGGTTCTCCCCTTCCTCTACACAGGTGTGCAGACCTTGAAGAGTTAAAAGGTGAGTGCAGAGTATTTGGCAAGGGTCAGCGTATAAATTCCTATTTGGACGGGTTTGGTGAATCCAGCTTTGCAATCAAATTCAAAGTTTGCTCCATTATTTTTATGGGAAGCAATGAACTCAAAGTGAAATTTCTGATCAAGTTGGCCAGAGTTTCAAGTTCAATCTGTCCTCCTGGGTTTGTGGTTTGCTTCTCAAACAGTCCCCGTCAGCAACTAAAAACATGTGTGCAGGAGAGGCAGACAGTACCTCTTCACTGTAAGAGGTGTAACAGTTGCCATTAGATTTCTACTCTTTGGTTATTTATGTGTAGAAGTCGTGCAAGACAGGTACAGTCTAACCTTGCAAGTTGCAAGATCCACTGAACAAAAAAAGACCTCTTCTTTCTTCAGGATGAGTTTTTGAAGTGAGACCAAATGACGGATTTTGCTTTTCAAAATATTCTCGAGTGAGAGTTGAACAGGGCAGGGGGGTAGGATGCAGTGAGAGGGAAGACAGCAGGATTTGTTTAGCACCAACCTTACAAAGCACCCGATTACCATAACATGTGTATTTGTAAAGCGCACGTTTACCCATAGGCATCTTGGCGCTGAATAACAGATGTCTATTATTCCCCAACTCAATGGTACTCATCTTATTGATATCAGATGGATGAAAGGCTGAGTGGACGCAATGAGATCTGAACCTCTGACCATGAGCTTGATCGCAGGCCCCTGCATTAGTCCAGTGAGTCACCACACCTGGCTATAACTTAGGGATACAACCCTATGAGTTCTATACAAACATGGAGACCTCAGGAAGAGTAATGCATCTCACAAGTTCCCAAGCACTCCTATATGTACTACACATATACACGTACCCTCAGGGCGAATGGAAAGGTGGATTTACCAGAGAGAGCCTGTAGGCAGGCAAATGTTCCTGTACTCCAATACTGTAATCAGCTGCCCCAAACGTTAGTTGTGGTCTAGTTTAGTCATGGCACCCCAGTCAAAGGAATATCACTTTGGGTGCACCCCAATCACCCACCAGAGTCTAGCGATCTGTTACAAAGCAACTTTGTATAGTCTTGTAGAGCACCTGAAAGGTGAATGGTGACACAGCCTCTTGTGCAAGACACCATACTGGGTATGCCTGAGCTTGAAAATGAAGAACAGGTAGTGCCATGGACACCCCACAAGGGACCTTAGGCCTGTGTACCTCTTCAGTCTTAGTAGGAAGGCAAGCCTAGATCTGAAGAGCTACTATTGCAAATATTTATTTTATTTTTCTCCTATACACAACTGTCACTATAACCAGCTTAATATATGCGTGTTTCTTTTATTTAAGGACAAACCCACAGCTATAACTGTCTTTGGTGTTCTGCTTGTGGCAAGTAATATATTGCATGACATTTGAAAAAAAGATTCTCTGTTCCATATCTTTCAAGATTCGTACATTGTTTTGTGTAACTTGTCATGTGAAAAATGCAAGATGTTAATTATTATCCTGAAGCATTTTAACAACTACTAGGTAGGTCATAAGGTAATAAAACATGGGTAACCATTACCTTAGTGTGAAGATGTTAACTCTTTTTGTACGATAAGTACTTACATAAGACAAATCAAATCTGTTATTGTGTATTAGCTATTTGCAAAACCATAAAGAGTGTTTTACTATATGCCTAAACACGTGGCAGTGCACATACATGGTGTGTGTGCATTTGCACAGAAATGAGAAGGGGCTGTCTTGTCAGAGGACACTAAAAAGACATGGCTGACTTTCAGATATTGATCACAGCAGAATGAGGCCGATGCGTATGCAATAGTCAAAGCGTAAACTAGAAGTGGTGGATCTTAGGTGGGAAAAAATCTGTGATGTGAGTGGGAAGAAGGAAAGGCCTGAAAAGGCAGACCTAATTTTCTGTATTGGTTGCAGAGCTTATCCTCTCTTCGGTAAAATAGCTCAATGGATTCAGGGTTCACTGCAGAGGTCTTGGTGTAACCTGCAGGCCACAGGATCAGATCCCTGCTGGGCAGACACATACACATCATTTCTGCACTCCACTCACTTGAGTTGTCTTTGTCCAGCAAATGCACAACTATTAGATGTGTTCCAAAAAGTGCCTGGTATATTTGGACTCTGTGAGATCCACCAAAAATATTTCTGATCTTAAGCCAACATTTTAGTGCCATGTTATTGAAATATGATCATAAAAAGTGTTCAATCAGGACAGAATAGGCTTGAAACCCAGCAGTGTCACCTCAGCATTTAACCCTCCTGATGCTGATAAGTTAAATATCAATTATATGGCAGAGAGTTACAACAGTTAATTAGAGTAAGTTTGGTGTAGAAGCAACTGCCTGTCACTAATGCTCGCTATGACTCCGCCTACATTGCAATGGGCTGCCATGTACAAATGCCGAAAGGAGGGTCCAAGCCCAGGGCCGGGTCTAGCCCCGTGCAGCAGGAGGAGGAGACCACCTGTTTAGGGTGAAGCAGGTCAGACCTAGTCGCCACACTGAGGACCAGGCCATCTGCTGGTCAGTGCAATTGGTAGCCGCACACTTAGGCCAGTTTTCATATTCAAAGAAAGAGAAAGCAATTTGCACTGGCATCACCAGGAATCCACATACAAAAATGAGGTGCACATCCGCTGATCATGGTCTTTCCATTGCATTAGCATGAAATATGGAATTAAAGCATGTGTGTTGATCACCTATCGCAATGGTTTGCACCCACCTTTCCACCATCATCTGCTGCAGTGGTGCCCTCACTGATGTTGGGGTGTGCAGTCTACTGCCCAGATTTGCATAACTCTCATGCAACGCAGCGCAGCACCCAAAGATGTGTGAGAGGGAGGGAGAAGGACAGTACCCTATCTACAGAGACGTGGCACTCTTCTCCTCTCTACCTTGCGCTGTTCCACATCCAAGCTGCTGAGCGGCATGGACACACCTTGCCGCCATCGTGAAAAGATGTCTGCATGAGTCTAGGCATAGGTTTTGTACTGGAGGTGTACCCTTCCCGCACAAAATACTGCGCTTAGACTGACTTTACCTGCTTTGTATGTGTGCTGTACAGTGCAGCACACAAGCAACATTTGGAAAAAGAAGAAATGAAAGAATTTCTCCTTTTAAAGCCTGCTTTCAAGTGGCGTTAATGTTTGGTGCAAACCCCTGTCTACTATCACGAGTAAATAGGGTGTTTTGCTAAAAAAAACCTTGGTTGATAGAACAGGAACGCCCATGTACCACCCATTGAAAGCCCCTTGACGCAGACTAATGCAAAGCAGCGCTCTGCGTTACGTTTTCTTACAAAACAACACAAATACCGATTTGCGATGGTTGTAAATCATCAAAAAGATTTTGCGTCAGGTCCACGGCAAAAAAAGTAACTCAAAACCTTCATAAAGCAAATGGCAACGCGTCATTAAGGCACAGAGAGACGGGTGAAAGGCTTGCAGCCACCTCTTCTTTCTCCACTCTCACCAAAAAAAACATCTGCACTGATTGCATAAACTTTCCAACGTTTTATAATTGACTGCAAACATCAGCAAACTCCTGGAAATGTGCTCAACGTTCGAAGAACAGTAGTCCCCGGTACTTGCAAAAACAATTAAACGTGTCAACTACTCTGAGAGCAAATTAGTTGTTCGCGGTGGGGGGGGGGGGGGCAGGGCACAAGTCCTAAGAAAATAATAACTGGGGGGCTAATCAAGTTAGGAAGTATGCAAGTGGCATCGTAGTGTTAGACATCCTGCGTGTGACCTCTCATGTGGCATCACAGGAAGTGACCTCACGACCCAGGACTGCGTTCACCTTGTGAAAAGTGGGTGGTTACCCTCCACCTGCGCGTACCCCTTACGTGTGCCCTGACATGGGGACAATAACGTTTAACAACACAACAAAGCAAGAGACATTCTCTTCCTCCACACTGACCTCTTAACAGGAAAACAAGCAACCGGTATCCGTATATGCGACTGTCACTATCTTTCTCTGAAATTCACAAAACAGTCAAAATCACCATTCGTTGACCCTTTGTCCTACTTTTTTGCACCTACTTGTCCTTTATTTTAACTGTTTATGTTTGTTTAACTTGTCTTTAAAAAAGAAAGCGATAGCTGTCGAGTATGGGTTGAATACACAAACATTGAACCTGCTTCCCTTCTCTTGCTTTATTCCGCTTCACACTTTGACCTTCCTTGTGACCTTTGCACCGCCACCAGTGCACTGTCTCAATAATCCTACATTCTCGCGCTGTTGTTTGTGTAAAGAGCGGACCCCGACCCCTTATCTTATCGCCTTGTTTGTTATCTACGAGGTTACAAGGGTTCCTGGGGTAAACTGTTAACTTCTCTTACAGGTCCCCTTGGCTTATCGGTGTCGCCAGGGTTTCCTAATGTAAACTCTCCTGATCATTAAACCGCAGCTCGCCTCACTTTTACCCCCTCCTCCAGAGCACTGGAGAAAACCACATACGCAGTTTGAAAGGAAAAATACGTTTTTTTTATTTCAATAAGTTTTTTATTGAAATTATATATACACGGTGCATTACACTTACATGGGATAGCAATTAGACGAGCGGCATACCTTCCACCTTTTGCTCCTTCTATTTCTCTTTTCCTGCCACTGTGGGGGTGAAAAATACGTTTTTTCGAAGGTTTTATTGAAGGCAATATACTTGGAGAGAGAATGACTCTCGAAGTCCTAGGTTGTACTCTTGGTGTCGCGTTAGGGGGCGCTGTTCACTCAAGTCAAGTCAACCAGTCCTTACTGACAATGGGAGAGCTTTGTTTCATTTTGCAGTGGCCGAAACAGAAAGCAGCAATGCACGGAGTGACGGAAAGTGCAACTTCTGCAGATATCAGCGGTATGTAAGCGTGTGACACCAGGCGCATGCTCAGATCTTGGTCTTACCGTTTCATGGCTTGGTTTACTGACTTTCACATGAGGCTCACCTTGTAGTGCGTCTTCCACTCTGCTATTACAAGAGTAGATCTCCAAATACATTAACACAAGATTGTTTATATAAAGGAAAGTAACACATGAACAATCTGTAAAAACAAATGCCATTTTGTGACTTCCATGTGTGCTGTATTAAGCAGCGCATAGAAGTGACAAAATGGCATTTAAAGATTGTTTATGTACAGGAAGGGCTACGTTCCTGTGCATAAAAAATCATTCCCCTGCACGCAGACACCCTTACACTATGGTTCAAGAGTGTCCGCGTTGGCGCTACACTGCTAAGCATAGGTGGAGAAGTGTGGCTCAATGGTTAGAGCAGATGCAGAGGTCCAGCCCGGGACGAGGGTTCAATTCCCAGCAGACCCTGATGCAGAGGTCTAGCCCGGGACCAGGGTTCAATTCCCGGCAGACCCTGATGCAGAAGTCCAGCCCGGGACGAGGGTTCAATTCCCAGCAGACCCTGATGCAGAGGTCTAGCCCGGGACCAGGGTTCAATTCCCGGCAGACCCTGATGCAGAGGTCTAGCCCGGGACCAGGGTTCAATTTCCTGCCTCGGCGGGTCTTGGGCTCAAAAATTCCACGGACCTGATATCTCTCGTCTCGGTGCCTATTCCAATCACGGAGTCCCACTCTGCAACTCTGGGCAATAGCTTGCTTAATCTCCACAACAGCCCCCACAACGCTAAGGATGCCTGGCCTCCACCTTGGGGGTGCCCAGGAGTGGACGCCTCACAGGGAAGCCATGCGGTATTCGTACAAGCATCTTGAGACCCTTGCGGGTGAGTAGTGAGCTATACAAGTATCAATTTACATTTTTACAATTTACATTTACCGGCCCAGGGGTAAAGCATGGCATCACCATATCCTTGTAAATATGGTGCAGCCTAGTGTTTCTGAAGTGGCAGAGTGAGGCGTTAAACCATGAAGGCTAATGCCTCGCTCCACCACTTCCTTGAACATATGCCCCTGAGTGTCTACATGCGGAAAAAACGAATCTGAGCCATTTCTGGAGAACCTACTTTCCATGGAAAGCAAAGTGGGCAGCGACTTCTTGATGCGACAATTGGGAGCTAACAGTGGGAATTTCATACCCAGTAACCAATGTTGGCAGTAATGTATCAACGTGGCCAAGGGCATAAATTCAAACATGATAAGAATTGGAAAAGCCAATAGGTCTGGTGTTGGCTACCAGACTTTTGGCTTTGTCAATGCTTGCTTTGTTTTGTCATGATTTTTGTAGGACATTATTGTAGAAGGTGCTTACAGTCCTCCCCAGTTTAAAAGGAGGTTTAACAGGAAACTTTTATTTGGTTATCCATTACCATAACAGTCTCTGACAATGAAGAGAGCTACTTTGTTTATTTTATTTGTTTTGAGGGAGAGGTGTGGCGCCGCGGCCAGGGTGACTGACTCTGGAATCTGGGGATCACGGTTCGATCCCTGGGGCCGGCAGCAGATTAGCCCAGCACCATGTGACTCTGGGCAATAGCTTGATTAATCTTCCTGATGGCCCCCAGCGCCTAGAGACCCTAACGGGTGATGGTTCGTGCTCTACAAATGTGGATTATTATTTTACTGTGGATTATTATATTTTAAAGGTTTTATATAGCGCTGGCTAGACCCGGAGGTATCAGAGCGCTTTACATGAGTATCAGATCATAGTTACAGGTTACATCATTACAAAGGTTACACAGTTATTAGAGCATGGCAACATAGTTACTTGTAAGGTCAAGATAAACAATAAGCTCAAATACGTAAGGAGAAAAGCAGGCAAGGGGAGAGATTCAGGGGAGGGGGGTTGGAGCAAGGGAAGTAGACAGATAATAAAGGCGGGAAAGAGGAGAGGAGGGTGAGAGACACCGCATGGAAAGAGGAGGGGAAGGGCGACGGGGACACAAACCGGTAGACGAGTCAAAGCAATGTCCAAAGTCCAGTAAGCTGTGATCCCAGGGGAAGTGGTATCACATCCCTATCTGTGTTGCGAGAGGCTCCCTTTACGCAGTGGACTCTCTCAGAGGGGTCTCTGAGACTCCAAGGCCTACATACTGGATCCTTCCCCAAAAAGGGGAGAGGGAGTGCTTTGGCAAGGGGTGCCATACCATACCTAAGCTGTGAGTGGCTCCCTTGGTGCTGTGGACTCTCTCAACAGGTTCGCTGAGACTCCTGAGTATAAATATTGGATATTTCCCCAACAAGGGGAGAAGGAGTGCTTAGTCAAGGGACACAAAGGCCAGGCGGTTAGGCAGATTAGCAGGCAAGATGAGGGATTCAGGAGAGAGGGGATAGGAGCTAGGGAAGTAGACAAAGAGAGAAAGAGTACTAAATGGGAACATATTTAATTAATGAGTTATTATATAGCACTGGCTAGACCCGAAAGAATCAGAGTGCTTAACATGATGAACAATAATGTTGCAATTAACATCAGTTAAAGGTTACATAAGTATCATGAATAGCATTTAAAGAACATAGGGGACAAGGTGAAAGGAGCAAGGAGGGGTAAGGGGATAGGGTAAAGGGGTAGGAGGAAGATAAGACGTAGAGATGAGGGGAAAATGTGCCCAAGGTCTGGCTGGGTAGGTAACGGCTGGGGGGGAGGGGGGTAGTCCACAACCCATCTCCTCTTTAGCTATCTGGTAGTTCCACCCGGCATCAGCACATAGGTGAGTTGCTGGTCTTTCTCCCACTGTTTCTCGCTGCTTACATTCACTGGCTGTGGGCTGTGCGGATGTGCTCATTGTGAAAGAGCCGAAAGCAGTCACTCACAGTAAAGTTAGCTAATGGCTGAAGTGGACTGATCCATTGCCTCATACTCTATGCTTTAGTGGGTGGAACAAAAATGTGAATGATACAAAAACAGACCAATGGATTATGAGGTTTGGCTGAAACCCCCTGTAAGCTTATTATGTATATTTCTAATTTATATAATTGTAGTAACTGCAAAACAATCTTTACCGCCACCAGATTTAACAAAGGGCCATCTGCCCTTCATTGGTTGGATGTTAATACCCAGGGCCGGACTGGGAACCAAAACCGGCCACGGCAAAGTGCTCGGCCGGCCCCCGGAGGGAGGTCTGAGCTCTTTGCCGGGGCCGGTTTTCGGCCAATTTTGTTGCAGGGACGATTTTGCAGCTATGCTCCATAAACGGCCCTGTAACAGAACCGGCCCGCAGGGCCCCAAAACCGGTCCCCACCCTTGCGGCGCACCGGGGGATTGCCCAGTGCCCGCAACGGCCAGTCCGGCACTGTTAACACCATGTCGTAATTGCCTGAATAGGTTTGAGAGCAACGTTGCCCAACACCTTCGTGCTGCTATGGGATTTGAAAGGTCCTCATCATGGAAAGCTTGTAAAGAATTGTGAGATACTTTTAATTTTCCAATCCAGTTTCTCTTAGAAATGTGCTAAAAAGTAAGATATTTTAAGCAAGGTTTGAAGTGGCACTTATGAAATATCCGAAGGAAACATTCCTATGATTCATAGTTATATGTTGTTTCTGGGAAACTCCCCCAAGAAAGTTAAAACACAATTCAACTAATCAGTGTGGTTTAAGGCACAGGTTCCTTATGAACTTGACTAAGCCTCCATTGGTTTTAACACAATTGAAATCACTTTAGAATGTAGTTTTATATGGCCTTGTATTATTTTCTAAACTGTAAAACACACCTTCCTTCACTTCTTCCTGCACCTTTCTTTCATTTCCCTATTCTACCTCTTTATAGAATATGGCTGACACAAATTTGCAATTGATGAATTGAGGAACCTGTTTCAAAAAAGATTTCAACTCAAGGACTTAAAATTCCTCCAATTGACTGAAAAACCACCATGACACCAAGAATATTATGCTAGAACATCAGCAATGAGTGATTGTAACTTAGGGATAAGCATCACTTGAACAGTTACTTGAATTATTTTCAAGAAATGCACTCAGCACCCCTTTTAAATTTTCTGAAAATACACTAATCTATCACTATATATCTGTTAGTCAAATGAGCTAATTTTATCCCAAGCATTTGCCAGTCATTTTCCGAAAATGCACTGTTTTAACTCCAGGGCGATTGATTTTTACTTGTAGTAAATAAAATAAATGTTGTAATTTCGGAAAAACAACTATTGTGCCTTCAAATACAGCTTTTAATTTTTAGTAACTACTCCAATGTTCCAAAATTTCAGTTTATATTTTATTCAATATTATATGTAGCTTCTACCATACTCTCAGAGATCCAGCTAAAAAGATGCATTGATTTTATTAGTCCCAACATAAAGGTCATGTCAATATGATTTATATGAGGCAGAATGATCAATCAGAAAAGAAAATTACATATTTTACTTACCCTCCCTACTGAAGCAGCAAATTCAAATTCAGATTTCTTTACTATACCCTACTTTTTAATATCCATGTGGGCCCCCTGGTGCAGTTCCATGTACTGTAATACCAGATAAACTTCCTGTTGTACACCAATAAAGTCCAAATCTACTTCGGGTTGGTAACAATTCTAAATAGTTAGGCTAACGTCACCGCATGCCTGGATCACATTTCATTTGATGAAAGGGAGTCTCTCCTGTACGAACAGAGTTAAAAACAGGTTTCTGGTAAGTGGAGAAGCAGGAGAAGTGAAGGGCTGTCCTCAACTCTCAAAACAACTGCATCAGCTTCTTCAAAAAGGGACCTGGAGGTTTTCTTAAACTTTAATCTCCCATGAATACCCCAGGTCAACACAGTGGCTAAAGGCATTACATACAGCTCCCTTCTCTTTAGCTTCCCCCTATCACACCAAACCAGCCACTGATTGGAGCACCGGCCTTGGCACATATTGACTTTTGCAACTGTATGCACAGAGAACATCCAAAGAAACTCATCAACAGGGTTCACTGATTAGAGAACCAGGCTGCCAGGGTAAGCTTCAACCTTTGTAAAGTGTTGCCTTGATTACCAGCTACCCATGGGTGCTAAGATCAATGTCCTCTGCATATTTCACAAAGCATTCTGGAAAGGACCAAGAAGACATTAACAAACTGTTACCCCATTATGCATGAACCAGGAATCTATGTTCAGTTTTGTTACAGAGTTAAAGCTAATTATTATTTACTCAACATATAAACTGATTATGACACCAAAACTCTAATGTGCATTTTGCACATGTCTAGAAAAACATCCCTGAAACTGAAAAAAGTTGAAGTTCCAGCACTGTAAAAGTGTGCTTGGGTATGTAGAAATAGCAGGATTAATAAAATAATGAATTTAACATGTTTATTAAATGATTACCATATATTTTTGACAAAGTTGATATGAAAAATTAATGATGCAATTTAGCATCTTTATTGCCTTTATTGTAATGCACCATAGCAAAATAAAAAGTGGTGCAAACGATTTGTCAATGTGTTATATGACTGAAACATTCAGTATTAGTGCTAGACATTATTAGAATATCACATTTCTTAAAATTATTTTATTTAATGAATTTAGGAATAGTTTGGACCTAGGTACTTTTAAGATTTGTTAGTAGGCCATAATTAGAGTTGAACGTGTTTGTGCCAAAATCACTGACAATGTTACAAATATGTCCATACATGATATGCTTGATTTATTTCACTATGCACAAACTTAATTATGAGTTTATTTTAATAAATAAGAAATGCTAACTTTAAAATGCATTTAATTGCATTTTTCCTTAGGCTGCATTATTTCACAGCCTGTTGTAATGGACTTTCGGTATGTTTGCTCACATGTTGCTTAATCTGTTCTGTTTATGTAACATGCTTTAATCAATAAGACACTTTTCCGAAGACTTCATTGTGTGCGAATTGGTGGGAACTCAACCTCTCTATTTAATCTATGAAGAGAAACAAAGTAAATAAGCTGTTTGTCAACTAACCTGTGAAGACGGAATGAACAGTCATTTCTCATGAGCAACTTGGGAAAATATGTTGGAGTATGAATTTTGTAACTAGTGAACAGATGAATGGTCCCATGACAATCAGACAATCGTATGATGACAACTGATGTAACAAATGGACAATTTTGAGTATAAAAAGTGGCTCTCCCAGGAGGAGAGAAGCCCTATTCTCTTCCCTTGCCTCCAGCCTGTCTGCTGGACTATCTTCACACGCCCATGCCTTTTTCCATTTACTAATGAACTTACCTGCTGGTCTATTTGGAGCTGTCTGGTGAGAGACCAGACCTGAACTCTCCTGGTTATTGCTCCACTCCCTTTTCCCACGCCCATGGACATTTCCTTAGTTTACTGTAACTTGACCCCTTTGCCCATGCTAAGAGAACTTTACATGACTATCCTCTCATCTTTGTTGATGGTTGGAACCCATGACCTTAACCATCTCTTTATGGATTATTCTATTCAGCAAAAGATTTACTTTGACTAAAGGTGTGATTTTATACTACGAGCTGTAAGACTCATGACTGAACTGCCTAAGATGTTACTTATATGCATTGATTTTTGATTTTTATTACAATAACCAAATTATCTAAATTGTCTGAGTCTTTTATAGTGTCTTAATGTTCTTCCTGCAGAAACTGTGCTTATGAGATATTTATTTCTAAATGCATGCTAGGGAGAGTCATAGATTATTTTCACAACATCAAGTTATGTTGCTCTTGTTCTGTGTAGCCACAGCAGGTGATCTAGTTCATATAATTCTTTTTAGGTTAAACGTCTTTAGAAGGTTGGGTCTTCCCATTGCAATACTCTATTTCTATAACATGGTTTTGAGAGTAGTGTACTTGAACCTGATCTCTAATTTGTGAGTTGGCTACCAATTAATGTTCCCCATTGGGTGGCCAACAGTCGATTTCTCACCCCTCACTACAACGAAGAAAGGCCCATTAGAGGACAATGTCTCTGTGGGTGAAGTATCTGAGTGACGTTACTAAATTAGTAAAATAACTGAATGTGCCCAGTGATAGATAACCAAAAAGAGCTTCCACTGCAACAGTGATTCCACACTTTATCTATCACTATCAACAGACCTTTAAGCAGTTGAAACACAGAGACAAATCCTTGGGAGACAAGAGCTCCAGATTATAAAATGTCCGGAACACAAAACGTCAAACTCAATCAAACTTCATGATGATCAAGAATCACCTAAGAAACATATTTATGACACTCACAATTGAACTTTATTGGGAGTTAAAGGATTGAAGAGCATTGGACTTAGACATTGTATGCATCGCACTATATCAGGTTTAATGTATGTATATATTTATATATACATGTGGTATTTCTATACCATAAACATAGCAAATGGCAAGGAAGTGCTGCATAAGGTCAGAGCCAGGCATAAAGTCAATGAATGACAGGACACGGTGAGCTTGTCTATGAGATAAGCAGGGTGCTGGTCGTAATGGCTTTGTAGATGATGTCGTTAGTTTTGAAGATGGTGAGTTCTGGCTCCAGCTTCTGCCAACAATGCTCAAGGTAACTTTTTGCCAATCCTCCATCCATATAAAGTAACCAAAAGAGAAGGAAGAGGACATGAAGAGCTTTACATAGCATCAAAATAAAAAAGTGTATTTACCACTAGTAAAATGTGGCAGAGATCCTGAATATCGACTCCAAATATAGTAAGACCATAAAAGTGAGGTAAAAACATTGTGACAGAAAACACATATGTTTCAGCAAACATAAGTGTGTGTAAAGAGAGATACATAGATAATCTATATGTATAAATATCTCCAGTAACCTCTGTGCTGGTGAATCCAAGGCAGGCAGCACCATACAGTGTGCTGTTTAGATTAATGTATTTATATTTTACATTTTTTATAGTGCCATTTTTTAAATAAATATATATACATATTTATATAAAGGGTAAGTATATAATTTGTTTACAATAATATTAACGATTACATTATTAGTCACTAAAACATCCTGGTAATTAATATTAATTTTTTTGTCTGATATTAAGTTGTATTTTATTGTATTTATAAATATGAAGAGTAATATGAAATATGTGATAAATATATATATTTTTAATTGACTTTATTCTTTAGGTTCTTGGCTTTGTTGGGGTATATTGGGTGGGTAGTGTTTTGTAAAAAAATATATGAAATGATTTGTATTTTTTGATGGTTTCATTATTTATGCTATTTTAACACACATTTCTTTAATTATTGTATTATTACCTACTTAATGTGCTAACCGTTTTTCCAGAGTTTTGGGTTTTACTGAGAGAATCATCATCAAAATCATTATTGGATCTTATGAAGTGCATCTCACAGAATTATTACAAATATAGTGGTTAAAGTTTATAAAGGGTTAAAATTGAAAAAGTTTCGGTAAAACACAACAATGTTCCCTGAAAAAGGAAGGGGGCATATTGTCTATTTCACAAGAACATTGCTATATGGGATAGACCCGTATGTGCACAGTGGCTCCTGGAATAGCACATACATCATTCATTTTTGGATGATAACATTTTAAAACAGAGGCAGCGACCCAATCCACGCATAAATATTAAAACGAAGGGGCTGAATATGCTTTCGGTGGCGGAAAGCATCCATTTAGTTACTCCAAAAGCGGTCATCGTGAATGCCATATTACAATGGGCAAAGATAGACCTTTTTCCAGCCGTCACAGTGTTTCCGGATCTGCCAGAAATTGCGTTCCGCAACGGTGCCAGAGGGAGCCAATAGAGAAAGCCCACCGTGTGGAATGACGTTTGGACCGCCAAACAGATCACGATGCGTCAAACAGCCCATCAGTATGCGACGGTAAAACAAGCTCATCTGAGATGGCGGAAGCACAACTGAGAAGAGAGAAACTCGATTCTGAGACATCTCTATACATTCCTGCCCGTCATGGATCCTGCTCTACAAGCCCTGCAGCTGCTGTACCTGATCCACTACCAGCAGATAAGACGCCGTCAAGGTCAACAGCAGACGTTAAAAACATCTCCCTACATGCAAGCTCTGTACAACAACAACACACAACAGTTGAGCTAAAATATGTGTCCTGCCTGCATCGGACTCCCTGGTGGACACAGGAACATATACCATAGTCAAAGTACCCATGTCTTGCACGTAGGTACATTGTCACCTCAGCATCGGGGGCACCCATCTCTATAGAAATTATGGCATCTAGCCCGGTCGTGGTAGTCACGTCACAGCAGCAGTGAAGCGGCGTAAAAACTTGTCCACAATGTTGTAGGAGTCCAGCACATTGTCCCAGACTAGCAAGATCCTCATAACAACCTCCACCCCACAAAAAATTCTAAAAGAGCTTTGAGTCAGCACAACATATCTGCTGCAAGGAGTCATGTGCAGGCACACTGTCTATAGTGACATCTCAGTAGGATCATCATCAATTGTATAGCAACAGGAGTGACAAAAGAGTCAAGAGTCTCTTCAAAAGAATAATAGTCATCATTGCAGTCAAATATGGGTCAATCCACATACAAGGTGGAACAGAGCAGGGAAGAGCAAACGGTGTGGATGGGGATTTCACATTAGTCCAACAAGGTTTTTTTTTATTGACTGCCCAATAATTAAAATCTTTACAGTAAAAGAGAAAGTACAAAGATCAATAATTCTAAAATAACCTTCTAAATAAAAAAATGAGTAAAGAAGTGTACCTATGCTGATAAGGATAATGGTATATAGGGGAAAGCAATGTGGGTAGAGAGGAGTGCGACTCCCGCAGTCTTAGTCTCATTGATTAGGAGTTCCCAGCATTTGTATTGGGTCGGGTAAGACTTTGCGTTGTTGGTTACGATGGCGAGCTGGTGACTTTTTCGGAGGAACAACGGGTCTGGTTCTGTTCAGCTCATATCAGTTCTTGTTGTGGTGAGTATCCTAAGTTAGGGGGGGGGTACTCTCATTATGAGTTTTTAGTGCTATACTAATTTGATGAACAAATTTCGCTAATCGCGCTAGGAACATGGTGTTAGTGGTTGACAGGCACAGGGCTGATGCTTCTGAGCATGTTGTAATGCTCTGATTGAGACAGATCGGGCGCAGCAGTCGCCGACGTTCGCTCTTTAAATGAGGACAGCAGCAAAGAAGGTGCAGCCAGGATTCCCTCTTGTATGTGCAAAGCCTGCAGGATGAGGGGACCCCTTTTTGGGCCCAAGCAGGGTTGAAATCAGCTATCCCAGGCGTGACCAGCCTCATGGATAGAATTTTACTTTGGGCATGTGTTGTGATGGCCTCGCTTAGATATGGTTGTGCTTTGCCCACCGTGTAGGAGTTGTTTAGGGGTTCCAGATTGGAGCTTCGACGAATGGATCTGTGATCAAGTTCAAAGGAGATTTCATTCACTTGTTTATTGATAGCTCTCTTCCAAAAGTTCAGCGGGATGTCCTGCCGCGGTAGATTTTCTTCTACTAACTTAAGGGCTTTAGTTGCTTTTCCCAGCCTAATGTTCCATGTCGATGCTGGATCTTCAAAGATGGGCCGCAGATGGTATTTTAGGGAGTTGGCCGGGGCCTTTAATATCCTTAGGTACAGTTTGATGAGCTCCCCCTGGCCGATCACGTCTGGCCTTGCAAGGCCAAGCTCCAGTCTCAGCCTAGTTCTCCTAGCGGACCTTGGGATATGTAACACCGACTTGTACGCCTTAATTTGGGCAGAGGTGAGGAGTGCATCCAACTTCCCTGGAAATGCCAAGTGCCCATAAGAGATTGCGGGCAGAAGTTTTGCTCTTAGAGCTATCAAAATTGGGCTAGCAGAGGGGCTGATCAGGTTCCGGATTAGTTGTCTTAGCAGGTGTGTTACCTTATTAGCTTTTGAGGCCAGATGATTGAGATGGACATTTGCTTTTGCCCGTTCCAAAAACCAAACCCCCAGGTAATTGTAAGAGGCCACTGAGTGTATTTGAGCGTTCCCCAGCTGCCACTGTGCGTGCCGTTTATGACGGAACGATCCAAAGATGATGACCTTGGTTTTCCCTTTGTTGACCGTCAGGCTGTTGGCAATGTTGAAACTGTTTAAGGCCGTTAGAGCTCTTTGTAAGCCTATCCTCGTATGATCCATAATGGCTGTGTCGTCGGCGTACTGTAAAAGTGGTAGCCTTATGTTTCCTAGTCTGGGTGCTACTAAACTGACATCTTTTAGGGCCTCTCCCAAATCCGCAGTGTATAGATTAAATAGGAGGGGGGCCAGCACGCACCCTTGCTTCAGCCCATTTGCTGTAGATATTTTGCGAGTGACAGTGTGTGTGCTTGTTTTGACCCGCACCCAGGTGGCCTCATAAAGTGCCATTATAGCCTTCAAAAGTTTCAGGTGTTGAATGAGTCTGAGAGCCAAGGTAGATGACATATGAAGATAACCACCACCGTCACATTATCACAGTTCAGTACACACCCCAAGCAGACATTGGTAGGCTCATCACATACAATGGCAGTCCATACCACAACATGATAGCCCGTACCATGCAATACTGTACACATTTTCTGACTCAAACAGCAAACTCAAAGTAAGCACCAGTGTGCATTTGACTCACTTTTGTTCTGCTGCACTAAATGACCCCATGTGAGCATCTCCTGTACATCAACAGCACTGACTACACTGCCACTTCACAGAACACCTTCACACCATAACTCCACCTCAACAAAAGTAGCTCCAACTATAAAGTATTAATTAAATGCCAAAGTGTCAGGAAGAGTCCATCTTGATAGCAGTAAACTCTGACCTGAGACTCGTGACACCCTCCTCTTCCTTACACCTGCCTTCACTCATGTGAATAAATGTGAGCAATTGTAGAAATGAGAGTCACTGTGCAGATTACTAACCTTGGAACTGGTCAGTCTGCATGTTAAGTTCTTGATACAGCTCACACACTCTTACTCTGCCTCATACACAAACTATACGTCAGCAGCGCTGTTTGATAACAAGAAAACTATTCAAAAGTGGAGGGCACAGTGCAGGAAGTGCATGGAGAAATGACTGTACCATATGTACATGGAATTCAAGAGGTACCACATATGACACTACACTTAGGACATCAAATAATACATGTGTGGCACAGAGATTCCAATTGTATGAAAGTAATCATCTGTGCAGTATCACTGTGATCCAGCAATGCAAGTAATGCATTGGACCAGTGTTAGATTTGGGGGTCTCTATTTGGCAGAGGTAGGTACCGTTGACGAAATAGGGATCCTTTCGTCTAGTCAGGGTAAAGGGGTACACTCCGAAAATAACCCCTTCTCACCCCATTGGTTGCTTGGCAGGAGAAGACAGGCTTATCTCGGAGGCAGCGTGTAAAGCATTTGTGAACACATACAGTAACCCAGTGACAACACTACAGATGGACATCACACCAGTTGTAGTATAAAATTAAGTATTTTTATATAGACTTAACACAACACCACGAACAACAAAAACCCCCAATACTGTACTTAATAATGGTAGAATTCGCTAAGTTCTCTTAAGATGTGAAATGCAACACTTTGAGTTCAATGTACCTTTGGATGCGTAACGCTATACAATGAAAGTGTTGCAGGGAAGGTGATGCGTTGGTTCCTTACACGCAAGAATGGTAATGCGTCGGGTCCCTACTGATGAGCAGGGGATGCGTCAGTTCTTCTCGGCGTGGGGAGGTGATGCGTCAGTTTCTTACTGCGCTTCCGTGGTCATGCGACCAGCAGTGCCGTGATACGATGAAGAACCGGTGCAATGAAAAAAAAGAAACAAAGATGGTGTCTGTCAGAAGGACAGGGGTCGGGAGATCTGCGCCAGGCAGACTGTCACACGACACATGAGTTATGTGTCAACCTCGGGGGGGCATGTGTGCTCCCAATGAAGTCCTGGTACACTAGGCAAGTGTTCAACCGCAGGGGTTGGTCCCTGGGTTGGGAAGCCGGGTTCAGTTGTTGTCTGACCTGGAGGAAGGGGAAACTGTAATCAGTGTTCTGACAGATGTAGCTTCTAAGGGTACCACTCCAGTTGGGGGGGTGCCGTGTTCTGGAAGGGGGTTTAGAGGGAGGGAGTCCTCGCCTCTGACCCCGGTGCAGCACGAGTGTTCAGACCCTAGGTTGGAGGGCCAGGTTCAGTGTGTCCCCCCTGACCTGGAAGCCCAGTTGCAGGATAGAACCCCTGAACTGGTGGGCAAATTGTGCAGGACAACTGCTACAGGCAGCCTGACAATTCTGGAAGTGGTTACCACTTCAGGTGGGAGGGTACAGTGCCCCAAGGAGAAGGACCGGGTGTGGGAGAGCCCACCCCAGTCTCTTGTCCAGCCGCTGGGTACAGGCCTGGGGCTGGTGAGTCAGTGTCAGGATGTCATACCTGACCTGACAGGAGGGAGATTGGACAAAGGGTGCCAAGCACCTGGGGCTACTGCCCCTACTCTCTGATGCCACAGAGGTTTGAGAGCCCTGAAAGGCATAAAGCCTGGGTCTCATCACTGACTATTGTTAGTGGCCACTGTAGCTTGCTACCTGTCTGCTGGGACACACCTGTGAGCAAGCTAAGGTTAGTTGCTGCACAGGTGGTGTCCACAGGTGAGGAGAGGGGTCCCACATGGGTTAGCTTGGTCGACCCCGAAAATATGGACATAGGAATTGAAATGGGGTCAGATTGGCATAGAACTGGAATATGCCCCTGCTGCTGCAGGCCAGGTCCATGTTCTATCGCCCAAAGCAGAGAAGCCTAGGGTAGTGATTGGTCTCCTCTGTGTTTTGGCTGGAAGGGAGTTGTGATGGACTTGGCCCTTTTTGCAGGGTCACCCCTGATCTTTTTGCTTTCCTCCTGTATTTTGTCTGACCTGTTTATGTTGGTATTATGACTCTGGGTACTTTACCACTGCTGATCAGTGCCAAAGTGCATATGCTCTCCCTATTGTAAATTGATGTATGGATTAGTGACTCCATGATTGGGTGGTTTGGTTTACTTGTCAGACCCTAGCACAGTGCACTGAGTGTGCCCAGGGCTTGTAAACCAAATGTTGCTGGTGGGCCTGCAGCACTGTTTGTGCCACTCGTGGAAGCAGACTGTAAAAGTGTGTCTCAGGTCTGACATTGCAGAGTGCCTCCACTTGCCAGTCCCTAATCCTTCCCTTTTCTGCATATTAGTCACCTCTATGGTAGGCCCAAGGGCAGGGTTCATTGTAGGTAAAAGGTAGGACATGTCCTGGTGTGTGTGGCATGTTTTTATAGTGAATTACAGCCATTTTTGATTTTCACTTTTGCAACGCAACTTGTTCCCCATAGTCCAGAATGGGCAGTTTGATTATTACATCTAATAATACTATCTGACTCAGGGAACTAGCTAGAAATTCGAGTTTAGTATGCCTGAATGATAAAATGCAATTTTCTTGACTAGCTTTCCAATCCTGCCTCTGTTAGGTTGTCTATTCCTTGTCTGGAGTTTGAGTGACAGGGGCTGGGGGATTCCAGGAGACAGGGTGAGTCAGCACAGGGCTGAATAGAGAGACCTGCATGTAGATGGGTGAGAGGAGTTGCACCTGGGACCTGAATAGGGCTGTGCCTTCCTTCCACAATGCTGGCTCCACCTCAGGTTGTGCGTCTGATGTCTATGCCCTGCACTGTGAAAGGAAAGAAGGAGTCATGTAAACAGAGTACTCCAGAACTGACCAGAACTGGTTTGGACTAGGCAAAGGCCTCTCTGCCTTCAGAGAACAAAGAGAACTGTGTATAAAAAGGAGGACCCAGACCCCAGAACTTTAGATCACTTTTGGTTAGTTGCCATAACCTCTGCAAAAGCAAAGAAAGTACATGCCAATGTGAATGTGGCAATCAGAGCATGGAACAGATGAACATTTACACATACATTGTACTGCATCATTAGCAAGGCCAGCGACAAAGCTCAGAACATAAATAATCTTTTTTATTACATAAGCTCTATTGCTGCATCAAAAGTGAAAAACGTTAAGGGCAACAGCCAGTCCACATATGTGCGCATTAAAACTTGCACAACAAACTTGCAACAAAGTCCACTGCCATGGGAATCTCACCAGGATAGGAGCATCAAATGGGCAGTTCAGGCACCGCTCAGGGTGGAATTGGTTTAAGAGGGGGACTCTGCTTCAAAATGGTGGAGAAGTTGAACTGGGAGAGTGATGACTGTCTGGGCCAGTCAGAGGACTGGACCTGGGAGGATGAGAACTGGCTGAGGTAGAGGGATCCCTGGATGTGGTAGCTTGAGGGCTGGCTGGATCTGGTGGAGTTGTGGCATGGGGAGGCGGAGAAATGCTGGGGGAAGGCTTAGTGGCTGATGGTGCATGTGGAGGGCTGGGTCTCAATTGTTTAGGGATCAGATATCCACCAAGGGTTTTGGCACAAGTGAAAAGTGAGGTGGCGCCAACAGCCTCCCTCTTCTCCGAAAGTGTAGCAGATGATGGTGGATCTTCCTGTGGCAATTTTACCCGACCTGGTGGTACGCTGGGGTGTTGGTGGCCTTTTCCTCTGCCTACCCAGTTGTGGAGGTACTTTCCCCTGTTTGCTTCCTTGTCCATGCTTCACAGGGGGTGTGGTGGGGGTAGGAGTGGAAGTTTTTGGCAAAACAGCCCACTGAAGGAGAGGGGCAGTTGTGGCAGGCACCAGGTCCACAGCAGCCATGGCAAGTGTTTGGGTGGATTTGGGAACGGGTGTGAAGTTGGGAGGGCACTTGGAGGGTGAGGAATGTGAGGTATGCAATGTGGGTGCATGCTTTTTTTCCTTATGTTTCTGAGTGTCCTGTGATGGGCTTGTTGTGGTGCGGTCATTTGTGTTTTTTGTGTGCTGTGGGGATGGGGTATGGTGTCTATCACTTTGAGTGCTGTTGCTGTGTGCTGTGTGTGGATGACTGGGTGCCTGAGTGTTCTGGTGTGTGTGTGCTTTGGTGAAGTGGGGGCACTGGGAGTGTGGTTGCGGAAGGGACAGGAGCTGGACTGGGAGCTTGGGGCTGCAGAATGGCTGCCGTCACTGTGGAGGCCAAAGACTGGACAGTTCTGTGCAGGCCACCCACGTCCGAATAAATGCCCTCCATGACCGCAACAACCTGTATAAACTTGTTGCCCTGATCCTTTAGGGCATTCAGGAGGGCAGTCTGACCCACACACAGCTGTCGCAAGATGTCTATAGCCTCCACACTGAGGGCAGCAGGGGAGACAGGGGCAGGGACAGCAGTGCCTGGTGGGAAGGAGACTCTACCATTCTTTGGCCTGCGGGCCCAGATGCCACTTTGGGGAGCATCAGGGAGGGTGACCACAGGACGGGGTGGGCAGATGAAGAAGCAGATGTTGAGCTTCCTGTGCCCGCCAACACTGAGGAGTCACAGATCTAGTGTGAAGATGTGGAGGTAGGTGTTTCCGGACCGGACTCCTCCAAGTCACCCCTGTCCCCCTCTGAGGCGCTGGTCCCCTCAGTGTCACTGTACTCCCGGGGGACAGTTATGCCAGTAGCTTCCCCTGCGGTGTCTGGCCCCTCTCCTTCCCTGCCCTTGGTAGATGCTGCAAAGAGACAGAGACATAGGTTCAGTAAAGTGGCCTGCTCACAAACATGATTTGCAATACAAACAGAAATACTTGGACTGAAAGTCCCACATCCAACTTCTCCATGTACTGTCTGCAACATCAGAATTTCTGGCATGATCAGCCGATGCATGGAAACATGCTTAGTGGATAGTTATGCTCCATGTTACGTTGATACAGCCAGATTTCTGTGCCTACATCTCTACATCACATCCTATCGTCTGTAGGCACACCTACATGCCTGCAGGTAAAATAGCTACACATCAAAATATGTTGTGTTTCTCAAACTTGAAGTACGAGTTCTCTGAACCCCACAGAAACAAACTGAAACCTATCCATTGTTAAGTGACATTATCTCCTTACTTCCACTATGTTTGACACTGAAGCACAACTACTGTTGAACAATGGTAACAACTTTGTAGATGTATCAATTACATGGAAGTGCACACCACAAATCTCGCAATGCACAATAACATGATGCTCACTGCTGTTGACTACCAGTTGATGTCTCTGAGACTCACACTGCTGCATATGTCACATGGACACATATTTTGTGGGGATGAAGTGCTACTAAGCCCCATGTACTAATGTTGTCACAAAGACAATGCACAATAGCATGATTTGGGCAATGTGATGCAAGGCCTTTGCGTGTTGTGACAAGTCACACACCAACACCATTTTAATTGCCTGCCAAGCCATCAATGATCCAACGCATGAGAGTGCCATCTGTAGATGAAGCTATGAGCGGCCTCCATAAGGACAGCTAATGTGTGCCAATACCTAGTCTCTGGCATCTGACATCCCTATGTTGTGCTGACTGATGACATCAATTACATATCAATGTCCCAAGAAATCACTCATAGATTGGAAGCAGGAGCCACAACTTCACCATGCTCTGATGCCTATGGACACACCTCCACAATGCGCACATACTGAGGACTGCCACTCTGAGTGACATTTTTTTGGTTTGGGCCAACAAATGTTACAGTTCAAACCTCACTAACATCACAATTTGCCATACCCACTGATCACGTCCAACCATGTTAAGCCTACTGCCAAACCAATCTCACAATAGACACGTTTAGCTATGTTGCACTAAACTTCCACGGTTTAACCATCCCAGACATGTTGCCATGTGCACAATTAGTAAATGCATATCAGCCAGTGCATCACTATCATCATCACCAGGCATCTACACCATCAGTGCCTGTGTGCACTTGCTGTCATTGTGGCAGGGAATTACTTCATGTGATGCCATGATGCTGATATTTGGCGAAATGTTTTGCAGTGATGCTGTCATCTGTATCATTTAGAAAAACACAACCCATGGGACAGGTATAACCGCTGCTAACTCACTGCACCCTGAGTCCATGTTTGTGCATGTCTCTATACACTTACACATCATCACATGAGCACACTATTGTGGGAGCCTCACAGCACACACAAGACTGACAAGTGTACTGGGCTTCACACTTCACACAAAGTCTTCTCCTGTGTAGGAATGTCTCAGTTCAGACAAAATTCACCAGATGGTAGATGACAACATGTCAAGATGAATTGCTATTACACCGTTCATGTATTTCCCACATGAGAATCCAAACTTTGTACACATACGGAACCTCTGCACTCGCCACTGAGGCTACTTAGAAGCGAATGCATCACACTAGAGACATTCCAGAAGTCCTGGGTTGCTCTGGGCTGGGATTAATGCAGTCACTCATGTGCCAAGTCACACTTTGCACAATACTCACCCCCAACTTACTGCTGTTGGGCCCTCAAGCATCAATCCAGCTCTGGCTGTGTCACTGCCCGGATGCAGGCCATTAGTGGGGTCATGCTCCTGCATGCCAACCTGCCACTTCTAGGGTCCAGTCCCAACATAATTTCCGCTATGTTTTTGCTGAGGCGGCAGATGTCATCCCACCTCTTGTGGCAGTGAGTATGGCGTCGATTTGAGACCCCCAGGGCCCGCACCTTGTGGGCGATGGTCCTCCATATAGCCTTTCGCTGATGGACCTTGAGCTGTAGGCATGGGAGACAAGATGAGGAATATTTTTAACACTGTGTTGTGTACCATTGCGTGCTAGTCTAGGAACATCTATATACATACAATACACATACATCAATGGACAGTAGAGGCCATAGACCATGCCACATAGTACACTCAGAGCAAGCTTTCTGATTCCAATGTAAACATTTATGATGATGGACCGACTACATGCCCATCTCATACACAGAAATCAAGGTGCAATCAAGGTGAAACAGGGCCGTATCTGTAATGCACTGTGTGAGTGAGCATGACAGACGATACACTGTAAATGTTGTGTAGTGGTCAGACTCACTGTGTCTTACACTATACACCCCTTAATGTCCCGGACCATTGCATAGCTACACGTGTCATGGAGGTCACAATTAGGTACCTGATCGTACATTTTCCCACTCTTGTCACAAAGTGTGGACCTGTCTTGTGTACTCCTCAGACCTCTAATTGCTGCTTCATAAATAGGAGGGTAAACTACACATATGTCTTTCTATGTCATTTTAGTGATGGGGCCTTGATACATTATACATTTTCTTGACAGGCCTGAGTGCTTTTTCCTCTGACAAAAATAGTGGCCCATCACAAGAATCACGTGCATGTACAATGACATTGATAACAGTGCATACACATGTGAGACTCTACACATAATGGCACCAAAAGAAGGATGACATATCTACTGTACATTTAGCAGATGTGTGAGAGGTGAGTTGCCACAAATCCAGACAGATACTCCTCTGCAGACTGGGCACATCTCCATAGGGTCACACTCAAAGCAGTACACCCATTAATTAGTACCCTCTGCCCAATCGACAGGTAGTATCTCACTAATGATCATATGTACACTTCATGAACTGTTAAATGACATGTCACAGGGAATGTGTGTACAGAGTGAGTTTTCCTCAAGTCAGCAGTGTAACTGTACTACTGCTAAGCCACATTATGTCCATAGCATCATTACTTGCATTCAGGGATCAGAGGGAATAAGGCTATACACCCCATTGACGTGAAGTCATTCTGCTAGGCAGTGTTTCACTCATTTACATTACTCATTCTGAGAACAACATGTGTGATGTTTGGCTTTAATGGAGCTGCACCAGTGTCTATGGTACCATCTTCCCCATATACTCAAGTGCAACAACTTGTAGGTCATGTATTGCCTATGCTGATAGCAAAGTCTGAAAGCATTAACATTGGCTTGCACTCAGAGGCAAATACTAGAGCACAGTTACATAGTGTGAGCATTCTGAGCACTCAAAGAATTTACACATTTACTTACCAGTACCTCTGAAGCACCATATAGCCACCCGTACTGGCCAAGGACCTCGTTCAGCAGGACTTCTATCCCCTCTGTGATGAGGAGACAGGCCCTGATGTTTTCAGTACGAGCCATGACTGGTTCCACAGATGAGGTACAGCAGCCGTTGGTGGTGATGAATGGCAGGAAGCAGTGTCTGTATGCAAGTGACAGCTGTTGCTATTTCAAAGACATTTATAGGCCCCTAGGATTGTTCCAGTGGTACTCTACTGATGCAATTCGTCCGCCTGGTTTGCATCATTCCAGTGTAGCCAATGCCTGTGACCGCAGTGGCGGAGCACATCTCCTGCGATGTTCAAAACTAAAAGGCACTCCCACAATGTCAGTTCCCATTGGCTGCAATGTCATTCGCATATGCGGTGTCACACCCTGGGGGTCAGGATGTCTCTGCCGCAATCCTGCATCATTAAATTGCGGCCAATGCCTGTGACCGCAGTGGCGGAGCACGCCTATTGGGCATTGTTCAAAACTGAAAGACACTACCACAATGGCAGTTCCCATTGGCTGCAATGTCATTCACATATGCGGTGTCACCCCGGGGGGGGGTGGGGGTCGGGGGGGGGATGTCAGGATGTCTCTACCCCAATCCTGTAGAGCGCATAAATCACCCGTTGGTCTCATAGCGCTAGCAGATTCTCAGGGGTGGAGACAGATAGCCAGGCAGAGCTAGAAAAGCCAGGTTTTTAAGTTTCTTCAGAATTTCTGGTGATTACGTTCTGTCCTGATGAGTGGAGGCAGAGTATTCCAGGTTTCTGGAGCTATTTTAGAAATTGTGGCCAATGCCTGTGACCGCAGTGGCGGAGCACGCCTATCGGGATGTTCAAAACTAAAAGGCACTACTGTGATGGCAGTTCCAATTGGCCACAATGTAATTTGCATATGCAGTGTCACACCGCAGGAGTCCGGATGTCTCTACCACAATCCTGCATCATTCAATTGGGGCTAATGCCTGTGACTGCCGTGGCGGAGCACACCTACCGCGCCTGTAAACACATTGTGCATTTGCATTCTTGCTTTGCGAATTGCACCACTGATCCCAACACATTTAGCAAAACTAATTTCAGCAATTTGTAAAGGGATTTGAGAGTGTGACATTTAACTTAAGTCTGCCCACACATGTCATAGCAGTACACATGTAATTACAGGCATTGGTCTGTCCATACCCACATGTCATTTTCATCCATGTGGGCATCTATACAGATTTCACGTTGAATTGCCTATCATTTTATATGTGTGTGATGCAAACTCCTTCCACAGTCAGGATGGGCTGACCACGTAATGTGCATATATGTCTGTTCACAATGATGTAGCAGTGAACCATATGCCATACAGATAGTCTGATTTCGATTTAACAGCAGTTAGTATGCACACACTGGTTACATGAATTACTACAGGAGATCAGGGTGTCTATGCATGTCAATTGTGCATTAAGCGGTTTTAACAATCCTGTCAATGTTGTGGTTGTGTTCGTCATTATGTAAGCTTTTATCCACATCTCATCTGTGACTCATTTTTACATGTGTCCCCTGCCACAATACGTAGGAGAAGACCACCTGTGTATCATCCTTTCCCAGATCTGGTGACAATGGAGGATACCGACATCATTAAGAAATTCTGTCTGAATTGCCTTACCCTTCAAGAGCTTTGTGCTCAGTTGGAGCCCCATTTGAGGCCTCACAGAACATATCTAACAGCTTTGACACCAACAGTAAAGGTGATGGCCGCCCTGCATTTCTTTGCCACTGGCTCCTTTCAATACACAGTGGTCTTCACGGGGAACATCCATTACCACGCGTTTTTTTACACCGCACTACCATCACGACGCGGGCTTTACAACGCAAGTCATTACCACGACTTGCGCTGGAGGGCGCTCTAGGCTAAGGAATAGTAGATTTACTATTCCAACACCTTCCCTACTGTACGTAGGCTGGTGTTGGAATAGTAAATCTTACTATTCCTAAGTCCAGCACCCTACAGCCCAAGTTGTGGTAACAACTTGCGTTGTAAAGCCCGCATTGTAATGGCACGCAGGGTAAAAGCCTGTATTGTGTTGACATACAATCGGTCATCACAGGTGGGATGTCTCAACCTATGTTCAGCATGGTGTTGCATGATGTCCTGTCCGCATTGTTGACCTACAAGGACAGCTACATTCAATTTCCAACGAGACATGAATTGGCAGATGTGAAGGGGGAATTTTATGATCTTGGTCATATGCCTAATGTTTTTGGAGCCATTGACTGCACCCACATTGTCCTTGTTCAACCTTAAGCATGTGAACACATCTACCGTAACATGAAGCATGGCCATTAAATAAACGTGCAAGTGGTATGCCAAGCATATCTGATTATCTCCCCATGTTTGTGCCAAATTACCAGGTTTTGCACATGACTCCTACATACTGCGTAACAGCATCATCCCACAATTGATGGGAAATATGCATCCAGAGCGGGCGTGGTTTGTTGGTGAGTGAGCTGTGTCAAGTAGTGTGGTGTATGTCTGACATGCTGGTCTCCTCAACTAGTTCTATTACATTGTGGGTCTGTGTTTCTCACAACTAGGTGACTCAGCGTATCCCAACCGGGCTTGGTTACTGAGCCGACTGAGGAATTCAAGGACGCTGTTGGAAGTCTGCTTCAATGATGCCCATGGGAGGACACGTTGTGTAGTGGAGCAAGCTTTTGGACTTCTGAAGGCTTGATTTCGGTTTCTGGACTCTACTCTGTCCAAAAGGTGTGTCAAATCCTAGTCGCATGGTGCATGCTCTACAACCTGGGCTTGAGCAAGAGATCCCCATGATTCTGAACGATGATAATCAGCTAGTGGCCCCCACTGCAAATCCATACATGCCCAGTGACGATGATAGTGGTGATGAGGAAGGGCAACAGCTCATCACCAACTACTTTCCTTGAGTGTACATTTGCATTGAACAATTATGACTGTGTCAGTTTGCTTTGCTGTTAGTGCTGAAGCAAAGATGATGTGTTGGAATGCTGCCTGTTGTTGAGACACTGCTAAGGGCTAATGTGTGTGGCACTGTGTTTTTGTTTCTACTTACCTCTTGTCTATGTTGATGGTGTTGGTCAGTGTTATGTGGAATGAATGTTGTACGGTGTTGACTAGTGGTGTGTTGTTGCTGTTATGCCATTAAATGACAACTTCTTGTGTCATTCTAGGTTCCTCCTCCCTATCAATGGATAGTCACAATCAAAGCTTGTGGTATATTGGAATCAGTGTTTATATTGCACTTACTGTGATTAACATTGAACTGATACAAAGGCATAGGGGTGTAAATTGTGTTTATTTTCTACCATATTGTGTTTATTTTACAGTGAGTGAGATGTTAGTTGTGCATACCGAGTGTTTCAGTTGTCCCTTCAGGTAACCGAGACAAATAGAGTAGTCACCACAATAATGGTATTACACAGTCTAACAAACTTGTGCCATCAACATGGCAATGTGGGATCGGATGATCAAAAAAGTCAATGTTCAGTGCAACACTGGTGGCATCATGGCTGGGTCAGCAACCTGGCTTTGCTTAATGCTTTGCCAGGTGATCCTCCGGTGATGTTTTCCTGGATGTCCCCTCTTCGTTGGGGGGGGGGGGGGGTCTGCTGCAGGCTCAGAGGTGTCTGAGGAGTAATTGTCTTGAAGCTCACTCCTCCCTGTGGCCGCAGCTGAGGTGGTGGGAGTATCAGCAGGCTGGCCACTGGCAGGGGGAGCCATTATTTGAGCAGCATGTATGTCCCTCAGAATACCCACAAGCTGGCCCATGACTTCCACAAGTTGTCCCATTCTGGTGTCCACAGACCTCTGCAGCAGGCGGAGCTCACACAGTTCCTCTACAACCTGGCCCATCTGTCCCTGGTTCTGTTGGTACGCACCAAGGACTCTTGCGACAGTGGCCAGGGCTTCAGTCTCATTGTCCTCCTGTGATTGTCCCCCAGTTGCCCTCCCACCTGCCCTGTAAACATGGACCTGTGGCGTTGGCTGTCCACATACCCACACACTGTCCCCAACATCCTCGGTGTGGGTGGTGGTGTTGGTAACCAGTGAGCCAGGGACAGTGTTGCAGGCAGCGGTGCCGATGGTGGAGGTGGTTGTTGCACAGGTCTTTGTAGCAGGGGTCAGCCTAGTTGTTGTTGCTGTTGTGTTGAGAGTTGTGGTGGTGGTGGTGGGGACAATGAGACCCTGAGACTGAGTGAGTCCTGGCAGTCTTGAGGGGCCAGGTTGGTGCTCTCCATCCATGAAACATAAAGAATCAGCATCTGAGAGTTCAAGTTCTGGGGGGGAACTTTCTCTGCTGGTTGATGGTGGTCTCGCCAGCTGTTGATTGTGAATCTCCTGTTGAACAGAGGTTAGATTGTCAGCATGTTAACTAAACTCCACAACGTTGGTGACCCTGTTTTGGATGTTTTAGTTGAGAATCCAATCTTTTTACATTGCAATCACTTGGTATTGGTAAAGGTTTATTGGCATTATGGCATGATGTAGAGGTTTATACATTACTTGTTGGCAGGGTGACATGTAAATACCAACCATTTGACGTGTACTGATAGTGTATTTACAAGAACATATCATCATCTACCAACTTGGTGCTCATCCACTTTAGTTTAGGCTGGGATATTGTAGACTTTTCTGAGAATCAGTTTCAGCTATGTTGAAACCTCCTAATTTCTTTTGGTAATTTTGCTTTGACATCATGGTCGTTTGACGGAGTGTCCATGCCTGTGTTGTGTTCATATGAGCCTTCATGCTTTGAAACAATGGAATTTACACATTGCATTGCGTGCATTGCCTGATTGGGCCCAGCATTCATTTGCACTGACTTTGTGATTCAAAGTGTGATTTATGGGACATATGCGTGGGCTTAGCTGTGTGCGCACTGGATGTGACATGTGGAGCTGTACAGAGTTGGATAACAAGTGAGGGATGTGGTGGTCATATAGCTCCATGCAGTTTGAGAAGGAGGACATGGTGCATGAGCTGACTACCTACCTGCTAGGAGGCACTGTGGGGGGAGGTTGCTGCCACATGGCTCTGGGGTGGGGAGGGTGCTCCATGCTCTTTGAGAAGGAGAACAGAGGGCCATGTGGGAGTTGTGGTGCTGTTGTCAGGTTTCAACAACCCCCTCCCTAGTGAGCTGACTACCTACCTGTTAGGAGGCACTGTGGTGGGAGATGGCTGCCACCCACGCTCTGGGGTGGGGAGGGTGCTCCATGCTGTTTGGGAGGGAGACCAGAGGGCCTTGTGGGAGTTGTAGTGCTGGCTGCCTGTCCCCACCACTCCCTTTCTGCAAAGAAGTCTACCTGCCTGTGAGGTGGGACAGAGGAAGGGAATAGGTAACACATGACTCTAGGGTGGGGGGTGTTCTATCCTGTCCAGGGGGGATGCAAGAGAGCATGAGGTGACTACCTACCTGCAAGGTAAAGCAGAGCAATGAAATGGCTGCCACATGGTTCTGGGATGGGGGAGTGTTCCATCCTGTTCAGGGGTGATACAAGAAAGCATGAGATGACTACCTACCTGTAAGGTAAAGCAGAGCAATGAAAGGGCTGCCACATGGTTCTGGGATGGGGGAGTGTTCCATCCTGTTCAGGGGTGATACAAGACAGCATGAGATGGCTACCCACCTGTAAGGTGAAGCAGAGCAATGAAAGGGCTGCCACATGGTTCTGGGATGTGGGAGTGTTCCATCCTGTTCAGGGGTGATACAAGACAGCATGAGATGGCTACCCACCTGTAAGGTGAAGCAGAGCAATGAAAGGGCTGCCACATGGCTCTGGGATGGGGGAGTGTTTCATCCTGTTTGAGGGGTGATGCAAAACAGCAGGAGATGGCTACCTACCTGTAAGGTGAAAAGAGCAATGAAATGCCTGCCACATGGCTCTTGGATGGGGGAGTGTTCCATCCTGTTGGGGGTTAATGCAAGACAGCATGAGATGGCTACCTACCTGTAAGGTGAAGCAGATCAATGAAAAGGCTGCCACATGGTTCTGAATTGGGGGAGTGTTCCATCCGGCTCAGCTGTCTGCAATGAGGCCTGGTGGGAGTTATAGTGCTGGCTGCCTGTCTCCACCCACTCTCCCCAGTACGAAGGCTACCTCCCTGTGAGGTGGAGCAGAGGAAGGAAATAGGTTACATATGGCTCGGCGGGTGGGGGAGTGTTCCATCCTGCTCAACTGTGAGGTAAGGGGGCTAAATGAGGAATGCCTGTGAGGTGTATTTTCCATGTTGATCATGGATTTCATTGGTTTTTAATAACTTGGGGGCTTACTATTGGAGCGTGTCAGATGTGTTTGAGGGTAATGGAGAGAACAGGCACACTTGAAGGCCTGGTTCTGAAATTGCATTCGACCACCATTCATCTTTTAGCACGAGCACAGCGGTCGTAATGCAATTATCTGTACGCCAGCTCCACCATCTCGTAAAAACAACAGGAGTAGACCCTTCAACCACGTTGGGATTGGGGTAGAGAGTATGTAAGTAACATATGGTATCCCAACTGGTATGATTTAGAGACAATTAGTTAAGATATGTATAAAACATTATCACAAGGAGATAAGGAGACTCTTTTGGTATTTCACATATGTGCTTGTGGCATTATATTTATTGTAGGAGTAAAAAAGGGAAAGAAACAAAAATCTGAATAATTTTGCAGTTGTTACAGCACTGCAAGGAGCAATGAAACACAATTGTGGATAACCCAAATTGTACTTGGTGCTCAGTGCGAGTGAGTGAGAGGCACGGTAGCGACACAAGTGACAATAATCAGCGACGGCAGCGCAGGTGACTGGTGATCAATATAAACAGTGAGTGAAAGACACACAGTATGGTTCCACATTTGTTTGAAATTGACTTCTATATGATTATGCCGGTATTGTTTCTGGAACCATTTAGTCTGGAGCGCCTATGTTCGCGCTGGAAGTTCGACGGCGTTTTGATCGTTTTTAAATCAGGATCATCATCAGGACTTGTGTTGGGTGCAGTGCTGCAAGAAGGGGGCAAGGGAAGGGTATTAGTGAGGGGACGGGAAAAGGAGCTAAGTACCGGGGTGTTGTGGGCAAGGAAGGAGGGAGGGCATACACTGGATGGCGTCGCTGAAAAGCGGACGTGTGCGAATCATCAAGTGGTGTGAGTAAAACCGTTGGCGGTGTGGAGCCAAGAGGGAGTGAGCGGGGTGAGTGTTCAGGCGGGGATGAGAAGGCAAGGCCTGCAAACAAGGTCTGATCAATTGGAACCCGGGGTGGTGACTCGAGCAGATCAAGAAGTGGTGTGCTGGAAGGGCATAGTCAAGTAAAGTAAAGCGTGATGCAAAGTGCAGGAAAGAGGAGGGGGGAAGTGGCGGGGGTGGATGGGAGAGGATAGAAAGGGCTTGTGGGCTGGTAGTCTGGTAGTGCCTGCTCAAGAACCAGCGTGCGAAAGTGCTAATTTGAAACCCACGGGGTTCGGGGAAGGGAGCAAGGGCGGAAGCGCGAGGCCGCCAGGTGGGCGAGAATAAATGGATTTAGTGTCTCGCTGGGCCAAGCTGTAGTGCATTCAATGGAGGGATGGGGAGGATAGTGTGGCCAGTGGAGCGGGGTGAACCCCGGGGTAAGTGGGTTAGTATGTGATCCAAGGTGAAGTGAAGGATCCGAACTGGGATGGGCAAGAGACATACCTCGGGCGGCGTGAGTCTGAAGCCCGGTCCAAAGGTTCGGCGGAATCTGTAATTAGGAAGCCTAAAAGGGGGGGAATGAAGGAAACCATGAGGGACTGGGGGTGGGGTTTGGAAAGAGCGGGGAGCAAGATGCTAAGGACTTACCAGAGCTGGTGCGGTATCCAGACGGCAATGCGGACCACCAGTCAAGCGATCCGGAGGTGGATCTGGAACACCGATCCAGGAGGTGATCGGCGAGCGGGGAGTGAATCTAGCAAAAACAGTATAAAACGCACTGTATATATTGATCACCAGTCACCTGCGCCGCTGTCGCTGATTATTGTCTCTTGTGTCGCTACCGTGCCTCTCACTCACTCGCACTGAGCACCAAGTACAATTTGGGTTATATATATCTTAACTAATTGTCTCTAAAACATACAAGTTGGGATACAATATAGCTCCACCATCTCATCATAGTTTCCCTTGGGGTCATACCACGGTGAATCAACCTTTTTAATGCATTACACAGCTTTTCCATCCACCGCGGTTGGATTTTCTGTATTTCTGAACATGGCGGGTGATTTTCTTTGAAATCCGACCAGCGCAGTTGGATTTTACAGGCATCACATCATAACAAGACCGCTGGATTTTCCGCTGAACATGCGGGCACTTTTTTCCGGGAAGCACGGCAGTTGGAGGGATTTTCTGTCTGCCATTGTAATGACCCCTAAGGGCTTAACTGAAGGAATCATATGGGTAGTATTTTAAAATAAATGATGTAAATATTTAGATATTTTAAATAAAAAGTTTTCAAATATATGACCTTATATTGAAAAGTTAAATAAAGAAAAATGTTTGACACATTTTATTGTTGTTTATTAATTGTGAAATAATTGATTAACTAAGTAATTAATAATTGTGGGAGATATGTTAGATTTCTACTGTTAGTATTAATTTCAATTTTTTTCAAATATTTTTAATTTAAAATATTTAAAAAACTACATTTACTAAAATACACCATTTTCTTTAATGTATATGAAATCTTTTTAAAATGTAATATAATTAAATGCTTTTTAAAAACAGTATGGGCTAGATGTATGCAGAATCAGGCCGTTTGAGATCACAAAAATGCCTTTCCTGATGTACAAAGCTCAAATTGCGATTCGGTAACTTGTTACCAAATCGAAATTTAGGTTTGCGAATCGGTGTTTGAAAGTGGCATGTTTGGGGCGTCCCTCCCAAATATGATTCACATTAGTGATTATGAATGGTATACGACCAAAGTGCAGTCGTAAAAAGTTTGCAATTTACCGCCAACTCAAATATGGCAGTAAGAGGTCCGCTCGGGACCCCTTACCCTTTAAGAATGTTTAAAAAATATATTTTAAGAGTAGGCAGTGGTCACACAGAACACTGCCTACTCTTAAAAAATAAAAATGAAACATTCAATTTTTCATTTTTCAAGGCACCCCATTTTTCTTTAGGGACAACAGCCCACATTAAAAGCAATCACAGACATGGCGGTCTGCTGACACCAACAGGCTACCATCACTGGGATGGGAGCGAATCCTAGTGGGTCACAAATTGCGACGTACCTCATTAACATTCATGAGGTATGTCTATTTGAGACTGACTGCAAATCACTATTCTCTGTTTGGTGGAGATGTCTTCATTTTCCTCGGCATCAAGAACTCCTCACCAAATTCGGCAGGAGAGGCTCTGGGGACTGTTGTTAAGTTATGCATCATCTTGGCAAATTTTGTATAATACACCGGAGCAAGAACCCGTCAACCACGTTGAGATTAGGGTAAGTAATCTAAAAACCATGAAGTATCCCAACTGGTATTATTGGTGGACAATTAGAAAGGATATGTCATTGACATCATCAGAAAGGAAGTAAGGAGACTCTGTAGTTTTTTCAAATGTGCTCATGGCATCAAGTTTATCAAAAAACAGGGATTGGAAAGTTTTACAGTAGTATCAGCACTGTAAATAAACAAATAATACAACCCATAATTGTACTTGGTGCTCAAGATGTGCAAGCGATGTACAGGATGGCGACACAAGTGGCAATGTGATCAGCAAAATTCGGCGCAAGTGGACTAGTGCATAAATATATACAGTCATCAATAAAACTATATGGTTCCCGCAGAATTGTGTTGTTTCGGTCTACTCGGGTATGGCTGTCGTTTGAAAGAACCACATTGTGTGCTGCGCCTATAATTGCGCTGAGTGGTCGACGGCGTTTCGTTCCTCTTGAATCAGGATCTTCATCAGGACTGGGTTGAGGAGCCAACAGTGCTGGACGGGAATTGAATTCCAATGGAAGCTGGCAAGCGGTGAAGGTCGTCAGATGAATAGGACTGATCCTGAATAGCGATGTTTTGGTATCGGATTGAAATGGGCCCAGGCCAGTACGATCGGTCAATCGTGCGTAGTGACCTACGCACGATTCACTCGGAGTCAGGCGCTACTTTCCTACCTATGAGATTCACTCTCTTCGATACGATCGCGCCACGGATCGATTGACCGATCGTACTGGCCTGTGAAAATAAGAAAAGAGAAATCGTCAACTGTACCAAAAATAATCAATATTAAATTAAAATAACTTGCACAATAAGTGTTCAAACAACAAAAAGGTAACAGTAAAATATCCTGGTATGAATAATATAGAAAAAAAAAAACTCATGGCGGCTAAAAAACTGAGGTACTGTCCTGGATCTGCATTGAATGAGAGGATAAGTAATTAGTAAGCGGAGACCAGGTAGCATCTTTTCGAAGAAGTTGGTAGATGGAAGTATCTGATGCTCTATCCTACCTATGATGATGACAACAAAGGTTCCACAAACCAGGAAAGTGAGCTTAGTGGCGTCCTTCCAGTTAGAACAAATAACTTGAAAGCCAATAGCAAGTAATAAATCCACCAACAACCCCCACTTGCGAGCACAAAATTGGGGAAGTACTTCCCAAAAATATATAATTGATCTCAAACGGGAATCTAATAGCTCTTAGGGCGATTTGGAAAAGAATAGTCAAGATATTTATAGATGTGGGAGGCCCAAAGGTAGCAGGAGGTGGACAGCGGCTCCAATGGAGGATCCATTGAAGGAGAGGAAGATCAGAAAAGGAGGGAAAAATGTAGAATAAGGATCATTTTTAAAGAATCATTCTTAAGAAGGGAGGTAGCCGACAAGCTAAATTTAGATTGGACTTCATAAGAGGAGAGAAGGTGCATTCCTCAAAACAAATGCTTAACTTGAACAATACCCTTGGTGATCCAATACTTCCAAAAATGGTACAATTTGAAAGTTTAATGGATTTATGATGCCATATAGAAGAATCAAGGATCACCTGCAATGGTGAGATACATTTGATAAGGACCGGGTAAATAACTGAAGTAGACTGTGAAATGGTGAGTGATTTAAAAGAATGAGGAGGATGGGAAAAATTAGCCAATGATGAAAAAGAAAAAGGCTGAATCAAAGAATCCTCCAATTTATGCCAGACCGTCAAAGGAGTATCCTCAGAGGAAGAGAGATGAGGTAAAATTTGACCTATTAAAAAGGAAGAATGGGACTGTTGGAAGTTCCGGAAATTTGCTCTACCTCTATCCTTAGGTGCAGATAGAGAAGACAAAGAGATACGAGCCTTCCACTTATTCCATAAAAATTTACCTAGGGCACTATTAAGGGTTTTAAAAAATGTTTATGAAATCTACACTTGTAGTATGGACAGATAAAAGTTGGAAACAGCGATCATCATCACTTTAATTATGTCCAACCTACCCCACCAAGATAAGTATAAGGGCGACCATTTCTTTGGCATTTGAAGCACTTTTAGTAGGACATAATCCAAATTGAGTTGAACTGTTTTACGGATTGAGAAAGAATATTCACCCCCCAGACAAGTAATATGGGTAGCGTTCCATTTAAAACCCTTGCCTGCAAACATTTCTTTTAAGCAATACTTGTTAAATGGAAGAACTTCCAATTTTGTGAAATGTAACTTATATCCCAATAAGGCAGCGTGCGAGGATAACAGATCAGTGAAAGCAGATATGGAAGCTAGGGGATCCAAACATCTAACAAAATGTCATAAGCATAGGCCATGAATTTGATTTCAGAGGTTTTGTGAAGAAAACCCCCAAATAAGTGAATGTCGTTAAGAATGAAAAAAAGGTTTGAGAGATAGTATAAAAAGTACAGGAGAAAGAGAACAGCCTTGACTTGTGCCTCTTTGAAGGTTACAATAGGAGGATTGGGATTCATTAACAAAAACCGAAGTAGTTGGGGAGGAATAAAGCAGGCTTATAAAAGACATAATAACAGGGCCAAAACCGTGCTATTTAAGGGCCCGCATCAAAAAATGCCAATGAAGGCCATCAAAGGCTTTTTTGGCATCTAGGGTAATAGGCGCTAAATACGAGGAACCCTTAGAAGCAAGATGTATAATGTTCAAAAGAGTTCTAGAGTTGTCAGCCAAAGTCCTACCCCTAACAAACCATGTTTGTACAATACCAATCAGGTAGGGAATCACCTGGTTAAGGCAGAGAGCTAACACTTTAGCAAAGATTTTGCAGTCTAAGTTATTATAGAAATAGGGCGATAATTGGCACAAGAAGAGGGATCTTTGTCCTTTGGAATGAAACAGATCATTGCTTCCAAAAAACTGCTACAAGCCTCATTATGAGAGATAAAGTGCTGAAATAGAGAGAAGATATGTGGGAGAATAATCTGCGAGAAACAAGAATAAAATTTGGCTGTAAAATCATCTGGACCGGGAGCTTTTTCCTTTGGTAGTTGAGCTAAGGCAGCCTTAATCTCAGAAAGAGAAAAGTCTTGGTCAAGAAAGGAACAATCAGGAGAGGGGGAAGAATGGAGAGTAAGAGAATCAAAAAACTAATCCAAAGTAGTGTCAGAAGTAGAAGACTCAGGGGTATATACATATTTATAAAAATCTTTAAAACAATGTAATATTTCCTCATCCTTAAGATGATTAATGCCTTTATCATCAATTATGTTAACTATTTTGGATCTTTGGGATTTAACATTCAAATAATTTGCTAGCAATTTACCTGCTCTGTTGAGCCCACCATAAAATTTAGAGCTAATATTTAGTAACACAGCAGAAGCCTCCTCAGTCAACTTCCTGTTGAAATTCAATTTAGCCTGAACAAGTTCCTTAAGCGTATCATCATTATTGGAAGTTTAGTAAGCATTTTCAAGTTGCTTAATATATAGTACTAAAGATGAAGATTCCTTGAGAAGTTTTTTCCTTTTAACATCAACATTATCAATGATAAAATCTCTGGCCGTTGCCTTGAAAGCATCCCATATAGTGTGAAATGGTGTTTCAGGGGTAGTGTTAGTATGAAAAAATTCTATAAGAAACGTTCTGAAATGCTAAACAAAAATAGGTTCTTTGAGTACATAATTGTTAAAACCCCACCTACGAGATTTAGAGGGTTCAGATGGGAGATCTATATCAATAAAAAAAAGTGCATGAATGGATATAAGTGTAGATCCAATGTCAGCATGAATTAAGTTAGAGAGAAGTTGGGAAGTCACAAAAATGTAGTCAATTCTATATTTTGAGTTATGTGTGGGGGAATAAAAAGGGAATTCCAAAATATCTGGTTATATATCCTCCAAGCATCCACCAAACCACTAGAATGGATAGTGTTTGCAAAAGCTTTTTGCATTTTGTTAGGGACATATCTAGAGAGAGATTTCCTGTCAATGAAAGGGTCCACAATTTGATTACAGTCACCACCAACAACGAGATTGGGGTTAGAACAGGAGTGTAGAATATGTGACATGGCATGCCAAAAGAGTGCATCTAAACCTGTAAGACCATAAATGTTAAGGAGGGAAAGTGAGATGCCATTAATAACAAGGTGAAGAACAAGCCATCTGCCATCAGCATCCTCTCCTCTTTTTCAATAGTTCGAGAAAGAGACTTATGAAATAATGTCACCACTCTGTTCTTTTTCTCTTTAGCCGGAGAACAATAACCATGACCCACCCAATGTTGTTTTAAGAGAGCTAATACCATTTTAAGTAAGATGACTCCCCTGTAGCATTCCAATCTTACATTGTAATCAACATAAATGTGTAAGCACTCTTTGTTTTTTCATTGGGTTACATAAACCTTTCAATTATATGACAAAACACGAACATTACCAGTCATAGGGAGAATTAATTCACTATGTGGAAAATACAGAACCATCATAAAGAGAAGTTTGCAGTAAAATTGAGTGCAAGATACAGATTTTTGAAGAAAAAGAAAGAAAAATGAACATTGAGGATTAGGGGAAAAGAAAGAGGAAAGAAAATGGAAAGAAAGACTGCAAGACAGAAATATAAAAGGTAAGAAAAGAAGACCAAAGATAATATAGTAAAAGAAGAAAAAATGGTATATCCAATAATAAAATATAAGCTGACAAAAAGCCAAGAGGCTTCAGTCAAAATAAACAACATTCACATTCAGTGTAAGAAGAATAAAATGGGCAGACAGACAGCAGATTAACAAAGTCAAGAGATAACGACATAGACCACAAAGGAAATCATGAATAATACATAAGGTAAGGAACAGCAATTAAAAATAAATAGCAGGAGTTAAGCCAGAAACAGACAAGAGGTACAAAAATAATGCATGTGCATGTCTATCGAATGAAATATCACTTACCAACAAATGAAGATGGACTATAAATATTAGGACTAGGAAGAGAAGCACAGGGGAAAGAACCATCAAGGAGGGGAATCTGTGCTAGGCGAGAGACATCTGTAAAAGGGAAAATGGGGAAAAACCACAAAGGGAGGTGGGTAAACAACCTAAAAGAAGCAAATAATTAATAACCACCAAGTATACATAAGAATAAAGGCAATAATATTCATTCCCTAAAGGTTAAAACATGTTATATGCAGAAGAACTGAATAACAATAGAGAAGTCCAGATTCAGGTTTTCCCGAAGTCCATCTCTTCACCCTTGTGGCGAAAAATAAACTGCCTCAAATCCTCTGGACAGTCAAATAAGAAAGTCCCCTTTCCTTGTAGGTGCCTTTGAAAAAACATGGATGCACAAGACCATATCTAGCATTCATGAAGCGAAGAGCAGGACGAAAGTAAAGGAACTACAATGACGATCGGCAATTGAACGAGCCACATCTTGGGAGAAAAAGACCGTCTGACCAGACGACAACATTTGCTTTCTTTGCTTACCTGCAGACAGAACCATCAGCAATTAAGTATATTCCAAAAAGAGAACAATCATCCCTTTAGAGCGACTGGCTGATGATGGTCCCCCAGGTTTATGTTCTATGCGGTGCGCACGTGTTAAATTAAGATGTGCACCCTCCTATTTTAGGAATATGTATCTTAAGAAAGGCAAGCATGCCTGAACCTTCTGCCCCTTCATTTTTGCCATAAATTCTGAGGTTACTTTGTCTATTATGATTTTTCTAAGACCTCCGTCTGTTGTTTAGGAAGAACTATTTCTTTAGACAGAGCTTCAATCTTGGTGTCAATAACAAAGGGTTTCAAAAGCTTTATTTGCTCCATAAGGTCACCTAGAGTTAGAGGTAATGGGGACTTTGTAGGAGAGCTAGGATCTTTCTTTTGCCATTTTGTAACAGTGGTGGAGTCTTTGTGGACAGAAGACATGTTTGTGGATGCAGTCTTTTGGCAGTATAAAGAGGAGGACTCCATATAAAGAAAGAATAAGCCACCAAAGGTACCAAAGCCACGAATAGCCCACTGACATTGACATTGAAGCAGAAGAGATCCTATGATCAAAGAGCACCAAAGGGAATCCAATAGCAGAATGTCAACATGGAAGAAATGCAGAGAAGAATTCCAGTGCATCAGCAGCTGGTAACCACCAGGACAACCCTTGTTATAAAGCAACAAGTGGTTTGCTAAAAAACAAATATGACTCAGGAATTTCACAGAAATTAGGTCACTGAAAAAATGCCACAGCAAAATGCAGAGTGAGCCAAGCTGCTAATAAATATGGTGAGTCAAGCAGTCAATGCTTGGAAGTAGAATCGGCAGTAAAAGCTGGTCATATAACGTGCACTGCCATACAGTAAGGTTTAAGCTGTCCTAAAATGTTCATTAAATAGCGCATCAGCTCAGGAAAGAGCTGTTTACCATCGCACACCACTATGAACAAAATGGCAGCCATGACTCTGGAGTCTGAGGAGAAGTGACATGGGCGAAAACTGCATTAAAAATGGCTTGACAGGAGGCCAAAAAGAAAAGTACCTGTGCACCCCACGTTTGCGCATTAAAGTCTCCACTTCATGTTGGGGGACGAAGCAAACTGCTGCCCGAGTGTGCTCTGGTCTCCTCAGAGCGCAGAGCTTTACAAAGCTGCAGCCATCTTGCGGGCGGTTCGGCCACACCCCCTATAATATGGATCTTGATTTGTGTATATATATATATTTTTTCAAATGTTATGGTGTGATGAATTTCTCTGAATATTATTCTTTATCTTCATATTGATCACAGAGTTCAAGCGATTTTTTCCATTTCTCTCTGTTGAATAATTTAATCCAAATAAAAGTTAATATTTAAAATAGGGTTGTCACTGGTTTTAATAACAATATTGCTTCTAAATGCTTAATGTTATAGTTGTTCCTCGTTTCAGATTTTTCATAATTCATCCGAACATCTGCATATGTTTGAATCTGTTTTTAAACTATTTTTTTCGTGAATCACTCCAAAGGCTAAAAGGGGTTTGTTTCTTTAGGGCAATGTCAGTGGAAGTTGATGTGTGAAAAATAAGGAAATGGCTCCAGTGCTCTTGGAGCTTTCTCTAAGCATGTGGGGATTATTTTAATTATTTTCTGTTCAGGACCACCCGGCTTTGTGTTGGTGGGGCTGCTGTTGGAGGTTTCCAGAGGCAGAGATAGGTGAGCTGATCCCCCTACATCTGAAAGAGGTGGAAGAACGACCTATGTAGCACAATGGGATCCCCATTAATTTATGGCAGGGCCCTGCTCTACCAACATCCAGATGGGTCTCTGAGATATTTTGTCCTGAGATCCATTCAAGTAGATGTTCATGCTCTTAAAATGGTTAGTCCAATTTTATTGTTGAAACAGTGGAAATATGTTAAATTTCATATTTCTTAAGATAAAAGGTCATTTAGACCTGGGCGAGCCACCCACCGCCCTGCCAGATCAACAGATTTAGTTGCCTCCAATTCCCTGCACAGACATCCACATACCATATTATGAGATTCCCTGCTGCCTGATGGGGATCTCACTTCCTTTGGAATATCTGCCATTGCAGTGATTAATGTAGTGCTCGTGGCAGGCTGGATGGTTCTTCCAGTGTAGGGACAGAATATTGAGTTTTAAATATTTTGGTATAAAAATTGTATCCAGAATACCAACTACAGGAATGTTTTAAAAGTAAGTATATAGAAGTAAGAATACATTTCATATCATCAACTCTACATATCTGTGCCATAATATTTATAGAAATATTTTCAAGGTACATAGATCTGGAATTAAGAAAAGTTAATCTGTACTTAACTATGTACAATTACCTTCACAATGCTTTGGTTGTCGATATTCTGGCTATGATATTTTTGAGCCACAATAATCATGTTGTCAATAATGTGACATGCAATCATGTCACTTTTATTGTTCCCTGTTTGTTCCCATCAAGCCTTCCCTGGCAGTCTGAACAGGAAAAATGTACACGAGAAAACCATGCCAAATATGATGGGCCTTCCATTGTACATTGACTAACAACCTTGTGGTGCACTGGCTTTGAGTGAAAGGTTTCTGACTGCAGAGGCTGCTGAGGATCCACCATCAATGAGATGTGCGACCCAAAACTTTGGCTGGGTAGCAACCCTGATGGTTTGAAGTGGAGCTCTGCTCCATCAAAGTCCAAATTACTAAAACTGACCTGATGTAGATCATGTTACTTGCCCACAGAAATTCTGGAAACATAACCTGGCATTTAGTGAAGATAACCAATGAATTATGTATTGAATGTTAAGCTATCATTTTGCCATTATTAGTCGCCAATAAATTTTAGTATGTGTTGCAGAGTTTCTTTGATTCTTGCAATAATTTTGTTAAGTAAGCAATTATCATATCTTTCGGTTGAGCTCAATGAGGATGCTTAGGTAACACTGTTTCTCCTTAGATTACAAGCTGGAGTTACTGATACTCCATCTAATTATTTCTGACTTCATTTGAGCAGCTCTATATCCTGAAAAGGAATCAAATTTCGTGATTCTGGGCCTGACTTGGCACTCGAAGCAAGATGGCGGCTGCGTGAACGGAGCCGCAGAGCAGCAGCAACGGAATGGTGCAGCGTTTATTCAAAATCTCCCAGAAACTGTGATAATGTCAACCGGCCTCTTAAGTAAATAAATGATGCTGTGGGTTACCGCCTGGTCTAACGAAACCACAAGTTCAGCGGAGGTCAGGCTGCTGCGGGTGCTGGTCGGCGCTCTCGTGTTTTGGATCCAGCATCACTGTAGCTATGGTGGGCGTGGCGGCGATGTGAGGTGAGGCAGGAGAGACGCTGGGAGAAACGCCGGGAGAGACGCGCAGAGCAGCGCGGGACGGCAAAGTCTTCTCCGGAACTCGGAGAGAATGGCTCCTAAAGCAGCGGCAGGTCCATCAGCAAAAGCTGCGGCAGCAGCTAGGAGGAAAGCCCAAGCCGCTCACCCGGCAGAGCAACTTGAGCAACCTGAGCAGGAGCCAAAAGGGGATGCATCCCCGGTCAAGTTGTCTACACCCCCGGGAGAGTCTTCGTAAAAAAAAGAAATATGCCACAGCAAGGTCGCGGCAAGTGACTCCCTCCATCCCCGAGTTGTTCGCCTGTAGTGGCAAGGGGCGGAATGCCAAGAATGTGAGCAATGATACAATAGAAGATATCGAACCCGCGCCACAGAAGGTCATGGCAACAGGTATGATTGCGGCATGCACTCCTTTGCCTGATGATATGGGTGATCAGATTGCTGATTTGACGGAGGTTCTGAAAATGGAGGGGGAAATAGGGCAAGAGCCTGTAGGAACTGATGTGCAAATAGTCGTTAGTAACCCTGATAATGGAACCCTTGCTATACAAGCACATAGAAGTCAACCAGAGATGGTATCAGGGCAAGGATGAAGTACAGGTGCAGATGTGGGAGGAGAGGCAGAAGGTCTATGCCCCCCACTGGCTTTAATTACCCTAATGGATGGTAAAGACAAGGAAAAGTACAAGGAGAAGGATAGCAGTGAGTGCTTTTATTCCGTCTCCGAGGAAGCTGAATGGTCGGATGACGATAGGAGCTCATTTCAGGGGGGCAGTGAATTTGAGTCCGACAGTGATACAGAGCAGAACCCTCCTAGTACAGCTAAAAGACCAAATGCCCAAGGGAACGCCCCGGACCAGCCTATGCGGGATTTAACATGGGATCATTCATCAGCCATGCCACTGCAGGGGAGCCCGAATGCTGAGGCCCCGTTAACTCACCCTCCGCTTTTAGACGTCATCTACCAGACTATCCTCACGCACAGGGAGGAAGCACGCCAGGACAATCGGAAGTCGCAAGCGGCAATGCGCAAGATGCAACGCGTGGTAAGAAAGCTGTCTAAAGCATATGTCAATGTGGGAGATAGAGTTACAAACCTAGAGGAAAGGATTGTCGCGACCGATTCTGAGGCTGCCGCAGCTATTACCAAAATGGAGTCGCAAAGCACCCAAGTCACTGACATCCAGTGGAAACTGGAGGATATGGAAAACAGGCTGAGACGAAACAACTTACGGGTGCTTGGGATACCAGAAGGGGCCAAGGGGTTGGATGCTAGGGCCTATATGATCAATCTTTTTAAGGCTGCATTCCCAGAACTTTCCGAATGGAACTGGTCAGCAGAAATCCTGAGGGCAACCGCACTCCGTTCAGGGTCCGTCCAGGGGCAAGAAACAGTGACAAACCAAGGGCAGTCCTAATATTTTTGGGTAACTTTATCCTCCGGCAACTTATATCGGAAACGGCCCGACCGGAGGCAAGAAGGTCCATTGAGGGAGTTTCGTTCTTTGTTAGGCCTGACTTCTGCCACGTGACTGTTGAGAGGCGCTGGAGGTTGAGACAATTGATTAAACCGTTTCAGGACAAACATCTGCAAGTATATCTTGTTAATCAAGCGCAGCTCAAGGTGTTGAAAGAGGGCGGAACCCAATACTTTTCATCTGAAGTAAAGGAAAAGGAGTTCCTGGACTCTCTTAGTAGCTAGTAAAGTTAATTAGCTCCATTCAGGTCCCTGGTTTTTGTTTTTTTTGTTTTTTTGGGGATATTAGGCACTAAGAAGGGTGGCCTGAGGCACTGTATTTGTCTGAATGGCTGAATGGCTATAATTTTTATATGGCATTTCTACTGTACGCATATTCAGATAATCAGGTTATTTTCTGTCTCTTTGCTGGGGGAAGTATGTTGACATTTAATGTTTTCATGTAATGTTTAGAGCACCTGTTTCACTGCTGCTGCACACGCGCATCACTAGCACAGACCTAGGTCTGAGCGCTTCACATGGGAGGGAGAAGGGGGGAAGGGTAGGGAGGGGCTCAGGGGGGCACAGGGGGGGCACAGGGGACTGTGAGGGTGGTAGCTCGAGGGGAAAAAGCAGAAAAAGGGAATTTTTGGTACAATGGTTGATCGATCTTCTAATGCAGGATATGGTATTTCTGCTAGGAGTGTTTTCTTCACCAAGATGTTGGCAACAAGAATGAAGGAAAGGTTCAAACTCAACAATGACGCGTCTTAGCATTTATTCGATTAATATAGGTGGGCTGAATGATTGGAGAAAGAGGGCCAGACTGTCAACGGTAAGGGGGATGGCTATCTTAGGTAAAACGATGTTGGGTGGGGCTGTGTTGGGTAGATGGGCTTTGGTTGAGATGGAGTGTGGTGTAACAATATGTGGGATACATGGTTCCAATCAAGACGATCCCAAAGTTTTTGAAACATTCGAAAGGGAACTGGCAACCTGGCCGGCTCCCATCCTGGTATGCGGGGATCTGAATATATCAGCCGACCTGGTTAGGGAAAAAAAATTGTATACAGGCCGTAAGAATAGGGTGTTTATGGCAGTTTGCTCCCTGATGCAGTCACACGGGTTGGTGGATGTATGGGGATTAAAGATGCCCGACGATCCCAGGTTTACATATTTCTCATGCCCATACCAGAAGTACACGAAACTGGATTACTTTCTAATTTCATCTACAGAAATAACTAAAGTTAATATCAGGAAGCTCCCTAAGGTGCTATCGGACCATAGCCCACTGGCAATAAGCTATGATGGTTTAGGGCCAGCTAGGAAACAAAAGGCCTGGACATTCAATAGAAAACTGTTGGCAGACACCCTATTTACTGAACTTCTGAGGAAATGGGCTCGGGAATTTTTTTGAAGCCAACCGGTACAGCGCATTCAGAGGGCATGCCGGCACTGCAGCTGCTCAGAACTGCCAAACTTTGTGTGTGTGTTCAATGAATAGGATGCCACCTCGGTTTGGTCCATACCAACATACCTCTATGCTGCCCATTTGAGCTCTCCCATGTCTGCTTCTGATGTGTCTTCGCGTAGCCTTATAACTTCACCAAGACGTGGCCCAAGACACTGTGCCTGCAGAGGTGCCCCTGAAATGCAGAATCGAGAAAAACGGTCCTAGCAGTTTTGACCATGGCAAGAGGCTTTAGACAGTTAATGACACTGTGAAGTGCGGAGGATTCGAACATTGGAGGCATGGGGCAACCATGAGCCTGCAGTGGTCCCGTGGCTGCCATCTTCTCCAAGCACATCTTGGCCTTTCTTAGGTAGGAGGAGGTGCCGGGCACCTCTGCAACTACTGAGCCTCACTGACAAAAAACCATGGCAGGGTCATAGATTCCTTTCCCAGGAGTCTCTGTGGTCTATATGGGAAGGGGAAACCGAAAACAAGAGGTCAATTGTGGGCGCCCGCAACATTCTCTAGCCTTAGGAGACATGTTCATTTTAAGCAGAGAGTGGGAGGCCTAGCCTGTCTCGCTGAGTCTCCTATCCAGCGACAGAAGTCTGTCCTAAGCGACCGCTGCAAACGCGATCACTGTTTCCGTGACGTGATGCCCGGCAATGATTGAAAGCCATGCAGGTGATTTTTGACAGCCCCGGACGAGCGGAAGGCAGTTCTGCGAGCACCATGATTGCGGAGCCCGTTGACCAGTAACCGGCCCCTCGCTGCTTACTGTTCCTTCCAAAACAAACTCTCCGCCTAAGGTGCAGCAGGACGTGACGTCACCCGGCGGCGCCGGGTGCTTTATCTCACGGGGCCCCCCTCGCTGTGATATAGAAACCTTTACGCACTCCCGTGCGAGAACTGAGAGCCGTGCAGCAGACATAATTATGATACATTGTAGCAGCCAGTGAGCTGCCTAGCAGCACTCACCCTAGCTCAGGTACAGCACCAAGCCGACAGGAGCAGCCCACGCTCCAGTGCTAGCTGCCGCACTCCAGAAAATTACCGTTTTAGGCAGTGCTTCGCTGACGCTCAGACACTAGGCAAATGCGTGCCTATGCATTTCAGTGCGGTGATGCAGGTCACAACACTCAAATGCGTTAGAGTCATGCCTGATGCATGATACTTGGCAGCACTGCTTCTCCAGCCCTGCGTTGGAGCCCGCCATTCTTCTCAGGGCGTCTCCAAATCCTAGGGCTCTTCACTTCTCACCTCTCTGGCACTCACCCTTCACCCCCCTGGCCTGACAGTCAGCCTTGTTCCTCCTGGCATTCACTCCTCTCCTCCCTGGCACTCACCCTTGACCCTCCTGACACTAGCCCGGTTCCCCAAGATCAAAAAATAACAAGCATTGGCATAGCCAATAGGTCTCGCCTTTGGCACCTTATAAGTGTTTAGCCACGCAACAGTTGATGCTGTTGCACCAAGGATATTGTGCTGCATAACTAAATACTTATAAGGTCCCACAAGCGAGACCTATTGGCTATGCCAATGCTTGTTTACTTTTTCCTGTGAGGAAGAAGGTTCTCCTCCCTTTGTGTCAACCCTCGGGTGGGGGGCAGGGTGTTGAGATGTGTTGGTGAGGAGCTGCCAATTTGTCCCTGGTGGTTGCTTACGTGAGGCACTCCCTCTGTTTTTATTCTATGCATGTTTTCACTCTATATTTCCCTCTGTACCTGACCTTTCAGTTTTTTTGTTATATACTATCACACATGTCTCTTTAGATGCACACTAGAGATAGCACTATCTCGATAAAGATGAAGTGGACCCTTAAAACCTGTATAAAAAGGATTTGATGCGTGTGCCATACCAAAGGCTTTTGTATATAATGTGATTACTTGAGCGGGAGGCACTCTTGCTATGTTCATCCTTTTGCTCCTCTTTGTTTATACTGAAGTTTCCCATCCCTATGTTCCCTCTTAAACATTATGAGGTTACATTACTGTCTTCATTATTTTTTTCCTATCCCTATTGGTTTTTTATGTCTCAATGCAGAGGATTGACTCTTGAGGTGTGAGTAGTTATTGATTTGGTTTGTGTGTACCAATTTGCATAAGCATTCAATTGAATGATCTATACCAGTGCTTTCTAAACGTTTCAGAACAATGGCCCAATTTTTAGAAAAACAAACTTTCGCAACTAACCTAGCTTTGTTGGACATGAGGTGAGCGATTTTTAATGTAAATAAAGCATAGTGTCATAGAGCACTGTCATTTACAGACAGCACAATTTACATTATACAGTTTCTCACAAGGTTGTACTGATAAACAACCATAGCACACACAAGATAATGTGTGGAATTCGTATTTCAGTGAATAATTATCATTTGCACATCACCAAGTAAAGTGTCTTGATTTCATATGATCTATGAAAATATTTTTTTTACCATTACCCTTCAGAATGACAAAAAATTGCTTAGTTTTTGCTTTCCTAACTGCTGAATGTGCACAGTTCATTTATATGTATTTGAATTTTGTTGTGTTACAAAAACAAAATCCTACAGTCTTTTCTTTCACACTCCCTGTACCCAAGCACGATTATCACATAATTTACTTTTTTTTCACTGGCAGAAGAGTGAGAGGAGTTTGTATAAACCAATCCCCATGTTCAAAACATAAGCAGCAACCTGTCAAAATACATAGTCTGACATTTGACCTCTGTATTTGAAGCACAGCAAATGTGACAAGACAAATACAGAATTTAAAGGCATCGTTCTTTATTGCTTGGACTTTCATGTCCCACCAAAAATCGGCTTGTGACTCATCAGTGGGTCAGTGGGTCACAACCCACAGTTTGCCAAGCACTGCTTTATGCTGACTTGGTGTTTTGAATTGAATTTGTCTCATGAAGCACTTTTGTGATTTTTGGATGGTCCCCCATGTTCTCATTATGGGGCCTTCAAAAGGTCTAGTACTATGGCCTCATAAGTAATTGATCAGACTGCTTATAGTCATCTCTGAAGTGCTATCATTATTGGACCGATTACTTTTCCTAAATTCTTTGAGTTTTACTCTGTTTTCCATTGCTTTGTTGAAGAGCTCCTCCTTACCCAGAGTCCCTCTGTTCCATTAGTTCTTTAGCTCTTTGCATCATGTCGAATGGAGGCCTTTGTTTCCACCCCTTCTGTGTGCATGATCTTGATTCCGAGGGCTTTTGAGGCAAAGCTCTAGGGACCTAGAGTTTCCTGGTTGATTTATTGTGAAACAATTTTGTTAAATTTGTTGTCTGTTCATGTTACATAATTAGTGTTCGCATCAGACCTGCATCATCATACATGCTAAAGGAAGATGTACACTGATCGGAGTAATGCTTACTAAAGCTCAAACCTTACTTTCACATTTTCATTTCCTAATCATCAAGTGGCAGAAGTGAAAAATACTGCATCAAGTGAAATTGGTATCAGAAGATCAACGACTTGCAAGACAACCTTTGAGTTGGAATTGCCTGCATTCTTGTGGTGCACAACTCATATTAGCTAACTTGAAATCGCTTTTGTTTTTCCAATTTCTTTACCTCTTACAAATCAATTGCGCAGAGATTTTAATGCCTGATCTGCCCACTTCTTGTACTCAACAGTTGTAGACCCCCAGTCCTTCTACTACTTAGCTTTCACAAGATCCTTCGAAGAACCATTTCCATATTGTCCCTGCTGACCTGTGACCTAGCTGAGCCATGCACATCTGCTGCCTCCTGCCTGCGGTATCGTTATTGAACTGTTGCCTGCCTTACGATCGTGCTCTGTGCACAACTGCTGCCTGCTGCCTGCGATATCATTTCTTACTGCTGCCTGCCTTACGATCGAACGCTGTACCTCGCTAATTAGCCCATTTAGTGTGTTATGATTTTTGTGCTCTCCTAGTCTGCATCGCTCGATTGTGTAATTTAGATCTGCAATTGTTTATTTAATAATTCCGCTAGTCTCCCACAGCTTATCCCCACGTTGTGCCACATCCTGGTCCGGTTTCACTTTAGCGGCCATTTGGTGATTGTTGTGCCTCGGAGCCCGCCCTCTCCACCCCGCCCCTGCCTCCCAGCTGCTCCTCCCTCGCTCCGCCCCCTCCCACCATCCACATATGACAGATGCTTTCCCGCACAGCGCCAAAGGTAAACCCGTCTACGCCCGTCCGCGCCTGGACCGCGCCCAGCGCCAGACCCCCTGCTCCCCGCAAAGCGACCTCCTCCAGCATAACGTATGACGCCGCCACCCTCCTAGCCCTTAACCCCGGACGCACACCTCTATGCTGCGTAGCTGCCCCAGGTCACACCCATGGACCCTTCGCCTGCCACTCCTGCAAATTTACCAGCATCAAGACCCATACCACATCCACTAACCCCAAACACAGCTCCGACTCTAACCACCTGAAGTGCATCCTGCTGAACACCCGCTCGGTCCACAGACACGCCACCGAACTCTGGGATCTACTCGACACTACATCACCGGACGTCACCTTCCTTACTGAAACATGGATGAACGCATCATCAACACCCGATATCGCCATAGCCATCCCGGACAATTACAAGATCATCCGAAAAGACCGCACCAACCAAACAGGAGGAGGCATCGCCATCGTCCATAAGAACACCATCAAAATCACGACCTGCTCTGACGATAACCTTACAACTGCCGAACACCTCCACTTCCAGGTCCACACCGACCCTAGAACCACACTCAGAGGCACCCTCATCTACAGGCCTCCAGGAACCCGTAAACAATTCAGCGAAGACATCACCGACTTCATCAGTCCACATGCCCTCGCCTCCGAGAACTACATTCTATTAGGAGACCTCAACTTCCACCTGGACAAGAAAAACGACAGCAACACCACCACCCTTCTTGACAACCTGGCCAATCTGGGCCTCAAACAACTTGTCGACACCCCCACCCATGCAGCCGGACATACGCTCGACTCAATCTTCACCTCCAGCAAACACATCTCCTTCGATCGCACCACAGCTCTCCACTGGACGGACCTCAGTTGTGTTCACTTCAGCTACAAAACCACCTCGACCCACAACCCCCCACAACCTATCCCCCAAAGAAAATGGAACAAAATCACCACTGACCAACTCCTCACATCGCTCAACCAAAACCCACCCGCCCTCTCATCGGACCCAAACCAAGCTGCCATCAAATTCAAACAATGGATAACTCACAGCGCTGACGAATTAGCACCCCTGAAAACCACCACATCAAACAAGACAGTAAAAAGGCCCCCTGGTTCAACGATGACCTTAAGAAATCCAAAAAGCTATGCCGCGCTCTCGAGAAAACATGGAGAAAAAACCCAACCACCGACAACATGACCACCTTCAAGGCAGCCACCCGCAAACACCACCAGCTAATCCGAGCCACCAAGAAATCAGCACTCAAGATTCGACTCGACAACAACGCCCATAACAGCAAGGAACTATTCAACATCGTCAAAGAATTCACCAACCCCACCGCAGCCTCAAACGACATCACTCCCTCCCAAGACCTCTGCGACTCGTTATCCTCCTTCTTCTACAACAAAATTGCCGACATACATAACAGCTTCGAAAACAGTTCCAACAAACAATCCTCTCCACCCCCCTCAGAACCTAAAACGCCCTCTAACAACCTCTGCGCCTGGAACCCAATCACCACCGAAGACACCATCCGCCTAATGAACTCCATCCACTCTGGCTCGCCAATCGACCCCTGTCCCCACCACATCTTCAACAAAGCAGACTCCATCATCGCACCCCATCTCCGTGATGTCATCAACTGCTCCTTCATCTCTGCCACCTTCCCAGAAAGCTGGAAACATGCCGAAGTCAGCGCCCTCCTGAAGAAACCCACAGCAGACCCCTCTGAACTTAAAAACTACCGCCCCATATCCCTCCTCCCATTCCCAGCCAAAGTCATTGAGAAAGCCGTCAATAGCCAACTCGCTGCCTTCCTCGAATCCAACAACTCCCTCGACCCCTCACAGTCCGGCTTTTGAGCCAAACACAGCACTGAAACCACCCTCATTGCAGCAACAGACGACATCCGAACACTACTGGACAATGGAGAAACAGTGGCCCTCATTCTACTCGACCTCTCCGCCGCCTTCGACACTGTTTGTCACAGCACACTCATACAACGCCTCAGCAACATCGGCATAAAAGGGAAAGCCTTGGACTGGATCATCTCGTTCCTAGCTGGGAGAACTCAGAGAGTCTGACTTCCCCCGTTCAAATCAGAGGCCACCGAAGTCATCTGCGGTGTACCACAAGGATCATCACTCAGTCCCACCCTCTTCAACGTTTACATGAGTCAACTCGCTTCCATCGCGTGTCAACACAACCTCAACATCATCTCCTACGCAGACGACACCCAGCTGATCCTCTCCCTCACCAAAGACCCCAACACCGCCAAAACCAATCTTCACGATGGCATGAAAGATGTAGCCGTATGGATGAAAGACAGCCGCCTTAAACTTAACTCAGACAAAACGGAAGTGCTCATCCTAGGTTCAACCCCCTCTGCCTGGGACAACTCATGGTGGCCTTCGGATCTGGGCTCAGCACCCATACCCACGGACCATGCACGTAACCTTGGATTCATCCTAGACTCTTCACTCTCGATGACCAATCAAGTCAACGCCGTCTCATCCTCCTGCTTCAACGTACTTCGTATGCTCAAAAAAATCTTCCATTGGATCCCCGCCGAGACAAGAAAGACTGTCACCCACGCACTGGTTATGAGTCGACTAGACTACGGAAACACCCTCTACGCCGGAATTACAGCCAAATTACAGAAAAAACTCCAACGCATCCAAAACGCATCAGTGAGACTCATTTTGGACATCCCTCGCCAAGATCACATTACCGGCCACCTGAAAGACCTCCACTGGCTTCCCGTCAACAAGAGAAGAACATTCCGTCTCCTCACCCACGCACACAAGGCCCTCTACAAACTAGGTCCCGAATGCCTCAACACTCGACTATCCTTCTACACACCCACCCGCCAACTGAGATCCTCCAATCAAGGCCTCGCCACAGTTCCGCGTATCCAAAGATCCACCATGGGAGGTAGATCCTTCTCCTACTTGGCGGCCAAGACCTGGAACTCACTCCCCACTCACCTCCACCTTACACAGAACCACATCTCCTTCAGAAAAGAACTTAAAACCTGGCTATTCGACAAATAATGAACCCCCTCCCCAAGCGCCTTGAGACCCTCTGGGTGAGTAGTGCGCTATATAAATTCTCGAACTTGAACTTGAACTTGAAATGGGTAAGAACTTCGTTTTGATAATCTTTCTTGGAGACAACCAGAGCTTGGATGATACATCAAAATTCAAGAAACTAATAATTAAAATAATTAGCCCTAGTTTTTCAGTTTAGTTAACTGGCCAAGGGGAAACGAGAATTTAATTGAAGTTGGCAAAGGTGCGGTGCCTCAATATTCTGCCAGTTCACACATCAAGAATTAAATTAGAGGTTTGCCTTTCTTCCTAGTTAGAAATACGATCTCTATCCTAGAGGAGTAAAGTTTTAAAAGATGTCTGACCAAGCACTGCTCCACCCACTGATATAGTGTTCCAAATGTCCTATCTCCACAGGTAGAGATGAGTGTCATCACAATTTTGGTAAATGTGCCGTGCTAATGACAGAGATCTTCAAACAGCTCCATGTATACATTAAATAAAATGGGTGGATTGATTAACTCATTGGACACTTGTTAGATCATTGGTTCCTGACCAGGCCTTGTGCTTCAAACTTGTAAATACAATAATTAGCATGAGATGTAATCAGGAGCAAATTCACCAAAGCATGCAGAGTGATTCAAGATCTCAATATATGCCACAGTGTTAGTGGTTTCAAACCCCAGGGAAAATCAAGTAAGGCCAATAATCTATCAACCTCAGCAGCAGGATGATGATTTAATGGTTAGGTCGCTGTAACAAAGGAGGTGTAGTGATGGGTCCATGTTACATTGACAATATAGTGGGAGTGAATCGTGAAAGCCATCAACTACCTGGATAGTAGGTATACTGATGCCAGAAGTCTGATCAATATGAAGCCTCAAGACATAATTCCAAAATGGGTTAGGTAAAAGGTACCCTTAAGGGTATCAGGATGAAGAACCACTTGAACTTCCATAGTTGGCTCCCGCTGCTGTGCTGAGTGCACTTAGCCTTATGTGTTTACCCTGTGGCCTACTTCTGTGTACAGGTTGACAATGAGTTCTGGAAATGACATTGTCACAGCTTTTAAGGTTTATGTTGGGCTGGTTACAGTAATCTATGTTCTCTTAAAAAGGGATCAATATCTTATTTTATGATGTCACATAACTGTGCTCCATAACTGCAGTTACCTGCTACTACAGTTGTGATGAAAGGAAACTTCCTCAGTCTTGTTAATGTACACACTAGAGAGACACACCGCTAGTTGTCTCTTACTACCTTTGTATACTAGTTTACACTTTTTTAAATTACAAGTTTAGAAGATGTAGGTAGGGCAATGACATTCTGATTGCTAAAAAGTACAGTGAAGTAAATGGTGTGGATGGATGAAAGAGTTAAACCCTTAAGGATTGTTGCTTCAGTTCTCTTTTTAATTATATGCTTGTCACAAACCTATCTCCGAGGGCAGAAACATGTGAAACAAATGTCATGCCAAGTAGTTAAATGACTGCTTAAACCTTTATATCTTAAACCCTGGAATTTGTGGATAATGACGGACCAAGCTGTTCAATGTGGGACTTGTTTTCTACAGACAATGAGACCGTTCTAGTATTGTACTGATTCTATTTTATTAAATATAACACAAGTGAACTCAGTCGCTGTTTGCTGGATGTGCAGAATTCTACACAATTCCATCCACTGTTCTCAAAGAGCTGTGTGAAAGCCATCAACTCTGATGCACTTGTGACACTGTGCAGCACCCCAGTGAGCTTTATGTTGTATTTTATTGTCGCATTTGTACATCGGTCACCATCCCTTTACGTGCGGCGTGGAAGCACTTATTCACAAGGATTGCAAGCGATACCGTGTAGGGTGTGTGGTTGAAGGACTGTTAGTTTTGAATTGAGTCTTTGTGGGAGATGTTTTCGTGTTGTGCATGGGGTTATAGTTAAATAAATAAAATACAAATAAAATGCACATAATAAATAAAGAATAAAGAAAAGAAAATACAATAAAGATAAATACATTGATAATTGTAATAAGAACTAAAACATATAGGAAGCTACATAGCACCAGCCTGGCAGTGGGATGCTCAGTATGGGGAAACCAAAAAATGGGGAGTAGTCAGAGAAGTTCCTGTAATCCCTACAGCAACACGCACAATGCAGAGAGATGGTGCTGATTGAGGGAGGATGCCAAAAGAACAAGAATTGGGATTGGTGACATGAGCTGTAGCCGTGCATTGTTTAAGGCTAGTATGCTGTCTATGACTGAGCAAAAACACCCCATGATTGTGGAAGGAATTGAAAGAACAATCAAAGCTGGTAACTTAAGCTACATTCGCCCAAGCAACTTGGTGCTGTGCTAGACTCCTTGGTAACAAAGTATGTGGCAGCGTTTTGCACTATTTGCAATTTCTCCTCAAGATATGCTGAAGATTCTAGATAAATGTCATTGTCATAATCAAGCCTCAGTTGTATAAGTCTACTTCTTACTGACCTATGGAGATTATCCTTCTAAAAAAGGGAGTAAGGCCTTAAGGAATTTTAGCTGCAGGGTTTACCAACTTCAAACACTTGATCGTTGAGTGAAATATTAGAGTTAAAAATGAAGCCTACATTTCAGATGACTTGGAAGGAGCTAGAGAGGACCATATCTCTGATGGCCAATAAAGCCAGCTATTATCTAGAGAGTGGTTGGTGGTCAGCACATTGTCTGTCTTCTGTTCGGTTTTATGTTCAGAAAGCCTTTTTGTTATCCACCATCTGGTGGAGTGGAGGCAATTATTTAGAGTGGTATGCGAAGAATACATCAAATCACAGGTCTTCTTCACACCGAACAGCAGCTGAGTGTCATCAACAAGCATATATAATGCTGCTCCCTAGTTATGAAGGGCAGCTGCCAAAAGAAGCCTATCATTATTTAAAAAGTAGGGGTGATAAAATTGAACCAGTGGTGCATCATATTGAAGTGTTGTTGAATGGGGGCATGGAGGAAGATCAACCAACTAACTACTGTTATCTAAGAAAGCCTTTAACCAGTTCATGACGGTGCATTGCTGTCAAAGCCAATTTCTTTAGGCCTAGAAATGAGAATTAAGAATCCATGGTGTCAAAAACTGCAGGGAGGTGAAGGAGTACTAGTACTCCATCTTCTCCTGCATCTGTCAATCTTCTAATATCATCCAGAACAGAGACTGCCACCATCTCTGTACTCTTCTGATGATTTAAGAGCTAGTTTCTTTCTACTTTTTGAAATAGGTGATTGTGATTTCCAGGATCTTGCCAAGAAGAATTAAAAGAGATATTACCTATAAATACTTAGTTGGTTAATGTCCAAGGTATGTTTGTTTAGAGTTCGTATAACCAACACTTATTTCCACGTTGATGGCAGTATACCTTGGCTTAAGCCACTATTAAACAGAATGATAAAACACTTGGAAGTTAAAAGATTCAGCAATTTTAGCCCACTTGTTGGGGCTGTGCCACTTGGTAAGCCTGAAAGGCAAACTATAGACAGTATCTTCCCAAGGGAATAGTGTATAATTAAAGTACCTTGGTTTAAAATACAATGGAATTTCAGTGATTTCATCTCTGCAGATGGTCTATAATATTCAAAGATACCTCATTATAGATGTTTTCTATTTTCTCTGCAAAAAATCTTTAAAGGCCCAGATAATACATACTTCTGCTTGGCCAAAGGAAGCCAAAATCAGGGTTTCACACTCTAAGCCCTCCCAAACTCCTAAAAGTTCTCAAATTCAGATAAGCACCAGTTGGGTGAGCCCTAGGTCAGTTGTGGCCCAGACTGTGGCTAGACTGGCACCGTGCACATGGGAGACTAAAAAAAAAGCACTTGGTTGGTTGATCGACCTGCCTCATTTTACCCTTCTGTCCTCAACCCTTCATGCACATGAAATATTTTTCTTAGATCCCTGATACCCTTGCTCTTTTTAGTTTGCATTATGAGGAACTCTACTGACCTTTTAGAATTTTCTTGCTGAAAATTTCCATTTTTAATACTAGTGTAATTTCAAGGTAAACAATCATTGGCAAAGCCAATAGGTCCCTCCTATGCGAGACCTATTGGCGTTTGATAATGTCTTTTAGCTGTGTTGTATAGAAGCATGGCTGCTGTTCAGCATGCCTAAATGTTATTGGCATGGTGTACGGTGGAGTGGCGTAGGGGAGAGTGGAGTGGAGGGGCGTGGAGTGGAGTGCCGTAGAGTGGCAAGGTGTAGCGTTGAGTGGAGTGACATACAGTGTGCTGGCATAGAAAGGAGTGGTATAGAGTGGAGTGGCATACAGTAGAGTGGCATAAGGTAGAGTGGCATAAAGTAGAGCCTTGTTGAGTAGAATATAGTGGCATACACTTGAGTGGTGCAGAGTAGAGTGGCAGGAAGCTGTATGCCATAGAGTAGAGTGGTATAAATTGGTGTAGAGTCATGTAGAGTGGAAAGGAATGACATAGAGTAGCATGTCATAGAGTGTAGTGGTGCAAAGTTGAGTCGTATAGAGGAAGGTGACATAGAGTTGAGTGGAGTGTCAGAGAATGGAATTCTGTGGAGTCGCGTGGAGTGGCTTAGAGTGAAGTGGCATAGAGTGGAGTGAAGTAACTTAGAGTACAGTAGCGTAGAGTAGTGCAGTTGCCAGTTTAAGCAACTAAAATGCCAATAGAGATGGCAGATATGATGAAAGGAACATAAATAAGAAGCTGTATGGCTATGTTAAAGGTAGGAAAGCACATTGCACATGTTTGAAAACAATATTGAAACACTTATAAAATAAAATAAATGGTGTGTTGCAAAAAGACGAAGAAGAACAAAGATGTGGAAGAACACATGTACTTGGTCCATGCTCCAGGGAGGAGATAACAGAAGAAAAGAAGGGGATCCTATGAGAGCTAAGCAATCAAAAGACTGCAACTGAGAGTGACAACGAAAACAACTAATGGTATGCTGTGGGTAGGTTGTAAGCCCACTGACTTGTAACAATATGTTTTGCAGCCCATTACATGCACTGTGTAGGCGAGACCTACAAAGAGACAATGTGATAAAAGGAGAATTAAGTCCTCATTTAGAGTTTGAGGAAAGGGTGCTCCATTGGAAATAGGATTTCAGATGTGATTGAGTACTCTGTCCACCAAGCTCTCGGCCCGCATACCTCATTTATACAGGAGTTAACCCAACGTTGACAGAAAGCTGCCTCCAACGGCCCAGTGGTGTAGGGTTGTCGAAGGAAGGTGATTACACCTTCTACCCTATTAAGAAGAAAACTCCAATGGCATGGGGCTCATTAGTTTTTAGTTTTTTCAAAAACAAACTCCCACTTTGCGAGTTTATTCTTGAATAATAACAACTGTTAACCATTTGATGGATGGCAATCAAAACTGATGACGGACATCCACAAATCTTTTTGTAGCTTGAAGGGAAGCTCCATGAAGACAGTTCCTTTCAACATACAAAGATGACTGCTGAGTTGTTGGCCATCTTTTTTTTTTTTTTTAAATATGTTTATTGCGTTAAACAAGAACATAAAAGACATATTCCAGGCCCATCCAAAACAGGCATTTTAATTCGAATTTGACCAAAGTCCACATTCAGTATAAGACACAGCCTTCTGGCCCACATCCCGGAGGCCGGGCGGCGTAACATTGAGGAATGCCACAGAGAAAAACATAACCAATTATATAAACACGCCAGGATTTCTAACATCCGCAGTTTCATTTCCCCCCGCCCTTTGTTCGTGCCATTCATTCCCTTTTCCATGTCTTCCATGTAGCCCACCTACCACCCATCCGCACAGGTGGTTTTGCAATACGAACCCCATCAAACACCCAACAACTAAACACCCCCCCCCAAAACGCGTCATCGTCAATAGAGTACATGCAAGAGTCAGGTTACTTTCTCACGGCCCGATAGGGTGCAGACCTCACACTTACAGTCATTTCCCTGGGACACAAGACAACTTATAGGGTTACAAGATAGGGAACATCAGTGCGCGCCCATCAGGGCTACCCCAACACAGGTCCCTGTGTCGTACCTCTCACCACATCCTCTTCGGAATCAGAACCCTCAGGGGTGAACAATTTGGCACTCGTGGCATCCGAGTCATTATCTGGCATCCCCTCAGCACACATCACCCTACAAGCTAGGAGTTCCTCCTGCAGTCTCTCGTCGCGTGCGCTGCATGTGTGTTTCTTCAGACAGGGACCACTCCCGAACATCTTTAAGCCATAGGGACAGTGCAGGGGCCCTCTGCCCCATCCAAGTGAGTTGTTGATCATCTTTAAATTTGGAGGATGGTAGTCTGTCAGGGTAGTGGAGGCAGTTTTCTCTTTTACCATGACAAATTCTACTTTGTCCGCCAAAGTCTAAATCAGGCCTTTGCCCTGCTTCTGTTGTTTTGACTAACACAGCAGCATGGCACACATTTAGTAGTTCTCATTTTGCTCAATCTAAGCACAAGTCGTGTCTGTCCTGTGAGCCTTGCAAAAAAAACCTTTTAACTCCACAGGTTAACTAGTCTTCAGATCTCCTCTGCCTAGCCCCTTCCTGTTGTTTCCCTGCCCCCTCATTAACTCTGGTCTCATCTCTATCAAGAGGCCGTCCTCTGACACAACAGTAGCTAATATCTGTCATTTCGCATCTTATGCAACTTCTACTTCAACTTCTCTGAATGCTGGCTCCAGCCGCAAATAGTTTGTGGATTGAGCCTGATGGAACACTTTATCTCAGGTCTGGCTGGCAAATCAGAGCATTTGCTTTCCTTGTTCATCCAAAAATGGCCACTGTAGGCCTCTTGTAGCTAAAACATAAAACTTCCCTGTACTAGTTCTCAACCTGTGACTCCTTTGCCAAAAGCGCAGAATCAACCCATCATGTAAGACGTCTCACTAACAGGACAAGGAAACTGGGGAATCCCAAGAGGTATCAATAACTACATTCTCATCCTTTTTTTTTTTTTTAAGATTTTTATTTGCATCTCATGTGACAAGTACATAATCATTAAATCAGAAAAAACATAATACATTCACTTATTCCATCAAAGGAGAAAGCAAAGCAACCATAATAAATTTTTTCCGCAAAGTAAAACGTATCTCCAAGAAGAGGACATAACAATAACAAAAGACGTAAAGAGAAACAAAGAAAAAAGGGAAATATCATAATGACATTATCAATCCCCAAATCCTTTCCACTTTCAGCTTAGCCTGAATACCCCGTGTTGCAGCCAAAGCAGATTCCATATGATAAATTTCCTTAGCTAGGCTCCACCATTCCATAACTGTCGGTGGGTTGTGTTGTATCCAAGCCCTTGCTATTACTAATCTTGCACATGCGAGTACGATATTAAGTCAGTCAATGTTAGTTTTATCCCCCCCGGAATAACCAACAAGCACGTCTACAGGTGTCAAATCAATAGAGCAAGCTAATTTCGTAGACATAACTTCAGTCACATCATTCCAATATTCACCTAATTGTGGGCAGGAGAAAAACATGTGAGTTATGTCCGCTGCACTCGTATTGCACTTTGGGCATTTTGTGCGCTCGTTAAAGTTATTATTGTTTGCCCATCTAAGAATCCTATCTGGTGTATAATATAGTTGACATATAGTTTTGAATAATTGTAGCTTTAAATTGGAGGAGTGTATAGATCGGTGGAGGCTGTTTAGTGAAGAAGTAATTAGATTAGGAGCCACATCAGTTCCCAGTTTCCTAGTACATTTTTCTGCAAGTATGACAGAGTCATCATTTCTATGGCTGATAAAGATTTTATAGCCTAAACTAATCCATGCTTTATCATTTTGTTTATAAATACAGTCCCACAAATCTGAATCCTGAATTTTCGATAGTCCTAGTTTCCGTACCAGATAGTCTCTTATTTGAAAGTATTTAAAACGGGCTCCCTCCGATATGTTATAACAAGTTTTCAGCTGTTCAAAAGAGCAAAATCCATTGTGATCAAACAGATCTCCCAAGCTTTTAATACCCGCTTCTGACCACATAAGGGCCCATAGATCATGGAATATTTCAGGTAAACCCGGGTTAAACCACAGTGGGGTTTTATGATGAAAGTTAGAAGTCTTGCATTTGACCAAAATGGAGCGCCAAATGTTAACAAGATCTCATGTAGTCTTAAATTTAACGCGTTTTAAGTAGTTGGGGTCGTTATTTTGTAGAGGAACATATTTACATCCTCCCCTAGCACAAATTTGTGGAAATACATACTTTTATCTGGAATTATTAGGCTTTGGAAACGGGTCAGGAAAGCAGCCAGATAGTAAGCCTTTATATCCGGTAGGCCTAGTCCTCCTTGGATAAATGGAAGTTTAAGGAGTGAGACAGCGCGGCTGGCTTTCTTATACCCCCAGATGAAACTGTTAATAATTCCGTCCAATCTATTAAAATAAGAATTATTTATCCGTAGAGGAATTGAGCGAAAAAGATATAGATACTTAGGTAGTATTTTCATTTTTACTAAATTAATTCGGCCTATAATACTTAATGGTAGTTTATGCCATTTCTTGAATAATATACCTGTTTCCTTTAATAGTGGCTCATAGTTTAACGCCAATATTAAATTAACATCTGAAGAAATCTTTACCCCCAGGTATGTAGCCAGATCACATACCCCTTGTAGTAGATTTGATGGTCTGTAGTTCATAACAATTTGAGTCTTAGTACTATTTAATCTATATCCAGATACTGAGCCGAAATCCCCAGCTTCTTTTAGAATACCCTATAGCCACAAATCTGTAAACATTTTCCCCCTTAATCGTTTTGTTGGTAATCCTGGACCTCAAACACTGATCACTTTGAAAAATAGTGCAAATATATTCCATTAACCTAGTTAAAGTTAAAACTCACCTAACACACTCATCACATCGTTCCGTGGTAATTGCACAATAGATTCTTTCAACAATATATGCAATGTACATTGATATGACTACAAGGAAGATTGGTGCACTTCTTCAAGCTAACAGTAGATTAATCATTTTAAGTCTGGATTGTAAATTGTTTCACCGCAGGTATCTCAGAAAGTATTGAAGTGATTTCCACCAAACCACAAGCTCTAACTTTGTGCAAAGTGTGATGTGAATCTGTCCAATAGTTTTTGAATTAGCGAAGTAGATACTACATGAACATAGATATTCGCCCTGTGCACAACCCTCCTACCACTGAGACTATTGCATACTGTCATCAGCCTGCACAGAGGCATATGTTACATGGCTCACTCTCACTCTCGACATTAGTCCTGTGGACACTTTCGATTTTTTTGTTTAAAAAAAATACAGTTTGCAAACTTTGAAAGGGAGTTTTAGGACAGCAGTAGTTTGCAGAGAGGTTGGGAACCATTCAGAGTTTTTTACTGGCGATGATCAGTGTAATTGAGTCATGCCATCCCGAAAGCGCATCCTGGAAGATTTTACTTTTCGTTCGATTTTCGATAACATAAGGTTCAATAGTCAACCACAATTTATGTAACTTTTTTGTTTACATCAATTGAAAGCACGCCTTCTTTTTAGTGAACCACTGTTGAGCCTATTTTATATTTGTGCATATGTATTCATTGTGATCTGGTACTTTGAGTGTTACGGTGTGCCCTCACCATGGCAGTACCTTTTTTGCTGCAACTTGGAGTTTTGATGGAGGTGGAAACAACATTTTTTGTATACCCCATGTTAAGTCAATTTTCCATAACAGTAACATGCATTAATCATGTGGTTTTGAAATTAACCAACATAGAATAGAATGCACCTACAAAAATACACAAGGGATACTGAATTGCATGTAATGGCCAAGCGTAATTTACTAATTTGTTATGTGTCTCGTCATAAAAAGTACGCATTTGTCATAATCTAATCGTAAATGGCATGAATATGCTTTCTGTCTGTTTATTTGTGGCAGAAATCATGAAGATTGGTAAGTAAATCCATGCATATGTGTTGCATAAAGCTAGGTAAATACTAACTGGGATATTATTAGAAGGGGGAGGTGAACAGAAGGGCTTTAATTCTCAAATTTACTTTTATTTGTGTTTGTTTCTATAATAGTTCCTAAATTGAGGCCTATGTGAGCAAAAGAAAATGGAAGCTGACTGTGACTCCGAGGTGGCGGTCTACGTACGAATGCGCCAACTGGAAGCGCGAGATACGTGTGCCTGTGCAGTATGGGTCAAGTACAGCGTGGCCTGCCGCATGGAGCAGAGGCCAAAGTTTTATGAAAGTCAGCACACAAATCGTGGCAAAGGGGCACTGAAAAGCAATTTAAAGGACACATCAAAGGAAGTAGAACATGAACAATGGCACCACTATTTTTTCAATTATTATGATGACTCTGCATAAATTTAACAGTAAGACGATGAGGTAATGCTCATCCACCTCTAAATTTACCAATCAGAGACACTCTAGAACATAAGAGTTACGAATTTAGATAGATAAATTAGTGAAAAAGGGTATAAAAGAGGACATTTGGGACAATGAAAAAAGCTTGCCTTTCGACTTAATTTTTGCACCCCGAGATGCTGTCAGACTGCGCAATTTTCCTGTGGCACAGGGACTTTGAAATATTTCTGTACTTTAACTTTTGAATGGGTGCGAAGTCCTATGAGAATGGAACATCGAGAGAGATAGAGAGTTGTTCTTTGGGAACTATTCTGTCTTATTACTGATGTCTGCGTCTCTACATCTTGGTAATATGGTTCTTACTTATTTTGTAAACTGTCATGCTAATAAATTAATTTTTGAATTTAACTTTTCATTCATGTTATTAATGCATAATAGAATTTTTCCCCTTGAAATAATACATAAGGCTCATGCTAGGAGATTTAATCTCTAAATAAAAATTAAATACATGGAGAATTCAGCAGGTCTTGTTGTCCTTTGGTTACCTTTTACTAGCTGATCCATCGACAAATAATGGTGGGGTGTTTTAAATGTTTTCTTTAATAAACCTTGGTAACAAGGATACAACTGCAGATGTAAATAATGTATAAAATTTTAGTTTTAGACACTTCGCTGTAATCCAGCTGCTCTCCTTTGGTCTTCACTGAATCCTCTGAGCAGAGTAAATGTGTGTATGAATGAATTGCAGTGTTATGGGCCCTCTGATGAGTAATTTGGGAATAGCTCCCTGGGTTACGGTGATGGTTTATGGAAAATTATTGGAGCTGCGCTGCACCAGTTTCAAAACGTTTGCTAAATGGCCACGCCACATAACAGCAAGTGCAATAACATGTTCAAATTGCAAAAGCTAATCATGTTTTAATTTTTCTGAACTTAGGTGAGGTAAACCAGAATACATCAGGGTAAATCAAGTGATTTTTCTCTGCAACTCAGTAGTCCTCAGCATGCTGGCCAGTGAAGTGTCCCTTTTTGTGATAGCTTTTCCACATGTATGTATGTGGCCTCAATATTTCTTCTGCTTCTCAAAGTTTCTCCTAGATTCTGGTTGTCAGTGTGGGTGAGGTTTGTTCACTTCTCAACCCAGTGCACTGATCTTTGATGGTAGCACCTGCTGTCCTGCAGACAGCTTTCTAGGTAATGTAGTCTTTGGGTCAAGCCTGGGCAGTGCATGCTCTGCTCCGCGAGGCATGCTGTATTCAGGTATGAACTTGAAGCTTCGCCCACTCTCCACTCATATTTTTCATTGGCTTGTTTCATTGTCCTTAGTAAACTGTAGATTTTCATTGGTAAATAGGCTTACTAGTTCCTCTTTAGTACTGCCTTGTCTCATCTTGCAACCTCCCATAAGGGCTGGCCCTCTTTTGTGTGTTGCTACTCGGTAGACTTTAGTTACGGCCTCTGAGCAATATTTTGTTTAATGGTTTTCACCTGCCTACTGTTGCAGGCGAGACACGCTCTCTCCGAACACTTTTTTTATAGCACAGCACCCAACAGTGTCGGCCGCGCCTTTGTTTTGTCTGCAGCGCAGATCTATTTATTCCGTTTTTTTGTTTACAAGTGCCCCATATTGCGCTTCCACATTAATGAAGGCTGCACCCTTTCTTTAGACGCGCCTCGTCTAAAGAAAGGTTCTCTGCCGCTTTTAAAGTGGGGGCTTGTAATAAAAAAAGCATTTGTTTGTCAACTTGACAAACAAATGCTTTTATTTTTGGAAAAGCGCCCTATGTTGCTGGAAATTCAACAGAGGACTGTTGTAAATATGATGGTGATAGATGACAGGATACTTCTAGTTGATTACATGTAGATTGTAAGGACCTTGGAATTCAAACGCACAATCGGTCTCCTGAGATGTTGCTGTGTCAGCATCTGGTCCATTTCCCTTGCTGTTTGATGTATTTAATTCATACAAGCATACTGTACACTTTTGTACCAGAGCAAAGTTCAGTTTTGATTATATCACATACTACTTCAGATCTTCACTTATTTTTTAGGATTAGAAGCTGGATGTTTATCGAACGTGAAACATGTGCTGTTTTAACCAGCGCGTGTAGCAGCGTGATGTGCTTGGTGTGACCGGATATTTTAAATGTTGGTAAAAAACGTTTGCTGTAAAAGTCGAGATCAAAGGAAAGATGTGTGAGTCAATAAATTAAAGGTATTGTTTGAAGGTGCTGATTCTGTTCTTAAATGTAAATAGCTCTTACAAGTTGTTCATTTTCCATGGCTTAAACTTTTTTGCAAACAAAACAAGTCAGGTAATTGCAAACAAAACAGGTGATGCACAGAATCCTGTCATTAGTCCATCTTTTGTTTGCAATTAAACTTTTTTGCAACACTTTTTTTTTCCATTTACTGGTTAACACACATTGGGCCATATGTATGAACACATTTTCCCATAGACACAGAATGGGCAAAGCCCTTTGATACATCTGGCCAAAATGTTCGAACGCTGGCTTCATTTCTTGAGCTCTACTGTTTCCTGCCAAGACTCGCCTTGTCTTCTGGTTTCCAGTCGGACTTTGTTGCTGTTAACATTGTTTGGCACTATGCAGAGATTGGTGCCAGTGCAGTCTTTTCAGCATTTAATAGAACAAGTTGCCACGATTTCATAGAGCGAGCTTTTATTTGGGAAAAAAGAGGAGCTATGATCGCTGTATGCAAGTTACTGCAGAGATTGGAGTACCCATGGGCCTCTTTATGCACACGCCGTTTATACGTCATCGTACCATGGACCTGTTAGTTTAGAGGTGAAGTGGTGTACGGTTCCCTGGGTGCAGAAGGGGGCGCATATGTCTGCTTGGCTCCAAGCATTTGCATATCCCTGGGTGCTTCCTAGTGGCAGAGAGCTCAGTGCATATGGTTTGGATGACAGTTTGCATAGACTTTGTGGGATAGTGCATTACGCCTTCCACTGCCGTTTTCTCTTATATTCAGCTGCACGGTCTCTTGGTTGTTTACATGTATCGAACCATCATATACATGCATTATGAGAAACATACCAGGATTCCCCTAATGTCTGTCTGACAACCTTGTTTCTAAATAAAGGACCTTGCCACTTATAGGAGTAAGTAACTTTTAGGATTTGTCAGGAGGGACTTGTTTTTTTCAAAACAATGTTAGGAAAAGTAAGTTAATCGCATCACTTACTCCTATGTTTGTGTTTTTCATGTCCTTTTTATGCCATTCACTTATAAGTTTAGCTTTTTCAGACCACTCATTTTTAACGAGAGATGCACCTTTAGCCTCCTTAAAGAGTCAAATAATGTTCCAATAAAAATTACACAATGGAAATTGAGACATTTACATATTGCTAATTGAGTAGGAAGGGCACGTTAGTTTTGCATGTTTATACAGGAGTTTCCCATTTGCACGTGTGTGCATCTAACATGCAGAAGTGGCTTTGCATTTCAAAGTAAGTTAGCCAAAGGTATAAAGGGACAACCCTATGCATGGCAGTATTAAAGTGTTATTGCTGTGTTTGAGAGAACACATGGAACTTTGCTCAGCTTCATGGATGGAAGTAGGTGACCTGTAGGCGAAGCAACACAGGGCACTGGAGCTGATAAAGATCTGGGATGGATCATCCATTTCCTTTGTTTTAAACAGGCTGGTACTTGTTGGCTGTTAAGGATAGTGATTTCCCCAGGCTCTGCCGCTTTAACTTTTGTTGTCGTTATTTTTAATTTAGACAAATATGTCTCTTTCTTCCTTGAATTTCATCTAGTCTTATCACTCTTGGGAATCCCTCAAAATTCTCTAAAAAATTTCACAATGGGTTTCTTGATCTCCTCCTCTTGACCCTTCTCCCGTCACCTATTTTTTTGCCATTACCGTTTGCTTCCCTTGCCAGCTTTGTTGATTAGTCCTGGCATCTGTTCTGTGCCTTCTGCCATTTCATCTTTTTCCTACCGATCCTAATCTAAAACCCTCCATTCTGTCTGTTGTGCCATCTCTTTCTCTTGTCTCTCCACAAACCTGTCATTAGTCCATCTCTTTCTCCTGCATTTCCTGCTCTATGCATCTCCATTCTTTCTGACATTCTGCTGTGGTTGGCTCTCTAGGTACTTTGTTTGCATAAATCAGTTTCGTTACTTAGCCACATATTCTTCTCGTCCTGCTTTCTCTGGGACTCCTTTCTCTCTCTTCATACTTCCTTCTCCCCATCGATTTTCCCTTTTCCTTCAAAGTTTCATAATATGTATGTGTATGTATTAGACAGTGGTGGTAGCCATTGTGTAATGATTATTCAGACAGTGTTGCCATTGAAAAGCATTTTTGAGCAAATTTTGCCTTCAGCTGCACACACAGAAAGAGGAAAATGCCTCTCAGGATTGTTTTTGTGCAGGAAGGTGTCCCTGCATGCTGTGCCTGAGTTGGGGCTAGACTGCAAAAGGGCATCAGCACAGGGGAAAGGCATGAATGTGCCATATTGCCTTAAATACAGTGCATTCCTGCCATTTCCCTGTCACACAGTGCAATGCAGCTGCACTGCATGACTTTTTCATCAATAGGCCTCTATTGTTGGGAATTCGGGGCTCTTTGATAGTATTTGCCTATGCCATTCTCTGATACTGTTTAGCGTGATTTCTATGCATAAGTGCTGGAAGTAGGGGTCCTGGAGGTGCTACAGCACCCACAAAATAACCGTGCTATAGTTTAGAAGGTGGATGAGCAATAAAGAATCTGTCAAAAGACACTTTTGCAATGTGTTCAAAGACAGAGATAAAATGTCAGGCTGTGTACTGACGAATTGCAGCTTATCCTTTTAAAAGGGATATTGGTGTTTATTTTTATTCTTCTGACTACAAAGTGAGGGGAGTTTGTTTAGTGAAGTATGTGACAATCTTGCTGGAGTACAGTGAGTGTGAAAGTGAAGTCTTTTTTCAACACACAAATCAATTTAAATACCTGTAAATTGACTGTACAACTATTTCAAAATGTATATGTATCAAGTAAAGCACAAATGAGGCAACATTTTTAATTCTTAAGTGTTATGTAAACACAGATTTTAATAGAATTCAAACAAATCAAGACACTTTACTTGGTAATGCACTATTGATAAATATTAACTGAAACCTGTTATCCACGCATCGTTTGTGTGCTATATAGTCTTATCAGTAAAAGTGTGGGGTATATTTACAATGCCCCTGCAGCACTTTTACGCCCATGGAGAGCCACTTTTGTGATGCTCCGGAGACGCAGTGTGCCGTCCCATATTTAAAAGGCCAAGCAAGGACACGCAAAGCAACCCTGCATGGTTTTTCATGGCCTTGTAAATAGGGAGTAAGGCAATGTGTTACTCAGCGTGGGCTGGGCATTCCATGGGTGTTGCTGTGGGTGTTCCCATGCAACACCAATGGTTTTTGACACTGCTCCAGATTTACAACATATCATAAAACTGGGGCAGTGCCAAAACTAATGTCTTCCCAAAGCAGCCATAACAAAAGTTTACATTTCTCCTCCTTTTTTCCTCTTTTCACATGTGCTTCCACAGCACACATAGAACTAGGAAAATCCCCCTTGATTGTTTTTGTGAAGGAAAGTGCCCCCTCCATCACAAACACAATAACAACACAGGCCCCTTTTCACTTTGCGTTGGTGCTCGGCTGTAGTTTGTGCTCTGGCAGAAAGGATAGGAATGTGCTGTATCGTGCCCTTTTCTTTTGACGATGGGCAGCACAGCTAGAAGGCCTGTGGCACTGCCCTGTGCCAAAATATTGCAAATATCACTTCGTATGTCTGTGAAAACTTAGCAGAAATTGTAATGCTTTAGTAATATTTTTGTAAATATGTGCTCCAATATGCATCAACAGATACATAACCAATCCCGCTGAATGGGCGTGGCTCATTTACGAAAGACAGCAAACTTATTCTTCTTAGAATGCTATGTGATACAAACAGCCCTTCAACTAATAGACCATACCAAGAGGTGTGCTTTTATGTACTCTAATAAATGAATGAAATCTTTCCACACCAGGTTGGGAGGGTCATAGAGAAAGGTGTCTCTCCTGTCAGTGTTAAGTATAGAGTGTGCAGTCCATGGACACTCTATTAATGCCAAGGCACGCAGTCCCAGTAACTAAGGCACGGCTGCAGCCCAGACCTGCCTGTGAAACTACTTGTAGGATCATGTTTTTAGGGTGTACACTGAGAGCTTGTGATGGAAAAAGTGAGTCAGAATTGTACCGCGGTTAAAAACTCCCTGAGGCTAATTTAAGTGTGTCAAATAAACAGAGAGAGGACAGAAGGAAGGGAATGTGGCCTGGATAGAGTATTGGGTGTGCTTTACATTTAACTATTCAATATAAAAGAATACAAACACCTGTATTGTTAACTGCAAGTGCCTTTCCCTTGTGAGCAGTTGAGGGAAACACGATGGAACAAGTCTTCTAGTGTCTTTTATTATCAATACAGATATTACACATGCTTCTCTTGAAGATTTAATATAAATGTATCTTCATTAAAAAAATATTCATAGTTAATGTGTTCGTGCAATTGTTTTTTGTTGTAGGGGTTTTGTTGAGATGAAGGTGGCAGTGTTCGAACTCTAAATGAACAACCCAGGGGCATGGCCAAGATGGCGGACGGATGAGATGTGCCTTCTGATCACTCTGCTCCCTGCCACCGGGTCCAGCTGTCTACAATAACACTAACCGTGATTGGAGCGCATGAGTACCGGCAGCAGCTTCGTAGCATAATGGTGAATTGTCCCGAAGATCAGGTGAGGCTCATTGTATCGGAACCCCTGAAAGCCGGACGAGGCCATGAACACTGCGGCCTGACGTGAGCCCTCCCCCAGTGCGGGCTGGCAAGGAGACTGCTTCCTCCGCTGCCACCACATGCCTACGCCACTGTTCTTAGGGGACTCTTGTATGGCAGGCACTCTGCTAGACACCGGATTGCAGTGCAGGGAAGAGCCATCGGAGACGCCCAAAGCTGACTATCCTGGGCAGTCCCAGGTCAAACAGGATCACTTTAAAAGCCATCCTAGAGTCCTTGAATGATCATCCAATTACTCTAGAAGTCATTTTCACATCATCAGACATCATCAACCTCTTGGGGTAATCAGCAGAGCTTAGAAAAGTGAGCCTGATGATTTAAGGATGAGTTGAAAATGAGTATCTGATGACGCCACATGGTGTGATTGTTTCTGATGATCAGAGGATGAGCAGTCGATGACGTCTCAAGATGAGATGGTTCCTGATGATTTGAGGATCATCATCTGTTTACTTCATAGGCACTCACAAAATTAAACTGGCCCTAATGGTTTGAGGAGGGCTTGCTTATTACTTGAAGAGCCTTTCTTTGTTCTGGTTTAATTTGTGTCACAAAAATAAGCCTTATTAATAATTTAAGAATTATTTGTTGATTAGTGAACAATGAACACCGTTTAGCTAATTCACAAGTTTTCATTTACATACACATAAATGTTGCTTCATACTAATGGGGTCCTCATGCACCAGGAAGTAGAGTGCAGTATGCTTCCTTACTGAAATTGACTATTTAATATTAACATTGTACATTTATGACAAGTCAATGTTTCTCAGTTTACTTTTACGTTTAAAAGATAACAAATATGATTTACCACAATTCAGCATATAAAAGAGATATATTAATTTGAACTGTAAAGACACCATATTTTAATGTAACATGATATTTGTTGTATACACACAAAATATTTTCAAATTGTGCTCATGCACCAGATTTTACAGCCTGAGCCAACCCGTAACTCTGGTCTTACTATTACATATCTGCCAAGATCCCCTTGACGCAGAAACATTTCTGTTTTCCAAACTTGCTGATTCACATCACAACTATCCGAATGTACGTGAAAACCAAAGTCTGTGGAAATGTGGCCTCCTTTCTTGGCCTTTATCTTTGACTCTTTCTCTTCCTTCCTTTCTAAATTCTTTCTTTCCCCTTTCTATTTCTCCTTTCCCTTCCTTCCCTTTCTCTCTTCCCTTTCTCTTTAACACCCCCTTTACTCCTCCCCCTTCCCTCTCCTCCCTCTTTCCTCCTCTTTTACCCTTCTTATACTAGTGGGATGAAAAAGTGGATTGGATCTCTAAAACAAGCATTTACAATGCAACGGTTTCGCCAATAGCTCTAACTTTTCCAAAGGCGAAACCGTTGCATTGTAAATGCTTGTTGCTTTATACATCGATCCTCTTATCCAGAACATCTTGGCCTGTCCCGGAATACCTTCAGTGTACTGTAATGGCTTTCCTAATAAAATGTTGGCATATGCCGATGATCTTGCAGTGTTAACAACAGATCCACAACAATCTCTGCCAATCTTGGGGGAAATGGCTAAAGCGTTCGGCAGTGAGTCGGGGTATCTGTTAAATGAAGCAAAGACTCAGATTATTTGCATAGATATGTTGATTCTGCAACTTACCTAGGGGTTAAAATTAATGCCAGTGTGGAAAAGATTGTTGCTGAAAACTATTTACCACTAATTAAAAATCTAGAATCTGAATTAAAGAGAATAGATGTGCTCCATCTGTCTTTGATAGGAAGAGTGAATGGGTTGAAGATGTCTATGTTTCCTAGAGTGCTATACCTGTTCCGCGCTATTCCATTGCTAATAGAGGATAAAATTATGAAACATCTGGAAGCCACCTTTATTAGATTTGTATGGCAATATGGAAGGGTGAGACGCTCTACTAATCTATTGTCTCTACCTAGAGAGAGGGGCGGGTTGGCCCTTCCTAATTTAAGACTTTATCACTGGGCATGTCTCCTGCTTCAAATGACAATATTAGTCCATCCCGAACCCGGCGCTATAGACCCAGAACAGGTTGAAGAACAAGAACCACCTCAGATTTTTAAGATGCTTCTGAAGGATAAGGCAGTAGGGCTACTGCATCGTGAGTTGGAGCGTGGTTATTATAAAAAGACTCGGCTAAAGACAGTATATGGCGCCTGGCAGGCGTGGAAAGCAATAATGACATTTTTTAAGGTCCCTAAGTTCAATATATATATACAACTGTCTAATTTATCCTTCATGCCTCAATTGAAAAATGATAGAAATTTACAGGAGTGGAAGAGATTGGGGGTTAAATGTCTGGGAGACGTATTGGAAGGGGATAAAATCCTTGGATTTGATGCATTGCAGGAAAGATTCGGCATTCCTAGCAGCCACTGGCTACTGTATGGTCAAGTTGCGCATACGGTCGCCGCGGCTAGGCCTAAGATCTCATCGAATGCCGACTTTCCTGTGTTGGAGATAATTTGTATAGGATGTAAGAAGATTAAGAATATTTATGACTCACTAATTGAACAAATTCAAGATGATTTAGAAAAGGTAGAGTCAAACTGGGCTTTAAAACTTGATGATCTAGATGCAGATATAGATCTTTCCCTTCTACTAAATAGAAAGATATTTCGGGCTTCTAATCTTCAAGCACAACATTATAAAACTATTTTTAATTTATATAGCACACCGGCCAAATTATATGCATGGGGAATAAGGGAAAATGACAACTGCCCTAGATGCAATGAAAGCCCCGCCGACATAACACATATGTTTTTTCTTTGTAATCGGCTGGATGATGTTAAAAGTGAGATTATGAAATTTTGGCAGGGGCTGCTAGGTCACACTATTGAACTATCCCCTACTTTAATGATTCTTGGTAATGACTCTAGGCTTGACCTGGGAGATGATGAGAGGGCCATAATATTTATATCTGTCGCAGTACTCCGAATTCTAATTTCTGCAGCCTGGAAGGATGCGATAGCCCCGTCCTTTCAGATGTGGTTATCCAGATTGTTGGGTATTCATAACATTGAGTCTAATTTATACAAACTTAAAGGTATTAAAAAACGTGAGAAGGGTGAGCGTCTTTGGGCCCCCATAACAAACTGGAGGGCTACAAGAATTTGATGATTTGAATTGGTCTGTTTTGTAACGAAATGTCTATCATCTGTTATTTATTACTCCTCTCGCTAAAGTATACATTTTAAAATCTGTGTAAATATCTCAATTGAAATTTTAGAATTGAAAATGTTTTTTGTAATCACTTGATGAAATTTTGTCCTTCCGTGTACCACTTTCTCAATAAAATTAAAAAAAAAAAGTAAAGGAAGGGTGGCTGGTCCTTTTTGTTCATTGTCCAATACCTACTCTGTTTGTTTCACCTCTGGGGGTGGTACCCTAGAAAGAGGCTGGAGAGTTCCATTTAATACACCACCTGTCTTGGCAAGAGGGATCATCAGTTCATGACTTCATTTCACACGTGGATTGCAGCCTGTCTTAAGCTTCGGTGGATGACACGCTGAGGTTGGTCAGGTCTGCTGGTACAGGTGCACAATTGGTGTAAAGTGTCACACAGTCTGTCTTTTAGGCTTTTACCCATTCACCTTCTGATTTTGAACTTTTGGGTATGCATTTCCAAGGAGCCTTATATGTTGATAAAGATCTTCCCATAGGGTTTTTTCAGTATCGTGGGCCTTATTTGAAATCTTCAGCACTTTCTTGCAGTGGCGTCTAACATACGTTAGTGGCCTTGAACTGTTGGGTCACTTCTTGGACGATTCTATGTTCAATGGTACACAGAACACAGGACAATGCCTAATGGCGTTTCACATTTTCCAGAATATGGCATGGGAGCTCGGTGTGCCGTTGGCTCCTGACAATACTGATGGTCCTAGTACACACTTGACTTTTATGGGGATTGAAAAAGACACTATCTCCATGGTAGCTGGGCTGCCAGCGGAAAAGGTGCGGGAGATCTCCAACGTTGTGTTATCTGTGATTGAGGAGCGTATACTGGTGCTCAGGAAGATGCAGAAATTGTTAGGCTATCTGACCTTTGTGTGTCGGGTAATCAGGGCTGGGAGAACCTTATGTAGGAGGCTGTGAATGTCCATGTCGGGGGTCTTATCTCCATCACCACAGAGTGCGTATTTTGGCCGCCACCAGAGCAGATCTGTATATCTGTTTTATTTTTTTTGCAGACTTTAATGGTGTCTCTTTGTTTGCGGATGACATTATGCTTTTCCCGGTTCAGATTTATTCGGAGGTGTCTGGGCAAAAGGCTTTGGCGTATTCTGGGAGGGGCAGTGGTGTGCAAAGAGATGGCCTGTGCATTGGTTCCAACAGGGATGTGTAACGCCTTTTTAGAGTTCTTTCCGCTACTAGTCGGATTGCATGTATGGGGTGAAGAATTCCAGTACAGAACAGTCTTTTTCAACGTAGGCAATTTAGCTTTGGCAGCATTGACCATCAACCAAAAGGCCTAGGATTTGACAGTTTTGAAGTTGTTACATGCCTTTATGATTACAAGTCTACAGCTCAATATTGTTTTTTAAACAAGGCATATTCCAGGTGTTAATAATAGTATAGCGAACGCTCTGTCTCGTTTTCAGTGGACAAAAAATTTCGCAGTTTGGCTCCTGGGGCAGCGCTCGACAAGACTCAGCTCACACAGTGTGTCTGGTAAAGGGGGGAATGAGAATTGTCGAGCTGGTTGTGTAATCAGTGGCAGCCTCTCGAGACGTAGTTACCAACAAGCATGGAACGTGTTCTTCAGTTATGGTGACTCGTGGGACTCCCATGGGAGGATGGTCAGTGATGAACAATTTTTTATTAATTTTTGCGCTCCACTTGATAGATAGAGGTTTTTCTCGCACTACTATTGCTGGCAAATTGACAGGAATTTCTTTTCTGGGCAGGTAAGGTGGGGGAGGGATCCGTGGGAGGTGTTCTAGTTACACAGGTTTTTAGAGGTTTACGTAGGGAACAAGTGGTAACAAGCAGTTGCGTCAGCCGGTGACATTTTCACTTATTACATAGGATGTTGCTGCAGTTGTCTTCATCCTGTTATGATGACTTTGAGTGTTGCATATTTAGGTTATGTTTCTGTGGTTGTTTGTTAGGGCCTTTAGAGCATCTGAGTTCCTTGGGCTACGTAACAGGGAAGGCATATGTATTGATGAAAGGGTTATTGAACAACATAGGTTGAGAGTTTGGTTATGGGCTTTCAAGACGGATCAATTGGGCAGGGAAATGTTGTTTTTTCTTGAACAGGAGTTGGGGGGGGGGGGGGGGGGGGGTTGCTGTCCTGTGGGGAAATGGGAGTTTTTCCAAGCTCTAGTTTTTTAACTTCAGGACCATATTTTGTCACGCACAGGGATGTCCGACCTCTATTGCCCGGCGGTTAGCAGTAATGAGGAAGGTGCTCATTGCTTTAGGTGAGAATCCTTTGGGTTTTGGCACACACTCCTTCCGTATTGGGGCAGCGACAGAGGCTGCGAGGTTGGGTTGGTCCTGGTCAGACATATGGAGGATTGGGATAGGGAAGTACAAGTGTTGTGGAACATATGTTAAGAAGTAATTGTCAGTGCACCATTCGTTATATTGCTAATGTTTGTTTTCGATCTAGGTCTTCTTCAGGGGTTAGTAAGTTTGGAAAAAGACATCCTGGATAGTAGGACACTCCTTCGTAAAGTGGGCTGCCATGTACGCTGAGCAACAGATTTGCAGGAGATCGCTTGGTCTGACCAGTTTAAGGCATGAAGTGGTATGGAAAGGAGAAGGGGGAATGTGCTGGGGGGGTGTAGTGAAAATACCCGCAGGGTCGTTCACCTCATAGATAAGGCTCAGAGACACTGATAGATGCGAATGCTTCTGGCGGTAGATACCAAAAAGCATCTGACAGGGTCCACTGGCCCAATCTTGATGCCACCCTAGTACACTTTGGCCTCGGGGACCAATTCCAGAAGTGAGTCACTAGTACATACAACGGCCCAGCGGCAACTGTTCAGGTGAACGTATATTCTTAAACTCCATTCCCTATAGCTAGGGTCAGCAGAAAGGGTTGCCCTCTGTTGGATCTGCTCTATGCTTTATATATGGAGCCCATGGTATACAGAGTCCGATCCAACCCAGTGATCAGAGGGGTCAAATTAGGCGGTCACCACCACATGATCAGCCTATATGCAGATGACATTCTGGCAACTCTAGAGACCCCACATATATCTGTACAGGCGTTTCTAGAAGAACTAATGGCATTCAGCAAGTAGCCGGTTTTAAAATGAATATTCATAAGTCTGAAGCTCTGAATCTGACTTTTCAGCCCCATTCATTAGACACGCTTAGGCAAACCTTCCCTCTCCAAATGGCTGCGTCTTCCCTTCTGTACTTAGGACTTCATATCTCCTCTACAATTCCCACGACAGTAGCCCTTAATTATAGCTCCCTGACTCGCCAGATATGGACAGAACTAGGCCGTTGGAAACAACACACCCTCTCTTGGCTGGGGAGGATAGCGGCAGCGAGGATGGCGGTCCTCCCTTGGATCCTGTATTTCATGTCCTATCAACGGACCCCCACAGGCTCTCTATGTTCCCTTCAAGAGGAAATAAAAAGCTTTGTCTGGGTGGACCTAGCCTACTGCCCCCCCCCCCCGAGAATGGCCTAGGGGTCCCAGACCTCTCCCGATACTACCACGTCACTCAGCTAAGAATCTTTGCTGAGTGTTCCCATCCAGAGTCTGAAAAGCACTGGCTTTTCATGGAGAAAGCGCTGTTGGTACAACCTCTGTGGAGGATCCCCTTTCTTCCCAAGCATGCTAGGCCCTCTAACCTATACTCTCTTTGATCATCAAACCAACATTGTCAGCCTGGGATAAATTGTGACTCAGAGGAACCTCACCTCTTTTCCTTCTCTCTTGACTCCCATTGTGGGAAATCCTGAATTTCTCAGCTGCAGATCAATTGGACACCTATTCGACATGGAAGGCCCTATTCCATTTGAGTTCCTTCCTGCTGAACAAGGCCTGCCTGAGGATGAACGCTGGTACTATACTCAGACACAACACTGGGTGGCACACTCCTTGGTTTACCCAGGGGCAGAATGACACCTCACTTAGTCTGAACACTGGCAGCATTCAGATTCGACAAACTCACGCCTTATCACACACTTTTATAGGATCCTAAGCTCACCGCCTACAAATGCTGGGGGCTGGAAATTGGGATTGAGCTGACACTGAAAGAATGGGAGGATATCCCCTACTGAGCCCACCACACCGCGTGCAATATACCAGGAATAGAAGCGGCAACCAAAATCACAACATACTGGTACATTACCCCCATTACAATACATAAGTATAGGTCATCTCAGTCCTCCATGTGGTGGCGCCAATGTGAATCTCTTGGCACACTTTCATTACTACCCGAAATTAGCCTCATACTGGGTTCAGATCCTTAGTGACATAGATACACACCTTGAAACTGATCACCCCAGATTCCCTGACTACATACTCTTAGATCTTCCCAATGCACTTCCCTTTCCCTTAAAACCTCATAGAGGTAGACAGATCCGCTTAGCACTATTAGCAGCCCTGCAGAAATTACTAGCACATTGGGGCACCAGGCACATCCCCACACACCAGGATGGTTGCACAGATTGTGGTATAAAATGGGGATGGAGCGAATCACTCTTACACTAGAAAATCAAGGCTCAACGTTCCATAAGCTCTAGAAGCCTTTTTTTAATTCATTAAGGTTGGAGTTTCGTGAACTCACCTGCCCCAAATATCTGCATCATGTACATATGTCAGAGACCCTAACGGATGTCATTTAAGAACTTCAGTAGAGCTTCAAGGGGTTGGTTAGCAATGGCATCTCCTCCTTCTGTCTTTTCTTTAGAGGAATCCAGGTCCGGGTTTGGGAGGGTGGGGGTAGTTTGGGTGTAATAAAAAAAATCATACACAATGTATCCTGTTATTCACAGGCTGTCAAGCAGTTGTTAAATACTATGTTTGGAATCTTAATACAGAAATGCAAACCAGAAATGAACGACCCCTACTGCAGCTAATGTAGATGGTGAGATGGTAAAGAGAACACTTCTGTCGAATTTACAAGCTGTGCTTTGGCTGATGGAGAGCTCCTGGGAGGTAGGGTTGTTTCCCTGTAGACAACACCTCTCTGTATGATGCAGAGATTTAGCTAAGTATTTAGTAATTGCCAGTATAGTGACTGGTGGTGGGAGTACTATGATATAATCAATTGAGGCTTGCAATAAATCTGGCTGATGCATTGGAATGATTCACAGTATGTGGCTAACTTTTTGTAGTTGCCAACTACTTTGTCTTTATGGGCCATATGTATCATCATCACCATTTGCGATTTCTAAATAGCAAATTTTAAGGAATCGCTATTTAGAAATCGCAAAATGGTATGTATGGAGAAAATCGCAATTTTTTAGCGATTTCCAATTATTCCTTATTTGCGAATTCGCAATTTGTGAATTCGCAAATAAGGAATAATTTCCCATTCATTTCTATGGGCCAGGAGGCCCATAGAAATGACTGTGAAATAATTCTCAATTTGCGAATTCTCAATTTGCTAAACGCAATTTGAGAATTATTTCAAGGGTGCAGGGGTGTCTCAAGGACACCCTGCTGCACCCCTGTAAATTACATGTGTGTGCATATGGCGCACATACATGCCCAATGGGCATGTATGTGCGTCATATGCCACCCTCACAAATGCACAATTGTGCATATTTACAAGAAATCGCAAATTACCACCAACTACAAGTTGGTGGTAATTTGCGATTTCTAAACCTGAATTCGCAATTTTGAAAAGCTTCATGCATAGCATTTAAGGAATCACCAAATTGCGGTTCCTTAAATGCTTAAGCAAATTAAGGAATTGCAATTTTTTGCGATTCCTTATTTTGCTAATTTTTCATACATTTCAAAATCGGAAAAAAAGGCCGTTTGCGATTCGCTAAAGCCGAAATTCTGCGAATTTCAGCCTTAACGAATCGCAAAAGGCTTGATACATATGTCCCTATATTTCTCAGATTATATGAATGTATAATGTTATGTATAAATTATTACATTTGGGATATAAAAAGAACAAGCATAGTTCCAATTTTATGTTTCCCCCTCATACCTTAGTTTCTCAATTGAATCCCACGTACACATAGCTAAGCCTGCCATCCTTAGGTTGGTCTTCCCTTTAACTTTTTGTCTTTGCCCCCGCAGTTTTGCTGAATTACTTTTTGTTGGCCTTAGGTTTATGTGCACTTTTCCACTGCTAACCAGTGCTAAAGTGCTCCTGCCCATTCACTAAAACATTGTATATTTGGCTTACACCTGATTGGCATATTTAATTTACTTATAAGGCCAAAGTAAAGTGGTATACCATATACCAGGGGTTGTAACTTAAATGTTACCAATGGGACTGCAGCACTTATTGTGCCACCCACTTAGGTAGCCTTTTAAAAAATAACTCAGCCCTGTTATTGCATCCTGTGTGTAGTTTTAAATTTCCATTTCTACCGGGCCAAATAAGCCCTTTACCAGACCTAAACACAATTTTTAATGCATATAATTCAACCTTATGATAGGCCCTAAACAACCTACAGAGCAGGGTTCAGTGTATTTACCTTACTACATTTAATAAGTTATAACTTTTGCTTGGGAGCAGGTAGAAATATTGGGCCTGATTCACAAATGTAAACTTACACATTTGTGTAAACTTACTCCTTTTTGGTATTCACAAAACTGCACTGTTAATTTTAACTTTAAGACTGTGGACAATCTGCAGTTGTTGTGGTGTACTCTGCATATAAAATGGCAAGACAGGCCTATCATTTTATGTGCAGAGTTCGCCACCCCGACTGTGGAGTCTCTGTGGTCATAAAGTTACTATTAAATTGCAGTTTTGTGAATACCGAAAAAGAGTTTAAGTTTACTTTGGTGAATCAAGCCAGTCATGTTTGGAGTCTAAGGAATTGTAATGTAAAACCCTCTTTAATGGTACAGTCAGATTTTTTGTCACTATTCTGAAAAACCTACATTTAGAAAGTTGGCAGTTTCTTGTCCTAACTGTTGGACCCGGCCCTTTAGGCAGGTTCACCCCGAGACTTTTTGCTCTTTCCTAGCCAGTTTCTGGAACCTGGTGATCATGATTTTAGGCCTCTGCGCACTTTTTCACTGTGGTACAGTGTAAAGTGCTTGAGCGCTCTGTGTATGTGTGGTGAGTGACCTGCCCTCCCATAGGAATGAATGGGGAATATGTATGCCCATGGTAGTTCCTGATGTGTGGGGAGTGCAGGGTCGAGTTTGATATGTACGAACTCGTGAGATTGAATGCTGCAAAATGATATATGCGGCATGACTGTGTCTAGTCTAGAAGTGCCACTTTTAGAGGTTGGCATATTTGTGTAATTTGTTGCTGGCGTGTGATTGGCTGGTGAGCCTGGCCCAGAGTGCCTGGGCCTGCTGGTGGATTGACTGTCTGGTTTGAGGATGACAGGGGCTGCAGATCCCCCAGGAGGTTGTCTGAGTCAGCCCGTGGATGAAAGGCAGCATCTGCTGCCAGGGAAGTGGGAGGAGATAGCCCCTGATAGTGAAGGGCTGTGCCTGCCTGACTACAAAGCTGGCTCCACCTCCCGCTGGGCGACTGTCACCTCTGTCCCTGATACTGGAAGAATGAAGGAAGCCAGGAAACCCCCAGAGCCCCAGCAACACCCAGAACTGGTTTAGACCGGGCTCAGGGACCACTTGCACAAAGACTTCAAAGAGTTTTCTGTGTATAAGAAGGGGCTGTGTCCCCTTCCAATTTGTTCTTGTTTCTAACTTGAATCTGCCAGGGGCTGCTGCTGCTTGGGCCCAGGGGAATCCCTGGGCCCTGCCCAGCCCCTGGACACCTGATGGACTTTTTTTCTGGACTCCTGAATGGACCTTTGGTGACTTTCTGTTGCCCTGGCGCCTGGGAGCACTTTCCTATGGTCCCCAGCGCTTAATAGCGCTTTACTCTGCTTCTAGCGCTTGGAAGCGCTTTTGTGACTGTCGTAGCACAGGGGAGCGCTTCACCTGCCTTTGGCACTTAGGAGCGCTTCATTCGTGCTAGCGAGTGCCAACCTCGCTTATTTGCTATTTTTTTTTATATATATTTTTTAACTCGAGGGAGCTCACTCCTTGGTTAACTCAGCCCCCGCCTGCCTGCCTAAGGAGAAGGGCCGCTGCGCTGCCCGCAGCGACCCGGAAGTGCCCGCCCCTGCAGCCCGGGAAGCGAAGGAGGAAGGCGGCTGGTGCTCACGGGGCTCCCGTGAGGATGAGGGAGCCCCGGGAAGAGGAGAAGACGCGTGGCCTACTGCTGGGGCTCCCGTGTGGTGAGGGAGCCCCAGGGAGAGAAAGAAGACAGGCGCGCCGACCCGGTGAGTGCAGTGAAGGGTAGGGGGCATCGGGGCACATTGCCGGTGCCCGCCCCTCCCCTCCAGTGGGTTGCTCGTTGTGCGCCTAGGCCCGTGGGGCCCCCAGGGATATCGAGTCCCCCGAGAGGGACTCCGCCTACCTGTGCCCGTCCGAGCCTGCGAGACTCGGCCCCAGCCTCTTCATTGTCGAGCCCCGAGAGGCTCGAGTGCCAGCTGTGTATGTAGAGCCTGAGAGAGGCTCATGGGCATTTGTAATTAATGAGAGCCTGAGAGAGGCTCGAGGGGCATGCTTTGTTCTTTGGAGCCCCGAGAGGCTCCTGCCCCTATTCTGATTACGAGCCCAGCGTGGCTCAGAGGGCCATTTTTGTGTTTAGAGCCACGGAGGCTCTAGGGGGCATGTTTGTTACGAGCCCAGCGAGGCTCGAGGGCCATATTAGATAGAGGGGGCGTCGGGGCACATTGCCGGTGCCCGCCCTCTCCTGCCTGCGAGGAATGTTTTTTGTAGAGCCTGTGAGGCTCCCACAGTGGGTGCAGTCTGCGCCCAAGGGTCAGTGAGGACCCTGTCGCAGTTTCTTTTCATGATTCCCCAGCTGCCCAGCAATTAGTGGGCAGCTGCACCGTTTAGGTCTTGGGAGTGCTCAGGTGCCCAGCAAGTAGTGGGCACCTGCTACGTTTAGGTTTTGCGCCAGTGGCGCACCCTGACTGGCGCTGCTTGGCAGCGCGCCCTGACATTTGGACACAGGGCGTCTGAGCCCCAACAAGGCCAGTTGGCCTAGGGACTGCCACAGAGGGTGGTTTATGTAGGTTTTGCGCCAGTAGCGCACCCCTGACTGGCGCTGCATGGCAGCGCGCCCTGACATTCTGGACACAGGGCTCTTTTAGTCCCTTTATTAGATGGGGGCTGGTATGTGATTTCTATGTTTTTAATAGTAATTACTAATGTGAGTTTTGCGCAATGTGGTTACCTGCTATGTTTAGGGTGGTAATTGCCTACTGTGTGTTTTTGCGCTATTGGATTGTTCTGGTACCTCTGAATGTTTTTAGGCATCATGTGTCTTCCTTTTCCCTGCGCTGCACCTCTGAATGTTTTAGGCATCATGTGTCTTCTTGCGCTGCACCTCTAAATGTATTTTATTGCATCATGTGCTTTGTTCTTAACACCGCTGAATGTGTAGGTTTATGCATCATGTGTTTCTCTTTACTACTCCTCTGAATGTATATTTATGCATCATGGGTAATGTGTTCTGGTTTAGACCCCTAAATGTATTTTATTCTTAGGTGGTTGTTCTTTTAGTACAGGTGGTCCTAGTGAGGTCCTGGTTCCCTGCATGACATTCTCCTAAGGTGTTTAGGGTTGCGTAAGGGGTACTTACCTGTTCCCAGTAGATACTGGTTGTGATTTATAACTGTTACTTTGTGCTACAGTGATTTTATATCCTTTTATTCTAATTTCTAAAAGTGTTGATTCTGACAGTGGCCCATGTGGCCCTGTCTTGTAAATAATCCCTTATGAATGTTGCCCGTGCCAGTTGGCACAATGTACATGTGTGATTTTTTTATCTGATGTGTTTTTACAATACAAAAGTTATTTTATAATAACCTTGTGTGGAGTTCCTTTTGTGGTGTGCCTAGTATGTTGTTGCTGTTGTGTGCTGGCACAAATACTTTACACATTGCCTCCGAGTTTTGCCTTACTTTTCGTGCCAAGCTACCAAGGGGGTGAGCAGGGGTTATCTTGGCGTGTGACTTCCTTGCCCTGACTAGAATGGTGGTTTCTGCCTGGCTTTGGCATCAGCCTTAGCCAACCAGAAATAGCCAGTTCTAACATAACCATTTGGTGCCTACAGCCTTTTTCCTGCGTCACATGACTAGTTGTAGTTGGCTGTTGGTGTTTGTGTATTCCTCCCAGACAATCACACAATTGGGGCACTAGGTGTTGGCAGGATGGGCCATCCTGACAGGATGGGAGGGGCGACAGAAGTGCAAATCCCCACTTGCACATTGCCTTAGCCCATACACAAAACTATTTGTGCCCCATACATTCTGGTTTCAGGACAGGGAGGAAGAAAATTCCACCACTACCTGTGGAGGGAAAACTCCAGAAGATTCTTCCACTTTAAAGGTGGCACCAGGTATAAAATTAGGACCCTCAGACCCACTCTTCAGTCACTTCTGGACATGCGGGGTCCTCTCAGAGGACTTTCCTGCTACCTGCTGTTTACTTCATATGACTGCCCAGCTACTCCACAAGGCCTGCCCTGCAGCCTGAAGCCGGTCCTGTGCCCTCAGAGGGCTGCCCTGATACTTGAGAACTGCCTATTTGCTTGAATCAATGACTACCAGAGTGACTCAAAGTACTAGTTGCCTGCCCTCCTGATCTGATCCTCTGGGGTAGAAAGCCTCCAAATATCTTCAACCCGCATCTGGACCCAGCCTCAGGGAGTCCTGGACCTCCAAGGAATGCCCATCCATTTCTAGACCCTTGGAAGTGGTGCTAAATGTGCCCAGAACAAAACCTGGGACATAGAAAATGTTCTGCCCAAAAGTGCTCTGAGAACTAAGAGGAGACCAGGACCTACCTGCTTGCTAATACACCTAAGGTGCGTCACCAGTCATCCTACTTTACTGTAGCTCCCACTACATTCTTCTCAGCATCAACAAATCCTGTTCAGCAGCTTTTTGTTGGAAGGGTATTTGCCTCTTGGAACCCTCGTTGGCCACAGCCTGCAGTTTCATCTGGCTGGAGATGTTCGACTTCTGAAAAAGAGACTAGGGGCCCGATGTAGGTGGCAAATACCGGTCGGAAACGGCCAAAATCGGCCGTTTCCGACCGGTATTTGGCACTTTGAGATGTAGGGGGCCAGTATTTACCTATTCGGTATATTTACCGAATCGGTAAATTTACAGAATCTGTAAAATACCGAATCGGTATTTTTACCGATTCGGTATCTTCCAGATGTAGGTGGGACTCTTCTGAGTCCCACAGGCCTTTCAGATTCGGTATTTTAACAACCAATCCAATTGGGTGTTAAAATACCGAATCCAGGTGTGCATGCACATGTGTGCATGCACACCTATGCCATGTGACAGACAGACATGCCGTTAGGGCATGTCTGTGTGCCACATGGCACACAAGCCAGTATTGGGGGTGCTAGAGGGTGTCAAAGTGACACCCCCTGCACCCTTGCAGAAATCGGTAATTACCGAATCGGTAAATACCGATTCGGTAATGCCTATTGATTCCTATGGGCTTCAATGCCCATAGGAATCAATGGGCATTACCGATTCGGTATTTACCGAATCGGTAAATACCGATTCCTTCCGATTCGGTAATTTTTAAAATAAAATTACCTACATCTGCCCTTCTCTTTTTTACCACTTCTTAAATACCGATTCGGTATGAATCGGTATTTATGAAGTGGTAAAAAAGATTTACCTACATCGGGCCCTTGGTCCGAACTTAGAAATCTTCACTGTGACTTTGTCCAGTGGCTCCTCGATGATATCGCCTCCTCCTCGGACACCACCAGCTGCTTTACTTGCTGAACTTTACCTTCTCAGACATTTTTCTGAAAAATGGCTTCTATGTCTGAATGTAAGCTGAGACCTGGCCAAATCTACTTGTGTATTCAAATTGCACTCCATCGGTGTGGACCATAACGTTTGACTTTGCCCTGGACTTGCAGGACTAGATATGTGTGGTTGGCACTTAGATCTGTTAGGTTCTATTCTTCGCTGTAAAATTTAAAAATTCATAACTTCAGTTCTACTGATTTGATTTTTGTCGTATCATTGTCAAATAGTTTATAAGATTTTACTTTATATTTATAAATTAGTGTGGGATGCTTCTTGTGTATTGTTGTCACAGTATTTCTGCTTGAGTGCTGCATAAATACTTTACCCATTGCCTCTAAGTTAAGCCTGACTGCTTGTGTGCCAAGCCACCAGAGAGTTAAGTACATGCTCATTTGGCGACTTTTGTGATTCACACTGACAAAGACTATGGCTCTAGCTTGAGAAGGGTTCACATCCCCTCTCAAATAACAACCCAATTTCACACACACATGTTTTAAGAGCAGCATCCCGTGTTTGCTCTTCAGCACCTTGCAAATAGGTCTGTGTTAGGTCAGATAAATATAAAACAGTATGCTGCACTTGATTGATGTGATTCAAACTACATAACAGTTTTTTTATGGCAGGAATAGACATAAATCTCCAAAATTTCTGCGCACCTAATTGCAGCTTGGGTGCAGAAAATATCAAGTTGCTTGGTCAAATTCCCAATCCTGAGTCATAGAAATGTACCCTTGCAAATGTTGCCTTGAGGGCTGGTCTGCTGACATTCCAAGGTGGTCCTGCCTGTAAAGTAGGTAAACACAAACATCGATGACCTTCCATTCTGCAGCACACATAGAAAGAGGAACAATCCTCGGGGGATTGTTTTTGTGCAGGAAGTAGCCCCTTCCTGCAAAAAAACAATGCTCATTACAACGCAGGCACCCTTGCACCCTGGTGCAAGGGTGCCTGCATTGGTGCTCGGCAGCTAAAAGGGAGCTACTGCAGCGGTAAAGGCAGGGAAGTACCACATTGCCTTAAATACTGCACATTTCTGCCCTTTTCCTGTCACACAGAGCAGTTTAGCAAGGTGACTTGCTGCCCTGCACTCCGTGACTTGGCCACAAATATGGCCCCAAGTTTTTCTTAAATGACACGCATATTACAATCTTCCCTGGAGAGCATCTTGAAAGCATCATGTTTTTCGAAATAGGATGTAATCTGTTTTCAATTGCATGTGTTGATAAAACAAGTGGTCAGACTTAGAATATATAATCCCTTGAGGCACCCCATGTGTTACATTCTGAAGCAGATTAATCCTTTACCCCTATGCCCCGTAGTGCAGCTGATCATATTTTTTTCCCAGTTTACTCCTGTGGATTGTGCTCCTAGATGAATCTTCTAAAATCAAAATATATCATATCCATTACATTTCCTTTGTCTAACTCTTGATTCAAATAATTAAAGACATCTTTCAAATTTAGTTTGTATGACCACTGTTTTCTAAAATCTGTTTAAGTGGATCATGCAATCCTAAATCTTTGACCATTTGCTACTCACTTCTCAATATCTGATGTTTTACAGGGTCACCCTAAAAGCCAAAACCGCATTCTGTATGTGAAGATGAGACTTCTGAATAGTGAGAACAACTTTGCTAAATTCCAGCTAGGCCACATACACTACTTTTTCTATCTCTAAGTCCCATGTTAGATTTCAGAGATATTTTTCTTTCAAGACCTCCATCTTGTAAACCACCATGCTGTGGCTCATATCCTAATGTTGCTACAGTTTTCACCAATATTTGGGCCACAGCCTACCTGATAGCACAGCTGTCCGGTTTGCTAAAGACATCTTGGCGACTTTAAGAAATTTGACCTAGGAATGCATTTGGTCCCTTGATTACCATTCCCTTTGTGGTTTGTAACTCTCATTTTCTGGCATTCTATTTGCTGGCTTTGTTTGCTTTATGCTTTCCAGGTTTAGTTGGTCCCTCCCGTCACCTAAACCGTGTTTACTGTAGTCTTCCATGAACTCGCTTTCTGTAAACAGTCCTTTAAATCTTTTTCTAGTCTTGTCACGTGCTATGCATTCAAAGACAAAGGTCAAATGTCAAGATGTGTCATCCGGGTTGCTTGATGGATATTTTTCTTTCTCCAACTTCAAATTGGGAGGATTTATGGTCCAATCATGTTGGCTCTGGAGAAGTGCTTGAGGAAGGCTTTATGGGGCTATTTCTTTTCTAGCAAAAATAAAAATGTAAATGAACTGTGCTTTCGATCAAAATAAATACACTAGGTGATGACATTTCCACACATTATTTGTGCGCTGCATACGTTTTATCAGTAAATGTAATGGTCATTTCAATTGAAGATGCATTTTCTGTAATGGCAGTATACTACCATGCCATCCAAACTCCATTTCTCCACGTTACCCACTCCACTCTTCGCTAAACCACTCCACTCAATGCCACTGCACTCTACTCTTCACCACTGTACACTATGCCCTCCGCTCCATACTGTGTCTCTTCTCTGCACCACTCCACTCTACGCTTCTCTACTCTTCACCACTCCACTCCACTCTACCCTATGTCAACGCACTCTACCCTACACTACTCTACTGCGCACCACTGAATTCTTTGCCACTGCGCTCTACACCACTTAACTCTATGCCACCCTACTCTGTAATACTACTCTCTATGCCATTGTACTCTACGCCAATGCACTCTACTCTGTACCAGTCCACTGTACGCCAGTGCACTCTATGGCACTCTACCCTGCACCACTGCACTCTACCCTGAAGCAATCTACTCTACGCCACTGCACTTGGCGCCACTGCACACAGCACAGCTCAACTCTAGTCTGCACCACTGTACGCCACGGCACTCTATGCCAATACACTCTCCATCGACAATGCACTCTCCGGCAAACTACTGTGCATGCTACTGCTCTCTATGCCACTCTACTCTGTGCAACAGCGCTCTATTCCACTCTATTCTGCGTCATTGTACTCCACACTACTCTACTATACATTTACTGTACTCTATGACAGTATACTCTACAACACTGCACTCTGCCACTCTACTTTGTGCCACTCTACCCCACTGAACCCTGCATCACTTCACTCTATGCCACTGAACTCTACACCAATCCACTCTAAGCCACATTAACCTACTCTGCACCACTTCCATCTACGACACTATACTCCATACCACTGCACTCTACACCACTTCACTTTATTCTGAAACAATCTACTCTACTCTATTCCACTCTGCACCACTCCACTCTACGCCACTCCACACCACACCACGCCTCTCCACTCTACACCACTACATTGTACAGCACTGCACTCTGCACCAATACACTCTACACCACTTTTCTCAAAACGAATGCACTCTACTCCAGTTCACTCTTTGCCAATCTACTCTGAAGCACTGCACTGTATGCTACTCTACTCTACACCACTGCACTCTACAACACTCTACTCTGCACCACAGTGCTCTCTGCTAGTGAACTCTATGCACACTCTACTCTGTGCCACTCTACTCTGTGCCACTCTACTCTGTGCCACTCAACTGTTTGCGACTACACTCTATGCCAATGTACTCTGCACCACTGTACTGTTCGCAGCTTCACTCTAGGTCACTCTACTACACTTCACTCTATGACACTCCACTAGCCAAAACTCCACTCTATGATGCTTTAATCTATTAAACTCTGCTCCACTGACAATATACTCCACTCAATGCCACTCCACTCTACAGCACTCTACTCTGCTCTATGCCATTCTACGACACTACTCCACTCTAGGACATTCTATGCAACCTCCTCTATGCCACTCCATGCCACTTTACTCCACTCTATTCTATGCCACTCCATGTCACCCCACTCTATGACAATCTACTCCACTCTGCGCCACTCTACTCTACAACACTCTACTCCACTCTATGCAATATCCTCTTCGCTACTCCCCTCTGCTCTACACCACTCCACGACTCTATGTCACTCCACTCTACGCCACTCTACTCAATTCTGGCACTGTACTCCACTCTACGCCACTGAACTCTACGCCCCACCACAACACTCTACAACACTGATGCTACTCCATGACACTCCACTTCACTCGTCTTTATGCAACTCAGCTCTACTGTATGCCACTCCGTGCCACTCTACCCCACTCCATCACACTCCACTCTACTCCACTTTAATGCACTCCACTCTACACTACTCTCTTTTACCCCCCTAATTGAGCTGCAGCCATTCTGGTGTACAACAGTGTTAAACATATTGACAAAGCCAATAGCTCTTGCTTAGGTGAGACATATAGGCTTTACGAATTCTTTTGGGAAATAAACTATAAGCATACATCTGCATTTCTAAAGACACTGACTGCACCACTGACTGAGCTACAGACTCATATGCAATGGCAATGCTTTCACCTCAATACAGAGGGAGAATCTTGAAAAATGCCTCCTTTTGTGGGGAAGGTTCATGTGAAGATAAAAGGAGAGATCATACCTGGTTATAAAGACACTACCACTGTTTTCTTTCAAACTCTGCCCATTAATGTGACCACTCCTCTGAGGACTCCGAGAAGTGACTGATAAGTGCTGTTTAGACGTTTTTTTTAGTACATATTACATACATATTTAAATATATAGAATTAAAACTCATAACCCTCAAAATCAGACTTTTTCAAAACACTGTAAATGGATCTTTTTCAAAGCATCTGAGGTTGGAATGAAGAATTGTTTTTCTATTAACTTTCAAATCCCACAGGGTGAGGAGATTTGTTTATTTCCTTGGGATATTTTTTTCACACATCCTGTGGAAATGAGGAACACTAATGCTCTCTGCAACACTTGCACCTCGATCATTCAAGCTGGATTTTAAATTTGAGGGTAAATGTGTTAAATACATTTCGAAATGTTTGTAAATTGCGCCAATTTACGTCTGTCCTGGTAGCCATCTCACTATGACCAAGTCTCCATCTGCTACGAGGAACACCTATGTCTGCATATACCTATATGTAATACATATAAACGGTAAAACCATGTTGATGACACCCCGGCAGCTTTATTTTCCTATATGTCGCATATAACGCATAGAAAAGTCTATACATTAGGCCCACAATTATGTATGACGTCTTTATTGCAGTCTGTAATGCTTAGGCACAGCACTCCCTTTTGAGTACCAGTCAATATACAGCAGGCAAGATGAAAAGATGGGTTCGGACGTCATTCATGATAATTCTGTTCTATGGAGTTTTTGCCTTGGGTATTCTTACAAAACTTTGACAATATTGCTCTCCTTTTTTAGTCAGGGAAGACACTTAGGCGAATGTCTGGAGGGTTTATTCTTGCAGAAAGTAGTTGTGATGTGGAGGCATGTTGGTAGCTGGCTGGAGTACCTTGGATAAAGCAGGAGTCTATTGAACATGTTATGTTGTGCTTTTTCCTCATTCTCAATTTCCTGTGCTGCTGAGGATGCCAGCCTCGTCTGTGAAGAGGGGTATTGAGTAACACCTGGCACCAATTGTCGGTGCGTCAGCATGTCCTCTTAACAGTGCAGGGCAAAGCTTGTTAATATGTAATTTGAAACGCCTGGCTGACGAACTCCAAGCTTGTCTGGCTCCTTTGTATGAATCTGCGAAGATATTTAGCTCTTTTGGTCTGCAAAATGTATGACTTAATAAGCATGCAAGATCAATATAAAATGTACCAAGGACAGCCTTACCCTTTTGTACACATTTTCAGAAACAAGAGTTCCTTGGGGGTGTAAGGGTGTGACTTAAGCACTGACTATTTAACATATTCAGTAATGTAAAATACTGCAGGCAAAACAATGAATCCTTCGATGGGGGCGTCAGTACTTTCGATTTTTAATGGTAGAAATTCGCACATTTAAGGGACAACAGCATGACGGTGTTCCATCTGGTATTTTGTTATTAAAAATAGGTCAGGCACATTTAATTAGATATAATGACAGGTTTCATCTGAATCTAAGATTGGTAGCAGAGCAGGCTTATTGCCAATAACAGGCTGTGCTATCTCGCCAATGAATATTCGTATTGAAACGTTGCCCTACAATTTCTGTAAATTATTAATGATGCTGCGCACAAAAGTTTTCTTTTTTTCTCTTTCTTGGGTCAGGTAAGTGCAAAAGTAATATATAAAAAAATTATTAGATAATATGGCAACACCATTCTGAATGATTACAAAGAAATAGAAAAGATTGTGGTTATTCACGAACAAAACCTATTCAGTTTATCACAATCAACATATTCCCTGCCAGCTGGCACAAAAAACTACAAGGATGACTCCAGAAATGAGGAACACGTCCCTCCTGCAAGACACAATTAATTACCCAGTCCCAGCCCCAGTGAACAAACTGTATATCTATGGTCAAAATCACCATCCATTATATTGAATTTAGAAGTAAGCAATAGTGACAAGAAAGACTAGGGCATTAGAGATTTGTCAACATATCAAAAATAACGAACTCACCAGATACAACCACAAAGGTTCCATTGATCTAAACCAGTCACTGACTAATCAGAATTCAATAGTTGAAGGGGGTGGGTGTAGATGGGTTTTAGTAGGAACAAGCACATTTGATGTCCAGCACTTTCTCTCTATTCTTCTATAGGCGAGTAGCCCCATCAGCTTGAACGGTGGCACGCCCTAATGATGAGCGACAACCAATACTCAAGCCAACAGGCCACAATGGACTTACAAAATGTTGCAAAAGGTTTTCTTCTGAGTGTGCAGTTCCTCCCTGCTGCAGAGCAGACTTTCAGCGTAAGGATGATTTACAGGGATATCACTGGACTACACTGTTGTAACTGTGTATCTAGATGATAAAGCTGAACAGGCATTGTCAACGAATGTATGACGGCATTCCACTTGTGTTTAGCACGCATGCCTTCGGAACGCCGTCATTAGAATGAACGCAACTTTAGCACGCATTTGTTCAGCACGCAAGACGTTATAACGACTTGCCTTAGGAGGGCGCGAATTTTGAAATAGTTTAATTTACTATTGCAACTCGAGTCTGTGCAACAGTAGGGAAGGTGCTTACTTTAAATCCAACACCATTTCACCAATGCACCCCCCTATAGCAAGTCATTGTAACAACTTGTGTGTTGAAGGAATCCGTGCTAAAGACGCGTTTGTTATATAGCTATTGCTGTGAAGGCACAGCGTGATTCCAGCTTCGTTCTTAAGGACTTTTCCCTTTGTCAACATCTACAGCAGAGAAATATGCTCTACCCCAAACAATGGTCTGGGGTCACATAGGACCTTCTGCCTCCATCATACTACAGTCCAAGGGTCAAGGGGGAATGATTCTCAGCTGCTCTATTACTTCTGCCCCCCAGCTCTTCTGCTATAAGGGTGGGAAGGCCCCACCCATTCCATCAATCAACAACACAAAGCGATACAAAGGAGCTACCCGTGCCCCACTGCCTCCCTATAAAAGCATCTCAGAATGGGGTATCTTTCCAAACGCTTTGGTAGGGAAGTCGAGGTGTAGTTGTGGCTTGCTAAGATTACAGAGAGAAAAACCTCTGCTTCTAGAGCTTAAAGCTCAGGTCAGCACATTGTGCCCCAACCCGTTACCGGACAGTGCATGTCCTTATAGAAGACCCCTCACTCACCAACCTAGTTGGTGACATGCTTCATCATCGGGGTCCCACCCCATAGGCCGAGTGCCCACAGGGTGTGCTGCGACACCTGACTACAGTGGAGCGAGTTTCTTTTTCTTTTATATGTGCATAAAAATTACAGTGAAAAGTGTGTTAAAAAGGGCCAAAACTACTCACTTCAAGACTTTTATTCTTGAGTGCTTGAACCGCTATAAAATCAGTGTGGCACCCGTGCCTAATTAGGTAGGCTTTGGTGTCTCAAAAAGTGTAATACGTTCAAAATAGCGAAGTGTGCTATGTGAATGTTACAAGAAAAATTAATAAGGTCTACATGTTTCAACCATTAAAGTGATTCTTAGGTTTTCGTCAGGACCGTGGTGATTGAACTGGGTGGTCCGCACGCGCTAAGGTGCGCCCTGCCCTTGTTCAATTTAAAGACCGCAAAATTACGATCTAGTTTAAAAGGGTGTGTCTTTTCCTTATTCAGGAGAAAAACCTGTAAGAAAGAATGGGTTTGAATGTTTAGCCGCCCGCCCGGAATATCTATGACCAATATACCATAGCCCTCTACAACGCAGCACGATAGCGATCACTCTCCCTCACAATTAGTTTCCTCTCGAAGGTAACGGGTTGGGGCACAATGTGCTGACCTGAGCTTTAAGCTCTAGAAGCAGAGGTTTTTTTCTCTGTGTTTTCCTAGGGGGTACTCCTCCATTGTTGTTACAATTAATCCCGGGGACCAGGAGTTCCCACCACACTTAGTTGGTGTAATTTCCCTGACTCTCTCCATTTTTTATATATACTGTAGGCAGCGCACAGCTGTGAGAGCTACACACAATAGGTACACTTGTACTACACTGGCACAACCCACTACAACCATGACCGAGAATCTTTATTTATTTATTTATTTATTTTGAGCGATTTTTAGACCGCGCAAATACCCAAGGGCGGCTCGGCGCTATAGTTGCAGAGCTCTCAATTGGGAAGGAGAGGTTGAGATCAGAACAACCAAGTTTTGAGTTTCTTCCTGAAATTGAGCAGTGTCGGAGCAGTTTTGATATGGAGGGGCAGCGTATTCCACAGTTTAGCTGTGGCGATGGAGAAACGTTTGTCGCCCCAATTAGCTCTTCTTGTGCGAGGGACTCTTAGCAAGTGGGCTGAAGATGAGCGTAACGTTCTTGAGTGTTCGAGCGGGCAGAAGGCTTGTCTTAGAAATAGTGGGCCTTGGTTGTGGATAGCTTTATATGCTATGCATAGAGCCTTGAATTTGATCCGACTCCTTACTGGCAGCCAGTGTAGCTGTCGGATGTAAGGGGTGATGGATGAGAATTTAGGGATAGATAGCAGGGTCCTGGCTGCATTATTTTGCACTGTCTGCAATTTGTTGAGGACCTTTTGTTGTGCGTTTAGTAGCAAGGCATTACAGTAGTCTGTTTTAGAGAAGACTAAAGTGCTGACTAAGGTTTTGCCTGCAGACGGGGGTAGGTAAGGGGTTAGCTTTTTGATCCTTTTTAAAGTGTGGAAGGAAGAGGAAACCACCGAATTCGCATGCTGTTGGAAGGACATCTTGTTATCAAAAATGACTCCTAGGTTGCGTACCTTGGTCACTGGTTCTGGAGGTTGTCCCATCTGAGGTGGCCACCATTGCGGGGACCATGTAGGTTGCAGCCTCCCGAATGTCATCACTTCTGTCTTATCAGAATTTAATTTAAGACAATTGGATGACATCCAGGAGCTTATTGCCTTCATTCCGTCTTGGAAGTTGGCTGCCACAGAAATGCCGTCATTGTATACGGACAACACCAATTGGGTGTCGTCAGCGTAAGTAGTGAGGGAGATTCCATAGGATTTTATGACCCTCGCTAAGTCCGAAACATATATGTTGAAAAGTGTCGGACTTAGCGAGGATCCCTGCGGTACTCCGCAAGGCAGAGAGAAGGTAAGGAGTTTTTTGGCTTTGTTTTTTATTCCTATGGCCGCGGCACGGTCGATCAAAGTGACATGATCGACCATGTAGAAGGCTGCGGAGAGATCCAAAAGTATTAGTATTGCAGAACCTCCGTTGTCCATTGTGGTCCTTATCTCGTCCGCTGCTTTTAAGAGCGCTGTCTCTGTTCCGTGGCCTAGTCTAAACCCAAACTGGGTGTCGTCCAGTAGGTTATTGTCATGTATGTAGGTTGATAGCTGAGTGTTCATGATTTTTTCAAAGATCTTAGCCGGGAACGGGAGACATGCGATGGGTCTGTAGCTGGCAGGAAGGAGAGGGTCCAGGGTAGGCTTTTTTAGAAGAGGTTTAATAATAGCCTCCTTCCAAACAGAAGGGTAGATGCGGGTTGCGAACATTGCATTACAGATGGTGGCTAGAGAAGGGGCAATGGATTCAGGGATGAGATTGAGAATGCCAGGAGGGCAAGGATCAAGGGGGGAACCCAATTTGGTTCGAGCAATCAGGGGTTGGATGAATTCCTGCGTGGTGGCTTCAAAGGCAAGGAAAGCTGGAGCGTTATCAGAGGTGAGATTCATAGTGGGGGTGGGAGAAGGGTCAGGGGAAAAAGTGGTGAAGATGGCTCTGACTTTGTCTTCAAAGAATTTGGCCAAAGAGTCGGATAGAGCCTGTGATCCTTCTGGGCGCGGGGCGAGGGGATTAGATAGGTGAGCGACCACCTGAAATAGTTTACCTGTCGAGTTTTTGGCCTGATTGATTTGATTGGTGTAGTAGATGGTTTTCTCCGCTGTTATGAGTTTTTTGTAGTTGGATAAAGCGTTCTTGTATGTAATTTTGTCCGGGGGATTGAAGTGGCGGCGCCACTGCCTTTCTAGGTTCCTACAGTATTGTCTCTGCAATCGGAGCGGTTCGGTGAACCAAGGGGCAGAAGGGAGTTTTCTACTCCGGTGTGAGGTTTTGATGGGTGCTAACATATTGCAAGCTGTTTTTAAGTTGTTCATGTAGTTAGCAGATGCTACTATGGGATCCTGCTCATTTGGAGTTAAACTGTCCCGCATTATCTGTGTAAGGTGGTCAAGATTAATGTTTTTCCAATCTCTGAAGTTGGTGGGAGAAGGAGGTGTAGAAGGGGAAGTACTGGAGTTAGTTAGCATGGAGAAGCATACGGCTGCGTGGTCCGTCCAAACTAGTGGGGTCACCCTAGAGATGGATATCTTTGGGTTGTTGGTGAATAGTCCGTCCAAGGTGTGTCCCGCCTTATGGGTGGGTTCTTTAACTAATTTCAGGAGACCAGCTGCAGCTAGGTCGTTGATTAGCATTGAAGTATCGGGGTCGTCAGTGGCTTCTAGATGAAAGTTGAAGTCACCCAGAATGGTGAAGTGTCGGGATCCGACTGAAGCCTCGATTAGGTTATCTACGAACGAAAGGAATTTGTAAATGTATAGGCATTTATATAGCGCACTACTTACCCGGAGGGTCCCAAGGCGCTTCGACCGCTGCGAAACCCTTCCTGGCTTCCCTGAGAGATGGTCCCTTAATGGGTATCTCCAGGGTGAGACCAGGCATCCCCGGCGGTCTGGTGGGGCCGTTAGTGAAGATGAGGCAAGCTAATGCCCAGAGTTGCTGAGTGTGATCGCTGATCAGAGTGGGCACCGAGGCGAGAGAATTATCGAGTCCGCTGACCCTGGTCCAGAAACCTGCCGCGCCGGGAATCGAACCCTGGTCCCGGGCCATCCTCTGCTCTCGGGTCTGCCGCCTCTAACCAGTGAGCCACACTACTTCACTATTATATATACTATACTATATAATTTAGATCTGGACCCAGGAGGGCGGTAGATTAATATGCCTTTGAATGACGTTCTACCGGAGAGGCCTATAGTAAAGAGCAGTGCCTCGCACTCGGAGTAGTTTGACTCGGTTGTTGTTATTTTGAAGTGATCTTTATAAATAATAGCTATTCCTCCGCCCTTTCTTTTGGGTCTGTCTAGCTTACATACACAGTAGTTGCTGGGTGTAGCAGCTCTAAAATCAGGACCGGAGGAATCGTCACCCCATGTCTGTGTAACAAATAGCAGGTCTAATTTATGTGATTCAATGAATTCGGCAATTTCAACTTTGTGTTTAGGCAGGGACCGTACGTTTATCAGTGCTGCTGACACTTGACGGGGAGAGGTTATGTGAGGAGTAGACATATCCTCGGTGCATGTGGGACATTTGAGTGGTCCTATGCAGGGATTTGTGTAGTAGAAGTGGGGTAAGGTGTGCGCTGCCTCTGCTACCGGTCTGATGCTTAGGAGTTGGGCGGAGGTGTAGGGTCTTTCCGACACCTCGGAAGAGGTAGAGGAAGTTATGAGTGATCTATCTATTTTTGCGGATGCAAATATAGCTCAAAGCATTTCTGCAACTAAAGATTGGGAGAATCTGACAGAACTTAAAAGGAATAGAATCAGGACAATCCTACATGGGACGATACTCAAACAATATCTGAGCAAGAACATGGCACCAAAGGGGCTGTTAGTCTCCAACGCTCCCCACATCTTTCTCGAAGATGAGACATTCCAAAATGACTGGGCTGCCATAGCGTGGCACTGCACGAATGATTGGATAGTCTTAATTTTAAAATCTGCCCTAAGACTGTCTGAAAAGATCCAGGTAGAGATCCAACTGGCGGAAGGCCATATAAAAACTATCATTACGGGATTTAAAAAGAAGCTAGACGAGCTTAACAAGAAGATGACGGATTACAAGGACAACCTGACTCAGCACAAAGTACAGAAATTTCAGAAGGATTTGAAGAGGTTCTCAATGGTTAAGGCATACCCATATTCAGACCCAGAATTTGTACCACCGTCGAAAGGAGATGACAACTCAGATGCTTCAAGCAATGCCTCCAACTCCAGTGGAAATTCAAGTGCTGGAAGCACTAAGCAAAAAGGCAGAGGACGGGGCAAGAGGCAAGGTAATTGGCCAATCTTTAACCCAATGCCCAAGCAAGGCTTCCCGGACCCATATAACCACCCACAGAACTTCCCAATGTACGGGTGGCAATCGCCCTTTCAGCAACCTTTCTATCCACCAAACCCCTACAGACCGCCTTTTTTAAACCGGGGCGGGAGAGGACGGGGAAGAAGAAAAAAAGGCAACCAGGGCAGTCAAGTGCACTGGGCATCGGAAGACCCGAATGCGAACCAGACCAGTAACAACCCCCAACAGGCGGGGCCGAGCAATTGGAGAACTTAGTGACAAACTTATCTACAAGACTCTTAAGTAGTGACGAGGAATCAGTCGTAAACAAGGGCCTTGGGTTCGTGCCCACAGCAAACCTAGACAAATTCAAACTTCATTGCGAACTATCCTCTTTCTTCAGGAAACTGAGACTCAAAGCTTTTTTTGAGAAGAGAACCTGAGGAAAGTGCGGACCCAAACGAGACAGGGCTACGGAGTAAATCTACATTTATGCCACCTCCACATATGATTCCGGTAGAAATCTCTACCTTCGAGCAAGCCATCTTCAATGATGTTGAAAATGCTACCCCTAAAAAACCATTCATGAATCTCACGAGGAGAGAATCGCACTGGGCAATTTACAAAACTCTGATACCATCGTAATAAAACCCGCTGATAAAGGCGGAGGGGTAGTCGTGCAAGACAGAACAGCTTACCAGACTGAATGTCTCAGACTACTAGCGGACCACAAGAATTATCGGAGACTACCGGTTGACCCAACAGAAGACCTGAAAAGCGAGATTAAATCACTTGTGGAGTACGGAGAAGCTGAAGGATACATATCATAACAGGAGGCGGATTTCTTATGCAAAAGTGAGGGGAGGGTACCCTTTTTCTACACACTCCCAAAAATGCATAAGAACAAGATACCCCCTCCCGGGAGACCAATAGTATCCGGTTTGGTTTCCCTCCTGGAACCTTTGTCACGTTTCTGTGACGTGTTCTTTAAGACTCTGGTACAAAAAAACAGCACTTACCCACAGGACACTAAAAGCTTGTTGCAACTCTTGGATCAACTCACCGTGGATAATGACACCATCCTGGTGAGTTTTGATATCGAGAGCTTGTACACCAGTATCCCCCAGGATGCCACACTGGAGGTACTTAGGAAGGCGCTTGATAAAGAGGAATGGACATCGAGAAACCCCATACAATTCATTCTGGAGTGTGCCAGTTGGCACTCAAAAGAAACTATTTTGAGTATGAGGACAAGATATACCTACAGACGGGGGTACTTCCATGGGCAGCACATTTGCCCTGAGTGTGGCGGGCCTCTATGTCCATGATTTTGAGGAGAAATACATCCTCAGTAATACCAACCCCTACGGCTCTAACATTTTGTTATGGAGAAGGTACATCGATGATGTGCTGACCATATGGAAGGGTATAGAAGAGACATTAGTATCCTTCTTCAATTGGATTAATACATGTGACAAACACCTGAGGTTCACTTATGAGAAGGATCTGAATACTTTGGTCTTCCTAGATCTGACAATAACAAAAGAGAACGGGAAGCTGTCAACAGTAACTCACTACAAACCCACCGCTAAAAACAACCTGCTACGGTTTGAAAGTTTTCATCCGAGACCATTGCGTGAAAACCTGCCCTACGGGCAATTTCTGCGTATTCGCAGAAACTGTAGCGATCTTGACGACTACAAGAAACAGCCCACAATCTCACTCAGAAATTGCGGAATCGGGGATATCCTGAGAAAATTCTGTACAAAAGTCAAAAACGAGCACGAAACCAGCCGAGAGCCGCCCTATTGGAGAACCAAACCAAAACAATGGATGAGACCCCCTTGACCTGTGTTACCAAGTATAACACCATTTCCAACGAGGTAACCAGAATAATAGGGAAGCATTGGACCATACTAAATACAGGGAACCTGAGATGGGATAAACCTCTGTTCTCGTACAGAAGGGCACGGAGCATCAGAGACGCAGTAGTCAACACCAGACCAAGACAAGAGGCGACAGCAAGAAACGGTACTCAACATATGGGGTTTAACGAAAGTGACAGGCCGCTACAAATGTAGTAACTGCAGCGTGTGCCCCTTCACCCACAATACTAAGACTCTACAGTTGGAACCAGACAAGACAAGTCAAGACAAGATATGGACAATTAGAGGGCACACTAACTGTAACAGCAAGAACGTTGTTTACAGAATAACGTGTCCCTGTAACCTACATTATGTAGGAATGACTAGCAGGAAGGTCAAAATATGCATTGGAGAGCACAGGAGCAGTATTAGGTGCAAGAAAGCCAACACAAAGCTCCCTGAACATTATATGTCGGTTGGGCATACACCTGATGATATACAGTGGACCGTTATCGAACAGGTTAAACCAGGAACTAATCTGAATCAACGCCTGTTCGAGAAGGAACAGAGGTAGGTTTATAGGCTTTCTACACACAAGACTGGTTTGAACGATAATATCCTGTGGACCACCGTGATGGGATAAATACATTCTCCTGAATATTTTGCATCAAGACTATGTTCATGCATTTGGCCTTGTTCTATTGTTTAATTCACCCACTGTACATTCAGTAATTACTTTGACAGTGAAGTAGGTATCAGTGTGCTTTTTATAAACTTCTTTCCTCCCCCCAGTGCAATGTTACCAAGAGGTGGTTGATTATGATCACGTCCTAACCCCTGTCCAAAGGGGTACTCACCCAGTTACATTGATCATGAACCTCCCTTTGAGCATGTTTAATAACAATGTGCTCTACATGGCCTTGTGTCCCGTCCCTCGGCGCTCCTACCTAGAGATGGGTCTGTATTTAAGTAGAGTGCCCTCTACTTGACCTGCTGGCCCCTCTCCGGCATATTAACCTGGTAGATGGCCTATACCTGATATATCCAGCTGCAGATCACTCTTTGGGCTGGGTATACTTTGTAAATACCTAAATTTGTATTCCTTATCGCCATTCCTGTTCTGTCAAATGACCCCTATACCAGATCTGTTTACATTCAGGGGAGGGGGTCCTTGCACCAACACGCATGTTTTTTTAAAACAAATGTTTCCTCCTCGAAATTCGAACATTAGAGCGTGATTGTCATGGATACCACACCCCTCCGCATCACGTTCCATTTACCACGTGATCGGGAGAGAAAGTTTCCTCCCTGAGGAAAATTAAATTTTGGTCATGTTATGTTCCCTAGCGCGTACCCCACCGACTCCATGTACCAGCTTAAAGTGCATGTAACTTCCCTCCTGTGCCAGCTATGAAGACGCAAATACATTTGCGTCCACCGTTAACTTGCCCTCTTTCAGATCCACCATGAATGGATTATGTAGTCCGTTCCTAAGTATGCTATGCCACCGTCTCTCTGTAGTACACTTTTCATGTATTCCTGCTCTAGCAAGAGTAGGCCCTGAATTCCTGCCATCTGAACCTCTTTTGTGGCTCCTGACTCTGCCCAGGCTACCTCTGTACCCGTGAACTCTGACTTACTTTCAAGCGCGGCCCCTCGCGCTCAGCTCAAGCCTGCTTTCTGCCAAGACTGACTACAACCTTCGAGTTATCTGTTCCGCTCCCCGAGAATACATTCCTGCCTACTAGATCCTGTAAACATCCTCTCCAGCTGCAGAGCCAAAGGGCCGACCTGTCTTAATGCAAGTAATTCATAGCCTCCGTTGCCATGCTTCCATGGAAGGCCCCATGCCCCACGCCTCACATGTAGACACTTAGGCGCTTATACACGCATCCACAGTTAGCATAGAATAGCTTCTGCCCTAGAGACCTTTCCGCCCAGATAGTATAGTTCCTAAACATCAGATATCAGATATGATAGAAGTACAAGTTGATCTGACATGCCAGACTTTTTGTCTCTTTCCGTCAGTATGAATGTCAAGTCCCCTGCACCCCGTCAATCCCACGTCATGCAGCTGCGCGCGCATCCAAGCTTCCGATTTCTGCTGACACTGCGACAATTCTGTTAGCACCACCCCTTGGTGCCACCCACTTGCGTCACTTATCAGTGACGTCTCTAGCACACACCTCTGATTCACGCCTAGTTTACGCCTCTTGATGATGTATTAGTATCACGTGTATACTGTTATCTTGTCTTCTCTCAGCTGTTACGCCTCTTACATTGACTCTTATGGTATAAATCAAGTATATAAGCTATGTATTGTCAATAAACGGCAGCGCTCTATCCCTTCTGACACCCCTGTGGTGGTCAGAACATGATATCCTGATTCCTTTATGAGGAATAAAACCCTTAGAAACTCTAACACCACGGACTCTGTCTTTTTTCATTCTGATTGAGTTATTATTGATTAAGTACTTACCTGCATAGAAATTAAGAGAGTAAATTAATTATTTACGTCATTTTGGCGCCCGAATAGGGACCCCTCCCCCACCTCACGCGCCGGTTGGTGCGTTGCAAGCTGTGTCCCCTGCCATCAGTTAGATGGAACACACGTGTACTGGCAGGATTTCCTGCATCTCCCTCTGACCCACGGAGGTGACGAAGACTGCGATCAGTGCCCAGACGAGGCGGTGAGGAGTGCGGAGGATCCCGACCAGAGCCTAGCCGAAAGAAGCAAGGTCCGAGGTGTGAAGAGGCCCACCAGTTTTCCGAAGTTTTCCGAAATTTTCCGAAGTTTTCCGAAGTCCCGAGTCGAGTCCAGTCGAGTTTTCCGAGGCCTTCTGTTTCCGTGCTTCCCGGTGAGTACCATTGCTGGGTCGTATCTAGACGGGTTTGGGTACGCAAGTCCGGTCTGCACTGTTTTTAGGCAGTGTATCTGTACTGTTTAGCAGTATATCAAGTATTCCGAATTTCTGCACTGTTACACCAGTGTATCCGTACTGTTGAGCAGTACATCCAGTATAGGGGGGTAGTCATCTATGTCTTCAATGTTTTTATGTGATTAATGTTGTGGTATGAATGCGACTGTTTAAACGTGTATTATTGTGTTTCTCGTATAAACTAGCTGTCAAGAGTATTAAGGAATAAGGATCTAGCATTCAGTAATAAGTAAGCAGGATGCCGTTTTTCAACAAATTAAAACAGATAGGAACTAGGAAAGGGTTACTGGAGGAAGAAATTCCTATCCCCCCTAGGGACACTCCAGGCAATTTTATGTATCAGAAATTTGGCATAGATGCCATATTATATCTAGATTTATGGGCCGATTACACCAAACACCTAGACGAAAGACACAGATGGCCTGTTACCGGAACGTGGGATGCCGAGTGCATCATGAGGGTAGAAGAAGCATTATGGAAAAAGAAAGCTAGACAATCTCAGAAGGACGCCATAGAATTTTGGCGTAAGGAATCACGTAAGCGTGCTGACAAAGCACTCCGTAGAGAAGACAGACTTAAAGAATCAGATAAAGACCAAGAAAACGAATTAGTTACTGAAGGGATCCGAGTAAAAACAGAACAAATAGACCGTGCCCGAAATAATCTTGTAAACGGTATGTATCTTGCAGCAGATGACACATCTGAAGCCCAATCAGAAACACCGAAAAACTTACCGACACCATTAGTTCCAACTAAAGTAATGCATAAAACTACTAAAGACATATTCCTAAATTCATATCTAGAGGATGTAGCACCAGCTTATACCAATCTGCCTGTTCGTGCCCTGCCTACTGACAGGGATGGGGGTGGCACTGCGCCCCCAGATAATGTCCCGCCGGTACCACGACAGACCTCCTCTGTCCCGCCAGCTCCGCCACTTCCCGCACTCAAGATTGACCTACCGAAACAAGTCCTACCTGATCCTACTAAACGACAAATTCCAGTTCAGATCCAGACTCCGCGGAGAGATAATGCCCAAGCATCCGCCTCAGGAGGTGCGACAGCGGGTCTACAGACCCCGCCATCGACACACAGATTAAATTTAAGGGACACGCAGAATCCTTTCCAGTCTCCCCACTTATCCCGGCTTGACGCATTTAAAGAGAAGATGTCAGTTTGCAGATATGATCCAGTACCCGGAAAAGACGATTTAATGATATTAGCATCACTACGATTAAGATCTGCCACCGATAGCTTGCTATGCTATGTAGGAATGCAGGAACTTCTCGACAGACTATATAAGTTTATACAGACAGGGAAAGACCCCGACAGTGTCAAAGCTGCCATGCATAAACAGAAAGTTGATACTCAAGCACAGATATTACGATTTTTTATAAATTGTGTAATAAGAGAACGAGACAGGCCCGGGACAGATCAAAGTGAATTAGACGCATTAAACAAGTGGGGTCAAAATATAGCCGAAGGAAAGCATGATAAAGGGGCTTGCATAGCCAGTATGTCCCAGAAAATTAGAAAGGCAGTATTGACCGCACACCAGGAAGAGAATGATAAAGCTTCCTCCGAGGAGGAAGATGAACATGAAGCACCAGGAAGGTCTACAGATACTATAGCATATGTAGGTAGGGGAGCCTACCTTAGGAAAGGTGTCCGTCCAGAAAGCAAGAGAGTCTTTCTCTCTGAGTTAACAAATCCGAATTCTTCTGAACATCAGTTCCAGGAAACTGATAAAAGGCTTCGAGACCGAGTGGGGTACCATGTACTCAATTCTATGGATGAACAGGAACTAGCCCGGTCAGCCGTGTTATGGGCCGAAAACCCAGACATGTATAATGATGACACGTTAGTACAGACATTCTTGAACCTTTCCCCGGAAGAGCAGAAAATAGCAGGTGTATACATGATTCAGCACCTCCTCATCAAGTTCAGAAACCATCATTCTGATCCAGGTCCCTTACATGAAACATTAGAAGCACTACTCATGGATAGATGGAGAGGTTTTAGTACCAAATTAATACAAATAATTCTAGAACAACGACATAAATATAGCACCTTCATAAGTCCCGAATATGTTCCCGCCCCGCCTCCAGAAAGGAAAACGTACCACATGCAATGCGGTGGTGGCATTGAAAGTCAGAACCCCTTACGAGAAGTACACCCAGTTATGGGTGCGGACCAACGCTTGAAACGTGTGTATGTTCACACACCACTGACTAAGTTAGAACTGTTAGAAATGAAGAAATTAGTTCCGTGCCATGATAAAGACCCTGCAGGTTTTCATAGAGAGCTTAAAGACATGTTACTGATGGGAGATTACACGTATGATGATATTATGAAAATGTTAAAAGTACTGTTGCCCACGGGCATTTACGAGAAATTAAAGGAAAAGGATTGGGAGGTGGGAGAGTCAAAGATAGCATGGGCAGAAATAGAAGACGAGGAAAGCAAACGAGTCCCAGGGTTAGGCCTTGGGGATAAGACTAAAGCATTACCAGGTTTAATAGTACAGGTTTTGCCAAGATTATTGACAACTAGAAAGGAAGATTGGGACGCAATCTCGTCCTGTAAACAGAAACAAGATGAAGATACTAGTGACTTTTATTCAAGATTCGAGAAATGTTTCATTATAAATAGTGGCCTAAAAGTTAGCAGCGAGTCATACCCACACCTTTTTGTAACAAAACTAGTCGAGAATGCCCTACCATTAGTTAAAAATAGAGTGTACAAAGTTGAAAGTACTTGGCAAGCAAACACGCCATCCCAGATGTTACAAATGTTACAATATCACCAGAACAGAATTAGGGAAGAACAAGATCAGGAACAGAAACGTATGAAAGACACGAAAATGAAAATGTTAGTAGCTCAGACGATTCCAGCCGACGGTCATAGGAAAGGTGGGGCCCAGACCAATCATTCTGCCGCTCCCGTTAAAGGGACATGTAATTATTGCAAGCAGCCAGGTCACTACGTACATGAATGTCCAGTCCTGAAACATAACATCGAGACAGGTAAAACTAAAGAAAGACCGCGTCCGCCTAGACATGAACAGGGTCATCAACAGACCTCACAGAACGAACAGCCAATGCAGAATACACAGCCTATGCATGATCAGTCCCACACAGTACAGACAGTAGCAGTACCGCAGCCACAACATGCCCAGACACAGCCCATTGCCGCAACTCGGCAAGTATCACAACAGATGTACCAGTATGCCCAGTCGGCATATCCAGATTATCCCCGTTATACATGAAACAGCCTAGGGAGGGAAAGTGATTTGCCTCTTATTGAAATTCCTGTAGATCAAGAAGGTCCTTATGTACACAGTCACGTATTAGGAAAAGACAGAAAATTTTTAATTGACACAGGGGCAAGTCGCACTACAATAAGTCACAATGAAGTCCCAGGGGCACCCCTCTCAGGCTCACAGAATGTATCCCTTGGTTTTTCAGGACAGCCTATTGTAAATGAAGTATCGGAACCAGTACCATTAGCTGTAGGTCCATTATCTCGAGTTACAGATTTGTTACTTACGAAATCATGTCCAGAAAATCTGTTAGGAATTAAAACACTGAAGGCTCTAGGAGCTATAATATGCTGTTCCCCAGAGGGAGTTAGACTCTTTCTGCGGGATTTCAAGGGTCATTATGTTTTACGTGATTTTGATGTCAGATTGAAAAATGTACCAGATCACTTATGGGCAAAAGGCCCAGCAGATGTAGGTTGTATGCATATCACTCCATATCGTGTTACACTCAAGACAGGAGTTGTTCTACCCAGAATCAGACAATACAAGTTACCACCCGATGCTGTAGTGGCTTTACTGAAAATAATTGAAGAGCTTATTGCCCAGGGAGTGGTCGTAGAGACCGACTCCAATATCTGTAATTCACCCATCATTCCAATTCTTAAACGTACAGACCGCAATGCACCGCCAGTATATCGGCTGGTGATTGATCTTCGAGAACTGAACAAATGTATTGTACCACAGTATCCTGTGGTCCCCGATATCTCTTCCCTATTGACTGCTATTGATTCAGAAGCAACGTTCTTTACTGTAATCGATCTCAAGAACGCTTTCTTCAGTGTACCTATTGACCCGGAGAGCCAATATCTCTTCGGATTCAGTTTAAATGGACGAAGTTTCAAATTTTCCCGCGCACCTCAAGGATTTACAGAAAGCCCCAGCATCTATAGTCAAGCACTGAAAAGACAACTAGATTGTATCCAAATGCCAGTTAATACAGCTTTACTGCAATACGTCGATGATCTACTGATCACCGCACGAAGTGAGCCCGAATGTGAACAAGCATCTCTGACAGTTTTGCATTTCCTGGCCGACAAGGGACACAAGGTGTCCCCTTCGAAGCTACAATTCTGTGTTCAGCAAGTTGTGTACTTGGGTCACTTGCTGTCCAAAGTGGGGAGACAGCTCACTCCCGATCGCATTCAGTTAATTATAAATATGCCACGACCCCAGACACAAAAGGAAGTGCGGGCCTTCATAGGCCTCACCTCGTACTGCAGACAATGGATTCCTCAATATGCATTTCTAGCTAAACCACTCATCCAGTTAACGACGCAGGAGGCTGCAACTTCCATTGCCCTCCCTTGGACTCAGGAACACACACAAGCCTTTGAGGAATTAAAGAAAGCTTTATGCCAAGCACCAGTTTTAGCGACACCATGTTACAGCAAACCGTTTACACTTTTTGTTACAGAACGTGACGGTACAGCATTGTCTGTCCTCACTCAAGATCAAGCAGGTTCACATAAGCCTTGCGCTTATTTCTCAAGTACATTGGATTCAGTAGCACAGGCACTCCCTGCATGTTTAAAATCAGTAGCAGCAACAGCGTTAGCAATCAGACAAAGCGACTCAATTGTTTTAGGTCATCAGTTAACAGTACAAGTTCCACATTCTGTAGAGGTTCTGTTAAACAGAACCCAGACTCAACACTTGACTATAGCACGACTTACAGGTTACGAATTGACATTATTCCAGCCACACATAGAAATCAGACGCTGCAGTATCCTGAACCCAGCAACACTGTTACCTACAGTTATGACAGATCCAGCTCCACATGATTGTATAGAGATCATTAATGCAGTAACAAAGCCCCGACGAGATTTAACAGATGTTCCATTGACAAATCCAGACCTGACACTTTATGTGGATGGTTCATGCATGAGAACAAGTACAGGAGAGTTAGTGGCCGCGTATGCCGTGACCACTGAAACTGAAGTTAAAGAAACACACCGTATTGATACACTGTCTGCTCAAGCGGCAGAGCTCATCGCTCTGACCCGAGCCTGTATTCTAGCCAAGAACAGAAATGTCAACATATACACAGATTCCCGTTATGCGTTCGGAGTTGTACACGACTTCGGCATGCTGTGGCAAGAAAGAGGTTTTCTGACCTCTCATGGTACAAAGATACAACATGGTCCTCTCATTCAAGCACTGTTAGAAGCAATACATCTGCCTTCAGCCATATCCGTCATGAAGTGTAAAGCACACACTAAAGCCACAGATTCTGTTTCCCAGGGTAACGACCTGGCAGATCAGACAGCAAAACATACAGCACTGACCGACACTCAGATAAATGATACGACAAGAACAACAGATCCGACAAACTGTATGACAGTCAGGGATCCCACACTAGATGTTATTGACATTCAGACACATGCTACTCCAGAAGAAATAAAGAAATGGATCGAACTAGGAGGGATCCAGACAGATCAAGGTTGGATGACGAAGGGAAAATCTACATGGTTTCTCCCTGACTCTATGGTTCAAGTCATGATAAATACAGCACATAGTCCTGCACATCTAGGAGAGAAAGCAATGCTAGACAGTTTGCAAAATCTCTGGAACAATAAACACTTACGAGCAGCCGCAAAACAGAAAGTGCGTACTTGCATGATCTGTTGTCAGTTCAATCCAGGTAAAAGCGTCCCTGTAGAGCAAGGTGGATTTCATCCTCCCGATCACCCTTTTGAAGTCCTCCAGATGGATTATATCCAGATGGACCGTTGTCGAGGATTTAAATATGTTCTCGTAGTTGTCTGTGCTCTGTCCCGCTGGACCGAAGCATACCCAGTCCCAGATTACACTGCTCCGACCACTGCCAAACAGTTGGTTCGTGAATTCTTCCCACGATACGGCCTGCCTCGTGTCGTGTACTCAGATAACGGTCAGCCATTCTCATCTGCATTAATGAAAGAAGTTTCCTTATTACTGGGATACCAGTGGAAGTTCCATTGTGTCCGACATCCAGAAGCCGCAGGCCTTGTTGAGAGGCATAACCAGACACTAAAGATCCGCCTTGCCAAAATATGTCAGGAGAAAGGGGTCGACTGGATAGTCGCCCTGCCAGTGGCACTATTCTATATGAGAATGGTCGCCCATTCGAGATCAGGGCTATCTCCGTACGAGGTGGTCTTTGGAAGACCACCGAATATGTGGGGGACGCCCATTCCAAAAAAGATTACTGATGTTGATTCTAATATGTTGACAGATTACCTTGCCTCCTTGATGTCTGCACTCCAATCATGTCGTTCACAGGTTGCCGCAGCCTTCCCTGACAACACTGATGTAAAGGCACATGACGTCCGTCCCGGTGATACTGTCCTCGTCCGCAATTTCGACAGAAAAAGTCCGTTGGAGCCCCGCTGGAAGTCTCCGAAGACCGTTCTTCTGACAACAAGGACGGCGGTGAAGATCGAGGGAAGAAAGGGGTGGGTACACACGAGTCACATAAAAAAATTTGCTGGACTGAAACCTGACCTAGACTCGTCCACCCCCACCAAAGACTGTGTTACCAAAGACTGTGTCAAACCGAAAGACTTTACCGAATCGCAACGAGAAAAAACTCCTCAAGAACAATATCGCATGAAATTACGATCTAGCAAGTCAGACAGTTTAATTGTTTAAGTCCTCCCCTAGGTGAATCGGTTAAATAGTTTCTGACATGTATCCCCTAGATCGAGATAGAGAGAGAGAAGCAAAGAAAAGTACATATTGCAAATCACTTCGTAGTCACTGCATAGTGACACTAATAATTATGTTTATTCTCAGTATTTTAATTATTATTGCTAGCATCCTATTGCCTATCTATTATCCTATTTTCAAGCGTGAACAATCTGCTTACAATGTTTCTGCTGAACACACTTTTAGTGAGTTACCTCCTCACGAGCTTTCCTACAGACTTGCGCTGCGCAACAATACATTCATTAGTATGTTACATCATTCTCATCAAACTAACAATGCTACAAATTGCTGGATATGTGGCCGACTCCCTCCCTACCAGAATTACAAGGGAGCTCTACCCCTCTTTCCGTACCCGTTCACTCACAATGGCTCCTGTGGAGCATGGTTTAAAATAATTAATTCTTTAGATCCCGACATTGCTGTTTTCAATGGGGGTTGGGTTTAGGGAAACCTGAACTTAGTCCTACTAGACGTCTGTCACCCAGATAAAGAGGGACTCCCCACTAGAATAGGAACAGATCTAGAAAATGAAGTATATGGATTAGGTAATTATACAATTAGCCTTATGATTCTTACTGTCGAATCCGAAGCCACACCAGTTCTACCTATTATGTCAGTACTGCCAGTCACTGGTGAATTATGTATCAAGAAGAAAGGTTCAGTACACTTAGGTCATAGTAAATGCACTACTGTGGTCGAATTCAGTGATCATGGAAAATCGTCTTTTAAAGCTATCAGTCACTCATACTTTGTTTGTGGTCATACCGCATACATACGTCTACCTCCGGATTGGGATGGTACCTGTTACATTGCATTCCTCCTGCCACCTGTTTTTCTAGCCCCTCCTGATTACCATAGAAATACCAATCTAGTAAAGAATAGACCCAGAAGAGATATCCCACTTGTCGACTACACAGAAACGGCATGGGAACAGTACACCGATTTTAATAAAGGATTCTTTTTCTTTTTAGGACCTGTCCAGAATAGTAAATTAATACGCAGATTAACTAGAACACTTGAAGCAGTAGTAAATGAAACTGCCTCCGCCTTAGGTAACTTAACAGAAGAACAGTCCGCCATGCGGGTTGTTGTCCTTCAGAATCGTCTTGTAATTGACGTCATCTTGGCAGATAGAGGTGGAGCCTGTAAGGTCATCGGGTCAAGTTGCTGTGTTTTTATACCACAAAACGCACCATCTGTATATCAAGCTATCACCCGTCTTCATAAAATTGCAAATCAGATACATCAGAATCCAGGCACCTGGACTTGGTCTGGTTGGTTCTGGACAACGTTAACAGCTTGGGGATGGAAGATCCTATCCTTCCTAGGCATTGGCCTAGTCCTAGTATTCAGTTGCTGCCTGTGCCTACAATGTGGGCCAGCGATTTGTGGACTGTGTGCCACTTCCTGTATTGAACACTCCAGTTTCCTCTCAAAACGTAAACGAAAGAAAGAAGAACAAATGATGTTACAAGAACAGACTGATCGATTCATGAGGATCGATATTTTATGAAGGGTCCGTAGGGAACAAGGAGGGAATGAGGAAAATTTAATTTTGGTCATGTTATGTTCCCTAGCACGTACCCCACCGACTCCATGTACCAGCTTAAAGTGCATGTAACTTCCCTCCTGTGCCAGCTATGAAGACGCAAATACATTTGCGTCCACCGTTAACTTGCCCTCTTTCAGATCCACCATGAATGGATTATGTAGTCCGTTCCTAAGTATGCTATGCCACCGTCTCTCTGTAGTACACTTTTCATGTATTCCTGCTCTAGCAAGAGTAGGCCCTGAATTCCTGCCATCTGAACCTCTTTTGTGGCTCCTGACTCTGCCCAGGCTACCTCTGTACCCGTGAACTCTGACTTACTTTCAAGCGCGGCCCCTCGCGCTCAGCTCAAGCCTGCTTTCTGCCAAGACTGACTACAACCTTCGAGTTATCTGTTCCGCTCCCCGAGAATACATTCCTGCCTACTAGATCCTGTAAACATCCTCTCCAGCTGCAGAGCCAAAGGGCCGACCTGTCTTAATGCAAGTAATTCATAGCCTCCGTTGCCATGCTTCCATGGAAGGCCCCATGCCCCACGCCTCACATGTAGACACTTAGGCGCTTATACACGCATCCACAGTTAGCATAGAATAGCTTCTGCCCTAGAGACCTTTCTGCCCAGATAGTATAGTTCCTAAACATCAGATATCAGATATGATAGAAGTACAAGTTGATCTGACATGCCAGACTTTTTGTCTCTTTCCGTCAGTATGAATGTCAAGTCCCCTGCACCCCGTCAATCACACGTCATGTAGCTGCGCGCGCATCCAAGCTTCCGATTTCTGCTGACACTGCGACAATTCTGTTAGCACCACCCCTTGGTGCCACCCACTTGCGTCACTTATCAGTGACGTCTCTAGCACACACCTCTGATTCACGCCTAGTTTACGCCTCTTGATGATGTATTAGTATCACGTGTATACTGTTATCTTGACTTCTCTCAGCTGTTACGCCTCTTACATTGACTCTTATGGTATAAATCAAGTATATAAGCTATGTATTGTCAATAAACGGCAGCGCTCTATCCCTTCTGACACCCCTGTGGTGGTCAGAACATGATATCCTGATTCCTTTATGAGGAATAAAACCCTTAGAAACTCTAACACCACGGACTCTGTCTTTTTTCATTCTGATTGAGTTATTATTGATTAAGTACTTACCTGCATAGAAATTAAGAGAGTAAATTAATTATTTACGTCATCCCTTTTAGCACACCCCGATTGGTTCATCGAGGGTCACGAGTCGCGCCACGCCCAACCAGGAAATACCGATCGGTTTACTTTACCGGCATCGGAAGGCTGCCGGTCACTCTACGGGGCATCTCGAGCAGTAACCAAGTAGGTTTACCGCGAGACGAACAGAAGCCGCAAGTAAGTGTAACTACGCTGACCTTCTTACGGGGTGGCACCCACTGCACTGAACTCCCGTAATAATATTTTTCCATTTCCTATCTGTCACATTCAGGCAGAACTCTGCTCATTGTTTACCTTTGTTTCTGAACATATGTAGGTGACTGGCATTTGCCATCTTGGAAGTTCAGATGCCCATGAAGCGGTAGTTACCGCCTCAAGTGTAAGCATTACATTTTGACACTACTTTCTATAACCACAAGGGCGACGTTGGTACTATACGCAAGCTTATTTGCGGTTTGAATGTTTAGCCGCCCGCCCGGAAAATCTATGGCCAATATACCATAGCCCTCTACAACGCAGCACGATAGCGATCACTCTCCCTCACAATTAGTTTCCTCTCGAAGCTAACCCATTCGCCCTGCCAGAACCGACACCTCACCGCGGCGCTGGGGTATTATTTACCCAAGCACGTTCCGGTAACTAAGACTGGAGCACATTTTGATCGGATTAGATGGACCCACCACTAGTACGATATATGAGCATGGTTATTCTATGTAGTGACCATTCACAGGCGACTACGACCAGCACAATATATATTAAGTGTACATCCTTGTTTTGTCCACCCTGGTACGTGATCCCAACCCTGTTCCCCCATTCTTTCTTACAGGTTTTTCTCTTGAATGAGGAAAAGACACACCCTTTTACACTAGATCGCAATTTTGCGGTCTTCAAATTGAACGAGGGCAGGGCTCACCTTAGCGCGTGCGGACCACCCAGTTCAATCACCACGGTCCTGACGAAAACCTAAGAATCACTTTAATGGTTGAAACATGTAGACCTTATTAATTTTTCTTGTAACATTCACATAGCACACTTCGCTATTTTTAACGTATTACACTTTTTGAGACACCAAAGCCTACCTAATTAGGCACGGGTGCCACACTGATTTTATAGGGGTTCAAGCACTCAAGAATAAAAGTCTTGAAGTGAGTAGTTTTGGCCCTTTTTAACACACTTTTCACTGTAATTTTTATGCACATATAAAAGAAAAAGAAACCCGCTCCACTGTAGTCAGGTGTCGCAGCACACCCTGTGGGCACTTGGCCTATGGGGTGGGACCCCGATGATGAAGCATGTCACCAACTAGGTTGGTGAGGGAGGGGTCTTCTATAAGGACATGCACTGTCCGGTAACGGGTTGGGGCACAATGTGCTAACCTGAGCTTTAAGCTCTAGAAGCAGAGGTTTTTTCTCTGTGTTTTCCTAGGGGGTACTCCTCCATTGTTGTTACAATTAATCCCGGGGACCAGGACTTCCCACCACACTTAGTTGGTGTAATTTCCCTGACTCTCTCCATTTGTTATAATTGCTGAGATTACACCCAACGCCACATTGCTAGATTAGCATGCCACAAAATAAATCACAAATTTTAACACAAATTTCATGCCACACGTAGCCTGCAATATGCAGATTGTTGATTTGAGCCATTTGATAACAGCACATCCTACCTGCTTTTAAGGGGGAAGAGGGCCAAATGTAAAAACAAAACTTACTAATATAGAAGTGCCACCTAAAATGCACAGAAAACCACATGCCATTTAGACACAACTGCTCCGTCATCCTCAGACCTGCCTACTTACACGTGCCCACCATGTGTTGCATGATTTTTGCTCCCTTTACACGGTCACCCACTGAGGAGCCAAAATCACATGTTGGCAGGGCAAACGAGCTGAAAACCACTGAAAACAGTGGGTTTAAGCTTGTTTCCTAAGGCATTAAACAGCAGATGTCCAACCAGAGATGTGAAAACACCCCAAGACATCGGCGATAGCCTCAATGTCTCTATGTTTATTTTTTGGGGGAGGAGCATGGGGACTTGGTGAGGGCAGAGTGCTTCTTAGCTAGCTCTCAGCACCAGGCCCCTTCCCTCCAAGGCCCGCCCCTCCGCACACAGTGGCATTCATTTGTGCGTTGGTCGGTATGCATACTTCATTATTTGGGTGAAGTGGAAAACCAATTTATATTTGTGAAGACATCTTTGCAACAAGATCAATATTATTTTTCAGTTTTCATCTGCAAATATGAACAGTTTTATTAGGTTTTAAGGTCTTCTAAAGATAGTCCTGCAGAAGGAGCATGGTGTCAATGTTTCCATTACGCAGACACCAGCACTAAAACAAGGAAAGCCTACATACCATTGCCTGTGACAATGGCACTAAAGATCTGTTTGTGCTCCTTCTTTTAATGGCCTATTCAGCAGTGATATCTTTGCTAACATCAGTTCATTGAAATAGCAAACATATTGCTGAATCTCATTGCATATAAAATGGTGGAGGATGTCACTTTCAAAACTATCAGCCACTCATAAGACCAAATAGGTGATATCAATCTCACACAGGACTTAAAACTGAGGCAAGGAAACCTCTGAATCATTGGGTTTAAGGAAGGGACAGAGGGTGATGAGCTTAAAAACTTCGTAATAGGTTTTACATTTTGACAAATTCAAGGTGCTGTGGTACTGGTCACTACAGAAAATAATGGATTCCTTTAATGAATAATGGACATGTATCACTTGGCAAAAACTTGAAAAGTTTAAAGTTATTTATATAAATTCTGTTACTTAAGGATTTTACACAACAGCGGTTTCTTTCTTTGGGTACCCGGGCTGCCCCTACCCTGTTACCGGCATTCACATTTCTTTTAAAGTGCTAAGTAACACCAGTGGCAATGCTACTTAACATTTTAAAACAAGTGTGGAAGCCTGGCACCAGTCCTGCTGCCTGCCTGCCTAACGGATGACACTCCGAGTCAGACACAGGCGTCAGACAGGACAGGCAGTCAGGCAGGTTTCTTGTGGCACGTGCACTATTTTGCATGTGTCACTTAAAAGCTCTGCAAACAGGGCTGGCATGTTGCCAGCTCTGTATTCTCTGTTTGGGGGCCCTTGAAACTGCCCACAAATGACGCAGGCAGCCCAGGATGGGTACAGTATAAGCCATATACCTCCTGAGGCTGCTAATTGCTAAAGCTGCAGCATGACGACTCCGCCCTTTCCCAGGTCATCACTGGATGGGTTGGTGTCATCATGCATAACTGACCCCACCCATCTCTGTGATGACTGCTGGATTCACAGAGTAGAGTTTTCAGTTTCAGTTTTAGCTCCTCTATGAACTGTGGCTGCCTGAGACAGCAACAGAAGCAACAGGCAGCACGTCACCAACCCTGGCCTGTTCATCAACCTGCAGGACTGATTGGGATAGAAGCTAGCTGATAAGGTTAATTTAAATTAAATATTTTACTTTTTAATTTAGTATTTAAGCATATTGCATTGCCACACATATTTTTAGGACTATCATGTTCAAATTTTAGCTCTTTGCAAGATTTTAACAAGTTAGATTTTTGTGTTAGGGTTGTGCCCAAAAGAGTAATGCAATCCTGATGCGAAATCTGGGCCTCAACTTATTCATTTATCCTTATTAAAGCTCTGCCAGAAGGAAATTGGCAACAAGGTGAAATGTGGCATGGAGTCTATTCTGCTCAATTGTTTGTTAACGCAGCATTTTAAGATACCTTATGGGGTTAAGGCACCTGCTGTATTGATATTTGTGTGCCTAGAATATATCAGTGAATAATAATATTGGAAAGATAACTGGGGGTTAATACATTTGCTTGAGAGAACTCGTTTTGTACCGTCTCATTTTTTAATCAAAGTAGCATAGACGGTTAATATGTCTCATGCAAAGCACATCACGTAAGATGCAGATGACAGATTTTTAGGTCTCGCCTCTCAATGCGCAAGCGCATTGAGCAGAGCGAGACTATAGCGTCTTAAACAGACTTTACCTAACTGGGCGATTTGGTGCTGTGCCCGTGGCTTTTAGGTCAATGCGCAAGCGCATTGACCTAAAATGCGCGTGCACATCATCAAATCGCCGTCTGTTCCCTCAGCCGCACTCCTCCCACACCTTTAAAGTGAAGCTTAGCTTCACTTCAAAGGCCCCTGCTGCTTTCACACCCTCTCCCCGCCCCGCCCCCTCCCCTGCCCGCCGTGTCGCATTTCTCCTCCCTCCCCTTCTCTGCCTTCCCTCCGTCTTGTTTTTTTTTAACCCTTTCCATGTTTTGGTTTTCCGGACTAGAGTGGAATGTTAGAGAAGGTTGACATTTGGTGCTGTGCTACCACATTTTAAGCTGTTATCAACTTATTTTGATACTCGGATCTGTATGTTACTGCACTTTAAAACCCATAGCTCTGTCATCTTGAATAGTGGCATGAAAGTGACACGGTGAAGCAGTCTGTTACAGTTGATGCTTGTACTTGTGGTTTGCGCAGACCTGTTCTGGTTTCACGCCTTTTCTTGACATTTTTTCCGTGAAATGTATTGTGAAAGACAAAAGGTGTTTATCAACTGTGCCTGGGAGAGCTGCAATCTGACCCTGGCACATCTCGCCACATGCAATTTCCCAGATGGAAAAACGCGTTAGGCTGAAATTCAACACTTCTCTTCAACCCCCTCCGTTTGTGTAAATGTCTGTGCTGCCGTCTTACGGCTAGAGCAGCCAATTTAAATGGGAACATCAGAACATGTGTTTTTGAGAGATTTCCGGTGCCGAGATTTCTTTTAAGTAAAAAGGCGACAATATTTTTTTTGCAAATTGGTTAAAAGACAACCTGTCATGCTGCACTGTAAATGTCACAATGGAGCAATTACTTGGACGTAACTGTATATAGACCTGTGCAGACAGGTAATAACATCGGTGGCACACGAAATTGCTACAATAAATTGAGTTGTCCAAACCTCCCCTTCTATTCCAGAAGGCACCCTTCACATCAAGTACCTTTTTAATGCAGCGCTCTCTGTGTGCTTGTAATCATATTGTTTGCCATATAGTTAGAGGTGCGTGCATCGTTAAGTCTTACATCCCCAGTCTCCTGGTGCTAAAGTTCTCGATATGTAACACATACCCACCTTACATTTTCAGAACCAATGGCTGGTGTTTCCTGTGTCAAACAATCATTTGGTGATTTAACTGTGAGTCAGTCGGGAGCACCAACTTGTGAATTTCTCTCATCTCTACCTGATCTGTTTGACAAAGGAGTTTAGTGGAACATTTTGCCATATACTTTGAAGTATATGGCTACCTCCCCATGAGGCACGCGTGGGTGACTATAATTACTGGTGCTGGATGGGTATGCTACTCTGTGATTTCAACTCTTGACCATTATAATGGAGGTCCTGGTAAACCTGGTTCAAGGTTCGGGAACTTCTGCTCACACCAGGTACTTCTGGGTTTCGAAGTGCATCTTTTCTCTGTCACAAACCCTTATGGAACCCACAGGACCACCACACCCACCACCACTACATCCACCACCACATCCACCACAACCACCACCCCATCCACCACCACCGCATCCACCATCACCACATCCATCGCATCCACCACCACCGCATCCACCGCATCCACCACCACATCCACCATCAACAACACATCCACCATCACATCCACCACCACCACCACCACCACATCCACCATCACCTCCACATCCACCATGACATCCACCGCCACATCCACCACCACATCCACCACATCCACCACCACCACATCCACCACCACATCCACCACCACCGCATCCACCACCACCGCATGCACCACCACCACCACACCCACCACCACTACATTCACCACCACATCCACTACAACCACCACCACCGCATCCACCACCACCACCGCATCCACCAACACATCCACCACCACATCCACCACCACATCCACCATCACCACCACATCCACCATCACATCCACCATCACATCCACCACCACCACCACATCCACCGCATCCACCACCACCACCACATCCACCACCACATCCACCACCACATCCACCACTTCCACCGCATCCACCACCACCACATCCACCACCACCACCACATCCACCACCACCACATCCACCACCACATCCACCACCACATCCACCACCACCTCATCCACCACCTCATCCACCACTGCATCCACCACCACCACATCCACCACCACCACCACATCCACCACCGCATCCACCACCACCACATCCACCACCACATCCACCACCGCATCCACCACCACCACATCCACCACCATCACTTCCACCACCACATCCACCACCACATCCACCACCACTTTCACCACATCCACAACCACCACATCCACCACCACCACATCCACCACATCACCACCACATCCACCACATCCACCACCACCACCGCATCCACCACCACTACATCCACCACACCCACCACCATCACTTCCACCACCACCACCGCATCCACCATCACCACCACATCCACCATCACATCCACCATCACATCCACCACCACCACCACATCCACCCCCACATCCACCACCACATCCACCACCACATCCACCATCACCTCCACATCCACCATGAAATCCACCGCCACATCCACCACCACATCCACCACCACCACCACATCCACCACCACCACCACCACATCCACCACCACCACCACATCCACCACCACATCCACCACCACATCCACCACCACTTCCACCGCATCCACCACCGCCACATCCACCACCACATCCACCACCGCATCCACCACCACCACATCCACCACCATCACTTCCACCACCACATCCACCACCACATCCACCACCACTTTCACCACATCCACAGCCACCACATCCACCACCACCACATCCACCACATCACCACCACATCCACCACGTCCACCACATCCACCACCACATCCACCCCCACATCCACCACCATCACCACCACATCCACCATCACCACCACCACCACATCCACCACCACCATATCCCCCAGATCCACCACCACCACATCTATATGTGTGTGGCTCTGTGTGTGTGTAGGTGCAAATGCAATGTTTTTGGATTTTCGTCACAATAAAATACACTGAACATAATCTTCACAAAATTTATTTACAAACGTTTAAGCTATTGCCATTATAAATTACAATAACTTTTATTTAAGTATTAATTATTTACAAAATTAAAAGCCATTGTTATTTGTAATATCAAGACATCTAAGTCACGTAAATACAACACACATTGCATTACAAATGCTATAGGTGTCACATTTGCAAAAGTTAAAACTATTGACATTGTAACTGACAAAGCTATTAATTTTGCTACTTTCAAAACCAACACATAAATAAAAAAAAGTGTCATTTACAATACCAATAGCTCAAACTTTCCTAATGCAAGACCTATTGCATTTCCAATGCTTGTTATTTTATCTAGTTAAGTGGGTTACTGCTTTTAACACAGAGATTTGCCGTAGATAAATTGTAATGCTTCTAAAATAGCACAGAAAGCTATAAGGGACATGTAACTCTTACACCTTGTAAACCTAACTGACTTATCTAACACATCCTTTATACATTGATTTACAGAAACGTGATTTATTGTTAACAAATATTATGCACATGTAATCTAAAGCGCTCTGACATTCTACATATGGATGAGTAGCACTATAAAAGATATTTTTTTAAATCTAGTGGTATTTAAATTATTTGTGTAAACACTGTGACAAACCAGCACAGCTGGCATTATTATAGTGCATGTACATGTCTTATGTAGGGACCGCATGCCTCTCTTAAGTACCTGTGAAGTGATAACAAGCTTTCAGCCCTTCATTCCACTACATTGCATTTCCATCTAGATGTGAGGCTTTCCAGTGGAGCCAATGCAGTCCTGCCAGGTAGCCTAGCCCCCTTCGGAGGTCAAACTTGCTTGGCAACCCAGAAATTCTATGAAATACTTTGAGTTTTCTTTTATTAACTTCCTATAATAATTGTATTTTTAGTCCATTTATTACATAAATAGTGCTGTAAATTGCACCATAATACAGCAATTTTTAATAAGTTTCCCCCCTTATCAACATCGGGCTCGCTCATTTCCCTCACTCGCTAGCATTCATTGATTAATTCTTCCTACGCCCTACCACTTTCAAATTCCACCAGCCGCCACTGATTTTTTACGTGAGGCAAAACGGACTTGAATCCTACATGAGATGACTAGAATTAGCACAAAGACATACAGGGCAGGACTGAGAACCAAAACCGCACCCTGGTAAAGTGCTCGACCGCTCCCCTGGGGGTGCGACCGAGCTCCCTGTCGGGCCGGTTTTCGGGCGATTTTGTTACAGGGCCGCTTTACTGCCCTGTAACAAAAACGGCCCCTGGGCCCAAAACCGTCCCCCACCCTTGCGGCGCACCGGGGGATTGCCCGGTGCCCGCAACGGCCAGTCCCGGCCTGAAGACATAGTCTGACAATGATTGAGACGTTAGTCTTTTAGTGAAGCTCTGTTCCAGGCACTTGCAGCTATGTGATTGCTCTTCTTGGCCTTTCAATGACTGCTTGCGGAGGTGCAGATTAAACTTTACGTGGCTCCATTGGCTGCCCTGGCCTGTTTCTACAATTTTAACTGGATTATATCACCCATAGTCGTGATATAGTAGGTGTAATAATTTGCTCATCATGCCTTTGTGTCGGGAATCTGTTTCTGTTTTTTTAGAGTCCATCAGATGCAACTTGTTGCTGGGACTCCACTATCTAAAAAAAAATCTTTTTGGTGCACTTTTTATATGTTTTCCCATCTTGGGTCATTTAATGAAAACAAAAACAAAATGTCTCCTGCATCATGATATTGGTGTGGTGATGGATGGGAGCCTATGAGTTTGAACGCTGG